>NC_134687.1:531037699-531658533 GCF_050947455.1 Rhinoderma darwinii | reverse complement strand
ATAAAAATCATTATTTCTAACCTTGTCAATGTCTTGACTATATTTTCTAGTCATTTTGCAACTCATTTGATAAATATAAGTGTGAGTTTTCATGGAAAACATAAAATTATCTGGGAGACCCCAAGCTTTTGAACGGTAGTATATATATATATATATATATATATATATATATATCTCATGAGCCAGGGCTGTAGAAACACAGCCCTAGTCATGAATACAGCTGTAAACAAAGCAGGACAATTAGCATTGCCCTGCTTTGTTTGGAAACAATGGAGACAGGAGATACTGTTTGATCTCCTGTCTCCATTTCAAATTCCCGGCGCTCAAGGACGGTCACGCGGACGCGATCTCGCGGGATTACCATGCCAACCCATGTTAGCCGGGGGCGAGCGCCACTCGTCCCCCGCTGCGAGCGTACCGGCAGGGTTAAATAGCCCTGCGTCGATACGCTCAGCAACTGAAGCTAGCTGGAGCTAGCTGGGTCCTGCCACCACACCACCAATGAAGCTCACCTCTCTAGCTGGGGCCTCACCACACCACCAACGACCTGCTCCGGCTCCTGCCTCTGCTTCCCTGCTCCACCAATGAAAATGCTAAGTATCAAGTGTAGCAACAGCTACACGAAACCCTCTCTCTCCCTGTCTTCCCTTGCTATCCCTGAAGTTAACCCTTGCTGCCCTGAGTACCCTGAGTTACCCTTGGTGCCCCTAAGTTCTTGTTGACCCTTGCAGTCCCTGTGTTAACCCTTGCTGTCCCTGAGTAACCCTGGCTGTACCAGAGTAACCCTTGCTGTAACCCTTGCTGTCCCTGAGTAACCCTTGCTTCCCCTGAGTCCCTAAGTTAACCCTTGCTGCCCTGAGTAACCCTTGGTACCCCTGAGTCCCTGGTTTACCCTTGAACCCTCACATTAACTCTTCCATTGTTAACCCTTTACCACCATTTACCTTCATATTCCCTGGTAACCCTTTTACCTGATTAACCCTTAGCGTACAGGGACAGTTATATTAGGAGAGAGTGGGACAGAGATAGTGAGCGTGTGAGAATTACAAGTAACTTATGTGTATTGTATTGTAACGTAACTTGTATGTATGTTTAGGTAAGTGGGTGGCATTTTTTTTTTACTTTTTATTTGACACTTACATACTAGGGAACTCTAAGGTGTGATCTTCATGATCTTCTGATCCACTGTACAATACACTGTACTACTTATGTAGTGCAGTGTATTGTAACTGTAATTTTCCAACTGACAGTTAGCCTATTAGATCCTGCCTTGGGCAGGACCTAATAGGCTTCCATACATGGCTGACCTGGAAGCCATGGCTAGGTTTACTGGTTTCCATAGCAACTATCGGCACCCCGCGATCACTCGCAAGGGGCCAATGGGGTACAAAGGGAGCCCCCTCCCTCTGTGTCAACCTCTTAAATTCGGTGGTCCCTATTGACCACTGCATGTAAGGGGTTAAACGGCAACGATCAGAGGTAACTGAGTTGTATGAATGTATGGATCTTGTTAATTTATTATTGTATAGATGATGACTAAACTGAACTTTTATCCCCAATTTAAATTCTCACATGAAATATACAGAGCCTGTGATCAGTACGTGTAATGACAGAGAACAAAAGCTTGCAATGTATGTCATGAGAACTCATTGACTGCATTTTCTAGTGTACTGGAGTAGCCAGTAGATAGACACAGAAAAGCAAAGGCCATGTGCGTACGTACTTGAGTTGTATGAATGAAATATGAATGGATGTTGGCTTTTGTAGGACAGCAGTTGGGTTATATCCGTGTGTAGTGTGTGTGTGGTAGGTTTTAAATGAAGTCAATATTTAACGATTTGCCAGAAGTAAATGGAGGGCAAAATGCCCAGAAACTCTGAAAACAAAACAAAAGTATGTCATGTAGTGTTACATTCCATCTGTATCCTTTATGTTAAGTCTTACCACCCATGTAGTGACTATTACAACGAAAAGCCCTCAAGATACTGTAGGATAAATCTATACCAACATTAAACACTAAGGTTATTTTGACACTGATCTATAGGAACTATGCTTATAATATTTGTACCCCATAAGTATGACAGGTAAACTCTTACTTAACTGCCTTGAACTAAGTACTAATGAAACAAATGAATATAATGTTCTGAAGGTTTATCTTTGACTAAGTGACTGACAGCATATAGATGTCTGCTCGAAGCCAAGAATCTCTCAGGTCTGAACACTGTGGGAGACGGGATACAGTTTGCAGTGCTAATGCATTTTCCATTAAGATATTTATCCAGTTGTGCTGATTTATAAGAGTATTGCTGCTTTCATTAAACAAATGTGACCTTATTAGACCTATTTTATATTTACAATGTTTCATTAAAAATAATCTATCATCTTCTATTTGTTACATTAATAAATGACATACAACCACATGATATTTTCCACATTTTATTATTGAATCTATTGACTGTCAGATACGGAAGTATTAGGGCCAGTTCACACAGAGTTTTTTTACACGTTTTTTTACGCGGAAACCGCGTCGGAAAACGCGCCAAAAAATGTCCGAAAAAGCCTCCCATTGATTTCAATGGGAGGCAGAGGCGTTTTTTTCCCGGGAGCAGAAAAAATGTGTCGCAGGAAAAAGAAGCGACATGCCCTATCTTCGGGCGTTTACGTCTCTGATGTCCCATTGACATCAATGGAAGGCAGAGAAAGTGTATTTCGCTGCGTTTTTTGCCCCGTGGTGCTCAATGGCCGCGGGCGAAAACCGCCGTGAAAAACGCACTGAAAAACGCGGCAAATGGCATGTAGGCAGATCAAAATCTGCCTCAAAATTCCAGAGCGTCTTTTGCCGCGATTTTAGACCAGTTTTTTGCCGCGTTTTATTTAAGGCGTTTTTTCCTATTTCTTCAAGAAACAAAGTGAAATTTCCACGTGCGTTTTTTGTCGATAAACGCGTCAATAAATACGGCAAAAATCGCGGCAAAAAATGCATAAAAAAAAACGCATTTATTTTCGTCTCACATTGATTTCAATCGCTTTTTTTTCCCATAAGCGTTTTTTTTGCTCGTGGTAAAAATACGCCTCCACCTCCCATTAAAGTCAATGGGAGTTAATTTTGGCCATCTTTTGCCGCTGTTTTTGCCACGGTTTCCATGGCAAAAACCGCAACAAAAAAGTCTGTGTGAACAGTTCCTAAGCCTCCAGCCACACCTGTTAACTCACTGGCACATTTCTCCCATCACCCTACACGAGATTCTCCTTCCTCTTCTCGATTCAACATGATGGCCACACCGTCTGCAAACAGGGCACAGCCTACACGAAGGCCTTTCAGCCTGTGTAATCTCAGCCAACATATACCGTCGATGTTCCTCTCTCAAAACCGAGGATCCCCACCCAACTCTGCTGGCGCTGAGGATCCACCGGGTTATGTCCCGCAACTCACGGAACTTCGAGAAATGCTACAGGCTCTCCCTACACTTGTGGATCTAGAGGCCCAATTCACCTGCCTATAGGACTGCCCAGCAGAGACAAATCTGCCATTAACCCCTTAATGACCAGCCTATTTTAAACCTTAATGACCAAGCCATTTTTTACGTTTTTCCATCGTCGCATTCCAAGAGCTATAACTCTTTTATTTTTGCGTCGACAAAGCTGTATAAGGTCTTGTTTTTTGCGGGACTAGTTGTATTTTTTAATAGCACCATTTTGAGGTACATATTATTTATTGATTAACTTTTATTAACTTTTTTTTGGGGGGGAATATAAAAAACCCTGAAATTTCGCCACGCTTTTTCGCGTCTTAAATCTACGCCGTTTACCGTGTGATATAAATAACACAATAACTTTATTCAACGGGTTGTTACGATTGCAACGATACCAAATTTGTATAGTTTTTGTATGTTTTACTACTTTTACACAGTAAAAACGCTTTTTTTTCCAAAATTATTTGTTTTTGTGTCTCCATGTTTGAAGAGCCGTAACGTTTTTATTTTTTCGCCAATGCGGTTGTATGAGGGCTTTTTTTTTGCGGGAAGACTTGTAGTTTTTATTGGTACCATTTTGGAGTAGATGCGACTTTTTTATCACTTTTTATAACATTTTTTTTACGCCAGGATTCACAGAAAACAGCAATTTTTCAATAGTTTTTTATTACACTTTTTACGGCGTTCACCGTGCGGGTTAAATAAGGTAATAGATTTATAGTGGGGGTCGTTACGGATGCGGCGATACCAAATATGCGTAACTTTTTTTATTTATTTTGGTTTTTTAATAGTAAAGCATTTTGTAAGGGGAAAAGCTGGGTTTTTCATTTTTTTTCACATTTTTTTTAAAATTAACTTTATTAAACTTTTTTTTTACTTTTTTACTAGTCCCACTAGGGGACTTCACTATGCGATTCTCTGATCGCTATTATAATACACTGCAATAATTTTGTATTGCAGTGTATTACTGCCTGTCCGTTTAAAACGGACAGGCATCTGCTAGGTCATGCCAGAGGCATGATCTAGCAGGCATTCATGACAGGCAGACCTGGGGGCCTTTATTAGGCCCCCGGCTGCCATAGAAGACACTGACACTCGGCGATCGTATCGCCGGGTGTCGGTGGGAGAGAGAGGGAGCTCCGTCCCTCTCTCCAAAACCACTCAGATGCGGTGCTCAACATGAGGGGCTAAACATGTGAGATCGATACTAATATCGATCTCACACGGCAGAGCAGGGACGCTCCCAGCCCTCAGCTGCCTCTAGCAGCCGAGAGCAGGGAGATTTGATGGCTCCCTGCTCTGTTTACTCATCCTGATGCAGTGCCGTAAAAAGGCATATGCATCAGAATAAAGCCCGTTAGTGGCCGCCGTTAAAAGGCGTATTGGCGGTCACTAACGGGTTAAGCAAACTGTCCAACAAATATCCACTGCAGTGGCTCAGATAGAATTGGACAATTCTATCTTCAACCTCACGACTACCATGCAATCTCATTCTACATTGCTGAGCAACCTCACTGTCCTGGAAAATCGCTGTCGCCCAGAGGCGTAACTATAGGGGTCGCAGCGGTCGCTATTGCGACGGGGCCCAGAAGCCAGGGGGCACGCGGCCCCCCACACCACATCAATGAAAAGTTACTATAGTAACTGGGGCCTATGTAATAAACTACACGGGCCCCTGTTACTATATTAACTGACAGTACTTATCCCTCCTCTTCCTGGAGCGCATCGGAGGTTCTGACGTCACAGCGATGTGCGCAGCGCATAACGTCACAACACTATGCGCTGCGTACAGCATCCCGACACTTGATGGAGTGAGGACCTGCGGCCGAAGAGTAGGTAAGTTTAATATTAGTGTCTTGCTGAAGCTGATGGGTCAAGAACACCCGGGACCCCCGCCAATCAGCTGTTTTGAAGGGGTTGCAGCCGCTCGTACGGGCGCTACTTCCCCTTCATTCCGGTCACTTTCTCACACTGAATCGCCGACACGGACGTGTCAGTGATTCACAGTGTGAGCAAGTGAGGGAAATGAAGGGGAAGCAGTGCTTGTACGATCTGTGCACCCCTTTCAAGACAGCTGATTGGTGGGGGTCCCGGGAGTCTGACCCCAACCCATCAGCTATTGATGGCCTATCCTGAGGATAGGCTATCAATGTTTAGGGACTGGACAACCTATGAAGCCTACCGTGTGTTAGGCTTAGATACAGGGCCCTAGCTTATACTGTCTTGGCGGTATGGCAGCTGGCCAACAGGGCGCAGGTCACAGTCCACAGTTCATATAAGGTACCTATGGCAGCTCGGACAGTAGCACGGCAGGCTCGGCTGGGACTAGGCAGCGGGTAGATGTCAGACGAGGAGCAGCAGGACAAGTGTAGATACAGAACAGCAACACTACAGCTCAGCACGGCACATGACCAGGATAGCACGGGATACAGGATACAGGAACAGGGAACACTGGAACTAGAAAACACTAGGACACCATTTGCTTAGACAAACTAGGATATGACAAACAACGCTCAGGCAAGGATCAGAGGGGCAGAGGCCTTCCTAAAGTCCAGGAAATCATGTGAGTTGATGATGATGATTGTTTTCATGTGTGCACGCTGGCCCTTTAAGATCGGGCATGAGCATGCGCGCGCACCATTCTGGATACAGCGGACCGGAGCGGAAGTGAGCGCTGGCATCTCCTAAGAAGGAGATGGGGGCCAGCGCTCACAGATCCATGGCTGCGGGCATCGGGAGGTAAGTAAACTGGGTGGCCCGCGGCCATGGATGCTACAGTATCCCCCCTCTTACGCCCCCTCTTCTTGGGGCCAGAGTGAGAGAGGAATTTCTTCAGAAGGGTAGGAGCATTGAGGTTCTCCTCTGGCTCCCAGGACCTCTCTTCAGGACCAAACCCCCTCCAATACACCAAATAAAAAGTCTTTCCTCTCACTTTCTTGGTGTCCAAGACCTCCTTAACCTCGAAGGTGTCTGAAGGGCCACTGGAGCCAACTGCAGGGCTAGGAGTCTTGGTAAAGCTGTTCAGAACCACCAGTTTTAGGAGAGAGACATGGAAGGAGTTGGGGATCTTGAGGGTAGGAAGCAGCCGAAGCTTGTAGGCGACAGGGTCGATCTGCTGCAGGATCTCTAAGGGTCCGAGGAACCTGGGAGCAAATTTGTATGATGGCACCCTCAAAAGAATATTCCTGAAGGACAGCCAGACCTTCGTGCCAGGAAGAAACTGAGGAGGTTCTCTTCTCCTTGTGTCCGCCTTCCATTTCATGCGGTTGACTGCCAGCAGGATGGAGGATCGAGTCTGCTGCCAGATCTGCAGAAAGTCCCTAAAAGCAGTGTCAGCAGCTGGTACCTCGGACATATCAGGCACCGGGAGAGGAATTCTGGGGTGTTGTCCATAGACAATAAAGAACGGTGTATTCTGTGTGGTCTCGCTGGTGTGATTATTGTAGGAGAATTCAGCCCACGGGAGCCACTGCACCCAGTCATCATGCTGCTTGGAGATGAAGTGGCGTAAGTAGTTCTCCACGATCTGATTGATCCTCTCGACCTGACCATTGGACTGAGGATGGTAGGCCGAGGAAAAGTCCAACTTTACACCTAGGAGTCTAAAGAGGGCTCTCCGGAACTTCGAGGTTAACTGAACCCCCGGATCAGACACAATATGCTGCGGCAAGCGTTGCAGGCGGAAGATGTGTTGGATGAAAAGCTTGGCCAGTTGAGGAGAAGAAGGAAGACCGGTCAGAGGAACAAAGTGGGCCATCTTCGAGAATCGATCCACCACCACCCAGACAGCACTGCATCCAGCAGAGAGAGGCAGGTCAGTAACAAAGTCCATAGCTATATGCTGCCAGGGAGCATCGGGCACAGGCAATGGCTGGAGCAGGCCAGCAGGTCTGGAGTGAGCGACCTTGTTAGCTGCACACACTGAGCAGGAGGAAACAAAGTCCATAATGTCCTTGGGCAGTGTGGGCCACCAGAAATGACGGGCAATCAGATCCCGGGTCTTACAATTATCCGCGTGACCTGCCAGTCTAGAGGAGTGTCCCCAGCGGAGGATTCTCCCTCTGTCAGCCAGGCGCACAAAACTCCTCTCTGTAGGAATGTCCCCAACTTGCAGGGGATTGACAGAGATAATGCAAGATGGATCAATAATGTTTTGTGGAATCTCCATGGTGTCTTCTGTCTCGAAAGACCTGGACAAGGCATCGGCCCTCACATTCTTTTCGGCCGGGTGATAATGGAGCTCAAACTGGAACCTGGTACAGAACAGTGACCACCTGGCCTGACGAGGGTTCAGATGTTGGGCCATCTGAAGATAGGTGAGGTTCTTGTGGTCCGTAAAACTCAAGATGGGATGAGCTACACCCTCTAGTAGATGTTTCCACTCCTCCAGTGGCAATTTGATTGCCAGTAACTCCCAATCCCCAATCGAGTAGTTGCGTTCTGCGGCAGAGAAGAGCTTAGAGAAGTATCCACATACCATTGACTTGCCCTTGAAACCTCTCTGGAACAGGAGTGCAGCAGCACCGACAGAGGATGCGTCCACCTCCAACGAGAACTGTAGGGAAACATCTAGTTGATGGAGGATAGAGGCTGACGTGAAGGCGCTTTTCAGTCGATTGAATGCGGACTCTGCCTCAGGAGTCCACGCCTTGGAGTTCATGGCCTTCTTAGTGAGGTTAGAGATAGGAAATGTCAGTGAGGAGAAGTTTGGAATAAACTGTCTATAAAAATTGGCGAATCCCAGAAAGCGCTGTATGGTCCTCAAGCCTTGAGGACGTGGCCATTCCAGGACTGACTTTACCTTTTCAGGATCCATTTAAGACATCTATTCGAGACAATGTAGCCCAGGAAGGGTAGAGCATCCTTTTCAAACACGCACTTCTCCAACTTGGCGTACAGACGATTCTCCCTTAAGCGCAGCAAATCTTGACGGACATGTCTCTGATGCGTCATAGGATCTGGAGAAAAAAATCAAGATGTCATCAAGATAAACCACAACACAAACATAGAGGAGGTCACAGAAAATGTCATTAACGAACTCCTGGAAGATTGCGGGAGCATTACACAGGCCAAAGGGCATTACTAGATATTCATAGTGTCTGTCACGGGTGTTAAATGCAGTCTTCCATTCGTCACCCCTGCGAAACTGGTTTAGGTTGTAAGCCCCGAACAGGTCTAGTTTGGAAAAAATCTTGGCACCACGTATACGATCAAACAGTTCTGAGATCAGTGGCAACGGATACTCATTTTTCATCGTGATTTGGTTGAGACCCCGGTAGTCAATACAAAGACGCAGGGAGCCATCCTTCTTTTTGATGAAGAGGAACCTGGCCCCTGCCGGGGAGGAAGACTTCCATATGAAGCCCCTCTCCAAGTTCTCTTTAACATAGGCGGACATGGACAGAGTCTATGGCAAGGAGAGAGGACATATACTGCCACGGGGAAGGGATGCACCAGAAATCAGCTCGATAGTACAGTCACATGCCCGGTGTGGGGGCAGTGTCTCCGCCTCCCTTTTGCTGAAAACGTCCAAAAATGCAGCATAATGACCAGGCAATCCTGCCAATGACCGAGGCAGCGAAGGCTGAGCCGAACCAATCTGCACCAGGCAACGGCTGTGACACTCGGGGCCCCACTGGAGAACCTCTCCATAGATCCAGTCCAGGACTGGGGCATGTAGTCGGAGCCAAGGCAGGCCCAGCAGCACAAGGTTAACGGCCTTGGACAGTACATAGAACGATAGAAGTTCGGAGTGCAGAGCCCCTACTTGGAGCCTCAGCGGCTTGGTCACAGCTATAATTGGGCCTGGCAGAGGTAGTCCATTTACTGATGCAACCATCAACGGTCTCTCCAGAGGGGTAGTGGGTAATTGAAGAAGGTCCACCAGGTCTCTACAAATGAAATTAGCAGCGGTTCCAGAGTCCAGATACGCAGAGACCTGATGCGTTTTCTCACCAGACACTATGGTCATGGGTATGGACAATTTAGATGGGAGTCCTTCTGTGCCCAAGTTTGTCTCTCCTACCAACCCTAGTCTTTGGGGCTTTTAGGGACACAGACTCACAATATGACCTCCGAGGCCGCAATACAGACAGAGTCCCGAAGTGCGTCTGCGTTGTCTCTCCTGGGTAGGTAGCTTACATTGGTCCATCCTTACAGACTCCTTAAAAGGATTGGCATCTGAGGACGGCAGGGGTTGCTGCAAGGTAGGGACTAGACTAGGAAGACCTCCCTCCCAACAAACCTCTTGGAGCCGTTCTCGGAGCCTTCTATCAATCCGGGCAGCCAGAAGGATGAGGTCATCCAGGGTAGATAGTAGGTCTTGAGCGGCAAGTTCGTCCTTAATTTTAGGAGACAGTCCATGCCAGAATGTAGTCACCAAAGCCTCATTATTCCACAACAGTTCTCCCGCCACACCGTGCGAAATGTCCGGAGGAACCCCGGGAAGTCACGGGTCTCTGGTCCTTGTCTCTTCCAGATAGGATTCGTCCATGCAAGGGCCTTGCCAGTAAGAAGAGAGATGATGAAAGCGACCCTTGTGCCATCAGACGAAAATCCCCTTGAATACAGGCTGAAGTGGATCTGGCACTGGTTCAAAGACCCACGACAGGTACTTGCATCTCCATCATAGCGGTCAGGAAGTGGCAAAGAAAAACGAGGATCAACACTGCCAGGAGGTGTAGTCTGAGGAAAAGTACTGCCAGGAGGTATAGTAGGAGGAATGTCAGCTCGTGCCTCTTGCCTACGTGCGAGAATGTTCAAGTCCTGGAGGATTTTGTCCTGTCAAGACTGGAGGTCTAGCATATCAGCCCGCATCTCTTGTGACGTTATCATGGTCTTGGATCAACCAGCGGGGTCCATCGCCTGAGCGTACTGTCACGTTGGGTTCGTGGACCCACTGGGCCGTACCGCCTTGGCGGTATGGCAGCTGGCCAACAGGGCGCAGGTCACAGTCCACAGTTTGTATAAGGTACCTGTGGCAGGTTGGACAATAGCAAGGCAGGCTCGGCTGGGACTAGGCAGTGGATAGACGTCAGGCGTGGAGTAGCAGGACAGGCGTAGATACAGTACAGCACGACTACAGCTCAGCACGGCACTTGACCAGGATAGCACGGGATACAGGATACAAGATACAGGAACAGGGAACACTGGAACTAGAAAACACTAGGACACCATTTTCTTAGACAAATTAGGATATGACAAACATCACTCAGGCAAGGATCAGAAGGGCAGAGGCCTTCTTACAGTCCAGGAAATCATGTGAGTTGATGATGATGATTGTTTTCATGTGCGTGTGCTGGCCCTTTAAGAGCGGGCATGAGCGTGCGTGCGCACCCTACGGGACACAGCGGACTGGAGCGGAAGTGAGCGCTGGCGTCTCCTAGGAAGGAGATGGGGACCAGCGCTCACAGATCCATGGCTGCGGGCATCGGGAGGTAAGTAAGCCGGACGGTCCACGGCCATGGACGCTACATACTGCATAAGATTACTGTCTGCTGGACTACCTAAGGTTTAGATACAGGGTACAACAAACAGTATCACACATGCACATGGGCCCTGTATCTAAGGCCCTGTTCACATCACCGCTGCCCTTCAGTTGAGGGGTTCCGTCAGGTTAACCCCTCAATGGAAAGGAAAACGGAAACCTTAGCTTCCGTTTGCATCACCATTGATCTCAATGGTGATGGAAACTTTGCTAATGGTTTCCGTTTGTTACCGTTGTGAACGGGTTCCGTTGTTTTGGCGGAATCAATAGCGCAGTCGACAATGCTAAACAACGGAACCCTGCCACAACGGTGATAAAACGAAAATCTTTAGCAACGTTTCCTTCACCATTGAGATAAATGGTGAGGGAAACGGAAGCAGAGGTTTCAGTTTGCCTTTCTGTTGAGGGGTTAACCCGACCGAACCCATCAATGGAAGGGCAGCGGTGATGTGAACAGGCCCTTACTAATGTTTTTTTTTTGTGTTTTTTTACAGGTTCGGTTGTTGGACTACGTCGGATTCGAGAACTACTTAGATGACGGCTTTTTTATTCTCAATAAAATGGTTAATGAGTGTTGTGTGGGTTTTTTTATTTCAATAAATCTATTTTTTCTATGACTTTGTATTTTTTTTTTAACTTTATCGCTACCACCTTACTAATGGCCGCTGAAAGATTGACAGCGTCCATTACTAAGGTGGGGCTTAGTGTTAGCCGGTGAAAAGGCTAACACTAACCCCCGTTATTACCTCGGTACCCACCGCCACCAGTGGTGCCAGGAAGAGCCAGGTACGATCCAGTACCCGACCATCTGTAGTGATGGTCGGGCACTGGGGCGGCTGCAGGCTGGTATTATTAGGCTGGGAAAGGCCAAAAACAGTGGCCCTTTCCACCCTGTTAATGCTAGCCTGCTGCTGCTGTGTTGAATCTGGCTGGTTATGAAAAATGGGGGGGACCGCACGTCATTTTTTTATAAATAATTGGACAGCACGATGTGGGGTTCCCCCATTTTTATAACCAGCCAGATACAACATAGAAGCAGCAGCCGCCTAGCATTACCAGGGTGGGAAGGGTCACAGTTTTTGGCATTTCCCAGCCTAATAATACCAGCCTGCGGCCGCCCTAGTGCCCCTCCGTCACTACAGATGGTCGGGTACTGGATCGTACCCGGCTATTCCTGGTACCCATTGTGGCGGTGGGTACCAGGGTAATAATGGGGATTACTGTTAACCTCTTCATGTCTAACCTTAAGTCCCCCCCTTAGTAATGGGCGTTGTCAATCAGCCAACACCTATTACTAAGGTGGTAGTTATAAAGTTTAAACAAATACAAAGACATAGATAAAATATTTTATTGAAATAAACATCCCACACAACCCTCGTTATCCATTTTATTGAGAATTAAAAAAAACGCAGTTATCGAAGTAGTCCTCGAATCTGAAGTAGTCCAACAACCGAACTTGTAAAAAAAACAGAAACACACAAAAATAATTAGTAACACATCAAAAAGGAAAATAATTCTTACACTTACCTTTCCTGGGTCCAGCGCTGGAGCTGCAATGTCAGCGAGCTGGGCCCTATATCTACTCCTATCATGTGTAATACTGTCTGCTGGGCCCTATATCTAATCCTATCATGTGTGATACTGTCTGCTGGGCCCTATATCTAAACCTATCATGTGTGATACTGTCTCCTGAGCCACTGTATCTAATCCTATAATGTGTGATACTGTCTGCTGGGCCCTATATCTAATCCTATTATGTGTGATACTGTCTGCTGAGCCACTGTATCTAATCATATCACGTGTGATACAGTCAGCTGGGCCCTATATCTAATCCTATCACGTGTGATACTGTCTGCTGAGCCATGTATCTAATCCTATCATGTGTGATACTGTCTGCTGAGCCACTGTATCTAATCATATCACGTGTGATACAGTCAGCTGGGCCCTATATCTAATCCTATCACGTGTGATACTGTCTGCTGAGCCATGTATCTAATCCTATCATGTGTGATACTGTCTGCTGAGCCACTGTATCTAATCCTATAATGTGTGCTACTGTCTGCTGAGCCACTGTATCTAATCCTATCATGTGTGATACTGTCTGTTGGGCCCTATATCTAATTCTATAATGTGTGATACTGTCTGCTGAGCCGTGTATCTAATCCTATCATGTGTGATACTGTCTGCTGGGCCCTATATCTAATCCTATCATGTGTGATACTGTCTGCTGAACCACTGTGTCTAATCCTATCATGTGTGATACTGTCTGTTGAGCTACTGCATCTAATCCTATAATGTGTGCTACTGTCTGCTGAGCCGCTGTTTATAATCCTATCCATAGCTATAGGGTCATAGTGCTATAGATATGCTGTCTCATATATATATATGCACATATTCATACACGCACACATTTTTTTTACATATGTATTGGGGCTATTCCCCCTGATGTTTTAAGTCCTTAGTGACGCCCTCGGCTTCTAGTGCTGCATTGTTGGATCACTTAGGAGACCCAGCGATGCAGCTGAAAGCTGCGGGCCATCGGTTATGAGAAGTTTGGGGGGTGCCCAAGTAGAACCTTTGCATCGGGGCCAATGAGCCTTTGGGGTCGCTGCAATAATATTAAAATCAGCGGTCTAACAGAATCGGTATGTAACGCTGACCTATGGCGCTCCGTGACTTCTTTATTTCGCCGATTATTGGCCATGTCTGATATAAGACCTGGAACTCGACGGAATTCACAGGATCTCTGGCCCGAGAATGCTGGACTGAAACAGGAGTGGCCCACGTGATGTCTTGTGCCGCGTCAATTTTTACCAAAAGAAAGATGCTTTGCTTCGAAAGGCCTGGTATATGGGTCCCATTGGCCGATTTTGGTTCCCATGGTTACCTGATGCGTCACATCTATTGACTGACCGAAGGGGGCAGAGTTTGGAACAGGCCCGCAGCAAAGGACAGGCGTCACGCTGATGTGGCGCTGTTTGATTGGGCAGTGAAAAGGGCATGCTCTGCCCTGAATGGGAGGGGCTAAAGCTATAAATAGCCAACGTCTGACTGCGGGCATTGCGGTCAGACACCAGTGCCGTCACTGATATCTGCCTAACAGGGGGGCTTGATAGAAACACTGAACTGTGTCTCAGCTGCCCCTGTTGTGAATGAATTTACACCTCTGACGAAACATCCGAATGATAGAGGGATGTAAAAATGCGTTAGGTGTTCTACCAATTTTCTAATTTAGTTGATCTTTGACTACCATCCCAGGCAGGGATCAATCACATTTTCTGCGATCCTCGATAAGGAGGTTGTTAATTTGTAACAGAAGGGCGAATTGGGTTACAGCTGATTGCCCGCAGTTGCTACTCTATCCTGGTCGCTCTCTGCTTGGTAGCCTGTTACTCGATATTTTGGCTAGTTTAGCCAAAACTAAAAAAAAAAACTAAAAATGTTTTAATAAAACTGATCAATAAAATATTTTTAAGCATTCTAGTTCAGGCGTAATTATAAGTGGACGCAAATACCGCTATCTTTGATATATACGAATTTTGCCCATTGCACATGAAGGTGAGTCTTTAAAGAGGCTCTGTCACCAGTTTCATACTTCCCTTTCACCTACCTAATCTAACAGGCGCTGTGTTGTAGATAACTACTGTGTTGTTGTTTTTTTGTTTTTTTAAATGTTTCTTAGTGACAAAGTTATGAGCATTTTAACATTTATGCAAATTTTTTGTAAAAGCCCAACTGGGAGTTTTTTTTCTTTAACCAGTGGGTGTTGTAAAGAAAAGTGTATGACGTCATACACTTATCTTCATTCATGTCCAGCTTTCGTCACAGCACAGTGTGATCTCGCGAGATCACGCTGTGACGTGACATTTTTCCGCAGTTTCGTCACCGGAGAATGACCAAACATCGCACCAGCCCGCCTCCTTTAAAAAAACAACACAGTAGTTATCTATAACATTAGATTAGGTAGGCGATAAGGAGGTATAAAACTGGTGACAGAGCCTTTTTAAGCTTACTACCTGATGTCTCACGTCACACCCTCAACATGCGACGAATGGTGAAGCCTATTTTGGATAAGACCCGTGAGGCAGGTGTCTCCTATCGCTGGGGATATCCCTTTCCCATCATCTTGCGCAAAGCCGGCAGTGAATATGTAATTCGTTCCCTGGATGATCTATGTGATGCTTTCACCTTTCTTGGAGGGACTCTTGTCTCTTCTTGCGAGCTCCTCTGCATTCAAATAAGGATCGACCTCCAGTTCTTCCTCGTCAAGTAGACATGATCCGACCTGCCGAAGGTGCTATGATTGGAGATCCTCTGGCAGTGGACCCCTTAACCCCTCCGACGGCTTCCATCTCATTCCCTTAACAAGCACCGTGACTCTGTGTGTACTGCCTTCCCTCCTCACCATTTCCCTAAGGATCCCTTCTTTATGATGGACATGTGAAACCCGCCCCAGTTAGACTATGTATATTTGTGCTCGCATTTCCTTGATTTCTGACATTGTCTGCTGAGTATTTTTCACTTCATCTAAATATCTCTCCAGACAGACTAGCCTACCACGCATGCACATTGGTTCCATTCTTTTCTTCTATATGCCCTTCCCCCCTTCCTATACATATACTGTCTCACCTAGACTTTGTAATATTGCCAATAGCTTATACTTATGATTAATGCTTGACGTTGTCATATATCCTCCACCCTCCTACATTAGTAGTATGCCAGAAGATGAATGAACAGGGCATATTACCGGGGAGGCCCGGGCTGGGCTGGGACATACAAGCTCTCCTGAACTCACCCCGATACATTCCCCTACATAGAGCCTTGTACGTGCTTGGGCATATAGGAATAGTCCCCGTCGAACCTGGTATATACATACCCACTCGGTCTCTATATCCGACATTTCACGTTAAATTATATAACCTTCCTTTAAACACCTCACGGGATCATTAATCCGTTTCCATACATACACTGGTACCATATATACCACTCGCATGCCCCTTGCTCTCATCTGATATACAGTATACATTCATCTCTATTGCGCCTTACATATATATTTGACCCCATAAGGGATTCCTTGTACTATCTTCCTCCCCTCTCCCTCTTGTCTTCCTGTACCTGTCTAACCCCTTTCCATACCTATGTTGATTATCAAACTGTCCCCCCAATTTCCTTTGTATTCATTTTGGTGGATGAGATTCGACAATGTGCTTCCTAGGTTGCATCTCTAACCAGCTATCGTCAACGGTAGTTGATTCGTGGTTCGATAGGTTAGTTGACCCTTGGTTCAATAGGTCACTACAAGCCCCCCTCTCCCTATGTCTTTTGTCTAGTCTCCCCTATGTCCCCCCTTTTTGTTCGTCCCCCTCCCCTCCCTCTTGATATTTTCAGTACTATATGTTCCCCTCCTTAGTAAACACTTCCACTTCTGTTACGCTGAAACAATTTGATATGTTTAGATCTACCATGTCTCTGTTATTACTGTACCTAAATGGAGAACACCAAAAGAGTCCCTAGAATATTCATTGTAAATATACATCCCTACTGATGTATGATGTCTAGAGGAATAGGGGCATCCAGGCCCATAGTAAACATGGTGGTAACGGTGTAACATTGGTAACGGTGAAAATACCTAAAGATCGGAGTCTGACACACCAAGGATCAATTAAAAAGATATAAATTTATTGAATCAAATATAAAATCATAACAAACACATTAAAAGCATGGAGATGATTGCCACAGTGCGGATAGACAACCAGATATTACAATACAAGAAAAGGCACTGTATGAAAAAAGAGAGAGGCAGGACTATATAATACATAGCACATTGCACCTATATATGCAAATTTAAGGGTACAAATGACCAAAGGAGCCTACTCCCCCATTGTAAATTGGAACTATACATTGAAAAGTGATTGTAGCAGCCAAATGTATATGAGCATGTTGTGGTTCAGTAATGGATGTAACAATAATATATACACCATGTGTAAGCTCTGCACAATGCACGGGAAATCTTACCCATATCAAGAACCACGCTATCTGGCGTCAACCCCGACTCGTGTTTCGGCCCGGAAACCTTCGTCTGGGTGTGGTGTCAGAATATGTAACCAAGCCCTTTAAATCCCCATCGATCAATCGCAGGTAAGAAATTCACCTGCGGTTGATCGAATTCAAATGATGTAACACAGCCTGCGGCAGCCCAGTCCGGCCTGTCAACATCCGGGGGTCGGCACCGGAAGCGGAAGACGCAAGAACACGTTTACCGCAATCCAGTCCGGCCGGGGACTAAGAGACCCGGACTGAGAGGCCGCGCATGCGCACCCAGAGTGTAATGTGGTGGCCGTAGATCGCACAATGAAGTCATGGTAAATAGAGAAGCATATAGATACACACATCAGAACATAAAATAATAAAAAGAAGAAAAAATGAATAAATGAAAGAAAAAATAATAAGAAGAAATTTGCATATATGTTCCTATCCTTTGCCTATACCCAATACAATGGAAAAAATGAAAACATGATGGAGAAATGAGGAACGGCAGCTCGTGCCTCCTGCCGACGTGCGAGAATATTCAAAGCCTGGAGGAGTTGGTCCTGTCGAGACCGGAGGTCTAGCATATCCGCCCGCATCTCTTGTGACGTCGTCATGGTCTTGGATCGACCAGCGGGGTCCATGGGCTGAGCTTTCTGTCACGTAGAGTTCATGGACCGACTGGGCCGTACCGCCTTGGCGGTATGGCAGCTGGCCAACAGGGCACAGGTCAGAGTCTATAGTTTTATATAGGGTACCTGTGGCAGCTCGGACAGTAGCAAGGCAGGCTTGGCAGGAACTAGGCAGCAGGTAGACGTCAGGTGTGGAAATGCAGGACAGGCATGGTATACAGCACAGCACGGCTATAGCTAAGCACGACACTAGATCAGGATACAGGTTACAAGATACAGGAACAGGAAACACTGGGAGCAGGAAACACTAGGGGACCATTTGCAAGACAGACTAGGAATACAACAACAAAGCTCAGGCGTGGGAGGATGGGGCTGGGACCTTCTTATAGCCCAGGGTGCTCTGGACCAATTAGCTCAATCACCAACATGCTTGCACTCTGGCTTCTCAAGTCTGGACTGAGCTCGTGAGCACACCCTCGTGGTCACTGTGGAGCAGGACGGCCGTATGTGCAGACATCTCTTGAGAGAAGGGCGTCGACTGGATGGAAGGAGTTTGTGGTTAGCGACCACGGACGTTACAGTAGTGACAGGTAGGCTGGCACCGTGAATCCTCTCTCATAATGAATACATACAGCAATGAAAGTGATGGTATTATTGGCACCTTGGATACTGAAATATCCCTTATATGCTGTGCCAATAGGGAATAGTAGCGACAACTGCCATGTCTCAGAATAGTAGTTGTCATTTTTCTACCACATTTAATAGATTGTCTTACAAACATGTTAAAAATTTCAGGATACCATCACTTAATACATAATACACCCAGTGGACAATTGAATGGACCCAGAGAGGATTTTCAGACGTGACTGGAATTGTTCAGATCCTAGCTACGGTACGTGATCAGTGTGCAAAGTTACCCAATATTATTGCACTGTCTGCTATGTGCAGAACAACTGAGGATAAACTATTTTCTCATTCATATAAGTTTATATTCAAATGAATGTTTGCTTTATATTATGATAAACTGAATTTGTCCAAGTCTGTCTCCTGAGGCCAAATGCTTGTTTTAGTGGGAAGAACTGAATTCATGTTCAGGCATCTCAGACCCAAAAATGATTCCAGGCAGATACAATATATTTTAAATTGAAAGCAGGTATACTGCGGAAGGAAACCTACAGTCTGGAAAGTTTAACCCTTGCTATTCTTTACAATAAAGATTTAAATACGGCTAATGGTGAAGCTATTTATTAAATATTCAAGAGGAAGGCAGGTCGCAGCTAACATTTGCAAGGAATCCTAGGAAATAGATATAACATATGTTTTTATATTGAATGTTATGTATTCTTATTTGTCATAATGTTGTGATGTATTCAACTCACTTTGGTGATGAGATATAATAATCAAGCAAGGATGTATGTACCATAGAGGCATACAATGCAACTGCTATGGGGCAAGTCTGGAAAGGGGGCCCAGTTCTGGTTAGTTCCATCCCATTTGCTGGTGGATTTTGGGAACTCCCCTCTCCGGAGGAATTGAATTGCTAGCAACAAATTCCAGGCCCTACTGTCCTAAGTGACAAAACCCAGCACCATAACGGGAGACCTAGGTATTTTTTGCTACGGGACCCTGTCTCTTCTATGTACGTATTGTAAATGAGGGACCTCAGTGTTGAAACCATGATCCACAAAACACTACAAATGGTACTATACTTTATTCAGCCAATAGAAAAAAGTTTTATGCTATGTTCACCCAAAGCATAATTGCTATAGATTTTCCGTCCGGATTTGCGAGTGGAAGATCCACAGTATATTATAGTAGCAGTAAAGTGGAAGAGTTTTAACAAATTTCACCCATAGGCTCTGGATAATTTCTGTGCAGAAAATCTACCTGCATTGTGGATTTTTTTTAATCTGCAGCATGTTCATTTATGCTGCGGAATGGTTACGGATTTGTTGTAGTTTTTCCCCCATTGGTATCAATGCTAAATGTTTTATTTTTTTTGCTGCGCAATAGCTGCACTTCCGCAGTAAAAATTGCAACTAGAAATTTTTCAACTTTAAAAAAAACCCTGACTATACTTGCCCCCCTTGGTGCTCCCATAGCATCGGCTCCCTGCTCTACAAGCTGGTCTTTGTTGATCCGGACTCAACGGGGATGATGTTCTTGACACATGTGACCATCAGATCACAGCCTGCGGCGCCACATGGGATGAGACGTCACCCCAGGGGGCAGGCTCGACACAGACAAGCCAGGTAAGCAGGGACTCTTCACTACAGCAATGCCAGGGTAGGTGAGTATAGTCTCTTCTTCAGCGCAGCAGCAAATTCAACAGAAAATCATACTTTCTGCTGGAGTTCCCTGTAATATGGGTCGGATTTGCTGCAGAGTTTTCATCAGCAAATCCGACCCATGTGAACATACCCTAAAACATTTAACAAAGTACAGTCTACTCCATTTCACGCCAATATAATTTTAACACTCAACAAATCAATAAACAGCAGTCGTACGTTATAGATCGTATTATAGCGCTGGTTAAGGATCCCATGAAAATGTGCGTCAAAGTTTGTGCTTGTGGTGGTGTGATTTCTCCAATCACTTTGTCACTATATCTGCTGGTTTTTATTGTAGCTGATTTGCTTGGTCTATATGTGCAATATGTTTTATTGACAGTTGATGTTATACCACTAAACATGTATTCATTTGTGTTGTACTCTGGACTACATATTATTTTTATTGCAAGTCTACTTATATTGAAATTGACATTTGTATAATCACTCACTGTTTATAAGTCCGTATTTGGGATTTTTGGATCATTTTACAATAAAGATGATCTTATTATTATTATACTTATGTGTCTTTTTGGATACTCATTGTGTATGCAAGGCGTGATTGCCCAACCATAAAACTAATAAAATACATTCCCCAACTACTTCAACTAATTCTACTCAAAAATTATTTTGAATCTCAATTACTCATATTTACATATAAATTTACTAGACAACCTGGCAAATTTACTGGACAACCTCTCATGTAAATATACTAAACCTGGCATTACCCTGGTATTATAAGCAAAATTAATTCTTACACAATTTCCATCCTAAGCATATAAAATGTTCCTTATCTTCAACAAGGCTCTGAGGGATTTTTTTTTCAGATGCTGAGGGCGGAAAGAAAAGACTCTTTGATTGAGGAATGTCTCTATTTGAGGAACACCTTCTCAAATCAAGCATGCTATCCAAGAATAATCGGTAGACAAATCCGCAGAGCCACAAAGATACCAATGAACACACTCTTGGAATACAAACAGCAAGCTGAGAACAACAGGGTGCTTATAGTGGTTATATACAATCCTGAGGAAAATTGCCAAGATTTGTAGGCTGCTATTCATAAGGAATCCGCAATGAGAGAAACATTCCAAGATTTACCTCTTTTCTCATACACATACAAATATACAGTCTTGAAAATATTGTCAGAATCGAGCTTTTAAAACCAATGGTAACATTACAGGATACAAATTTTAGGGTCTACGGTAGGACCCTGGGTGCAAATAGGGAGGGGCCCGAGATTAACATGGGACCCCCTTTATGGTGTCAGGTTTTATTAGCCCAGCTAGAAGGGCCTGATGTTTGTTTTCTCCTCCATGTCCTTTCCATAACCCTTGGGCCAATGCAATTTGTTTGTATAGTCCTTATTACCACCCAATAGAAAAAGGGTTCTTTCCATCCCTTCAAGAGCCTGATATTAGCCACATGGCCTGTCTCTATGGTATGTTCATCCTTTGTTCAATCACACAACGTCCCTAGGATTATGATAAGATTGAGGTAGTCATCTACACACTAAGATATTTCACAGGAAAAAAAAATTACGATTTTAGCTAATTAACCCCTTCCCGACATATGTCGTAGGTATATGTCATAGATATCAAGTGCTTCCTGCAAAATGTTGTATACTTACGACATACAAGGAAGCGATTACTGTGTTTGTTAAGTGTTTTAAAGAACTAGGCTACAAGCTGAAGGGAAGGACCTCCAAGGTTGTATTCTCAGGAATACTGCCTGTGCCATCCGCATTAGGGTATGTTCACACGAGGGCGTCCGTTACGGCTGAAATTACGGGGATGTTTCAGCCTGAAAACATCCCCGTAATTTCAGCCGTACCGGCATGTGCAGGCGCTTGAACGCCGCGTCAATTACGGCCGTAATTAGCGCTGCTATTCATTGGAGTCAATGAATAGCGGCTCCAATTACAGCCAAAGAAGTGACAGGTCACTTCTTCTACGCGGGCGTCTATTTACGCGCCGTCATTTGACAGCGGCGCGTAAATATACGCCTCGTGTGAACAGACAAACGTCTGCCCATTGCTTTCAATGGGCAGATGTTTGTCAGCGCTATTGAGGCGCTATTTTCAGACGTAATTCGGGGCAAAAACGCCCGAATTACGTCCGTAAATAGGCCGTGTGAACATACCCTTACAGGAAAGACAGCGGCAGCTCAGGGAGTTAAATGCATGGCTTAAGTCATGGTGTAGAGGAGAAGGCTTTGTGTTCCTAGAGCACTGGGCTGACTTTTCATTGGGGTGCAAACTATACTCTGCAGATGATTTGCACCTAAATTGAAGGGGGTCCGCTGCACTGGGGAAGAGAATTCTAGCTGGGGTGGCGGTGTATTTAAACTAGGGCTGAGGAGGGAGGTCAATGTAGAAAATAAAGGGTTAGTCAGGTTAGAGGGGGGTCTGACTATATTGGTGGGGGGAGAAACAGACTGCGGGGAGAGGACTAGTCAACAGGATAAGGAGATCCTTTTGTTACAAAACAGCAATGAAAATAAAAATGCCCAAATAATGTCAAATCACATTTCTGATACTGAAAGTGAAACATTTAAAGGCAAGTTAAAGTGTATCAAATACCTATCACAAAATGTGAAGACATATATAACATATCCATGCCTGAATAAATAACATACAGCACACAATTTGTACCATGAAAATATAAAAAACTTTATTGAAATACACATAACAATATATTGGCCATCAGACGATAAAATCAATGATACAAGTAATAAAAGAATAGCGTGGAGATACAACAGGGACACATACACATAGCATGCTAGTAAACCAGAGGTGTAGCTAGGTTCTCCAGCACCCGGGGCAAAGATTCAGTTTGGTGCCCCCCCCAACCTCTTTCCCGACATCTCCTTCCCCCTCGCCGTGTCATTTATTTTTATGTAACGCGAGCATAAAATTATTTGTACCTTTCACAAGCAATATGGTTCTATACACAACACCAGAACCAAGCTCACTACATATATACACCAGCACAAATACAGCTCAATTTAGTGCAACCCCTGCCGTATAGGTGTGTACGGCGTAAAACTACAGATCCCAGCATGGCCCGAACAATGGTAAGGATATGCTGGAAGATGCCGTTTCACAAAAAATAAATCCTATCATAATCATGCCACCCATCATGTCGCTGCAGATCATACAGTGACTACATTACTGATTAGAGGCAGAATAAACATTTACATTAAGTGACTCACCGGTGACGTCTCAGATTCTAGTCCTTTCTCTCCATCCGGTCCAGACCTCTATGGTGACTTCTCCCGGTCACAGTCCATTTCTGCAGTTTGCCGCTCACATGTCTTCAGCTTCTCACTTTTCCAACATTTCTGCACCTATAAATAAATATAAAGTTATCATTATACCACACACTACGCCCCTAAATATAATAGCACCATACACTGCACCTCTAATTATAATAGCACCATACACCGTGTCCAACACACACCGTGACCCCTGTAGATAGTGCCCCCATATAGCCCACCCCTGTATATAGTGTCCCACAAATAACTCCCCCTATAGTGCTCTACAGATAGCCCACCCCTGTTTATAGCCCACGGTAGATATAGCCCACCCCTGTATATAGAGCTCTACAGATAGCCCAATCATGTATGTAGCCCCCCTGTAGATATAGCCCACCCCTGTATATAGTGCTCCACATATAGTCCACCCCTGTATATAGTGTTTCACAGATAGCCCACCCCTGTATATAGCCCCCTTGTACATATAGTCCACCCCTGTATATAGTGCTCCACTAGATAGTCCACTCCTGTATATAGTGCTCCACAGATAGCCCACCCCTGTATATACTATATACAAGGGTGGGCTAACTGTGGAGCACTACATACAGGGGTGGGCTATATCTACAGGGGGACTATATACAGGGGTGGGCTATATCTACAGGGGGACTATATACAGGGGTGGGCTATATACAGGGGTGGGCTATATCTACAGGGGGACTATATATACAGGGGTGGCCTATCTACAGGGGGACCATATCTACAGGGGGACCATATCTACAGGGCTGGGCTATACACAGGGGGGCTATATCTACAGGGGTGGGCTATACACAGGGGGGCTATCTACAAGGGTGGGCTATACACAGGGGGGCTATATCTACAGAGGGGGGCTATACACAGGGGTGGGCTATCTATGGAGCACCATATACAGGGGTGGGCTATATCTACAGGGGGCTATATACTATGTAGCCCACCCCTGTATATGGTGCTCTATAGACAGCCCACTCCAGTATATAGCCCCCTGTAGATATAGTCCCCCTGTATATAGCTCAGCCCTGTAGATATAGTTCCCCTGTATATAGCCCCCCAGTAGATATAGTCCCCCTATATATAGTCCCCCTGTATATAGCCCCCCTGTAGATATAGTTCCCCTGTATATAGCCCCCTGTAGATATAGTCCCCCTAGATATAGTCCCCCTGTATATAGCCCCCCTGTAGATATAGTCCCGCTGTATATAGCCCAGCCCTGTAGATATAGTCCCCCTGTATATAGCCCCACTGTAGATATAGTCCCCCTGTATATAGCCCCCCTGTAGATATTGTCCCCCTGTATATAGCCCAGCCCTGTAGATATAGTCCCCCTGTATATAGCCCCCCTGTAGATATAGTCTCCCTGTATATAGCCCAGCCCTGTAGATATAGTCCCCCAGTATATAGCCCAGCCCTGTAGATATAGTCCCCCTGTATATAGCCCACCCCCTGTAGATATAGTCCCCCTGTATATAGCCCAGCCCTGTAGATATAGTCCCCCTGTAGATAGACACCCCCCCACGTAGATATAGTCCCCCTGTATATAGCCACCCTGTAGATATAGTCCCCCTGTATATAGCCCAGCCCTGTAAATATATTCCCCCTGTAGATAGACACCCCCCCGTAGACAAAGTCCCCCCCGCAGATACAGACACACACACGTCAAAATTCAAACTCACCTTATTCCCGCTCCCACGCCGTCCGGCAGCCATGGAGACCTGCTCTCTTCTGCGCAGGTCTCCAGGGAGTTGAACACAGCGTCTATGAAAGGCGCTGATTGGCTGGGCAGGATGACTTTCCCTGCCAGTCAGCGCCTTTCATCGACGGAAGCGTCACTGGTACAAAAGGTACCAGTCGCTTCATTCGTGGAGAGGCGCTGAATGGCCGGGCACGGAACGTGACCGGTCATTCATTGCTTCTAATTGTACCTGTGTCCTTGCGACACAGGTACAATTATAGAGCAGGAGGAGGGGGCGCTGGCGCCCCCCTCTTAACTGCGCCCTGGGCACGTGCCCCGCCTGCCCCCCCCTAGCTATGCCCCTGAGTAAACTACAAACATCATGTGATATGGTATGGTACAGGTTTCTCAGTCCAAACCAAAGGGTATAGCAAGAAAAGTACACACCAACGTAATGGTCATATACATCTAACCAAGGTATATAGCATAAGTTCAAAGATATAATAATGAACAATATGTTAACACTGCTTAACAAATGTAGAGGAGAGCCCAAAATCACAGGCTCAAAAGGCTATACCAACCTGTAGATTGCATGATATGTCCCACAGAAAATATCACCACACTAGACGCCCCCGACGCACGTTTCGCCGTCAGCTTTCTCAAGGGGTACTAAATGATGGAATAGCAGTCATCTTAAGTAAGGGATACACTGGGAGTGGACTGTGTCAGTATCAAATGAACAGGGAGCATACACAGATTGTAAGCATTTGTAATTAACATTATACATACGCCTACTATGTGTCAGTATCAAATGAACAGGGAGCATACACAGATTGTAAGCATTTGTAATTAACATTATACATATGCCTACTATTTCTCAGGAACGGAAGGTTTCAACTGTGCACAGGGCTGGATTCACATTGGGAGACGCCATGATAGTCCGGACCGCGCATGCGCAATGGTGCTCATCCGGGCATCAAAGTAATAGCGTATGATGACAGTCTCTCAAAGTGTGTGTATTGCGCATGCGCATCAAAACAACAGCCGAACACCAGAAGGGAAGTCACACTATCCAGGTCCGGTGGACACGAGGAGACCTACGCCATCTTAAAGAATGGCACGATGCCAGATTGTTACGTCCGAGTGTAAGAGGATGGTGGGCGTGTCTCAGCATTGAGAGACAGAGACCGTACTACGATTAGATCAGTCTCGTTAGATCATAGGCTGTGTTTATTGGCCATTTGTACACATATCTCCACAGTGCATAAAGATACCAACCCAAACAAAAAATAAAGCGTAACATACCCCTATAAATGTATATTCATCATTACATATATATACAACTACGCTTACACACATAAATAGAAAATTACATATATATCCAATAAGTGCATATTATTGTTAAAATAGCGACATATAGTAAGTAGACATACATCAATATATTTATACACACCTAATCATACAGAGATAATAAATACAAGTTATCAACATAATCTTTAAAACCGCATAGGAGTATAAAAATGCATTGGTATTCTAACCAATAAGAAGTAGTGCAGATAAGACAAGTGAATAGGATAGTGAACACACGTGCATGTGAAAGTGAAGACAGAAAAATAGTTAATTAGGAAGAAATACAAAGTCATGTGGGAAAAGATTAAAACTGCACCTGAAAAAATATAACACTATTAGTCAACAAATACGTTACATATATATTGAGCAGATGATTGTATACTAAGTGTTTATTAGAAATGTTTTTATATATATGTGAATATCTATGTTTCTACATAGTTTATAAAAGTGTAAAAATAAAAATATTACATATCAAAATATAATAAATATATAAACTAGAATCAATATATATAAATGTAATAGAATATCATACAGTGTTAAGTAAGTGAATAGAACACTAATAGAATTAAGATGTTGTGTATGTGTATAAATATAATAAAGTGCATAGTTGTGAATATATATGTATATATCAGAATAAGTCAATGAATTACTATATTACATATATATAATATAAAAATGTAATGTGAATATATACCAATATGACTGTGTACAGAAATAAATATAAAGTGAGTACTATATGTGGAAGCTTATAAATAAGGGGATTATATATCTAGTAATTTGCTGCTTCGTCTACTATATGTGGTTAACGCTATTCTATAAGCGTAGTCAATGTGCACTAGTGCATAAATATAAATGTACATACATCTCCTCTATACCAATAGTGTATGTAATAAATCTACAAAAATCAATATATGTTTGTGTTCAATATTCGTATATAGCAATGGTAGAGATATAAATGGCATCAGAAATACCAATACCTACCCCCTGAGAAAGCTGAAAGGCGTGTCAGAGAACAAAATATTCATAGAATGCATCTTTTGAATACAATCTGAGTACATGCAATACACATAAACTGTAACTCCCTATAGATAAATGGAAGACCCTCACATAGTCAAAAGTCCCTTTCATATACCAAAACATAAATTAAAAACACATGGACTATATAGGCAGCCTCCGCTGATGAACTTCAGCATGAAACATAAGTAGCCATGATATCTGTAAAGAATATAAAAAAATATAATATCAATAATTACACAGATATGTACACATCAGTGTGCCTAGATGTCAATAGTCCACCAACATAAAATAGTGTCCCAAATACAGCAGTATGGTCATAGACATATGACTCTACCATCTACCATCCCATCATTAAATATAGATACAGTATACAAAGACACAATAAAAAATGATGCTATAGGGCCCAGGAAACATATTATTAGGAAGGATGCGAAAGACATCTTCTCATTTAGACCATTGGGTGAACTGGTGTTAAGCTTCGTTATCCACATATATTCGATACGCTCAAGTTTACGAAAGGTGTCACCGCCTCGTGATCCAGTAATGATCTTATCGATCCCGTGTACTCTTAGATGCTGCCACCTGTTGTTATGATGGTCACGGAAATGTCTGGGAATAGATTTAAGTTTATTAATCATATCCAAGTCATTTCCTTCAATTCTTCCTGCCCTTTTGATGTCTCTTACATGTTCCTGGATTCGTATTTTTAGTTCCCTCGTAGTCATGCCAATATAAGAAAGGCCACACGGGCATGTTGCCATATAGATGACCCCAGACGTACTGCAATTAATAAAATGTACAATCTTGTAACATTTCTTCCTTTCAGAGTCAGAAAATACATCTGTTTTAAACATCAGATCACAGACGGAACAATGGCCACAAGGGAAGGATCCCCATTTTGGTCCCTTAGAGCCAAATAGATACATGTTGGAATTTGGAGCGGTATAGTGACTCCGGACTAAATGGTCCCTCAAAGTCTTGCTCCTTTTGGCTGTTAATTGGGGTCTTGGAGGTAAATACCTCTTCAAATTAGGGTCTGACAGTAAGATGGGCCAGAAGCGGGTCACAATTTTCTGCATTTCAGACCATTGCGTATTGTATGTGGTGATAAGCCTTACCGTGTCGTCATTATTTTTATTTTTCCGTTGTTGTTGGATAAGAAGATTATTGCGATCAGTATGATATGCTCTTTGATATCCTCTCTCAACATCCTCTTTACGATATCCACGTTGGAAGAAACGAGCCTTTAAACACTGGGATTCATTTTCAAAATTCAATTGTGAGTCGCATACACGTCGTGCCCGCAAAAACTGGCCTGTAGGGATGGCACGAATAGTGTGTGAAGGGTGGAACGAGGTTGCATGTAAAAGTGCGTTTACCGCCGTTTTTTTGCGAAAAATTTTAGTACTCAAATTACCCAGGGGTAGTACTGTGATCTTAATGTCCAGGAATTCCATGAATTCCTGACTAATCGCATTCGTTAATTTGATATTACATGCATTGGCATTTAGAATAACTAAAAACCTGTCCAATTCCGCTCGTGTGCCCTGCCAGATGAACAGAATATCATCAATAAAGCGCATCCAGCTGACAACATTACCCGAAACCATATCCATTGCTGTTCTTACAGTCTCTTGTTCCCAAAGACCCAAAAACAAGTTTGCATAGGACAGTGCACAAGTGGCACCCATCGCCGTCCCACGTAGCTGCAAGTAGTATTTATCCCTAAACAAAAAGTAATTGGGTTCAAGGACAAAGCGCATTAAACGTATGAGAAAATCGATCAGATCCTGATCATGATCCCCCGATCGCAGAAAATATGAAACCGCAGACAGCCCAAGATCATGGTCGATGCAAGTGTAGAGAGATTCTACATCGCAGGACACTAAGAACATGTCCTGCTTCATTGTAACTCCATCAAGACGTTTCAAAACATCCGTGGAGTCTTTGATATATGATTGGAGGCCCTCCACACAAGGGCAAAGGTAAAAATCAAGAAAACGGCATACGGATTCACATAAGCTCCCACAGCCGGATACAATTGGACGCCCTGGAGGCCTCTTTTGATCTTTATGCACCTTCGGTAACAAATATAATGTGGGAGTGATCGGAAATTTGACTGTAAGCCCTTCAAGAATTGTTTTTGTAATAGTATCATCATCTAATGCATCAGCAAGAATACCATCCAATTGTCTCTTAAAGGCTTCAGTTGGATTAAAGCCTAGGCGTCTATAGCATCTGACATCGCGCAATTGTCTATATGCCTCAAGCTCATACATTTCCACTGGCCATACCACCACATTTCCACCCTTGTCTGCCGGTTTGAAGACCACACCTTTCATCTCTTTAAGTTCATGTAGAGCTTTGCGTTGGGCCCATGACAGATTATCATGACCTCGTTGCTGTGGCAATTTACGAAATTCATCAGTGACCATCTTAACAAACATGTCAACGGATGGATTCAGAGACAGGGGTGGAAATGTGGTGGAGCGAGGATGAATATTTACTGGAAATTTGCCAGTGCTCACCTCTTGTTCCTGGAGTAGGGATTCTAGCACCCGGACCGCTTCCAATTCCTCCTGTGATGTAAATAGATTATGATGATCATTTTTGGAGAAATATTTTTTATATATTAATTTTCTTGCAAACAGAAAAACATCCTTGATGGCTGTAAAGTCATCAAACCCTGACACAGGACAAAATGTTAGGCCTAAGGAGAGCACAGATTTTTGACTCGAGGTTAATGTTATATCGGAAAGGTTAATTACCTTCATCTCGCCTCCCATATTTTCATCCACTGTATTGAATTTTCTTTTGATTGGTGTCTGTCTCCTCTCATATCCTCTAGTTCTCATAGGGGCATTTCCCTGTGAGGTTCCAGACGCTATGCTCTCCAATGATGAAAGGGATTCAGAGCGTCCCATCACAGGGGGACACCTCCTTTGCCATTTATACACTTTTTGTTCCTGGAAATCCAGTAGATCACGTTGGAATTTTTTCGACTTAAATGCTTTTACATCGTTTTCCCATTTCGCGTACTCTGTGCTCAACTCATGTTCGAATTTCGCAAGAAGTTCAGGACTTAAATCAGTTTTGATTTTATCCTGTAGAGGTAATATTAATTTTTCAATTTCAGCCAGTTGTTTTTTATCCCAACCAATGAGAAGTTCTATGAATGTCTGAGAGCACGATTTGCAGGCTTCCTCCCATCGGGATCGCAGAGGCGACAAGCCTTCCTTACTGTGAGAACTGTGAATCTATGGAATAGTCTACCTCAGGAGCTGGTCACAGCAGGGACAGTAGATGCCTTTAAAAAAGGCTTAGATAATTTTCTGGAACAAAAAAATATTAGCTCCTATGTGTAGAAATTTTTACCTTCCCTTTTCCCATCCCTTGGTTGAACTTGATGGACATGTGTCTTTTTTCACCTGTACTATGTAACTATGTAACTATGTTAAAATACACAGTTACAAAATTAAGATGGCTGCTGATCCTGACAGCAGGCCATATTTATACAATGCCCAGGGGGCTGTCGCGCCCCGCTGCAATTGGCCGGTCAATTCAGACCGGCCACTACCATGTATTCATGGTAGTGGTACCATCCCTACCATGTATTCATGAGGCGGTGGTGCCACCTCCCTGATAGCTACGATTGTTCGGTCTGCATAGACTGACCAATCGCAGCCATGGCGGGTGTTTCAAACACCCTGCACCAGCTCTGCTCGCCTCATTCTGGTTAGGAACAGTGAGCAGAGCTGGTGTGTGACCCTCTCTGTGCCATACTGACCACTATTGAGGCCTTCTGGTCTTGCGATCCTCTTCTGCATCCTGCTGTGTCATCACTAATTGAGTGATCATTATCATACTGTGCTGCTGATGTTTTTTTTTTAGCAGCAGCACAAGATCTCAAAATTTCCCAGCCCCTGTTCCTGTACCCTCCCCCCGCCCCCGTGTACGTCCTGCGGCCGCTGAGTGCTGATCAGTGACGGCCGTCACTGATCGGCATCTGTGCTCAATTTGTGGGGTGCTTTTTCTCCTTTAGTCCTTGTGGAAATGAAAAAATTATACATTTTATTGGAAAAAATAAAAATGTTCATTTTCACAGCCCAATTCTAATAACATCTATGAAACACCTGTGGATCAAAATGCTCACTATACCCCTAGATCAGTGATCCCCAACCACCGGGCCATCCTTAGGATGCAGATACAGTTGAATTGAATGCTGGAGCAAGAGTGATGGCTCCTTACCCCAGCATTCACTCTGCCGTGAGGGGCTCGGTGCAGGCAGGCGCAATGTTGTGACGTCATCGCGTCTGTCTGCGCCGAGTCACTCATAGCACAGAGCAGAGGAGAAGGATCCACCACCAGTCGTGGGAACGGGGATAGGTAAGTAAATATGTTTTTATTTTTTATTAGGCACATATGGAGGCATTATACTGGGTATGGGGGGGGGGGCTGATATGGTGGCAGCTATGGAAACATTTTACTGTATGGGGCAGCTAAGGGGGGCGTTATACTGTATTGGAGGCCTTATACTGTATGGGAGGCCTTATACTGTATGGGGGCATTATACTGTATGGGGGGCATTATAATGTGGGGCAGCTATGGGGGTTATTATACTGTGAGGGGGCACCTATAGGGAGCATAATACTGTGTACGGGCAGCTATGGGGAGCATTATGCTATGGTGGCTTTATACTGGGTGGGGGAAGCTATGGGGGCATTATACCGTGGAGGCAGCTATGGGGGCATTATACTGTGGGGGCATCCATGGGGACTGTTGGGCAAGGCGGCTGGGCATAGGCGCGGGCAGGTGTCTGGTGGTGTTGGGGAGGGGTAGGGGGGTCCAAGCTGAATTCTTGCACCAGGGCCCATGAGCCCTTAGCTACACCCCTGCTGCTATTTGTTGTGGACTTTACCTCCCCATTGAATTCAATGGAGAAAACCTGCAACAAATAAGCAGCGTTTACACAAATACAATTGACTTGCAGCGGAATAAAAATTTACACTACAGGTCAATTTCTGAGTGTTTTTTCCGCTCAGTATTTACGCAGAGTGTGGATGAGACTTGTTTTATCTCATCCACATTGCTGCTACTGTATTATGCTGCGGATTTTCCGCAGCATAATACAAGTATTATAATACGTGTGAACACCGTATTTACGCAATGTGTGAAATGACTCTAAACGCCGCCCGGAAAAACAATTCTTGCATCAAACTGGTCCTCGGTGCAAAAAAGGTTGGGTACCACTGCCCTAGATGAATTCCTTGTGGGATGTAGTTTCCAAAATGGGGTATTTTTGGGGATGTTTCCTTTGTTTTGGTACCACAAGACCTCTTCAAACCTGACATGAAGCCTAAAATATAATCTAATAAAGAGAAGACCCCAAAATCCACTAGGTGCTTCTTTGATTTTGAGGCCTGTGTTCAGTCCATTAGCACACTAGGGCCACATGTGGGATATTTCTAAAAACTTCAGAATCTGGATGGATTAAAAATGAAATTTCTGCAAAAAAAACTTACATTTGTAAATTTCACCTCTACTTTGCTTTAATTCATGTGAAACACCTAAAGGGTTAAGAAACATTCTATATGCTGTTTTGAATACTTTGAGGGGTGCAGTTTTTAAAATGGGGTGATTAATGAGGGTTTGTAATGTAAGGGCCCCTCAAAGACACTTCACAGATTAACTGGTTCCTAAAGAAATAGGCTTTTGACATTTTCTGGAAAATGTGAGAAATTTCTGCTAAAGTTATAAGCCTTGCAACATCCTAGAAAAATAAAAGGATGTTCAACTAATGATACCAATTTAAAGAAGACATATGGAAAATGTTAATTAGCAACTGTTTTGTGTGGTATAGCTATCATTCTTTTATTTATTTATTTTAATTTAAAACATACAATCCAAAAAGGAAATACTCAAGGATATCAACATATTGGAGGTAACCATCCACACAGAGACCCATCTTTCGTCGGTGCATTTTATACCCATACATATTACTCAACAAAACAACAAAAGGAAAAGAAAAAAAAACTGAAAAAAAAGAGAATGAAAAAGAAAAAGAAAAAATGAAGAGTAGAGATTCCTCCCTCTCACATCCCTCACATACCTCCTCTCAGCTCATCTTATGGAATATCTAGAGCAAATCCCCTAAGCATATTTGGAACTGTCACCCATGTGCACCACCTCTGGTAGAAGGTTTCCTTTTTAGTTTTGTTTTCGATCCCAATCCCATTCTCATATCTCAGGTATATATTCACTTTATCTCTGACTTCCATAATTTTTGGGATATTAGGGGATTTCCAACTACCTAAGATTAAGCTTCGAGCAGCATCTAAGATCCAGGAGATCTCCCATTTGGCTTCCTTATTTACCTTTTCCAAATTTAAAATCAACAGGGTGGTTTAACCCCTTAACCCCTTAAGGACGCAGCCTAGTTTTGGCCTTAAGGCTCAGAGCCCATTTTTCAAATCTGACATATTTCACTTTATGTGGTAATAACGTCGGAATGCTTAAACCTACCCAAGCGATTCTGAGATTGTTTTCTCGTGACACATTGGGCTTCATGTTCGTGGTAAAATTTGGTCGATATATTCAGTGTTTATTGGTGAAAAATTGCAAAATTTAGAGAAAATTTTGAAAAAATTGCATTTTTCAGAATTTAAATGCATCTGCTTGTAAAACAGACGGTTATACCACCCAAAATAGTTACTAGTTCACATTTCCCATATGTCTACTTTAGATTGGCATCGTTTTTTGAACATTCTTTTATTTTTCTTGGACGTTACAAGGCTTAGAACATAAACAGCAATTTCTCATATTTTTAAGAAAATTTAAAAAGCCTTTTTTTTAAGGTACCTCTTGAGTTCTGAAGTGGCTTTGTGGGGCCTATGTATTAGAAACCCTGATAAAACACCCCATTTTAAAAACTAGACCCCTCAAAGTATTCAAAACAGCAGTTATAAAGTTTTTTAACCCTTCAGGCATTTCACAGGAATTAAAGCAAAGTGGAGGTGAAATTTGCAAATTTCATTTTTCTTGCTGAATTTCAATTTTATTCATTTTTTTTTCTGTAACACAGAAGGTTTTACCAGAGAAACACTACTAAATATGTATTTTCCAGATTCTGCAGTTTTTAGAAATGTCCCACATGTGGCCCTACTGCGCTCGTGGACTAAAAGACAAGCCCTAGAAGCAAAGAAGCACCTAGTGCATTTTGAGTCCTCTTTTTTTATTAGAATATATTTTAGGCAGCATGCCAGGTTTGAAGAGGTGTTGAAGTGTCAAAACAGTAGGAATCCCCCAATAGTGACCCCATTTTGTAAACTACACCCCTCAAGGAATTCATTTAGGGTTGTTGTTACCATTTTGACCGCACATTTTTTTCACAGCACGTATTTGAATTGGGCTCTGAAATGAAAAAAATGTCATTTTTTCCAATAAAATGTCATTTGTGATCAAAATTTCTTATTTTCACAGGGAACAAAATACCCCATTTTGTTGCCCAATTTGTCCTTAGTGTGGCAGTACCCCATTTGTGGTGATAAACTGCCGTTTGGGCCCATGGGAGGGCTCAGAAGGAAAGGAGCGCTATATGTTTGTTGGAGTCCAGATTTTGTTGGATTGGTTTTCGGGTGCCATGTCGCATTTGCAGAGCCTCAGAGGTATCAAAGCAATGGAAACCCACCAAAAGTGACCCCATTTTGGAAACTACACCCCTCAAGGAATTCATTTATGGTTGTTGTTAGCATTTTGACCGCACAGTTTTTTCACAGCACCTATTTCAATTGGGCTGTGACATTAAAAAAATGTCATTTTTTCCAATAAGATGTAATTTTTTACCAAAATTTCTTATTTTCACAGGGAACAAAATACTCAATTTTGTTGCCCAATTTCTCCTGAGTGCATCAATACCCCATTTGTGGCAATAAACTGCCGTTTGGGCCCATGGGAGGCCTCAGAAGGGAAGGAGCGCTGTGTGTTCTTTGGAGTACAGATTTTGCTGGTTTGGTTTTCGTGTGCCATGTCGCATTTGCAGAGCCCCAGAGGTATCAAAGCAATGGAAACCCACCAGAAGTGACCCCATTTTGGAAACTACACCCCTCAAGGAATTCATTTATGGGTAATGTGACCATTTAGACCCCATAGTTTCTTCACAGAACTTATTTGAATTGGGCTGGGAATTTAAAAAATATATATTTTTTCCAATAATATGTCATTTTAGCTCAAAAATTCTTATTTTCACAAGAAATAAAATACTCAATTTTGTTGCCCAATTTGTCCTGAGTGTGGCAATACCCCATTTGTGGTGATAAACTGCCGTTTGGGCCCATGGGAGGCCTCAGAAGGGAAGGAGCGCTGTGTGTTCTTTGGAGTACAGATTTTGTTGGATTGGTTTTCGGGTGCCATGTCACATTTGCAGAGCCCCAGAGGTATCAAAGCAATGGAAACCCACCAGAAGTGACCCCATTTTGGAAACTACACCCCTCAAGGAATTCATTTATGGGTAATGTGACCATTTAGACCCCATAGTTTCTTCACAGAACTTATTTGAATTGGGCTGGGAATGAAAACAAAATTATTTTTGTCAAATAATATGTCGTTTTGGCTGAAAATTTCTTATTTTCACAAGAAACAAAATACCCCATTCTGTTGCGCAATTTGTTCTGAGTGCCGCAATACCCCATTTGTTGTGATAAACTGCCGTTTGGGCCCATGGGAGGGCTCAGAAGGAAAGGACCACCATTTGGCCTACTCGGGATTTTCTAGTGCGAAGTCATGTATGCAGAAGCCCCTGAGGTACCAGTACAGTTGAAACCCGCAAGAAGTGACCCCGTTTTAAAAACTACACCCTTAAGGCATTCATCTAGAGGTGTAGTGACCATTTTGACCGGAGACCTACACCCCATAAACTGTAATGTGGGTTCTCCCGGGTATGGCAATACCCTACATGTGGCTGTTATCAGCTGCCTGGACACACAGCAGGGCCCAGAGGGGAAAGACGAGGGGGGATAAGCTGTGCGGAGTGCATCAGGGTAAGTAAAATTGGGGTAAATTATAAACCAAGGGATGTATGATAAATTTTAAAACACTTTCATACAGAGCTCTGGTTATTCGGGACACGTGTCACATTGATATATTGTGTCCTCCCTTATCCCCCTCTTATAGCAGACTTTGCACCTCTTTTGACTTTTTCCCTTCTTGCCAGTTTGGGGAACTTCCCCTGGAAAGTGTTGCCCTGGTACGATGCGTGTGGGCTCGCTTCCAGAAGTACTGGGTGCCCCCCCTTCTTGGTCCCTAAAGATTAGGTTCTTGATAATCACCTCTTGAAATTCCAGGAAAGTTCCCGTCTGGCCTGCACATCGACGTAGCACGTACGCATTGTACAAAGCCATCTATATGATGTTCCCGGCCAGCTTCTTATACCACACCGCATGGCACTGTAGGGCTTCAGGGCTTGATCTTACAAGTCCATCACTCCCATGTACCTATTGTAGTCCAGGATGCAGTCTGGTTTGGGGGTGGCCTTTCCTTCATATATCCTAAACCTGTAGGTATACCCTGATGCACTCTCACAGCTTATACATCTTCACGCCATACCTTGCCCTCTTACCCGGCAGGTACTCGCGGAATTGAACCCTCCCTTTAAAATGTACCAGGGACTCATCAATAGAAATACACTTCTCGGGGGTGTATGCTTGGGAATACCGGGCACTGGAACGGTCTAATAGGGGTCTCCGTTTAGACAAACGGTCAAAACTGGGGTAATCTCGGGGTGGGCACGGCTCATTATCAGTATAATGTAAGAAGCGAAGTATTGCCTCATTTATTTATTTTTTTAGGTTCCAGTTCAGTTCTGAAGTTGCTTTGAGGGGCCCATATATTAGAAACCCCTATCAAACACCCCATTTTAGAAACTAGACCCCTCAAAGTATTCACAACAGCATGTAGAAAGTTTATGAACCCTTTAGGTGTTTCACAAAAATTTAGAGCAAAGTAGAGGTGAAATTTACATTTTTTTTTTGTCAGAAAATCCTCTTTATACCATTTTTTTTATAACACAAAAGGATTTATCACAGAAACGCAACTTAATACGTATTGCCCAGATTCTGCAGTTTAGAGAAATATCCCACATGTGGCCCTTGGGCGGTAATGGACTGAAGCACCGGCCTCCGAAGCAAAGGAGCACCCAGTGGATTTTGAGGCCTCTTTTTTATTAGGCACCATGTCCGGTTTGAAGAGGTCTTGTGGTGCCAAAACATTGGGAACCCCCCAAAAGTGACCCCAATTTGGAAACTAGACCCCTTGAGGAATCCATTGTAGTTTTCTTGGGGTGCATGCGGCTTTTTGATCAGTTTTTATTCTATTTTTAGGTGGCGTGGTGACTAAAAAACAGCAATTCTACTATTGTTTTTTTTTCGTTTTTTTTTACAGCGTTCACCGTGCGCTATAAATGACATATTCACTTTATTCTGCGGGGCGATACGATTACGGCGATACCAGATGTTTATAGTTTTTTTTTATGTCTTATGGCGTTTGCACAATAAAATACGTTTTGTAAACAATCATTCACTTTTTGTGTTACCTTATTCTAAGAGCCAGAACGTTTTTATTTTTCAATCAATAAAGCCGTGCAAGGACTTATTTTTTGCGTAACGAACTGTAGTTTTGATCAGTACCATTTTTAGGTACATGCGACTTTTTGATCTCTTTTTATTCCATTTTTTGGGAGGTGAAGTGACCAAAGAATTGTGATTGTGGTTCGGTTTATTATTATTTTATTTTACGGCGTTCACCGTGCGGGATAAATAATGAAATAATTTTGTAGTTCAGGCCGTTACGGACGCGGCGATACCAATTATGTATAGTTTGTTTGTTTATATATTTTTATTAATAATAAAGGACTGATAAGGGAAAAGGTGGGATTTTTACTTTTATTACTTTTAAATCTTTTATTTTCTAATTTTTACACATCTTTTTTTAACTTTTTTTTCACTTTATTACTTTGTCCCACTAGGGGACATGAGGGCAGGAGGCTCTGATCGCTATTCTAATACACTGCACTACATGCGTAGTGCAGTGTATTAGAACTGTCAGCTACTCACTGACAGCAAGCATAGTGGGTCCTGACGTTGTCAGGACCCACTAGGCTTCCGTCTATGGCATAGCCGGACGCCATTGTTTGGTGTCCGGTTGCCATAGTCACCATCGCCGGCCGCTATCGCGTAGCAGGCCGGCGATGGCAGCTTAACCCCTAAAAAGCCGCGATCTCTATAGAACGCGGCTTTTAAGGGGTTAATCAGCGGGGACACAGCGATCGGTCCCCGCTGTAGGAGCTGTGACAGCTGCTGAACAAGACAGCAGCGTCACAGCTCCTGTATGTGTCGGGAGGACGGCCGAAACGGCCGTTAATCCCGAGACGTACTATTACGGCATGGAGCGCGAACGATACAGCTGCCATGACGTAATAGTACGTCAAGGAGCGGGAAGGGGTTAAGGACGCAGCCACTTTTGAACCTTATGACACAGCCTCATTTTTTAAATCTGACATGTGTCACTTTATGTGGTAATAACTCGGGAATGCTTTTACCTATCCAAGCGATTCTGAGATTGTTTTCTCGTGACATATTGTACTTTAAGTTAGTGAAAAAATTTGGCCAATATTTCCAATATTTTTGTGTGAAAAACACCAAAATGTAGAGAAAATTTGCAAAAAATTAGCATTTTCTAAATTCAAATGTATCTGCTTGTAAGACAGATAGTTATACCACACAAAATAGTTACTAGCTAACATTTCCTATATGTCTACTTTAGATTGGCATTGTTTTTTGAACATCCTTTTATTTTTTTAGGACGTTACAAGGCTTATAAGTTTAGCAGCAATTTCTCACATTTTCAAGAAAATTTCAAAAGCCTATTTTTTTAGGGACCAGTTCAGTTCTGAAGTGGCTTTGAGGGCCTTATATATTAGGAACCCCTACAAATCACCCCATTTTAAAAACTGCTCCCCTTAAAGTACTCAAAACAGCATTTAGAAAGTTTCTTAACCCTTTATGCGTTTCACAGGAATTAAAGCAAAGTGGAAGGGAAATTTGCAAATTTCATTTTTTTTTGCAGAAATTCCATTTTAATCCATTTTTCCTGTAATACTGAAGGTTTTTACCAGAGAAACACAACTGAATATTTATTGCCCTGATTCTGAAGTTTTTAGAAATATCCCACATGTGGCCCTAGTGCGCTACTGGACTGAAACACCGGCCTCAGAAGCAAAGGAGTACCTAGAGGATTTTTGGGCCTTCCTTTTCTTAAATTATATTTCAGGCACCATGTCAGGTTAGAAGAGGTCTTGTTGTGCCGAAACAAAGAAAACCCCCCAAAAGTGACTCCATTTGGGAAACTATACCCTTTGAGGAAATCATCTAGGGGTGTAGTGAGCATTTTGACCCCACAGGTGTTTCATAGATTTCATTAGAATTGGGCAGTGAAAATGAAAAATTACATTATTTTCCAATAAGATGTAGCTTTACCTCAAACTTTTTATTTTTCTCAACATATAAATTAGGAAAAGCACCTCAACATTTGTAAAGCAACTTCTCCAGAGTACGGAAATACCCAACATGTGGTCATAAACTGCTGTTTGGGCAAGCGACAGGACTCGGAAGGGAAGGCACGCCATTTAGCTTTTGGAGCGCTGATTTTGCTGGATTCATTTCTCTGCACCATGTCGCATTTGTAAAGCTCCTAAGGTACCAGAACAGTGGAAACCCCCCAAAAGTGACTCCATTTATGAAACGACACCCCTTGAGGAATTCATCTAGGGGTGTAGTGAGCATTTTGACCCCACAGGTGTTTCATAGATTTCATTAGAATTGGGCAGTGAAAGTGAAAAATTACCAAACATGTGGTCATAAACGGCTGTTTGGGGAAGCGGCAGGACTCAGAAGGGAAGGCACGCCATTTAGCTTTTGAAGTACAGATTTTGCTGGTTTGATTTCTCGGCACCATGTCGCATTTGTAAAGCTCCTAAAGGTACCAGTACAGTGGAAACCCCCCAAAAGTGACTCCATTTGGGAAACTACACCCCTAGAGGAATTCAACTAGGGGTGTAGTGAGTATTTTGACCCCCCCCCCCCAGGTGTTTCATAGATTTCATTAGAATTGGGCAGTAAACATGAAAAATTTCATTTTTTTCCACTAAGACATAGCTTTAGGTAAAAATGTTTCATTTTCTCACCAAATAAAGGAGAAAAATCACCATAACATTTGTAAAGCAACTTCTCCAGAGTACGGAAATACCCCATATGTGGTAATAAAGTACTGTATGAATACACATCAGGGCTCAGAAGGGAAGGCGCGCCATTTGGCTTTTGGAGAGCAGATTTAGCTGAATTGGTTTTTCTGCGCCATGTCGCTTTTGCAAAGCCCCTTAGGTAGCAGTACAGTGGAAACTACCCAAAAGTGACTCCATTTGGCAAACTACACCCATTGAGGAATTCATCTAGGGGGGGTAGTGAGCATTTTGACCCCACATGTGTCTCATATATTTTATTCGAAATGGGCAGTGAAAATGAAAAATTACATTATTTTCCAATAAGATGCACCATTAGTTAAAAAAATTTCATTTTCTCAACAAATAAAGGAGAAAAACTTAACATTTGTAAAGCAACTTCTTCAGAGTAGGGAAATACCCCACACGTGGTCATAAACTGCTATTTGGACACACAGCAAGGCTCTAAAGGGAAGGAGCGCCATTTAGTATTTGGAGTGGAGATTTTATAAGATTCGTTTTTTGACACCATGTTGCATTGAGCTATAGTACCAGTACAGTGGTACCCCCCGAAAAATTATAAAAAATTCGTAAACAATAGATGTTGCAGATTGAAAATTGCTGTTTTCCACAGATATGCCATTTCAGTGGCCAATGAGTTGTGCCCAGCTTGTACCACCGTAGACACACATCCCATAAATTGTTAAGCGGGTTCTCCAGAATACCCCATATGTGGTATCAGGGCATATGTAAACTGTAAGGAGTAAATCAGGATATATGTAATATGTGCGGGTACATCAAGGTATATGTAATATGTGCGGGTACATCAGGGTATATGTAAAATGTGCGGATACATCAAGGTATATGTAATATGTGCGGGTACATCAGGGTATATGTAATCTGTGCGGAGTACATCAGGGTATATGTAATATGTGCGGGTACATCAGGGTATATGTAATCTGTGAGGAGTACATCAGGGTATATGTAATCTGTGCGGAGTACATCAGGGTATATGTAATATGTGCGGGTACATCAGGATATATGTAAGCTGTGCGGAGTACATCAGGGTATATGTAATATGCGTGGAGTACATCAGGATATATGTAAGCTGTGGAGTACATCAGGGTATATGTAAGCTGTGCGGAGTACATCAGGGTATATGTAAGCTGGGCGGAGTACATCAGGATATATGTAAGCTGTGGAGTACATCAGGATATATGTAAGCTGTGAGGAGTACATCAGGGTATATTTAATCTGTGAGGAGTACATCAGGGTATATGTAATCTGTGCGGAGTACATCAGGGTATATGTAATATGTGCGGGTACATCAGGATATATGTAAGCTGTGCGGAGTACATCAGGGTATATGTAATATGCGCGGAGTACATCAGGATATATGTAAGCTGTGGAGTACATCAGGGTATATGTAAGCTGTGCGGAGTACATCAGGGTATATGTAAGCTGGGCGGAGTACATCAGGATATATGTAAGCTGTGGAGTACATCAGGATATATGTAAGCTGTGAGGAGTACATCAGGGTATATGTAATCTGTGCAGAGTACATCAGGGTATATGTAAGCTGTGAGGAGTACATCAGGGTATATGTAAACTGTGAGGAGTACATCAGGGTATATGTAATCTGTGCAGAGTACATCAGGGTATATGTAATCTGTGCGGAGTACATCAGGGTATATGTAATATGTGCGGGTACATCAGGATATATGTAATATGCGCGGAGTACATCAGGATATATGTAAGCTGTGGAGTACATTAGGATATATGTAAGCTGTGAGGAGTACATCAGGGTATATGTAATCTGTGCGGAGTACATCAGGGTATATGTAATCTGTGCGGAGTACATCAGGGTATATGTAAGCTGTGAGGAGTACATCAGGGTATACATCAGTAAGCTGTGAGGAGTACATCAGGGTATATGTAAGCTGTGCGGAGTACATCAGGGTATATGTAAGCTGTGCGAAGTACATCAGGGTATATGTAAGCTGTGCAGAGTACATCAGGGTATATGTAAACTGGGCGGAGTACATCAGGATATATGTAAACTGTGGAGTACATCAGGATATATGTAAGCTGTGCGAAGTACATCAGGGTATATGTAAACTGGGCGGAGTACATCAGGATATATGTAAACTGTGCGGAGTACATCAGGGTATATGTAAACTGTGCGGAGTACATCAGGGTATATGTAAGCTGGGCGGAGTACATCAGGGTATTTGTAAGCTGTGCGAAGTACATCAGGGTATATGTAAACTGGGCGGAGTACATCAGGGTATATGTAAGCTGGCGCAGTACATCAGGGTATATGTAAACTGGGCGCAGTACATCAGGGTATATGTAAGCTGTGCGGAGTACATCAGGGTATATGTAAGCTGGGCGGAGTACATCAGGGTATATGTAAGCTGGGCGGAGTACATCAGGGTATATGTAGGCTTGGCGGAGTGCATCAAGGCATATGTAAGCTAGGCGGAGTACATCAGGGTATATGTAAGCTTGGCGGAGTGCATCAGGGCATAATAGGATGATGTAATAATGGGGAGAATGAATAATCCATGGATTGGTGTGGTACGCTTTGAACCAATCCTTTATGCACAGGCCGGGTTTATTGGGTATTATACAAAATATCTGCGCTCCAGTATTGCCTTATATTTGACTTCTTCACTAGCCCTATAAGCCGCACAAGGCCTTAAAGTTTCCTCATCTCCGCTGCATCTACGTGGTCCACCTGTGGGGTCCAGCAGATGACGATGTGGGGTATTTAGTGAAATTCTACTGGACCTAAAAATGAGTCTGGGCCGTCATTTAGAATCATTTTGCATCATTGCGTTTTGAGAGTCATAGCGTGTTATTTTTCCAGTGACGGAGCTGTGTGAGGGCGCGTTTTTTGTGGAACGAGATGTAATTTTTATTGGTTCCATTTTGGGGTACATGCGATTTTTTTATCACTATTTATTCCATTTTTTGGGAGATGAGGAAACCAAAAAACAGCCATTCCAGCACGTGGCTTTTTTGTTTTTTTTTACAGTGTTCACCGTGCAGTATAAACAACATGTTAACTTTATTCTGCGGGGCGATACGATTACAGCGACACCAAATTTATATCGTTTTTTTACGTTTCGCTGCGTTCCCACAATAAAAATACTCTTTTCTAAAAAAATCATGTTTTAGTGTCGCCATTTTCTGACAGCCATAACTTTTTAATTTTTTAGTTGATATCGCTGCGGGATGGCTTGTTTTATGCGTGACGAACTGTAGTTTACATTGGTACCATTTTGCGTTACTTGCAACTTTTTGATCACTTTTTATTACATTTTTTTTTAGACAAGACGACCAAAAAATCATTTTGTTTTTTATTAAAAAAATTTACGGTGTTCACCGTGCGGTAAAAATAATGTGATATTTTGATAGATCAGGCCGTTCCGAACGTGGCGATACCTATTATGTATAGTTTTTTTTCATATTTTCATTTTTTTTCTAATAATAAAGGAGTTGATCAGGGAAACAGGGCAAGTGTTGTTTTTATTATTTATTTATTATTTATTAACTTTTATTTATTTGTTTTTCTTTCACATTTTTTTTTACATTTCTTACTTTTTCTTTTACACTGACCTGGGGACTTGAAGATCTGATCTTCTGATCCCCGCTACGATGCCCTGTACTACTTATGTAGTGCAGTGCATCGTAACTGTCATTTTTCATTTGACAGTTCGCGTATTAGGTCCTGCCTCGGGCAGGACCTAATAGGCTACCGTACCTGGGCAACCAGGAAGCCTAGTAACGGCTTCCTGGTTGCCATAGCAAAAAATCGCCACCCGCGATCCATCGCGGGGGGGCCCGGGGGTTACAGAGGGAGCTCCCTCCCTCTGTAAACCACTTCAATGTGGCGGACGTCATTGACAGCCGCATTGAAGGGGTTAAATGGCTGCGATCGGCGGTAACAGCCATCGCAGCCATTGCAGCGGCATGTCAGCTGTGTATAACAGCTGACAGCCACTGAAGATAAAGCGCGCACAGCTCCTGTGCTCGCTTTATCTGCCGGGCGTAACTGTACGCCCGAATGCGGGAAATCACTTGGTTTTCGGACGTACAGTTACGCCCAAATGCGGGAAGGGGTTAAAGAGGCTCTGTCACCAGATTATCAAATCCCTATCTCCTATTGCATGTGATTGACGCTGCAATGTAGATAACAGTAATGTTTTTGTTTTTTGTTTTTAAAACGATCATTTTTGGCCAAGTTATGAGCAATTTTATATTTGTGCAAATGAACCTTTCTAATGGACAACTGGGCGTGTTTTCTCTTATTTCCAACTGGGCGTGTATTGTGTTTGTAACATCTGGGCGTGTTTACTTGTTTTACTAGCTGGGCGTTGTGAATAGAAGTGTATGATGCTGACTACACCCCTCAAGGAAATTTTCAAGTGGTATAGTGAGCAGTTTGACCCCATAGGTGTTTCATACACTGGGCAGTAAAATAATTTTTTTTCAAAGAAAATGTTCCTGCTGACAGAAGAACCAAATGAACTGCCCTCCCCTTCCTGGTCACCAAATATCAGGGCCTTTATGACCGTTTCCTGAAATTGCAGGAACATATCCCCACTGCCGGCATATCTGTAGAGGACAAAGGCGTTGTATAAAGCCATCTGTGTAAGATGCACAGACAGCTTTTTATACCATACCTTTGTCTTGCGCATGGCGCTGTATGGTTTTATAACCTGGTCAGACAGGTCAACGCCACCCATATATTTGTTGTACTCCTGTACGCAGAATGGTTTGGGAAATTGGGTGGTGGATCCGCGTACAAGGACAAGGCTGCCTCTGCTGTCATGAATGCTGGTCAGTATAAGAACGTCCCTTTTATCCTTATACTTCAGGAGGAGCAGATCGTCGCTGCAGACAGCTCTGCTCTCTCCTAATTTTAGGATCTGACCCAGCAAAGTTTTGGGGAGGCCCTTCTGATTTTTGTGGATTGTTCCGCACGCCAACGTGGATCTGGACGAGAGAACTTTTAACAATGGGACACTATTGTAAAAGTTGTCCAGATAAACATGATATCCTTTGCCAAGTAAAGGATGGATAAGATCCCATACGATCTTTCCACTAATTCCTAGGAAGGGGGGGGCATTCTGGGGGATCTATTTGGGAGTCTTTTCCCTCATAGACCCTAAAAGAGTAGGTGTAACCGGTGGCACTTTCACACAGCTTGTAGAGTTTTATGCTGTACCGGGCTCTTTTATTGTGTAGATATTGCCTGAAGTGCAGTCTACCCTTGAAGCTGACTAGTGATTCATCCACCGAAATATTTTTTTGGGGGTATAAACTTGGGAAAAAATTTGGGAGTAGTGGGCAATTAATGGTCTTATTTTATATAGCTTATCAAAATTTGGGTCCTCTGGGGGTGGGCACTGACTATTGTCATTGTAATGCAGGAACTTTAGGATGGCTTCGAATCGCTTCCTTGTCATTACTGTGCGGTAAAGGTGGGTGTTATATAAAATATCAGGGGACCAATAGTCTCTAATACTGGGCTTTTTTATGAGACCAAAACTTAAAAATATGCCCCAAAACTTCCGCAATTCCATTGGGTTTGTGGGGGTCCAATTTTGGCTTCTCCCATAAAAAGAGTTGGGGTTCTGGGCAATAAACTGTTCCGCATAGATGTTGGTCTGCTGGACAATTAATTCTAAAAGGGCATCTGAAAAAAAAAGTTTCAAATAATCAATGGGGCTGAAACCCGTAATTTCAATTTAAATGCTTGAGGGGGCTGTGAATTCAGCTACCTGGGGGGGGGGGGGTATAATTGTCCGCAGCTTCCCAGGTCAGCTCAGGCAGAGCAGGACCTACGGCTCTTCTGCGCCGACTGGGGGGTGCAGACTCAGTCACTGGATGCAGAGGAAGATGGAAGCACGAACTGTGCTTCACCTTCACTCGCACTGTCCGTATCGGAACACAGCATTTCATATGCTTCCTCGGCTGTGAAGACTCTTTTGGCCATACTAACAAACTCTTGCTACCTAACTAACAAATAAACATTTTTTGTAAGTTTTTTTAAAAAAAATTTTTTTTTACATTTTTTTGTAAAACTTTTTTTATCAAAAAATAAACCGCTACTCTCAACTGTGGAATGAGAACAGACCAGCGACCCTGCTGTATTCAATTAGTAAGGGTACCCTGCCCACCAGGGGAAAAACTAAATGAGATGTGGCATTGCTACCTAACTCGGGCAGTGGGCAATCTAGGGACACAGCAGGGTGATGGCAACCGGGTACTGAGACATGTGACAGATCACAGCACGGCAGAAAGACACTGTGGGGGACTGAAATGATATAATATATATATATATATATATATATATATATATATATATATATTTTTTTTTTATTAACCAGTGTGCACCAAAGGGGGTGATCACTGGTTAGTGGGCACAAAAGGGCAGAAGAGGGGCAGATCGCTGGGTTTTTGGGTTCTTTTTTTGACAATCTTCACTGTATTTGTACTTGTCTCCGACTCTGACAAGCTCTCTGACAGGAATGAGCTTGTCAGAGACGAAGATGCCGGCAAACCACTGCTCCTGTGCTGTGATTGGCCTGTCGGTACTGACTGGCCAATCACAGCTCGTGGCCAATTGGTCCTGTGCCGTGAGTCCTGCTCGGCAACTTTCTATGATAGTTGCGATTGGGACGCTGTCACCATGTCTGTTGACATGGTGACAGTTTGAAGCTTGGGCGTAACTGTACGCCCGAATGCGTGAAATCACTTTCATTCCTGACGTAAAGTCACGCCCAATCGCGGGAAGGGGTTAAGGGCTCAGAGTTATCTGCTGTGACGTAGCCATTTCTATCAGGTCAAAGACCTCTGCCCAAAATTGCTTAAGTTTGTCACACTTCCACCACATATGGAGCTGATCCCCCAACTCACCGCATCCTCTCCAACACTGATTTGTGTTCTGGGGATCAAATTTTGCTATCTTTGCTGGATGGAATTGTAGCCTCATCTGTATTTTCTTTGCAACCTCCACCTCATTTATACGGAATGAGTATTACAAAGGCCATTGTCATGTCCGTGGCTGCGGGCTGTCAGCTCCAATCTCCCCCTGACAGCCGCAGCCACGAGTCGGCAAGCGTTGACCTCAGCCTCCTCCTCAGGAGACGCCAGCGCTCGCTTCCACTCACCTCAGCCGGATCCCGTAGGACCGGACTTTGATGAACATCAGGCCGTGAGTACCCTGGACTTTAAGAGAGGTCCTGCCCCTTGCTTTGATGCCAGAGCATTGTTGTTGTTCCCTAGTTTGTCTATGCAATGTTCTCCTAGTGTGTTCCTGTTCCTGTTCCTGTTCCCTGCATTCCATACTATCCTGGTCGAGTACTGTGCTGAGCCAAAGTCGTGCCGTGCTGTATACCACGCCTGACCTGCTTCACCTCACCTCATGTCTACCTGCTGCCTAGTCCCAGCTGAGCCTGCCTTGCTACTGTCCGAGCTGCCACAGGTACCTATATGAACTATAGACATTGACCTGCGCCCTGTTGGCCAGCTGCCATACTGCCAAGGCGGTACGGTCGAGTGGGTCCACAGACCCTTCGTGACAGTACGCTCAAGCCATGGACCCCGCTGGTCATTTCAAGACCATGACGACGTCTCAAGAGATGCGGGTGGATATGCTAGACCTCCGGTCTCGAAAGGACCAACTCCTCCAGGCGTTGAACATTCTTGCACGTCGGCAGGAGACACAAGCTGCCGTTCCTCCTACTACACCTCCTGGCAGTGTCGATCCTCAGTCTATACCTCTTGGCAGTGTTGACCCGCGTGTTTATTTGCCACTTCCTGACCGCTATGATGGATACGCAGGTACCTGTCGTGGATTTCTGAATCAGTGTCAGATTAACTTCAGTCTGTATAGTAGGACATTTTCATCTGATGGCGCAAGGGTCGCTTTCATCATCTCTCTCCTCACTGGCAAGGCTCTGGCATGGGCGAACCCTATCTGGGAGAGACAGGGACCAGAGACCCGTGACTTCCAAGCCTTCCTCCGGACTATTTGTATGGTGTTTGAGGAGCCTGATTGGGTCTCATCTGCAGCGGCCTCTTTGATTGACCTATGCCAGGGAGAAACCTCCGTGATTGAATACGCCATCCACTTCCGCACCCTGGCGGGAGAGCTGTTATTGAACAATAAGGCCCTGGTGGCTGCATTCTGGCATGGACTGGCTCCTGAAATTAAGGATGAACTTGCCGCTGGAGACCTGCCGCCTACCCTGGATGACCTCATCCTTCTGTCCGCCCAGATCGATATACGGATCCGAGAATGCCTCCAAGAGGTTCATCAGGAGGGAGTTCTCCCTAGTCTGGCTCCTACTTTTCAGCAACCCCTGCTGTCCTCATATCGTCGATCCTCCCAAGGAGTCTGTGATGATGGACCAGTGTAAGCTATCCACCCAGGAGAGACAACGCAGACGCACTTCTAGACAATGTCTTTATTGCGGCCTCGGTGGCCATCTTGTGTGCCTGTGTCCCCAAAGATTCCAAAGCCAGGAGTGACAACTTTGGGTAAGAAAGGACTTCCGTCTAAATTGTCCATACCTGTGACCATAGTGTCCGCTGAGAGAACGCATCAGGTCTCTGCGTATCTGGACTCTGGATCCGCTGCTAATTTCATCTGTAGAGACCTGGTGGACATTATTCAATTGCCCACCACCCCTCTGGAGAGCCCGTTGACAGTTGGTTGACTAAATGGACTACCTATGCCAGACCCAGTTATAGCTGTGACCAAGCCGCTGAGGCTCCAAGTAGGGGCTCTTCACTCCGATCTTCTGTCGCTCTATGACCTATCCAAAGGTGTTAACCCTGTGTTGCTGGGCCTGCCTTAGCTCCAACCGCATGCCCCAGTTCTGGACTGGAATTCTGCAGAGGTTATTCAGTGGGGCCCTTAGTGTCACAGCCATTGCTTGGTACAGATTCATTTGGTTCAGTCTTCTCTGCCTCGGTCATTGGCAGGATTGCCGGGTAATTATGCTGCATTTTCGGATGTCTTCAGCAAGAGGGAGGCGGAGACATTGCCTCCACATCTGGCGTATGATTGCCCTATCGAACTGATTCCTGGTGCATCCCTTCCCCGTGGTAGGGTATATGCTCTCTCCTTGCCAGAGACTCTGTCCATGTCTGCCTATGTAAAAGAGAACTTGGAGAAGGGCTTCATACGAAAGTCTTCTTTCCCGGCAGGAGCCGGGTTCTTCTTTGTCAAAAAGAAAGATGGCTCTCTTCGTCCTTGTATCGACTACCGAGCTCTTAACCAGATCACGGTGAAGAATAAATATCTGTTGCACTGCTCTCTGAACTGTTTGATCGTATACGTGGTGCCAAGATTTTTTCTAAATCAGACCTGCGTGGAGCTTACAACCTAATCCGGATTCACCAGGGTGACGAATGGAAGACTGCATTTAACACACGTGATGGACACTATGAGTATCTAGTAATGCCCTTCGGCCTGTGTAATGCTCCCGCGTTCTTCCAGGAGTTTGTTAATGACATTTTCCGTGACCTCCTCTATGTTTGTGTTGTGGTCTATCTTGATGACATCTTGATTTTTTCTCCAGATCCTGTGACGCATCAGAGACATGTTCGTCAAGTTCTGCTATGGTTAAGGGAGAATCGTCTGTATGCCAAGTTGGAGAAGTGCATGTTTGACAGAGATGCTCTACCCTTCCTGGGCTACATCGTCTCGAATCGAGGTCTCGAGATGGATCCTGAGAAGGTAAAGTTTGTCCTGGAATGGCCACGCCCTCAAGGCTTGAGGGCCATACAGAGCTTTTTGGGATTCGCCAATTTTTACAGACAGTTTAATCCAAACTTCTCCTCACTGACTTCTCCTATTTCTAACCTCACTAAGAAGGGCATGAACGCCAATGTGTGGACTCCCGAGGCAGAGTCCGCATTCAATAGCCTGAAGAGTGCCTTCACGTCAGCCTCTATCCTCCATCATCAGGATGTCTCTCTGCGAGATGCAGTACTGTCTGGGTGGTGGTGGATCGTTTTTCGAAGATGGCCCACTTCGTTCCTCTGACCAGTCTTCCTTCTGCTCCTCAGCTGGCCAAACTATTCATCCAACGCATCTTCCGCCTGCACGGCTTGCTGCAGCAATTAACCTCGAAGTTCTGGAGAGCCCTCTGCGGACTCCTCGGTGTGAAGTTGGACTTTTCCTTAGCCTACCATCCTCAGTCCAATGATCAGGTCGAGAGGATCAATCAGATCTTGGGGAACTACCTACGCCACTTCATCTCCAAGCAGCATGATGACTGGGTGCAGCTGCTTCCGTAGGCTGAGTTCTCATATAATAATCACACCAGCAAGTCCACAAGGAATACACCGTTCTTCATTGTCTACGGCCAACACCCACAAATTCCTCTCCCGTTCCACGATACTTCCGAGGTACCAGCGGCTGACTCGGCTTTTAGAGACTTCCTGCAGATCTAGCAGCAGACTTGATCCTCCATCCTAATGGCAGTCGACCGCATGAAACGGAAGGCTGACACAAGGAGAAGATAACCTCCTCAGTTTCTCCCTGGCACGAAGGTCTGACTGTCTTCTAGGAATATCCGACTAAGGGTGCCGTCATGCAAATTTGCTCCCAGGTTCCTCGGACCCTTTGAGATCCTACAGAAGATCAACCCTGTCGCCTACAAGTTTCGGCTGCCTCCTACCCTCAAGATCTCCAACTCCTTCCATGTCTCCCTCTTGAAGCCAGTGGTTCTGAACTGCTATACCAAAACTCCTAGCCCTGCGGTTGCCTCCAGCGGCCCTTCAGACACCTTTGAGGTTAAGGAGATCTTGGACACCAAAAAAGTGAGAGGAAATACTTTTTATTTGGTGGATTGGAGGGGGTTTGGTCCTGAAGAGAGGTCCTGGGAGCCAGAGGAGAACCTCAATGCTCCTACTCTTCTGAAAAAGTTTCTCTCTCGCTGTGGCCCCAAGAAGAGGGGGCGTAAGAGGGGGATACTGTCATGTTCGTGGCTGCGGGCTGCCAGCTCCAATCTCCCCCTGACATCCGCAGCCTCGAGTCTGCAAGCGCCGGCCCCAGCCTCCTCCTCAGGAGACGCCAGCACTCGCTCCCACTCACCTCAGCCGGATCCCGTAGGGTGAGCACGCGCGCCCGTGACCACTCTTAAAGAGGGACCGGACTTTGATGAACATCAGGCCGTGAGTACCCTGGACTATAAGAGGGGTCCAGCCCCCTGCTTTGATGCCTGAGCATTGTTGTTGTTTCCCTAGTTTGTCTATGCAATGGTCTCCTAGTGTATTCCTGTTCCTGTTTCTGATCCTGTACCCTGCATTCCATACTATCCTGGTCGAGCACTGTGCTGAGCCAAATCTGTGCTGTATACCACGCCTGACCTACTTCACCTCACCTGACGTCTACCTACTGCCTAGTCCCAGCTGAGCCTGCCTTGCTACTGTCCGAGCTGCCACAGGTACCTATACAAACTATAGACATTGACCTGCAGGCCTGTTGGCCAGCTGCCATACCGCCAAGGCGGTACAGCCCAGTGGGTTCACAGCCCCTTCGTGATAGCCATTATACTGCATTTTTCCACTGAGCCATCGTAAATGTTTCCCACTCTTGCATATATTTTAATTTACCTCTATCTCTTGAAGAGATGCGATCTCTATAAATCAAGGACAAACCATTCTTCTTGTTGCTCATTTCTCTCATATATCTGATAGTTTTGAAGGGAGCCTTAACTAATTGGTCTATTTTTCCCAATATGCCAAACCTTCTCAAAACATTTTTCAGCTGGATATATAAGAAGATGGCCACGAGATCTAAGGCATGTCTCAATCTTTGAAGCTTATCAGTCCACTGTCCTCTGTTAGTGTGGTATAACTATATGTCTTACAAGCCGATACATTTAAATTCATAACAATTCCAATTCTTGCAATTTTTTGCATAATGTTTGTGTTTTTCACATTTAATACTGAATGTATCGATCAAATTTTACCACTAACATAAAGTACAATGTATCACGAAAAAATCACAGAATCGCTTGGATATGTAAAGGCATTCCAAAGTTATTACCACATAAAGTGAGACATATCAGATTTTAAAAAGCAGGCTCTGTCAGGAAGGTCAAAAGTGGCTGCAGCGGGAAGGGGTTAAATCCTTTATGTTCAATCAGCAGTAATAACAATAGATGTGGTATGGAAAAAAATTGTACAGAACAGATGAAGATCGGGTCTGAAGAATCAAATTTTTTTGACCTTTTACCCGGAGAGATTCGTCCTATAGTTTGACATTTTTATTATAGCAAAAGTGTGTAAACCCAGCCTTATATATAAATAAATATTTTCTCATCTATATCTGCCAATGTACTATGCATGTTACTATATAAACCGTAATGAGCCTATAAAGAAAACATTACTTTTCAAAAGTATGGTGGACACAAAAGCCTTGGTGCTGACTGTCAAATTTTAAATAATGATTAAATAGAATCAATGGAATATTAAATGATTAACGTTCAGAATATTAAAATATTGGACAAACTAATAGCCAAGCCAAGTAAAAATTTGGGTTAAAAGTTTTCTTCTTAGTCCTGACAAAACAAATTCTGATGATAAATTTTGAGGGGAACCATTACTGTCACAGTTTGGCTCTGTTCCCATTAGTGTTTTTAGCTTTCAGGGTCTCCAGTATTTTTGATGGCAAGAAAAGCGCATGGAAACCCAAACAGAAACCTGATGGACCCCATAAAAGTCAATGGGATTTATCAGGATTCATTGGGATCCATTTTGAGATGTATTAATTATATGTCTCATGGCTCCGTTATGAATGGAAGCCATGATACTAGTGTAAACAGAGCCTAAAGCTAAGGTCTCTTTCATACGGCAGTATTTTGGTCAGTATTTTGCATCACGATTTAGGAGCGATAATCAGGGGTGGAACTTTCACAGAAAAATCATAATGGAAAGATTTTCAATGTTTAGGACCTCCTCCTGGTTTGACTTACAAATGATAATGCAGAATACTGACCAAAATACTTTTGTGTGAAAGAGGACTAAAGCTCAGTTCACACTGGCCACACGGATTGTATTTATACAGAATCCATAACACACAGGACGCATCAGTTATGATCCGTTACCCGTCATGATCTGCTATGATTTGTTATTACCCCCACTTCCGTCAGGTTTCCCTCAGGCAGAGCCGGACTGGGACTTCAAATCAGCCCTGGCATTTTTAAGCACACAGGCCCACCGCAGGCCATACGCAGCCGCCAGTGTTGGGCTGGAGTACATGGGGCCACCTTTCAGCTGTACAAGACATGGGAGATTTATTAAAACAGGTGTAAATGAAGGAGGTATAGTCCTGATAGCTCCAACTTCAACGAATCCGCTGCTTTTCTACGAGTATAATGAACATGCTCATTATTCTAGAGGATTTTCTTTGCGGAACGGAAAAAAAATTCAAGCAGACTTATTTTCACTGCATGTGAATGGGGTTTAAAATAGTCTATTCACTTGTAATGGATGCAGAATGTTAGTGGATTTGAAAGGGATTTAGGTGTGGAATCAGGGACTTAGTCCTAATCAAATCCTGATTGCGTGATCATGGCCTAATACTGACGTATAAAGATTGCAAATTATACCATTATACAGGGTGGGCCATTTATATGGATACACCTAAATAAAATGGTAATGGTTGGTGATATTAACTTCCTGTTTGTGGCACATTAGTATATGGGAGGGGGGAAACTTTTCAAGCTGGGTGTTGACCATTACGGCCATTTTGAAGTAGGCCATTTCGTATCCAACTTTAGTTTTTTCAATGGGAAGAGGGTCATGTGACACATCAAACTTATCGAGAATTTCACAAGAAAAACAATGGTGTGCTTGGTTTTACGTTACTTTATTCTTTCATGAGTTATTTACAAGTTTCTGACCACTTATAAAATGTCAAAGTGCTGCCCACTGTGTTGGATTGTCAATGCAACCCTCTTCTCCCACTCTTCACACACTGATAGCAACACCGCAGAAGAAATGCCTCCCGATCTGACCCCCTTAAACTTTTATCTTTGGCGTCATCTGAAGGCAATTGTCTATGCTGTGAAGATACGAGATGTGCAGCAACTGAAACTACGGATACTGGAAGCCTGTGCTAGCATTTCTTCTGTGGTGTTGCTATCAGTGTGTGAAGAGTGGGAGAAGAGGGTTGCATTGACAATCCAACACAATGGGCAGCACTTTGAACACATTTTATAAGTGGTCAGAAACTTGTAAATAACTCATGAAAGAATAAAGTACCCTGTACAATGCTAAAATATCACCATACTGTGACTAAATAGTATAATTTAAATTTTATATTCAGCTATATACACAAACCCTCACATGCTGGACACATGATGCACAGATGCAACCTACAAGCTGGACACATGCTGCATTCTTGCCACTCACACCTAGATCACATGCGCACGCACACCACTCACACCTAGGACACATGCACACGCACAGGACTCACACCTAGGACACATGCGCACGCACACCACTCATACCTAGGACACATTCGCACAGACACCTAAAGACACATGCGCACACACAGCACTTACACCTAGAACACATCCCCCACTCACACCAAGGACACATGCGCACGCACACCACTCACACCTAGGATATATCCTCCACTCTCGTCACTTTCACCTAAGACATATGCTGCACGTTGTCTACCTACACCAAGGACACATGTTGAACATGCACTACTCACACCTGGCACAGATGCTGCACACACCACTCACATACTAGACACATACCACTCACATACTAGACACGTACCACACACTAGACACATACCGAATGCACTACTTACACTAGAGACATACCGCACACACACCACACGAATGCTAAACACATACCTCACATAACACTTACACACAAGACCTATACCACACATACCACTCACACTGAAAACAACACGCACACAAATGCCACTAATACATTAGAAGAAGACACAAAACTCACACAAAAGCATATTTGTGCTCAAGGGGCAGTAGAAAGAGCACGCCCATCACTGAATGGCTGATGCTCAGCCAACCAGCGTTAGGTTTGATTTGAACATGGGAAGGTACTGATTCTCCTTTTCCTCTGTGGTGCCAGAGATGTGCGCTAATGAGCTAGGCATCAGTGCAGAAAACAAGTCTAGAGCTGATTAGTTCTGGCTTGGCCAACAAACACTATACTTCATTTCTGCAGTGCTCTTTACCATCATTGCAGAGCACACAGCAATAAATCTCGGAAAGATGTGGTTTTAAACACCAGGAGGCAGCAGGTATTGTAATGTTGGTGCCAGTGGCGTAACTACCGCCGTAGCAGCAGTAGCAGCTGCAATGGGGCCCGCGGCATGAGGGGGCTTGTGTCGCCCGCCGGCACGGGCCCCCTCCATGGCCGGAGGCTCCGCTAGCAGCCGCTATGGCTGCTACAGCGCGACGCCACTGAACACTACGGCAGAGCAGGGAGGTATCTCCCCGCTCTGCCATTAAACAAGACATGTATCCCCTATCCACTGTATAGGGGATACATGTGTGATCGCTGGCAGCGATAAGGAGAACGGGGGACTGAAAGTCCCCTGAAGTTCTCCATCACAAACCTCGGACTTCCGGGGTCTGTGTCGGCAGCTCCGGAGAAATGAATGGAGCGCCGGTCCCGCTTGTGCGCATGCATGACCAGCACTCCTTTCATTTTTAGTGAGCTGCGCAGACGCCGCAAGTCAGAGGTTAGTCATGGAGAACTTCAGGGGGACTTTCAGTCCCCCATTCTCCCTATCGCTGCCAGCGATCACACATGTCTCCCCTATCCTGTGGATAGGGGATACATGACTTTTATTAAACACACACTGTAGGTCCCATTTTTTTGGGAGGGGGGACGCTGTATGGCGTTCCCTACAGGGGGGGGGGGCTGTATGGCGTTCCCTACAGGGGGGGAGCTGTATGGCGTTCCCTACAGGGGGACGACGCTATATGGCGTTCCCTACAGGGGACGACGCTATATGGCGTTCCCTACAGGGGGGGACGCTGTATGGCGTTCCCTACAGGGGGGGGACGCTGTATGGCGTTCCCTACAGGTGGGGACGCTGTATGTCGTTCCCTACAGGGGGGGGGCTGTATGGCGTTCCCTACAGGGGGGAGCTGTATGGCGTTCCCTACAGGGGGGGGGACGCTGTATGGCGTTCCCTACAGGGGGGGACGCTGTATGGCGTTCCCTACAGGGGGGGACGCTGTATGGCGTTCCCTACAGGGGGGCACGCTGTATTGCGTTCCCTACAGGTGGGGACGCTGTATGGCATTCCCTACAGGGGGACGACGCTATATGGCGTTCCCTACAAGGGAACGACGCTATATGGCGTTCCCTACAGGGGGGACGCTGTATGGCGTTCCCTACAGGGGGGGGACGCTGTATGGCGTTCCCTACAGGTGGGGACGCTGTATGTCGTTCCCTACAGGGGGGGGGCTGTATGGCGTTCCCTACAGGGGGGGCTGTATGGCGTTCCCTACAGGGGGGGGGGCTGTATGGCGTTGTGATTCTTCTCGTTTGGTTTCCTGGCCTTGCTGCAGCTTCTTGTACCATTGTCCTTGCTTCATATTGACCCCGGCTTGCTGACTACTCTCCTGCTCTGTGTTTGGTACCTCATACACTCCTGGTTTGACTCGGCTTGTTTACTACTCTTCTGCTCTGCGTTTGGCACCTCGTACTCTCATGGTTTGACTTGGCTTGTTCACTTCTCTTGTTGCTCACGGTTTTGCCGTGGGCAACTGCCCCTTTCTCCCCCTAGCTCTGTGTACCTTTGTCTGTTTGTCTGTCATGCACTTATTGAGCGTAGGGACCGTCGCCCAGTTGTACCCCGTCGCCTAGGGCGGGTCATTGCAAGTAGGCAGGGACTGAGTGGTGGGTAGATTAGGGCTCACTTGTCTGTCTCCCCACCCCCGTCATTACATATATTCTATATAATTACAGCATCAGAACCAAGCTCTGACATATACTGCTCCAGAACCAAGATCATACATATATACAGCAACAAAACCAAGCTCAGTACATATATACAGCTCCAGAACCAAGCTCAGTACACAGCTCCAGAACAAAGCTCATTACATAAATACAGTACCAGAACCCAGCTCAGTACATATATACAGCTCCAGAACAAAGCTCATTACATAAATACAGCACCAGAACAAAGCTCAGTACATATATACAACACCAGAACCAAGCTCAGTACATAAATACAGCACCTGCACAAATACAGCTCAATTTAGTGCAACCCCTGCCATATAGGTTTGTACGGTGTAAAACTACAGCTACCAGCATGGACAGAACAATGGTAAGGATATGCTGGGAGTTGCTGTTTCACAAAAAAAAAAACATCAGACCACCCATCATCTCTCTGCAGATCATACAGTGACAAAGTGCAGATTAGAGGCAGAATAAACATTTACATTAAGTGACTCACCGGTGACATCTCAGATTCTAGTTGTTCTTTTTCTCTTTTCTTCTCCATCCGGTCCTGACCTCTATGATGACATTCCATTTCTGCAGTTTGCCACTCAGATGTCTTCAGTTTCTCACTATTCAAACATTTCTGCACCTATAAACGAAGATAAAATTCTCATGGTGACACACACTGTAAATGTGACACACACACCCCTAAATATAATAGTTTCGTACACTGCACCTCTAATTATAATAGCACAGTACACTGTGTCCCAGATTATAATAGCACCATACACTGTGTCCCTGATTATAATACCACCATACACAGTGCTCCCTGTAGATAGTTCCCCCCATAGAGCCCCCTGTAGATAGTGCCCCACATATAGCCCCCCTGTAGATAGTGCCGAACATGTAGCCCCCCCTGTAGATGGTGCCCCACACATAGCCCCCTGTAGATAATGACCCACATATAGCCTCCCCTGTAGATTGTGCGCCACATATAGCCCCCCCTTAGTGTCCCATATATAGCCTCCCCTGTAGACTGTGCCCCACATATAGCCTCCCCTGTAGATAGTGTCCCACATATAGCCTCCCCTGTAGATAAGGCCCAACATAAAGCCTCCCCTGTAGGTTGTACCCCACATGTAGCTCCCCCTGTATATGGTGCCCCACATATAGCCGCCCCTTAGTGTTCCACATATAGCCTCCCCTGTAGACTCTGCCCCACACATAGCCTCCCCTGCAGATAGTATCCCACATATAGCTCCCACCTGTAGATAATGCCACTCACACTTTTAAGTGAAAAAAAAACACTTTACATACTCACCTTGGTCCCGTTCCCACGCAGTCCTGTGTCAATGCAGGCCTGCTCTCTTCTGAGCAGGCCTGCTGTGGCTGAACGACGGCGCTGATCAGCAGGGCAGAATGACTTGCCCCATCAATTAGCTCCTTTCAACAACGGAAGCGGCACGATGACGTAATCGCGCTGCTAGCGTAGTTGAAAAGCGATGATTGGCAGGGAAGAATGACTTGACTTGCCAATCAGCGCCTTTCAACAATAGAAGCGGTGTGATGACGTCATCGCGCCGCTAAAATTGTTGAAAGGCGCTGATTGGCCGGGCAAGTCATTCTGCCCTGCCAATCAGCGTCATTGTAAGGCAGGTACAATTAGTGCAGAAGGGGGTGGCAGGGGCAGTTGCTTTCAGTGGCGCTGCCGCCCCCTCAGAGAAGCAGCAGGCCACCAGGTGCTAAATGTTGGGGTGGCCAGCACCCGGCCCATAGTTCACCGGCCCATCTGGCATTTGCCAGAACTGCCCTGCCCTCAGGTATAATTTTTTTTAATGGATAGAATACCATGGCATGATACACTTTTCTGACCATCAAGAAGCAACAGAAACCTTATTAAAAAAAGCACCTAAGTCTAAACAGAGTCTTATTCTTAAAAGGTGTATTGCCTCTTCTTTAAAAAAAAAATATCTCTATAGATAACAACAACACAACATTCAACATGCAGAAATATAATATATGCGCAGAGTTCATTTTCTGGCCTGGAAGCTTGCATTTGATCATTTTCGTATATGTAATGGATATTGTATTATATTGTAAAGATATGTCGAATATAATGACCAGCTCAGACTCATTGAACAATATAAAATGTAATATGCACAGGATTTCTGTCCAGCAGTAGGTGTTATATTAAGTATGGGTATTTGGAAACTTTATTAACTGAATAATATGTTGTAATACCATACAATGTTATATATGTGCTACTTTAGGAAGGTGTCGTAACCTGTAATTATTACTAAAGGTGAATTGTGGAAATCGGACCCAGACCTGATATCAAACAGATTCATAATGTGCCAGCCGTTCACCTTCTGCTAGTTCTGATCAAGTGGGCTGGTGATTTAAAACATCTTTTCTTGCTTTACTCTGCTGCCTAGGATGTCCAGGTTCATACCAATAAGTACAGTGTCATTGCTTATCGTTGCCAACATTCCTACAGGTAATAGAGAACAGGCTTATAAAAAAATCCAGCTGGACAGTAACTGCTCTATAAATGACTTTCAGATGTATAGAACCAAGTACTTTGTTCTTGTAAAAGAAATAAAGAAAATGTTTCGGCAGCCTCTACCCAAGATCTTACCGGATGGTACAAAATTCACTATACATGTATTTTATGTGCATATGTATTAACCTTTATCAGAATTGTAACCTTGCTTAAAAGAGTGAGACGTATTTAGGTTTTAATGCTAAAAATATTAAATGGCGTCTCGGTCTGAGAATTTTTTCTTTTACATTAGGCATGTAAGTATATATTTTAAATATTATGATCTAGTATAAGAAATATTATTCATTTACAGATTTTCAGATGTTTCCATGAAATAGTCAAATATATTGAATACAATTTATATGATATTTAAACTGGATCTCAATGATACCTTCTAATTGAGATTGATGTGCTTTAGTATATAAAGTGATAGCAGTTACCTAATAATCTTATATTCATTAAGGATTTAGTTGTTCTTAGTTTATAATCATTCATTCCAAGACTAAATGGAAATTAACTCTTAATTCACTATAGTCAGAGTAATGTTCACATTATGTTTTTTACTACCTTTGGCGGTATACTGTACGTCCATAGGAGTCCCTAGGTATAACTCCAATGAAAAAACATAGATGATGTATAGGCACACAGTAGCATACGCCCCCCGAACTCCCCAGGTACGGCGCTACTTTAAGCGATGAGCCCGTGGAAGCGCCTAACTTCACTGTCCATATATGGACAGTGATGTCAGGAACTTTCAACTATGGAGTCCATGACCAGAACATTGCAAGCACTCTGGCTGGGGACTCCTGTCTTGGCAAAGCCCTTGACATCACTGTCCATATACGTACAATGACGTTAGGGGCTTTGTAATGCAAAAATACCCGGCCAGAACGTTGGCCAGGGATTCTGCTCCTAGAGGGAGCCCCTGACGTCACTGTCCATATATGGACAGTGATGTTAGGGGCTTTGTAATGTGGGAATCCCTGGTCAGAGCATTGGCAACGCTCTGGCCAGGGATACTGCTCCTAGAAGGAGCCCCTGATATCACTATCCATATATGGACAGTGATGTCAGGGGCTTTCAACTACGGAGTTCCTGGCCAGAGTATCTTAAGCACTCTGGCCGAGGACTCTGGGACTGGAGAAGCCCTTGACGTCACTGTCCATATATGGTCAGGGACGTCAGGGGCTTCTCCATTCCCGGAGTCCCCAGCCAGAGCACTACTGATGCTCTGGCCAGGGACTCCGAAGTTCAAAGCCTCTGACATCACTGTCCATATACAAACAGTGACTTCAGAGACTTCTGCAGTCCTGGAGTCCCTGCCCAGAGCGCTACCGATGATCTGGCCGTGGACGACTTAGTTGAAAGCCCTTGACATCACTGTCTATACATGGACAGAGACATCAAGGGCTTCCCCAGGGCTGAAATCCCAAGGCCGAGTGCTACATGATGCTCTTTCCAGGGATTCCAGCCATGGGAAAACTCCCCAGGGTATACGTTTAACGTGTATCTGTGATGGACACCATAATGTAAAAAAAACAGGGTATTTTTGCGGAATCTCTCAGAATGGAATAGTGTAGTATACTACATTGTTCCATCCCCAAAAAAGGTATACTGACAGTACCAGCCTGGCAGAGGCCAAAAGTACACTCTTTAGACTCTGTCGGGCTAATGGAGCCGTATGGACATGTTTATCGTGTACAAAGGGAACTTTTCCAAAGTGCGCGCTAAACTTAGGGTCAAAACGTGATGTGAACAGGGCCATACACAGGAACAAGTCCAAACAGGCAGAGCTGGTAGAGGACAGAGTAGCAGCCTGAGCCTCTAATGAAACGAGTGGTCTTGCCTGCAGACACAGAAGCTGAGTGAGTAGGACAATATAATGGGAGCTAATGGAAATGATAGTGGCAAAGGGAGACAGAAACTGCTGCCACGCTACATTGGCACTCACGGAATGGTGATACAGCTGGAGCAGAGTATGGCAGACAGTAGTAGCTAGTGCTCTAGGGTGGTGCTCACAGAATGACAAGATATATCAGCTGGAGCATAGAGACACCTGGAGCACAGTTCAGGGCCTTGAGCATGGTCATAAACAAGCCAATTCAGTAATATGGAATGTATCCAAGAAATCTGGAATACAACATAATGAGGCCCCAAATGGTCCACCCATAAGAAATCCTTCAAGTCCTTATTAATAATATTGGCAGACAGAGCCTCATTATCTAAAAATTAAATCCTACATCTAATTACAATGCATTTGAAAAATCTTCAGACCCTTTCCATTTTTTCCCATTTTGGTATGTTGAGGCCTTGTGCTAAAATAAAAAAAAATCACGTTTTTTTCCCCATCATTTTGCACTCAATACCCCATAATGGCAAAGTGAAACAGAATGTTAGTAATCTTTGCTAATTTATTGAAAAGGAAAAGCTAAAATATTGCATTGTCATAAGTATTCAGACCCTTTACTCAATACTTAGTTGAAGCACCTTTGGCAGCGATAACAGTCTTATCTTATCCACAGATCTTCTCAAGCTCTGTCAAGTTAGATAGGGACCGTCGGTGGACAGCCATTTCATCTCTCCAGAGATGTCTGATTCGGTTCAAGTTAAGGCTCTGGCTCGGCCACTTAAGAACATTCACAGAGATGTCCCTAAGCCACTCCTGTGTAGTCTTGGCTGTGTGCCTAGGGTCATTGTCTTGTTGGAAGGTGAACCTTTAACCCAGTCTGAGGTCCGGAGCACTCTGGATCAGATTTTCATTAAGAATATCTCTGTACATTGCTTTATTCATCTTTCCTTCAACCCAGACCAGTCTCCCTGTCCCAGCCGCTGAAAAACACACCCACGGCATGATGCTGCCACCACCATGCTTCACTGTAGGGATGGTATTGGGCATGTGATGAGCAGTGCCTGATTTCCCCCAGACATGACGCTTAGAATTGAGGCCCAAAAGTTCAATCTTGGTTTCACCAGACCACAGAATCTTGTTTCTCACAGTCTGAGAGTCCTTTAGGTGCTTTTTTGCAACCTCCAGACGGGCCTTCGGTGTCTTTTACTGAGGAGAGGCTTCTTTCTGGCTACTCTGCCATAAAGCCCAGATTGGTGGAGTGCTGCAGTGATGGTTGACCTTCTGGAAGTTTCTCCCATTTGCACACAGGATCTTTGGAGTACGGCAAGAGCGACCATTGGGTTTTTGGTCACATCTCATACCAAGGCCCTTCTTCACCGATTACTTGGTTTGGTGGGGCAGCCAGCTCTAGGAAGAGTACCGGTTGTTCCAAACTCCTTCCATTTAAGAATCAGGGAGGCCACTCTGCTCCTGGGAACTTTCAGTGCAGCAGAATTTTTTTTTACCCTTTTCCAGATCTGTGCCTCCACATAATCCTGTCTCTGAGCTCTCCAGTTCGTTTTTTCCTCCGAATGTCTCGGTTTTTGCTCTGATATGAATTTTCAGTTGTGAGTCCTTATATAGACAGGGGTGTGTCTTTCCAAATCTTGTCCAATCAAATGAATTTACTACAGGTGGACTCCAATCAAGGTGTAGAAAGATGATCTAGAGAAATGGGAGCTAAATTTCAAGTGTCATAGCAGAGGGCCTGAATACCTATGCCCATGCAAATTAAGAGTATTTATTTTTTAATACATTTGCAAAAAACTATTTAAATTCTGTTTTCACTTTGCCATTATGGGATATTGAGTGCAGAATGATGGGGGAAAACGTTTTTTTTTTAACACAAGGCCTCAACATAACAAAATGTAAAAAAAAGTAAATGGGTCTGAAGACTTTCCGAATAAATATAGTATAAATATAGGAACAAAACGAATCACTTCATACACATCAGTGTCATTTAATTGGCTAACAATTCCTTCAAGATACAGAGATGTGTCCATGACCAACAAGGACCCATCTTTATCGGTGGGCTTGATCGTCTGGGATACATCACTGTATAATGTATTAATGGCTTCCGCCTCATCTCTAGTCATATTTGCACATACAGTGAAGGAAATAAGTATTTGATCCCTTGCTGATTTTGTAAGTTTGCCCACTGTCAAAGACATGAACAGTCTAGAATTTTTAGGCTAGGTTAATTTTACCAGTGAGAGATAGATTATATAAAAAAAAAAAAAGAAAATCACATAGTCAAAATGATATATATTTATTTGCATTGTGCACAGAGAAATAAGTATTTGATCCCTTTGGCAAACAAGAATTAATACTTGGTGGCAAAACCCTTGTTGGCAAGCACAGCAGTCAGACATTTTTCGTAGTTGATGATGAGGTTTGCACACATGTTAGATGGAATTTTGGCCCACTCCTCTTTGCAGATCATCTGTAAATCATTAAGATTTCGAGGCTGTCACTTGGCAACTCGGATCTTCAGCTCCCTCCATAAGTTTTCGATGGGATTAAGGTCTGGAGACTGGCTAGGCCACTCCATGACCTTAATGTGCTTCTTTTTGAGCCACTCCTTTGTTGCCTTGGCTGTATGTTTCGGGTCATTGTCGTGCTGGAAGACCCAGCCACGAGCCATTTTTAATGTCCTGGTGGAGGGAAGGAGGTTGTCACTCAGGATTTGACGGTACATGGCTCCATCCATTCTCCCATTGATGCGGTGAAGTAGTCCTGTGCCCTTAGCAGAGAAACACCCCCAAAACATAATTTTTCCACCTCCATGCTTGACAGTGGGGATGGTGTTCTTTGGGTCATAGGCAGCATTTCTCTTCCTCCAAACACGGCGAGTTGAGTTAATGCCAAAGAGTTAAATTTTAGTCTCATCTGTCCACAGCACCTTCTCCCAATCACTCTCAGAATCATCCAGATGTTCATTTGCAAACTTCAGACGGGCCTGTACATGTGCCTTCTTGAGCAGGGGGACCTTGCGGGCACTGCAGGATTTTAATCAATTACAGCGTAATGTGTTACCAATGGTTTTCTTGGTGACTGTGGTCCCAGCTGCCTTGAGATCATTAACAAGTTCCCCCCGTGTAGTTTTCGGCTGAGCTCTCACCTTCCTCAGGATCAAGGATACCCCACGAGGTGAGATTTTACATGGAGCCCCAGATCGATGTCGATTGACAGTCACTTTGTATGTCTTCAATTTTCTTACTATTGCACCAACAGTTGTCTCCTTCTCATCCAGCGTCTTACTTATAGTTTTGTAGCCCATTACAGCCTTGTGCAGGTCTATGATCTTGTCCCTGACATCCTTAGAAAGCTCTTTGGTCTTGCCCATGTTGTAGAGGTTAGAGTCAGACTGATTCATTGAGTCTGTGGACAGGAGTCCTTTATACAGGTGACCATGTAAGACAGCTGTCTTTAATGCAGGCACCAAGTTGATTTGGAGCGTGTAACTGGTCTGGAGGAGGCTGAACTCTTAATGGTTGGTAGGGGATCAAATACTTATTTCTCTGTGCACAATGCAAATAAATATATATCATTTTGACAATGTGATTTTCTTTTTTTTTTTTTATATAATCTATCTCTCACTGGTAAAATTAACCTAGCCTAAAAATTCTAGACTGTTCATGTCTTTGACAGTGGGCAAACTTACAAAATCAGCAAGGGATCAAATACTTATTTCCTTCACTGTACATATCAGACCCGTCATGTGTGTCCATTAGTTCCTGTATATACTGTATAACTGCTGCTTTGCATCAATAACTGGTTCATTATTGATAGATTGCCAATTACTCTTATGTAACCCAATATCTGAAAGTGACAATTTACATGATCTTTTTTCCCCGCAGATATGTCAGTTTGATTACATAGTTACATAGTTAGTACGGTTGAAAAAAGACACATGTCCATCAAGTTCAACCAAGGGATGGGAAAAGAGAAGGTAAAAATGTCTACACATAGGAGCATTTTTTTTTTTTTGGGGAAATTATCTAAGCCTTTTTTAAAGCCATCTACTGTCCCTGCTGTGACCAGCTCCTGTGGTAGACTATTCCATGGATTCACAGTTCTCACAGTAAAGAAGGCTTGTCGCCTCTGCAGGTTGAACCTTTTTTTTCTCCAGACGGAGGGAGTGTCCCCATGTTTTTTGAGGGGGTTTTACATGGAACAGGATTTCACCATATTTTTTGTGTGCCATTAATATATTTATATAAATTAATCATGTCCCCCCTTAGTCGTCTTTTTTCAAGGCTAAATAGGTTTAATTCTTTTAATCTTTCCTCATAACTTAGATTCTCCATGCCCCTTATTAGCTTCGTTGCTCTTCTTTGTATTTTTTCCAACTCCAGGGCATCCTTTCTATGAACTGGAGCCCAGAACTGAACTGCATGTTCTAGATGAGGCCTCACTAATGCTTTGTAAAGTGGTAATATTATTTCCCTATCCCGCGAGTCCATGCCTCTTTGAGGGACAGTGTCAAATGTCTTTGTAAAGTCCAAAAACACTATATCCACAGCGGTACCCCTGTTTAGGCTTCTGCTCACCTCTTCAGAAAAACATATCAGGTTAGTTTCACAACTTCTGTCCTTAGTAAAACCGTGCTGGCTGTCACTTATAATACTATTTATTGTCACATAATCCTGTATATAGTCGCTCAATAGCCCCTCAAACATTTCCCCACGATGGATGTTAAGCTTACTGGTCTTTAATTACCCGGAGAAGACCTAGAGCCCTTTTTGAAAATAGGCACCACATTTGCCCTGCGCCAGTCCCTTGGCACTATACCAGTCACTAGAGAATCTCTGAATATTATGAAAAGGGGTACTGAAATAACTGAACTAAGCTCTTTAAGAACTCTAGGGTGTAACCCATCTGATCCCAGGGCCGTGTGCATATTTATTTTATTTAATTTTGCTTGGACCATATCTACATTCATCCAATTCAGTATATCAACTGATATATTAACAGCACTGGCACCGGCAATATCAGCTGCTCTTTCTTCTGTTGTATATACAGAGATAAAGAATCCATTTAGTATCTCGGCCTTCTCTTGATCCCCTGTGACCAACTCTCCATTACCACTATCTAAGGGTCCTACATGTTCAGACCTTGACTTTTTTGCATTTATATACTTGAATAATTTTTTGGGATTTGTTTTACTATCCTTGGCCACCTGCCTTTCATTTTGTATTTTTGCTCATTTTATTAAATTTTTACAGATTTTATTACGCTCTTTATAATTTAAAAAGGCTACAGATGTACCCTCAGATTTGTATTTTACAAATGCCCTTTTTTTGTCATGTATTGCCCATTTTACAGAAGGGTTATGATCTGAGAACATAACTCTTAAAGGGTTTTTTCGCCCCTTCAAATAGCTAATCGTTGGGGATGCCTTTCCTAAAGATAAACCATCAATTTTATATTTCTAGATAACTACTTTAATTTAATTTTATGAAGAGCCATTACTTACCTCACAGATCCTTGCCGTTCTAGCTTCGCAGCTACGTTCCTCCATGCTGCTGTGTATTGACATAGCTACAGCGATGACGTCAGGGGCAGATTAAGGGTACCATGGGCATTGGGAAAATAAACATTTACATTGAGTTACTCACAGATGACGCCTTAGATTTTTTGTTCTTTTTCTTTTTTCTTCTCCATCCTGTCTAGACCTCTATGATGACTTCTCCCGTCCACAGCCCTTTTCTGCAGAGTTTGCTGCTCAGATGTATTTTGGTCCTCACTGTTCCAACATTAAAAGATAAAATTCTCATGGTGCCACACTCTATGCCCCTGAATATAATAGTTTTACACACTATGCCCCTGAATACAATAGTACATAGACCGTGAGCCTGAATATAATAGCACCATACTCTGTCCCCACGAATTAAATTGTGTCAAACACACTGTAAAGTAAAAAAGCACACACAGTAACAATGCCCCCTGTAGATAGCGCTAGTCTTAATGCCCCCTGTAGATAGCGCCAGTCACAATGCCCTCTGTAGATAATGCCAGTCACAATGCACTCTGTAGATAGCGCCAGTCACAATGCCCCCTGTAGATAGCACCCTGTGTAGATAGTGCGTCACAATTCCCTCTGTAGATAGTGCCAGCCATAATGACCCCCCTCTGTAGATAGCGCCAGTCACAATGCCCTCTGTAGATAATGCCAGTCACAATGCACTCTGTAGATAGCGCCAGTCACAATGCCCCTTGTAGATAGCGCCCTGTGTAGATAGTGCCAGTCACAATTCCCTCTGTAGATAATGCCAGTCTCAATGCCCCCTGTAGATATTGCCCAGTGTAGATATTACCCAGTGTAGATAGTGCCCCCTGTAGATATTGCCCCCGCGCTGTCCTCCAGCGACATAGCACTGGTCAGTAACCAGGCAGCGTCATCTGGGGTAATGGCGCAGTCGGCGTGATAATGTCATTGCGCCGACCACGTCACTGTTAATGCGCCGAATGGCGAGGCAGAACTGATAGCTCCCGTCTTGCCAGAGCAATAGTAATCAATTGTATCCGCGTCCTAAGGGTGCGGATACAATTGGGTGAGAGGTCCCGCTTCACCCCGGTTCTCTGAACCGGCTGTAATTTTAACAATCGGTTCGGGTGATTCGGGGCAAACCGGGCCCCATTCTAGCCACGGGCCCTGGGCACGTGCCCAGATTGCCCTCATTTTAATCCGCCCCTGGATGACGTGCCCGTATACCCACGTGATCGATGCAGCCAATCACTGGTCTCTGTGGGTATACGGCACAGGATCGTTGAGGCCAGTGCTTGGATGCGGCGATCACGAGGATATACAGGCACGTCCTCGCTGCAGCTATGTCAATACACAGCAGCGGGGAGGAACGGAGCTGCAGCGCTAGAACGATGAGGATCTGTGAGGTAAGTAATGGCTCTTTATTTCTATTTTTTTTGCATCCCTCATGCATTGGCCAATTTTTTTAATAACTCGGAAAACCCCTTTAATGCAAGTGCAGTTCCAGTTGAAACCAGTCAATATTGGATGATGGACATACTATGCGTTTGTAATGACCCAAAAGAAAGCTATAGATCTAAACATTCTCTATTATGTTTGTCCACTTCCAATTATATTCATGTAAGAGGATGTAATTATTCATATACTATACAAACTATGGACATATAGTGGCAACTGTAAACAACTTGGGTATATGCACATATCCATTCATAAATTATTTATATATTTACATTTTACTATTAACACAACAAACAGATTCAAAATTATAAAACAGAAGGGGAAATACAAAAAGGGTTCTGGAGGGGATACCTATGAGGGTAGTGGAGGAGGACAGCTGGGGGGAAGAGGGAGATAAGTTTGAGTGATGGGTCCTCAGTTACTGACGGCACCTGAATTAACAGATGACTGTTGGGGAAGCGGGTGTTTATACTACAGCCTATATCAGAGGTCCCCAATATTTTCTACCTCACGAGACTTTCGAATGTGTCAGGTGATGTTGAGGTTGGGGAACAATGGGCCATATGTATAAAATTCCACAATAATGTGAGGAATGCTTTTATCTTTTATAAGAGGAATTTAGGTTTTTGGAGATTTGGGCATTTTTAAATGAAATTGTATAGGTCTTTGCACTTTTATAGGTCTCTGTGTTATGAGTAGATATGTAGGACTGACAGGAATGAGAACATCCTTGAGAATTTGGTTTTAGCTGGGCAGCAATAAGTTATTGCTGCTCACATATTATTATCATATATCATAAATCACATGCAAAATAGAGATGAATCTCTTTTTGACAATGGTCTGGTCTCAACACCACAAAGCACATCTGCATAGCATCCAGGGACTGTCAATAAGCCTTGTTTTTTTCCATAAGAGCATGTTATATCCGGATAACAATGGTTACCCTTCTGGTCAGTAGATCAGGCAGAATTCAGATGTCTGAAGTTATTCGGGTTTAAGGTCTTAGGTTAAACATAAACCAAGTATTCTATGAAAGTCAACATGAATGTCAACTCTGGTTCCCTTCAAAGGACTTGGCAATGAATGCAGTGACTGAGAGCAGTGTAGCTTAAAGCTTTTGTGTGTTTTCAGTTACCCAGCAGACAGGTATGTTTTCATATTCATCACTTTTAATTATTCCACACTAGTACTTGTGCGCTAATCTTGAAATCTATTCTTTAAGGCTCCACAGACTACCGTCATCCTATACACTCAAGCTCACTTTAATTTACATCTGGCAACTGACTTGGAAACCAATATTTTACAGCCTTCCCTTCAGAATCGTAATTGCTTGTAAGGTATTTAGGATCTTAGAGTATGAAAACTATAGCTCAAATTATGTAAATTGCATGAGGGAGCATGAAAACTCAGTCATACGTAGCAGAAAGATACACATCTATGGGCCGGTATGAAAGCATAAGACATTTCAGACCATTTTTTTTCCCTTTAGTATAACATTATATTTTTTTTTTAAAGGGGAATACCAGTAGAAAATATTCTAACGGAAACATTTCAGAAAGTGTGTGTGTTGTATTAGCTGGCCTGTCAGCAAGTGTGTAAAACCCACAACAACTAATAGCACTGGCAAGACTCAAAAATCCCTATATGGTTTGTCAATAAACCAGAAAACGCTGGTGACAGGAAAATTGAAACACAATCCTATAAAGAAGCACTTCTGTGTTCAGAAAGGGAACAGCAAGAGAACGAACATTAAGGCCTCATGCACACTTCCATCACCGTTTTATCGGCCGTTTTTGACCGATCCGTGTGTCCATTTTTGTTTCCGTGTGCACTCCGTTTAAGTTCCGTGTTTCCGTTTTACACGGATGTTGTGCTTCCGTTTTTCCATTTAAAAAAACGGAAGGTAAACTTCATTTGAACTTGTCACAGGTCCCAGGAAACACCCATAGAACGGTTACAAGAAGTTTTTGGTGCTGTTTTCTGTAGCTTTCAGAGCATAGAGAACAGTTTGAGATTACTCTGCTTGACTTGCTTTGGTTTTTTGGGGATTTTTGGAGTGAAATGTGTGCATTTACTTACTTATTTTGTGACGTCGGGCACTAGTTCCCTGCTGCCGTCTGTGAGTCAAAAGCTACTTGGCAAGTTCCTCCCACGCGGCGTTCTTTTTATAGCGGTCGTGGTAGCATTCATGCCCGCGTAATCCACAGTTCTGGATCATCATGCACCAATGCTATGAGTCTCTCCACATCCATCTTCAGGAATGAATGTGTACTGTAGTCTGTGAACTTTGGCTCACCCAGCCGTTGCTATGGCAACGGATCCGTCAAACACGGACGGCACACGGAAGCCTTCCGTGTGCCATAAGTTTTTTTGACTGACCCATTGACTTCTATGGGCCACACGGTCACTGAATCACTGACCAAAGTAGGACATGCTCTACTTTTGACGGAACGGAACAACAGATCCGTTTAAATAACTGAAGTGTGCATGGGCCCATAGAAATGAATGGGTTCAGGGTCTATCAGTGACAAAAACGGATAGCACCCTGAAGGAAAAAACTGAAGTGGGCATGAAGCCTTAGGGTCTGTTCACATCAGCGTCACTTTCCGTCTGAGGAACCCATCAACGAAAAGGCAAATGGAAACCATGCTTCCGCTGCAAATGGTTTCCGTTTGTTTCCGTTCCGTAAGTTTATTGATGAAAACAATAGCGGAAATAGTGGAAACAATAGCGTAGTTTACGGAACAGAAACATTGCCTTTTCGCTGATGGGTTCCTCCGACGGAAAGGTGACGCTGATGTGAACAGGCCCTTAGATCTACTGATTCCCGCTCTGAGTTAGATAGCAATCTACTATTTGACCACCATTCTTGTAGGGGCACTGTAGCTATCACTATAAACTGTATAAGTTCATTTTTACTCAACCTAAGTTTTATTGCCGTACTTTACAGTAGTGCAATCTAACAATGTGGTTTTGAGACAAAAAAATATTTGTGTACCCCTGTTCTAGATGCAGATCAACTTTTAACATAATGGCTAGTTTTCTGTACCTTTTGTTCTGTGCTACATAGAGAAAGTGTTTTTTTATTGGTCACATGACTACATACTGCACTTCAATGGCTCTACTGTTGTATGACTGGTGGACGTCAATATATATTTTACAGAAATGTCCGCATCTTTATCAGCTGCTAATACCTTTTTTTTGCATTTGTAGACCAGGGGGTAAAAGCAAAACAGTTTTCTCAGCAAGTCCTAAAGGAAATGCATAAAGCAACACAGTTACTATTGTACATTTCCAAGCAGGGGCGTAACTAGGAAAGACTGGGCCCCATAGCAAACTTTTGACTGGGGCCCCCCTCTGCTGGGTATCACACAACCCCCCCCCTTGTAGATAGTGCCTCCCTATAGATTCCACCACACAGCGCCCCCCTATAGATAGCACCATACACAGCCCCCTGTAGATAACGCCATACAGCCCCCTGTAGATAACGCCATACAGACCCCCTCTGTAGATAACGCCATACAGCCCCCTCTGTAGATAACGCCATACAGCCCTCTCTGTAGATAACGCCATATAGCCCTCTCTGTAGATAACGCCATACAGCCCTCTCTGTAAATAATGCCATACAGCCCTCTCTTAGATAACGCCATACAGACCCCCTCTGTAGATAACACCATACAGACCACCTCTGTAGATAACACCATACAGACCCCCTCTGTAGATAACGCCATATAGCCCCCCCCAAAAAAAAATGGCCTATAGTGTGTCCTACAAAAGACATGTATCCCCTCTCCACAGGATATCCACAGGATAGGGGATACATGTGTGATCGCTGGCAGCGATAAGGAGAACGGGGGACCGAAATTCCCCCGAAGTTCTCCATGACGAACCTTGGATTTCCGGCGTCTGCGCAGTTCAATAAAAATGAAAGGAGCGCTGGTCACGCATGCGCACAAGCGCGACCGATGCGCAAGTCATTTCCATGGAGCTGCCGACACAGACCCCGGAAGTCCGAGGTTTGTCATGGAGAACTTAGGGGGGACCTTCGGTCCCCCGTTCTCCGGATCGCTGGGCGTCCCAGCGATCCCACATGTATTCGCTATCCTGCGGATAGGGGATGCATGTCTTTTGTAGGAACAACCCCTTCAGTGGCGTTGCACTGTAGCAGCCATAGCGGCTGCTAGCGGAGCCTGCGGCCATGGGATGGGGCCGTGCCGGCGGGTGGCACGGGCCCCCTCAAGCTGCAGGCCCCGTAGAAGTCGCTACGGCTGCTATAGCGGTAGTTATGCCACTGCGAATAGGTTTGTACGGCGTAAAACTACAGCTCCCAGCATGGCCGGAACAATGGTAAGGATATGCTGGGAGATGCGGTTTCACAAAAAAAATCATACCACCATCATCTCGCTGCAGATCATACAGTGACTAGAATACTGATTAGAGGCAGAATAAACATTTACATTAAGTGACTCACCGGTGACGTCTCAGATTCTAGTTATTTTCTTCTCCCTCCGGTTCAGACATCTATGATGGATTTCTCCCGGCCATGACCCATTTCTGCAGTTTTCCGCTTAGATGTCTTCAGCTTCTCACTTTTAAAACATTTCTGCACCTATAAACAAAGTTAAAATTCTCAACACATCTAAATATAACTGTCACACACACACACACACACACACACACACACACACACACACACACACACACACACACCGTGCCTCCTGTAGATAGTGACCTACATAGAAGCCCCTGTAGATAGTGCCCACATATGGACTCCAGAGCTGCAAGGCAATAGTGCTAACCACTGAGCCACCGTGCTGCCCTACATATAGCTTCCCCTATAGTTAATGCTCCACGTATAGCCCACCTCTGTAGATAGTGTCTCACATATAGCTCCCCCTGTATATAGTGTCCCACATATAGGCCACCCCTGTAGATTGAGCACTACATATAGACCCCCCCTCTAGATAGTGGCCCACATCCCCACATACAGACCTCCCCTGTAGCTAGTGCCCCACATATAGACCCCCCCTGTATATAGTGCCCCACATATAGACCCCCCCTGTATATAGTGCCCCACATATAGACCCCCCCCTGTATATAGTGGCCCACATATAGCCCCCCTGTATATAATGGCCCACATATAGAGCCCCCTGTATATAGTGGCCCACACCCCCACATATAGACCCCCTGTAGCTACTGCTCCACATATAGACCACCCTGTAGCTACTGCCCCACATATAGACCCCCCTGTATATAATGGCCCACATATAGAGCCCCCTGTATATAGTGGCCCACACCCCCACATATAGACCCCCCTGTAGCTACTGCCCCACATATAGACCCCCCTGTAGCTACTGCCCCACATATAGACCCCCTATATATAATAGCCCACATAAAGATGACCCCCCCTGTAAATAGACCCCCCCCACTATAGATAATGCCATTCACATTCTTATGAGGAAAAAAATATATAAACTTGACATACTCACATGATCCCGTTGCCACGCTGTTCACTGGCGATGCAGACATGCTCTCTTCTGAGTATGTCTGCAGGAGCTGAACGAGCGCCCTCCAATGACGCTGATTGGCGGGGCAGAATGACTTGCCCCGCCAATCAGCTCCTTCCAAGCATGGAAGCGGCGTGATGTCATCGCGCCGCTAGCCAATCAGTGTCATTGTAAGGCACTGGATGGTCAGGCACGGAACATGCCCGGCCATTCAGTGCTAATACATGTATTTGGCTGCCGCTAGCACTGGGGCCCCCTCCGGTGCTAGCGACACCTACAGGCATGAGAGGGCCTGTGTAAGGCTCGGCGGCGCGGGCCCCACAGTAGTGGCGCTACCGCTGTAGCAGCCATAACGGCTGCTAGCGGCGCCACCAGGCATTTGGGTGGGCGTGTCGGCAGGCGGCACAGGCACCCTCAAGCCCCGGGCCCAGTAGCAGTCGCTACGGCTGCTACCGCGGTAGTTACGCCACTGTTTCCAAGTCTTAAAGGGGTTGACCCAACTGGCCAACTCCTTCTCTGACGCAAGCAACAGTGTTTGACCAACTGTTATAGCGGATAGAAGCTACAGGCAGTCGCACATTTTCCCTGCAGCAGGTGAAACAATAGTGGGAGAGTGTGCTGCAGAAAAAAGCAAGAGGTTCTGCAAAATATGAATATTTAGGTGATGTATAAAAGGTTAGACGTGCTGCAAACAAGAAGGGATATGTATTGCAAAAAAGGAAAGAGATGTGCTGCAATGAAGGAAGTGCCAAATATGCCCACAGTTCACTGTTATACTGTACAGGTAAGACAGATGTTCTGTATGTATAGTGTGTGCATGTGATTGATATAAGAATGCTTGCCTCTGGATTAATAACTATAAAACAATCTCACATTGTAAAAATAAACTCATAATTGACTGATTTCTATCTAAAAATCAGGTTTGGAATTTTATTTTGTGTAGTTAATGTAGTTAGAATGTAAATAAATGTGTCCATATAAAAAAAATAGGCTGATAGGTGGCAGATGACAGACAGATGAGTGTAGACAAATGTTTGGAGACATTTAGACTTGGTTGGGTATGTCGGCCTCTATGTCTGGACTTTTGCCACAAACTGTATTTACCAACAAGTGACATTGACAATATGGCATGTTATTTTAATGTACTGTACAATGAAAAGCATGACTGTTTAATTCAATATATATAAATGTTATCTGAATATTCTGCGTAGAGTGATTATCTCACGTTATTGGAGAATTTAACAAAAATGCATTTAATAAATACTGTGATGAATATGTCAAGCTGAATTACTGTAATGGTTTCAGAAATCAACTGGATATATTCAACTAGTCTGGTTAAAAACGAAACTTTCTATTATTAGCTTTTCAACTAAGTTCATCTATCTAGCCTAAGCCTAATTTTTTTTTTACTAGTATTCATTATTGCTCACTAGGTTAACATTTTGTATCAATCTCTCCTTTTAATCCTAGACATTTTGTTACCAAAGGGTATAAACTTACTACACGATTTATGTAATATATCTTTAAAAACTCCCCATTTAGCTTCATTATCCCTATTTAACATTACGTGATACCGTCCGTCTATCTATCTATCTATCTATCTATCTATCTATCTATCTATCTATCTATCTATCTATCATCTATATTTCTATCTATCTCTCTCTGATCTATCTATCTATCTATCTATCTATCTATCTATCTATCTATCTATCTATCTATCTATCTATCTATCTATCTATCTATCTATCTATCTATCTCTCTCTGATCTATCTATCTATCTATCTATCTATCTATCTATCTATCTATCTATCTATCTATCTATCTATCTATCTATCTATCTATCTATCTATCTATCTATCTATCTATCTATCTATCTCTCTGTCTGTCCGTCCATCCGTCCGCTCATCCATCCGTCCGTCCATCCATCCATCCATCCACCCACCCACCCATCCATCCATCCAGAGATGATGCAAACGGAAGCTAAGGTTTCCATTTGCCTTTCCATTGAGGGGTTCCCCCGACGGAAAGCTCAGACGGAACCCCTCAACGGAAAGACAACGCTGATGTGAACACAGCGTAATCCTGCCTGTGATGATAATGGGATAACTGCAGACTCTGCCCTCGGTGTACACAGGAAAAGATGAAAAGTGATCTCTACAGATCTTTTTACTACAGATAATGACATGTTAAAGAGGCTCTGTCACCAGATTTTGCAACCCCTATCTGCTATTGCAGCAGATCGGCGCTGCAATGTAGATTACAGTAACGTTTTTATTTTTAAAAAACGAGCATTTTTGGCCAAGTTATGACCATTTTCGTATTTATGCAAATGAGGCTTGCAAAAGTACAACTGGGCGTGTTGAAAAGTAAAAGTACAACTGGGCGTGTATTATGTGTGTACATCGGGGCGTGTTTACTACTTTTACTAGCTGGGCGTTGTGTATAGAAGTATCATCCACTTCTCTTCACAACGCCCAGCTTCTGGCAGTGCAGCACTGTGACGTCACTCACAGGTCCTGCATCGTGTCGGCACCAGAGGCTACACTTGATTCTGCAGCAGCATCGGCGTTTGCAGGTAAGTCGATGTAGCTACTTACCTGCAAATGCTGATGTTGCTGCAGAATCAAGTGTAGCCTCTGGTGCCGACACGATGCAGGACCTGTGAGTGACGTCACAGTGCTGCACTGCCAGAAGCTGGGCGTTGTGAAGAGAAATGGATGACACTTCTATACACAACGCCCAGCTAGTAAAAGTAGTAAACACGCCCCGATGTACGCACATAATACACGCCCAGTTGTACTTTTACTTTTCAACACGCCCAGTTGTACTTTTGCAAGCCTCATTTGCATAAATACGAAAATGGTCATAACTTGGCCAAAAATGCTCGTTTTTTAAAAATAAAAACGTTACTGTAATCTACATTGCAGCGCCTATCTGCTGCAATAGCAGATAGGGGTTGCAAAATCTGGTGACAGAGCCTCTTTAAATAAAAAATATATGTAAATAGAAAATGTAAAAACTTGATTTAAACAATAAGACATTTTCTGACTATAGATTCCCTCATGGACATGGAATTACAAGCCGCAGAATTTCTCTACTAAATTCAAATGTAAAATTTTAAATATTATTACTATCAATTAGTTTGTTTAGAATATCATCTATTTTAGAATATAGTACAATGTGGCCTTTCAGTGTAATACCAAAACCAAAAAGGAAAACCAAAAAGAACATTTGGTCAACTCACTATAAAAAAAAGGGAGGATTGTTCCCTGTTGAGTTAGCACTGGAAATTGCTACTACTCAGTGCCAACAATAGTAAAACAATTTTATGTAATGCAGAAAATTCTGGTGCTCAAAATGGGGAGGTAGAAAAACAAAAGTTAAAAATATGTACATTAAAAATATGTATATAAATGTATAATACTGTACATAGTTATATTCATTGTGTATCAATAGCACAAACATAGTTTCTTCCACTTGGCTCCGTTAATACTGAATTTTTCATTTTACTCCTGTAACATCTTTCCATGGCACTGAATATTACGCGTAAAAAGCTATTTGGTGTTTTTCACATGGTTGCAAAAAAGTAAAAAGATCTTCATTGTATTTTTCTTTTCTGCTCTGTGAATTTTACTTTCCCAAACTTCTATTTATTTAGGCTCCTGCCCAATTTTCAGCTTCTAGAAAACATGTCAGCTGTCAAGTAATTATTTTGATGTCTCGGTCTGTGCAAAACAAGGTTCTTTTATGTGATCAAATTCAACAATGAATCATGTTGCAAACATTTTGTTAAGAAGAGGAGGCAGGCAACCCGAGCCCTGCTTACCTTGCTCTATGTTAAATATCTGTAAATCGAGTTTGATATTGACGATAATAGTATAATGTGCACTTATTCTGCATATGCTCTAGATTTAGTGATGTCTCATATATTATCCCACTTATTTCCCTGGTTCCTCAATACTTTGGTGTCAAACATTCCTCTTAGTATTAATTTGTAAATATCACTAACAGTGGGTTTACACATGACCCCCGATCAGACAAAGCTTTCATAATTAATGATGTTTTGAAACAATAGGAACAATTTTTACAGAAAAAAAATCATTACAATGAAAGCAAAATAAAATCCTGCTTTTCACAATAATCTGGATCTTACTTTACAATTTCTATAGAGATGCATAATGTATAACAGAAGATGTCAAAGAAAAATGTTTATGCAGCTCAGTCCCACTCTCATGACATAGTATACATTGACATACCTTTAGGTCAACTGAAGTGCAAAGTGTAGTTGACTACAATAGTTGCTACATAGATTGAAAAAAGACACAGGTCCTTCAAGTTCAACCTTTCCCAATTACACGTCATTTGTTGCTTGATTATTTATAACCCTCAATGCCATTCGTTAAATAATACGCATCAAGACTTTTTTAAAATGCTGACATAGAATCTGCCATCACTATCTCTTGAGGTAGGGCATTCCATAGTTTGATTAATCTAACTATAAAGAAGCCTTTCTTATATTAATGTCGGAAAAATCTTTCTTCCACATGCAATAAATGTCCCCATGTCCTTTGTAAAGTCCTTGGAAACAACAAATCATGTGCCAGTCCTTTGTATTGAGCACACATATACATATACATTTTAATATGATCACCTCTAAGGCTTCTTTTCTCTAAGCCTAACAAGCCCAATTTTTCTAGCCTTTCATTGTATGGGAGACCTCCCATGCCATTTAGTAATCTTGTCACCCATCTTTGAACCCTCTCCAGCTCTTCTATATCCTTTTTACAATGTGGAGTCCAAAACTGACTCCTATATTCAAGATGTGGCCTTAAAATGGATTTATAGAAGGGTAATTGTAATGAAACGGGGTAGGGAGACGACAGGTGAGCCCTAATCTACCCGCAACTCAGTCCCTGCCTACTTGCACGGCCCGTCCTAAGTGATGGCGTACAACTGGGCAACGGTCCCTACGCTCAGTAAGTGCAAGACAGACAACACAAGACAAGGGCACACAGAAGCAAAGGGGAGTAGGGGCAGTTGCACACGGAAAACCGTGAGCAACAGGCAGTGGTGAACGAGCCGAATCAAACCAGGAGAGTACGTAGTAGCAAAACAGAGCATGAGAATAGTCAGGCAAGCCAGGGTCAAAAAGTTACAGCGGTCAATCAGGTAAATAGCAGGAATAGCAGAGCCAGGAAACAAGAGAATCACAGGCAAGGAACATGCTGCAAGTGAGGGTATAAATAGACCAAGGGCGGGAGCTAGAACCGTCAGACCAGGCTGTGATAGGTTCTCCCTCTCCTCAGCCTGCAAGCCTGAGTGGTAACAGATCGCGTCACTCTAGCAGACCCTGGGGCTGATGAAGGCTGATTAAACTTGGGCGCCGACACAGAACCTGTGTCAGGCAAACCCTTTACAGTACCCCCCCTTTTATGAGGGGCCACTGGACCCTTCCTAGGTGGGCCTGGCTTGTTGGGGAACTGAAGATGGAACTTCCTGAGCAATATACCGGCGTGAACATCCCGGGCGAGTACCCAAGTCCTCTTCTCAGGCCCGTATCCTCTCCAATGGACCAGGTACTGGAGGGAGCCTTGGACCATCCTGCTGTCCACAATCTTGGCTACCTTGAATTTTACCACATCTGGAGTGAGAACAGGGACCGGAGGTTTCCTCGATGTAGCCAAGGACGGGGAGCAGCCTTTCAAGAGGGAGGCATGGAACACGTTGTGTATCTGAAAAGACGGGGGCAACTCCAGCTGGAAGGAGAAATGGTTGAGGACCTCAATGATTTTGTACGCCCCTATATACCGGGGAGCAAATTTCTTGGACGGAACTTTAAGGCACACATTTTTAGAAGACAGCCACAGCAGATCCCTGACCACAAATAGGGGGTTAGTTAAACGTCTTTTATCTGCCTGAGTCTTTTGGATGCTCTTGGACGCCTCAAGGTTCTTCTGAACCTGGGCCCAGACTGTGCACAGTTCCCGATGAATGACATCTACCTTGGGATTGTTGGAACCACCAGGTGTAACGGAGGAGAACCGTGGATTAAACCCAAAATTGCAGAAGGGGGAGACCCCCGACGAGCTACTGACCCGGGAATGAAGGAGACCCAATCATTATGACAGTCTGAGATAAAACACCTTAAGTATTGTTCTAGAGACTGATTAGTCCTCTTAGTTTGGCCATTAGTTTCAGGATGGAAGGCCGAGGAAAAGGACAGATCAATCTCCAGCTTCTTACAGAAAGCTCTCCAAAAGAATGAAACAAATTGTACCCCTCTGTCGGAAACAATATTAACCGGAACCCCATGGAGATGCAGGATGTGTTTGACAAACAAGGTAGCTAACGTCTTGGCATTGGGTAGTTTCTTGAGGGGCACAAAGTGGCACATTTTACTGAAGCAGTCTACTACAACCCACACCACCGACTTGCCTTGAGATGGAGGCAGATCGGTGATAAAATCCATGGAGATATGGGTCCAAGGTCTCTGGGCAATGGGCAAAGAACATAGTAAGCCAGGGTCGGGACCTGGGAGTCTTGGACCTAGCACAAATTTCACAAGCGGTAGCGTAGGCCTTAACGTCTTTAAGCAACCCAGGCCACCAATAGGTTCTGGAAATTAGGTGCTTGGTACCCCGGATGCCTGGATGGCCAGATAGTGCGGAGTCATGATTCTCCCTGAGCAACCTTAGCCGGAATTGCAGGGGAACAAACAGCTTGTTCTCAGGAAGGTTCTCGGGAGCAGAACCTTGATCAGCCGCAATTTCGCAAAGTCTGAATCCACAGAGGATATGATTATACCTGGGGGCAAAATACAAGCGGGATCCTCCTCAGAAGGAGGGCTGGCCATGAAGCTACGCGACAGAGCAACGCCCATCGAGCTTGTCTAGGGGTTTAGCCTCTGGGCAGATTCTAGGAACACCATATTCTTGTGGTCAGTAAGAACCGTTACCTGGTGCCTAGCCCCCTCCAGGAAGTGGCGCCACCCTTCAAATGCCCATTTAATGGCTAAGAGTTCGCCTTTGCCAACGTCATAGTTTCTCTCAGTGGAGGAGAACTTCCTGGAGAAGTAGGCACAGGGACGGAGATGCGTGAGAGACCTAGTAACCTGGGACAAGACAGCACCCACTCCCACCTCGGAAGCATCAACCTCCACAATGAATGGCTCCATTTGGTTAGGCTGAATCAGCACTGGGGCAGAGACAAAGCAACTCTTAAGGATCTCAAAAGCCTGAACCGCCTCCGGAGGCCAGTGGAGGAGATCAGCACCTTTACGAGTGAGGTTCGTAAGAGGCTTAGTGATGAACGAGAAGTTAGCAATAAATCTCCTGTAATAATTAGCAAACCCCAGGAAGCACTGTAAGGCCTTCAGGGAGGCAGGGCGGACCCATTGTGCCACAGCCTGAACCTTGGCAGGGTCCATGCGGAATTCATTAGGAGTGAGGATTTGACCCACAAATGGTATCTCCTGCACCCCAAACACACATTTTTCGGTTTTTGCAAAGAGTTTGTTTTTCCGAAGGGCCTGGAGCACCTTCCTGACATGCTCAATGTGGGAGGACCAGTCCTTGGAAAACACAAGTATATCATGAAGGTACACTACAAGAAATACCCCCAGATAGTCTCTTAAAATCTCATTTATGAAATTCTGGAAGACCGCGGGAGCATTACACAACCCAAAGGGCATGACGAGATATTCGAAATGACCTTTGGGTGTATTAAACGCAGTCTTCCACTCATCCCCCTCTCTGATCCGGATAAGGTTATAAGCCCCCCGAAGATCGAACTTAGAGAACCATTGGGCCCCCTGAACCTGATTGAAGAGATCAGGAATCAAAGGAAGGGGATATTGGTTCCTTACAGTGATCTTATTTAAACTTCGGTAAACGATGCACGGCCTAAGACTACCATCCTTCTTCCCCACAAAGAAGTTGCCAGCACCTACCGGAGAAGTAGAGGGGCGAATGTAACCCTTGGCCAGGCTTCCCTGGATATATTCTCTCATGGCTTCACGTTCAGGACAAGAGAGATTAAATATCCTTCCTTTAGGGAACTTAGCTCCTGGTACCAAGTCGATTGCGCAATCGTACTCTCTATGAGGAGGTAACTCTTCGGAGGCCTTTTTAGAAAAGACATCCGCTAAGTCCTGAATAAACTCAGGTAGAGTGATCACCTCCTCAGCAAGAGAAACCAAATTAATAGAAAAACATGACATCATACATTCATTACCCCATTTAGTAAGTTCACCAGTATTCCAGTTAAAAGTGGGATTATGTGTCTGCAACCAAGGGAGGCATAAAATCAAATTGGACGATAACCCCTGCATTACTAACACAGAACACTGATCCAAATGAATGGAGCCAACAATGAGTTCAAAAACAGGGGTATGCTGCACAAAATAACCATTAGCATGTGGAGTGGAGTCTATACCCACTACCGGGACAGGTTTAGGCAAATCATTTAGTGGCATAGCTAGAGACATGGCAAATTCCACAGACATAATATTATCAGCAGACCCTGAATCCACGAAGGCACTGCCGGTGGCAGGCCTTCCATCAAAAGAGACCTGAAAGGGAAGCAAGATTTTATTAGGCTTCATGTTAACGGGAAATACCTGTGCGCCCAAGCGACCTCCCCGATGGTCACTTAGGCGCGGAAATCTTTCCGGCTGATTATTCTTGCGCCTGGGACAGGAGATCAATTGATGCTTGTCATCCCCACAATAGAAGCAGAGACCATTCTTCCTGCGGAAATCTCTACGTTGTTGGGGAGACACGGAGGCCCCGAGTTGCATCTGTTCATCCGAGTTCTCCGTGGAAGAACGAAGCAGCGGAAACTCTGGAGCCATCATAGGGGAGCCAGAGGTGAAGGCACCAGAACGTTCAAGTCGTCGTTCCCTGAGACATCGGTCAAGACATACTGCTAAAGCCATAGCCTGATCTAGAGAGTCAGAGGTGGGATAGCTGGTCTTTAAGGGCGTTCGACAGACACAATCTAAACTGGCACCTCAAGGCAGGGTCATTCCACCGAGAAGCTACACACCACTTCCTAAAGTCAGAACAGTACTCCTCAACGGGTCTCTTACCCTGACGTAAGTTCACCAGCTGACTCTCGGCAAAAGCAGTCTTGTCAGTCTCGTCATAGATGAGCCCGAGAGCAGAAAAAAAAAAGGTCAACAAAAGAAAGTTCAGGGGCGTCAGGAGCCAAGGAGAAGGCCCATTCCTGGGGGCCATCCTGGAGCAGGGACCTAATTATACCCACACGCTGGCTCTCAGAACCTGAGGAGTGGGGTCTTAATCGTAAATAGAGTCTACAACTCCCCTGAAAAGAAAAAAAGTCCTCCGGTCCCCTGAGAACCGGTCAGGCAACTTGAGGTGTGGTTCAAGAGGTGAGGTGAAGGGTACTACCTGGGTAGCATCACGCTGGTTGAACCTCTGAGCCAGGTCTTGGACCTGTAGGGAGAGACCCTGCATTTGCTCAGCCAGGGCCTCAAGGGGATCCATAGTAGAGTCAGGGACCAGGGTACGAAAAAGTATGGGGTCTGTGATGATGTAATAAAACGGGGTAGGGAGACGACAGGTGGACCCTAATCTACCCGCAACTCAGTCCCTGCCTACTTGCACAGCCCGTCCTAAGTGGCGGCGTACAACTGGGCGACGGTCCCTACGCTCAGAAAATGCAAGACAGACAACACAAGACAAGGGCACACAGAAGCAAAGGGGAGTAGGGGCAGTTGCCCACGGAAAACCATGAGCAACAGGCAGTGGTGAACGAGCCGAATAAAACCAGGAGAGTACGTAGTAGCAAAACAGAGCAGGAGAATAGTCAGGCAAGCCAGGCTCAAAAAGTTACAGCGGTCAATCAGGTAAATAGCAGGAATAGCAGAGCCAGGAAACAAGAGAATCACAGGCAAGGAACATGCTGCAAGTGAGGGTATAAATAGACCAAGGGCGGGAGCTAGAACCGTCAGGCCAGGCTGTGATAGGTTCTCCCTCTCCTGCAAACCTGAGTGGTAACAGATCGCGTCACTCTAGCAGACCTTGGAGCTGATGCAGGCTGATTAACCCCAGGCGTCGACACAGAACCTATGTCAGGCAAACCCTTTACAGTAATATTACATTTAAATCACAGGTTTTTTTTCTCTCTTTTTATACAACCTAAAATCTTATTTGCTTCTGCAGCTGCTGCCTGACATTGAGTGCTGCTGCTTAGCTTATTTGTTACTGGAATACCCAGGTCCTTCTCTTGTTCTGTTACCCCCAGTTTTATTCCATTTAACCCCTTAAGGACGCAGCCTTGTTTTGGCCTTAAGGCTCAGAGCCCATTTTTGAAATCTGACATATTTCACTTTATGTGGTAATAACGTCAGAATGCTTAAACCTATCCAAGCGATTCTGAGATTGTTTTCTCGTGAGACATTGGGCTTTATGTTAGTGGTAGAATTTGGTCGATATATTCAGTGTTTATTTGTGAAAAATTGCAAAATATTGAGAACATTTAGAAAAAATAGCATTTTTCTGAATTTAAATGCATCTGCTTGTAAAACAGATGGTTATACCACCCAAAATAGTTACTAGTTCACATTTCCATATGTATACTTTAGATTGGCATAGTTTTTTGAACAGTCTTATTTTTCTTGGACGTTACAAGGCTTAGAACATAAACAGCAATTTCTCATATTTTTAAGAAAATGTCAAAAGCCTTAATTTTAAGGTAACTGTTCAGTCCTGGAGGGACTTTGAGGGGCCTATGTATTAGAAACCCGCATAAACACCCCATATTAACCCCTTAACGCTCCAGGACATACTATTATGTCATGGTAAGTGCATCGTTCGCGCTCCATGACATAATAGTATGTCATGGAGTAAACACGGCGCAGTTCGCGCGGGGCGCGTTCATGAGCTGTGATAGCTGCTGTTTCCGACAGCAGACTATCACTGCTCAATGTGCCGGGACCGATCGCGGAGCTCCCCCGCCGATTAACCCCTCAGAAGCCGCGTTCAATAGCGATCGCGGCTTCTTAGGGGTTAATCTGCCATCGCCGGCCTGCTACACGATAGCGGCCGGCGATGGTGACTATGGCAACCGGACACCAAACAATGGCGTCCGGCTATGCCATAGACGGAAGCCTAGTGGGTCCTGACAACGTCAGGACCCACTATGCTTGCTGTCAGTGAGTAGCTGACAGTTCTAATACACTGCACTACGCATGTAGTGCAGTGTATTAGAATAGCGATCAGGGCCTCCTGCCCTCAAGTCCCCTAGTGGGACAAAGTAATAAAGTAAAAAAAAAGTTAAAAAAAGTTGTGTAAAAATAAGAAAATACAAGTTTTAAAAGTATTAAAAGTAAAAATCCCCCTTTTTACTTTATCAGTCATTTATTATTAATAAAAATATATAAACAAACAAATAAACTATACATAATTGGTATTGCCGCGTCCGTAACGGCCTGAACTACAAAATTATTTTGTTATTTATCCCGCACGGTGAACGCCGTAATAAAAAATATTAATAAACCGTACCACAATCACAATTGTTTGGTCACTTCACCTCCCAAAAAATTGAATAAAAAGAGATCAAAAAGTCGCATGTACCTAAAAATGGTACTGATGGAAACTACAGTTCGTTACGCAAAAAATAAGTCCTCGCACGGCTTTATTGATTGAAAAATAAAAACGTTCTGGCTCTTAGAATAAGGTAACACAAAAAAAGAATGATTGTTTACAAAACTTATTTTATTGTGCAAACACCATAAGACATAAAAAAAAACTATAAACATCTGGTATCACCGTAATCGTATCGCCCCGCAGAATAAAGTGAATGTGTCATTTATAGCGCACGGTGAACGCTGTAAAAAAAATAGAATAAAAAAACAATAGTAGAATTGCTGTTTTTTAGTCACCACGCCACCTAAAAATAGAATAAAAACTGATCAAAAAGCCGCATGCACCCCAAGAAAACTACAATGGATTCCTCAAGGGGTCTAGTTTCCAAATTGGGGTCACTTTTGGGGGGTTTCCAATGTTTTGGCGCCACAAGACCTCTTCAAACCGGACATGGTGCCTAATAAAAAGGAGGCCTCAAAATCCACTAGGTGCGCCTTTGCTTCTGAGGCCGGTGCTTCAGTCCATTACCGCACTAAGGCCACATGTGGGATATTTCTCAAAACTGCAGAATCTGGGCAATAAATATTAAGTTGCGTTTCTCTGATAAATCCTTTTGTGTTATAAAAAAAATGGTATAAAGAGGATTTTCTGACAAAAAAAAAAAAGTAAATTTCACCTCTACTTTGCTCTAAATTTCTGTGAAACACCTAAAGGGTTCATAAACTTTCTAAATGCTGTTGTGAATACTTTGAGGGGTCTAGTTTCTAAAATGGGGTGTTTGATAGGGGTTTCTAATATATGGGCCCCTCAAAGCAACTTCAGAACTGAACTGGAACCTAAAAAAATAAATAAATGAGGCAATACTTGGCTTCTTACATTATACTGATAATGAGCCGTGCCCACCCCGAGATGACCCCAGTTTTGACCGTTTGTATAAACGGAGACCCCTATTAGACCGTTCCAGTGCCCGGTTTTCCCAAGAATACACCCCCTAGAAGTGTATTTCTATTGATGAGTCCCTGGTAGATTTTAAAGGGAGGGTTCAATTCCGCGAGTACCTGCCGGGTAAGAGGGCAAGGTATGGCGTGAAGATGTATAAGCTGTGCGAGTGCATCAGGGTATACCTACAGGTTTAGGATATATGAAGGAAAGGCCACCCCCAAACCAGACTGCATCCTGGACTACAATAGGTACATGGGAGGGGTGGACTTGTCAAATCAAGTCCTGAAGCCCTACAGCGCCATGCGGTGTGGTATAAGAAGCTGGCCGGGCACATCATACAGATGGCTTTGTACAATGCGTACGTGCTACGTCGATGTGCAGGCCAGAGGGGAACTTTCCTGGACTTTCAAGATCTAATCTTTAGGGACCAGGAAGGGGGTTTCCAGTACTTCTGGAAGCGAGGCCACACGCATCGTACCAGGGCAACACTTTCCAGGAGAAGTTCCCCAAACCGGTGGAAAGAGAAAGAGTCAAAAGAGGTGCAGAGTCTGCTATAAGAGGGGGATAAGGAAGAACACAATATACCAATGTGACACGTGTCCCGAAAAACCAGGGCTCTGTATAAAAGATTGTTTTAAAATGTATCATACATCCCTTGATTTTTAATTTACCCTGATGCACTCCGCACAGCTTACCCCCCTCATCTTTCCCTTCTGAACCCTGCCGTATGCCCAGGCAGCTGATAACAGCCACATGTAGGGTATTGCCATACCCAGGAGAACCCACATTACAGTTTAAGGGGTGTATATCTCCGGTGGCGCATGCTGGGCACACTATATCGGAATCTGACATGCCATATATATATATATAAAATTGCAAATCTCACTCTGCACCATCTGCTGCGCATTATCTTTTACACAATACCTGTGGGGTCAAAATGCTCACTACACCTCTAGATGAATGTCTTAAGGGGTGTAGTTTTTAAAATGGGGTCACTTCTCGGGGGTTTCAACTCTACTGGTACCTCAGGGGCTTCTGCATACATGACTTAGCACCAGAAAAGCTCCAGTAGGCCAAATGGTGGTCCTTTCATTCTGAGCCCTTCCATGGGCCCAAACGGCAGTTTATCACCACAAATGGGGTATTGCCGCACTAAGGACAAATCGGGCAACAAAATGGAGTATGTTGTTCCTTGTGAAAATAAGAAATTTTGATAAAAAATGACATCTTATTGGAAAAAATATCATTTTTTTCATTTCACAGCCCAATTCAAATAGGTGCTGTGAAAAAGCTTTGCGGTCAAAATGATAACAAAAAACATAAATGAATTCCTTGAGGGGTGCAGTTTCCAAAATGGGGTCACTTCTGGTGGGTTTCCATTGCTTTGATACCTCTGGGGCTCTGCAAATGCGACATGGCACCCGAAAACCAATCCAGCAAAATCTGGACTCCAACAAACACATAGCGCTCCTTTCCTTCTGAGCCCTCCCATGGGCCCAAACGGCAGTTTATCACCACAAATGGGGTATTGCCGCACTAAGGACAAATTGGGCAACAAAATGGGGTATGTTGTTCCTTGTGAAAATAAGAAATTTTGATAAAAAATGACATCTTATTGGAAAAAATATCATTTTTTTCATTTCACAGCCCAATTCAAATAGGTGCTGTGAAAAAACTGTGCGGTAAAAATGATAACAAAAACCATAAATGAATTCATTGAGGGGTGTAGTTTCCAAAATGGGGTCACTTCTGGTGGGTTTCCATTGCTTTGATACCTCTGGGGCTCTGCAAATGCGACATGGCACCCGAAAACCAATCCAGCAAAATCTGGACTCCAACAAACACATAGCGCTCCTTTCCTTCTGAGCCCTCCCATGGGCCCAAACGGCAGTTTATCACCACAAATGGGGTATTGCCGCACTAAGGACAAATTGGGCAACAAAATGGGGTATGTTGTTCCTTGTGAAATTAAAAAATTTTTATCAAAAATGACATCTTATTGGAAAAAATATCATTTTTTTCATTTCACAGCCCAATTCAAATAGGTGCTGTGAAAAAACTGTGCGGTCAAAATGATAACAAAAACCATAAATGAATTCCTTGAGGGGTGTAGTTTCCAAAATAGGGTCACTTCTGGTGGGTTTCCATTGCTTTGATATCTCTGGGGCTCTGCAAATGCGACATGGCACCCGAAAACCAATCCAGCAAAATCTGGACTCCAACAAACACATAGCGCTCCTTTCCTTCTGAGCCCTCCCATGGGCCCAAACGGCAGTTTATCACCACAAATGGGGTATTGCCGCACTAAGGACAAATTGGGCAACAAAATGGGGTATGTTGTTCCTTGTGAAAATAAGAAATTTTGATCAAAAATGACATCTTATTGGAAAAAATATAATTTTTTTCATTTCACAGCCCAATTCAAATAGGTGCTGTGAAAAAACTGTGCGGTCAAAATGATAACAAAAACCATAAATGAACTCCTTGAGGGGTGTAATTTCCAAAATGGGGTCACTTCTGGTGGGTTTCCATTGTTTTGATACCTTAACACCTCTTCAAACCTGGCATGCTGCCTAAAATATATTCTAATAAAAAAAGAGGCCTCAAAATGCACTAGGTGCTTCTTTGCTTCTAGGGCTTGTGTTTTAGTCCACGAGCGCAGTAGGGCCACACGTGGGACATTTCTAAAAACTGCAGAATCTGGACAATACATATTTAGTAGTATTTCTCTGGTAAAACCTTCTCTGTTACAGAAAAATTTTGAAAAAAATTGAAATTCAGCAGAAAAAATGAAATTTGCAAATTTCATTTCCACTTTGCTTTAATTCCTGTGAAATGCCTGAAGGGTTAAAAAACTTTCTATATGCTGTTTTGAATACTTTGAGGGGTCTAGTTTTTAAAATGGGGTGTTTTATGGGGGTTTCTAATACATAGGCCCCTCAAATCCACTTCAGAACTGAACTGGTACCTTCAAAAAAAGGCTTTTGAAATTTTCTTAAGAATATGAGAAATTACTGTTTATGTTCTAAGCCTTGTAACGTCCAAGAAAAATAAAATAATGTTCAAAAAACGATGGCAATCTAAAGTAGACATATGGGAAATGTGAACTAGTAACTATTTTGGCTGGTATAACCGTCTGTTTTTCAAGCAGATGCATTTAAATTCTGAAAAATGCTATTTTTTGTAAATTTTCTCTAAATTTTGCAATTTTTCACAAATAAAGACTGAATATATCGACCAAATTTTACCACGAACATGAAGCCCAAAGTGTCACGAGAAAACAATCTCAGAATCGCTTGGATAGGTTTAAGCATTCCGACGTTATTACCACATAAAGTGAAATATGTCAGATTTGAAAAATGGGCTCTGAGCCTTAAGGCCCAAACTAGGCTGCGTCCTTAAGGGGTTAAAAACTAGACCCCTCAAAGTATTCAAAACAGCATTTAGAAAGTTTATTTAACCCTTTAGGCATTTCACAGGAATTAAAGCAAAGTGGAGGTGAAATTTGCAAATTTCATTTTTCTTGCTGAATTTCAATATTATTAATTTTTTAATAATAGAAGGTTTTACCAGAGAAATACTACTAAATATGTATTGTCCAGATTCTGCAGTTTTTAGAAATGTCCCACATGTGACTCTAGTGTGCTCGTGGACTAAAACACAAGCCCCAGAAGCAAAGAAGCACCTAGTGCATTTTGGGGCTTCTTTTTTTATTAGATATATTTTAGGCAGCATGTCAGGTTTGAAGAGATGTTGAGGTGCCAAAACAGTAGGAATCCCCCAATAGTGACCCCATTTTGGAAACTACACCTCTCAAGGAATTAATTTATGGTTGTTGTTACAATTTTGACTCCACAGTTTTTACACAGCACGTATATGAATTGGGCTGTGAAATAAAAAATATGCATTTTTTTCCAATAAGTTGTCATTTTTCATCAACAATTATTATTTTCACAGGGAACAAAATAGCCCATTTTGTTTCCCAATTTCTTCTGAGTGCAGCAATACCCCATTTGTGGCGATAAACTGCAGTTTGGGCCCATGGGAGGCCTCACAAGGGAAGGAGCGCTGTGTGTTCTTTGGAGTGCAGATTTTGCTTGATTGGTTTTCGGATGCCATGTCGCATTTGCAGAGCCCCAGAGGTATCAAAGCAATGGTAACCCACCAGAAGTAACCCCATTTTGGAAACTACACCCCTCAAGGAATTAATTTATGGGTGTTGTGACCATTTAGATGCCATCGTTTTTTCACAGAACTTATTTGAATTGGGCTTGGAATTAAAAAAAATATATTTTCTTCCAATTATATGTAGTTTTGGCTCAAAATTTCTTATTTTCACAAGAAATAAAATACCCAATTTTGTTGCCCAATTTGTTCTGAGTATGGCAATACCCCATTTGTGGTGATAAACTGCCGTTTGGGCCCATGGGAGGGCTCAGAAGGAAAGGACCACCATTTGGCCTACTGGGGATTTTCTGTTGCGAAGTCATGTATGCAGAAGCCCCTGAGGTACAAGTACAGTTGAAACCCCCGAAAAGTGACCCTGTTTTAAAAACTACACCCTTAAGGCATTCATCTAGAGGTGTAGTGAGCATTTTGACTGGAGACATTCACCCCATAAACTGTAATGTGTGTTCTCCTGGGTATGGCAATACCCTCAATGTGGCTGTTAACAGCTGCCTGGGCACACAGCAGGGCTCAGAAAGGAAAGATGAGGAGGATAAGCTGTGCGGAGTGCATCAGGCTAAGTAAAACTGGGGTAGATTAAAAATCAAGGGATGTATGATACATTTGAAAACACTCATACAGAGCCCTGGTTTTTCGGGACACGTGTCACATTGCTATATTGTGTCCTTCCTTATCCCCCTTTTATAGCAGACTTTGCACCTCTTTTGACTTTTTCCCTATTTGCCAGTTTGGGGAACATCTCCTGGAAAGTATTACCCTGGTACGGTGCGTGTGGCCTCGCTTCCAGAAGTACTGGGTGCCCCCCCTTCCTGGTCCCTAAATATTAGTTTCTTGATAATCACCTGTTGAAATTCCAGGAAAGTTCCCCTCTGTATGATGTGCACGGCCAGCTTCTTATACCACACCGCAAGGCACTGTAGGGCTTCAGGACATGATCTGACAAGTCCACCCCTCCCATGTACCTAATGTAGTCCAGGATGCATTCTGGTTTGGGGGTCTCTGTACAGGTACCTCGTACAGGTACATGGGTACTGGTGTGGCCATGTATTGTTGTCAATACAAGGACATCTCTCTTGTCTTGTACTTGACCCACAATATGTTGCTGCTAGAATGTGCCCTGCTCTCACCCTTTCTTGTTTGCCCAAGCAGAGTCTTAGAGAGGCCTCTCAGATTTCTTCTAACAGTGACGCATGCCGCAGTACTTCTGGAAGAGAGGCACTTGAAGAGTGGGACGCTGGTATAAAAATTATCCAGGTAGAGGTGGTAACCCTGGTCCAGCAGTGGGTGCACCAAATTCCACACATTTTTTGCATTAACTCCCAGTAAGGGGGGGGGGCATTCTGGGGGCTGAATACTTGTGTCCTTCCCTTCATATATCCTTAATTCGTAGGTATACCATGATGCACTCTTGCACAGCTTATACATCTTCACACCATACCTTGCCCTCTTAGGCTTCATGCACACTTCAGTTTTTTTCTTCAGGGTGCTAGCCGTTTTTCAGATGGCTAGCACCCTGACCCATTCATTTCAATGGGGCCATGCACACCAGTTTTTTTGACGGTCTCGTTGCTCCGTTCTGACAAAAGTAGAGCATGTCCTACTTTGGTCAGAGATTCCGTGACCGTGAGGCCCATGCAAGTCAATGGGGCCGTCAAAAAAACTGAAGGCACACGGAAAGCATCCGTGTGCCGTCCGTGTGTGACGGAGCCGTTGCCTAGACAGAGGTACACATACAGACAGATAATGCACTACACTAATCGGCAGCCCCTTCTCTCTGTCAGCACTGGTAACTTTATTTTTTTTGCACGTTTCTTTTAAATGAACCATTAATCTATATTGTGAGCGCCGCGCATGGTATTTCCTGTCCAGCGGTAGTCTCTGTCCAGGGTGCTGAAAGAGTTAAGGGGCTGCACTAATCGGCAGTAACTCTTTCAGCACCCTGGACAGTCAGTACCGCTGGACAGGGAATAGCATGTGCGGCACTCACAATATCGTGTACATAGTGTGAACGGGTTTCAGTTTCCTCTTGGAAACTGAAACACGGGAGTGTACACGGAGTACACACGGGAAGCACACGGTTCCAATCACGGACACACGGATCCGTGAAAAACGTCCGTGAAAACGGTGATGGAAGTGTGCATGAGGCCTTATTCGGCAGGTACTGACGGAATTGAAGCCTCACTTTAAAATGTACCAAGGACTCATCAATAGAAATACACTTCTCGGGGGTGTATGCTTGGGATAACCGGGCACTGAAACGGTCTAATAGGGGTCTCCGTTTATACAAACGGTCAAAACTAGGGTCATCTCAGGGTGGGCACTGGAAAGAAGCGAAGTATTGCCTCATTTTTATTTCTTTTTTTAGGTTCCAGTTGAGTTCTGAAGTTGCCTATAGATTAGAAACCCCTATCAAACACCCCATTTTAGAAACTAGACCCCTCAATGTATTCACAACAGCATATAGAAAGTTTATTAACCCTTTAGATGTTTCACATGAATTAAGAGCAAAGTAGAGGTAAAATTTACATATTTATTTATTTTTGTCAGAAAGTCCTTTTTTTCCATTTTTTTTTTTCTGTAAAAAGGAAGGTTTTACCAGAGAAACGCAACTTAATACTTATTGCCCAGGTTCTTCAGTTTTGAGAAATATCCCACATGTGGCCCTAGTGCGGTAATGGCACCGGCCTCATAAGCAAAGGAGCACCTAGTGGATTTTGAGGCCTCCTTTTTATTAGGCACCATGTCCGGTTTGAAGAGGTCTTGTGGTGCCAAAACAGTGAAAACCCCCCAAAAGTGACCCTATTTTGGAAACTAGACCCCTTGAGGAATTCATTGTAGTTTTCATGGGGTTCATGCAGCTTTTTGATCAGTTTTTATTCTATTTTTAAGAGGCGTGGTGACTAAAAAACAACAATTCTACTATTGTTCTTCAGACCCTTCGAGATCCTGCAGCATTGTCCTGCAGTTGCCCCCAGAGCGTAAATCAGATATATACGACACCAAAAAAGTAGGAGGAAGAACTTTTTATTTAGTGGATTGGAAGGGGTTTGGTCCAGAAGAGAGGTCCTGGGAGCCAGAGGGGAACCTCAATGCTCCTACCCTCATTAAGAAGTTTCTCTCTTGCTCTGGCCCCAAGAAGAAGGGGCGTAAGAGGCGGGATACTGTAGCGCCCATGACCACGCACCGTCAGGATTACTCACCCCCCAACAGCCACAGCCATGGATCAGTGAGCGATGGGCTACATCTCCTCCCCAGGAGAGGCCAGCACTCACTTCCGCTCCGTTCGGCTGTGAATTATATGAAAATAATTAACAATTAACCCATAACCACCCTGGACCACCCTGGACTATTAGAAGGGCCCTGCCCCTTCACTCATTGCCTGAGCATTTTGTTTACCCGTGTTAGTCTTGCAAATCATCCCTTTGTGTTATCCTGTTCCCAGTGTTCCCGCACCTGCTACCTTTATGCTATATCCCTTGCTACCGTTGTTCCTGTGCCTTAGAAGTTGGAGTCATGTCATGCCTCTGTTCACGCCTGCTGTATTACACCACGCCTGGTGTCATCTGCCACGCTTTGCATCATCTGCCGTCTGAAGTACCTTCCGTACCTAGCCACTGCAACTGTCTGGACTATTCAGATACCCTTGTGCTGGACGTTGTATTATTGGGTATTCTGTTGTTTGGTCAGTATAGCAATATTATTCAGTCACTATGTGGTGGTAATATGTTGTCATATTATGGAGGTATTATTCAGTAACAACATGGGGATATTATTAAGTCACTATGGGGTTATGGTGTGGCGATATTATTCAGTAACAGTATGGTGGTATTATTATGTGGTGGTAATATGCGGTCCTGGTGTGGAGGAATTATTCAATAACAGTATAATGGTATTATGCAGTCACTATGTGGTGGTAATTTGTGGTCATGGTGTGGAGCTATTATTCAGTAACAGTATAGCAATATTATTCAGTCACTATGTGGTGGTAATATGTTGTCATAATGTGGAGGTATTATTCAGTAACAGCATGGGGGTATTATTAAGTCACTATGGGGTTAGGTTGTGGCGATATTATTCAGTTATAGTATGGTGGTATTATTCAGTCACTAAGTGGTGGTAGTATGTGGTCATGGTGTGGAGGTATTATTCAGTAACAGTATGGTAGTATTATTCAGTCACTATGTGGTGGTGATATGTGGTCATGATGTAGCGGAATTATTCAGTAACAGTATGGTGGTATTGTTCAGTCCCTATGTGGTGGTAATATGTGGTAATGATGTGGGTTTTTTATTCAGTAACATTATAGTGGTATTATTCAGTCACTATGTGGTGGTAATATGTGGTTATGATGTGGGGTATTATTCAGTACAAGTATGGTGGTATTATTCAATCACTATGTAGTGGTAATATTTGGTGATGGTGTGGAGATATTATTCAGTAACAGTATGGTGGTATTATTCAGTCACTATGTGATAGTAATATGTGGTCATGTTGTGGCGGTATTATTCAGTAATAGTATAGTGGTATTATTCAGTCACTGTATGGTGGTAATATGTGGTCATGATGTAGCGGAATGATTCAGTAACAGTATGGTGGCACTATTCTGTCACTATGTGGTAGTAATATGTGGTCATGTTGTGGAGGTATTATTCAGTAACAGTATGGGGATATTATTCAGTCACTATGTGGTGGTAATATGTGGTCATGATGTAGTGGACTTATTCAGTAACAGTATGGGGGTAGTATTCTGTCACTATGTGGTAGTAATATGTGGTCATGGTGTAGAGGTATTATTCAGTAACAGTATGATGGTATAATTCAGTCACTATGTGGTCATGATGTGGGGGTATTATTCCGTAACAGTATAGTGGTATTATTCAGTCACTATGCGGTGGTAATATGTGGTCATGTTGTGGCGGTATTATTCAGTAACAGTAAGGTGGTATTATTCAGTCACTATGTAGTAGTAATATGTGGTCATGGTGTGGAGGTATTATTCACTAACAGTATGGGGGTATTATTCAGTCACTATGTGGTCATGTTGTGGAGGTATTATTCAGTAACAGTATGATGGTATTATTCAGTCACTATGCAGTAGTAAATGCGGTCATGGTGTTGAGGTATTATTTGGTAACATTATGGTGGTATTATTCAGTCATTATGTGGTAGTAATATGTGGTCATGTTGTGGTGGTATTATTCAGTAACTGTATGATCGTATTATTCAGTCACTATGTAGTAGTAATATGTGGTCATGGTGTGGAGGTATTATTCAGTAACAGTGTGGGGGTATTATTCAGTCACTATGTGGTCATGTTGTGGAGGTATTATTCAGTAACAGTATGGTGGTATTATTCAGTCACTGTGTGGAGGTAATATGTGGTCTTGTTGTGGCGGTATTATTCAGTAACAGTAAGGTGTTATTCTGTCCCTGTGTGGTGGTAATATGTGGACATGTTGTGGCGGTATTATTCAGTAACATTATGGTGGTATTATTCAGTCACTAAGTGGTGGTAATGTGTTCATGATGTAGCGGAATTATTCAGTAACATTATGGTGGTATTATTCAGTCACTATGTGGTGGTAATATGTGGTCATGTTGTGGCGGTATTATTCAGTAACATTATGGTGGTATTATTCAGTCACTAAGTGGTGGTAATATGTGGTCATGTTGTGGCGGTATTATTCAGTAACATTATGGTGGTATTATTCAGTCACTAAGTGGTGGTAATATGTGGTCATGATGTAGCGGAATTATTCAGTAACAGTATGATGGTATTATTCAGTCACTATGTGGTCTTGTTGTGGAGGTATTATTCAGTAACAGTATGATGGTATTATTCTGTCATTATGTAGTAGTAATATGTGGTCATGGTGTGGAGGTATTATTCAGTAACAGTATGGGGGTATTATTCAGTCACTATGTGGTCATGTTGTGGAGGTATTACTCAGTAACAGTATTTTGGTAATATTCAGTCACTATGTGGTGTGTCTCTCTCTCTCTCTCTCTCTCCATATGTCTTCAGGCTTGTGCCCCTGATCTTTTAAGACCCTAGAAACGCCCCCGGCTGTCAATGATTGGGAACAGTCTTGTTTACACTGAGAAGCTGAACACCCATACTGACCTACTAATGCTCACACTGAGGGTTTGTTACAATATACTCAGTCTAGGCAATTCTCTGGACACAGAAGTAGCATAAATATATTTTTTGTCCTTGACTCCAGGCTGATTGCTCTTACCTACACGGATAGGTTGTAACAAACGCTCAGCTGTGTGAAGGACAAAATCAAGACAGGTTCTCAGCCTCCTAATGTAAGGAAGAATGTCTCCATTGTCTGACAGTATGTAGATTTCCTGAAAACAGTGAGGAATTAAAACAGCAAATTGCCTATCAATTAGATATGCCTTAAAGCTATGATTCTGAATATGAGAGGTCCTTGACCGCAGTTCTTAGTAGAGATCTGGCCACTGGGACTTGGAGATAAAATAACAGCCCAGATTTTAGTTGGGCAGAATATCTTTACTTTCTATTAGTATGTTTAAGTCATGGAGGGTCATGAATGAACATAACTGTAAGGTTAAGGCTACACACTTTTATCACAGTACTCTTTTTACAATGACTCACCTAGTTCGGATTCTGAGGATTGAGTGCAATTTTAGTCAAATAATTAGGTAAAGTATTGTATTTTGACAGTTGCAGGCACATGTAGCGTTCATATAACCCTATGGGGCCTCAACTTTTAAAAAAAATAAAAAAATTGTAATTGTGGAAAAAAGTTGCATAGTGGGTAGGTATAGTGATCAATTCTTACCCACACCACAGTCACAGCAGATGCCATGCCTGTACATAGTTTTTTTTAATGCAGTAGTATGCACTGTTCAGCCATAACATTTTGAAACCATCTGTCTAAAATAGGGTTGCACGTTGCATCGAAACTTCGATACTGTTTCGATGCTGTGCCCCCTCAAACGGTTCAATACTGTTAATTCATGTATTTCGATACTTAGCTGTGCGGCTGCACAGCTTAGTATAGTAACACATGAATGTTGTTAGAGTGGGGCTGTGGCTGTGTGGTACAGTCATTGCCCCGCTCCTGAGTCCTGACAAGTGTGCGCGTGCGGTAAGCATGATGTGATGCGACCAGCTCTGCACTAATGATTGCCGGCACTGAAGACAGAACATGGCGGGCGCACTGCAAAACACCCCAATGTTCCGTTTTTAGGGCCTGCGCCGCCGCTCATTAGTGCAGCGCTGGCTGCATCACCTCATGCTGACCGCGGGAGCGCACTTATTGTCAGGAGCGGGGCAGTGGTTGTATTACACAGCTGCAGCCCAGCTATAATGGCGGAGATCAGAGAAACCTCTTATCTCCGCTGCTATTCCCCTGAATGCTGCGATCAAAGCTGACCACAGCATTCATGGGGAAAATGAAAAAGGGGATGCCCTTTGGATCGCATCACAGGGAATCCCTGTGATGCGATTGAGGGACATACCATATAGGGGCAGACAGCCCAGGGTCCATTGAAGGACCCCAGGGCTGTCTGACCATATTTCCTGTTGTTAGGGCATACTTAGGTACATCGGAAAATGGAAGAACTTTTTTTTTTATAATTATTGTTGGCAAAGTATCGTGTTGGTATCGAGTATCGCAATGCTAGACTAAGTATCTGTATCGAAGTCCAAATTCTGTTATCGTGACAACCCTTGTCTGAAATGGTGTAGGTCTCTCTCGGGCCGCCAAAACAGCTCTGACCCGTCAAGGCCTGGACTTCACAAGACCTCTGAATGTTTCTGTGGTCTCTGGCACCAAGACGATAGTATCAAATCCTTCAAGACCTGCACGTTGTGAAGTGGGGGCCTTGATGGATCGGACTTGTTTTTTCTCAGTACGTCCCACAGTTGCCGAATTGGATTGAGATCTGAGGTTTTAATTTTTTGTCATGTTCCTCAAACATTCCTGAGCCATTTTTGCAGTATGTCAGCGCACATTATCCCGCTCAAAGAGGCAACTGCCATTAGGTAATAACGTTGGCAGGAAAGGGTGTTGTTGGTCTGTAAACATTGCCCAGAAGAACAATGCCCAGATCATCACACTGCCTTCCCTCTCTTCCTTTATTCTTCCGACAGGGCATCCTGGTTCCATCTCTATCCCAGGAAAGGAAGGCACATGCACGCGGACATCCAGTGCTGATGCTCACGTTCCCATTGTAGGCGTTTTTAGTGGGGGTCAGTAGCTACGCAGCCCCATACACAGCAACCTCTGATAAACTGTGTGTTCTGACACCTTTCTATCATAGCCAGCATTAGCTTTTCAGCAATTTGTGCTACAATAGCTCTTCTGTTGGATCAATGAGCTTTGGGCACCCATGACCCTGTCGTTGGTTCACTGGTTGTCCTACCTTGGACCACTTTTGGTATGTTCTAACTACTGCATACCAGGAAAACCCCACAAAGAACCTGCTTTTTGGAAATGCTCTGACCCAGTCGTCTAGCCATCACAGTTTGGCCCTTGTTAAAGTCACTCAGATCCTTACATTTGTCCATTTTTCCTGCTTCCAACACATCAATTTCAAGAATTGACTGTTCACTTGTTGCCTAATATATTCCACCCCTTGTCAGGTGACATTGTAATGAAGTAATCAATGTTGTTCATGTCAACTCTCCGTGGTTGTAATGTTGCAACATTACAAATTATTGCATCGCTGTATTTTTAAGAAATGGCAATAAATGTTTCTATTTCTATAGTGACAGCAGTTAATTGTTTTTCATTTATATATATTTTTTTTTTCATGAAACTTATTGCAAAAAAGTGGAATCTTATAGAATTGACTGTACATCTTTATTTAATCATCAACTAAATTGTCATTTAGAACAAAGCAACAAAAATTACATCTTGTATTATAAAACCCCAAAAAAATAAAAAGAAGTAAAAATCTGTCTACATAATGTCAGACACTATGGGGGGGATTTATTAATAGTTTTCTAACGTAGAAAGGGAGCAATTGCCCCATAAGTCGTAATTTGCGCAAAAGATTGCGACTTTTAGGGCATTTATGTGGACAAATCATATAAAAGGGGACAGGGAATTCTGCAGCCTTACACATTTACTATACTTTACATCAGAAACTGGCATAAACAGTAGCGTAACTATAGGGGTCGCAGCGGTCGCAATTGCGACAGGGCCCTGAAGCCAGGGGGGCCAGCGGCCACCCGCACTACATCACTGAAAAGTTACTATAGTAACTGGGCCTATGTAATAAACTACACGGGCCCCTGTCACTATAGTAACTGACAGTACTTTCCCTCCTTCATTCCGGAGTGCAGCGGAGGTTCTGACGTCACAGCGCTGTGCGCAGCGCATGACGTCACGACGCTATGCGCTGCGCACAACATCTCGACACTCGATGGATTGAGGACCTCCGCTGCGGCCGAAGAGTTGGGTAAGTTTAATGCCACTGTCTTGCTGAAGCTGATGGGTCGGGGTCCAAGTGTGCAAATTCAGTTTATTATAATTGAATACAAGTAGTATAAACATACTGATCTCCCCTACCAATGCTGTTGTATATGCTGGTGTAAAACAAAAATACGGGAAATTAACACAAAATTTTAAACTATTGTAAACACAACCATCCAGTAAATGTAATGTTTTTTTAAATAAATGACACAGTATGCATGTACAGTGATGTGGCTCTAAAGCCATCTACTTTCTTACCAAAGGATACTGTACCTGTGCACTATTAATTTAGAAGGACATTATCAGGCTATGGTGATGTATGGTGTGGAAATTCAACAATAGGTTAAACTGCAGAAAGTGGAATCAAAACCATTTATATCATGAATTATTGTTTCTATGTAAATGATCAATATGTACTATTTACACACTTACAGATTTATAATTTTAGATTGTAAGGAGTCACATGATTTCAAATATGTTCTTTAAAGATTTTTTAACATTATGTTTTTGTTATGCTTAAATTTAAATGGATTTTAAACTTACTGTAATACCTCTTCTAGCCTGCAGATTTCATGTTGAAGTTGACGTGTAGAAAAGCAATCTCATCTCTTGAATGAAAGTGATTGGTTGCAAATTTTGAAAAAACAAGGGGGTTCACTAATAATATTAATTGAACATGTGTTTACTTTAATTGTATCAGTGAAAGTTTGTAAAAGTTCGCAGAAGACAAAGTCCTGCAATATATTATTTCCATAAAAGTTCACATATAAAAAACTACAAAAGTTTAGAAAGTTATAATGTAAGAAAAAGTGCAAAATACAAAGTGCAAAAAACGTGTGTTCACTTTTATAAAGAATCAAAATACTAAAAGCAAATAAACTACAGAGGCTAGATGATCTCTATGGAGAGCCATGGGGGAAATTTCACAACAAACTAATGAAAAATCTGAAGTTGTTCAGTTATCCACTTACTTAGTCAAGTGCACCTCAGCCACCCCCTCTATGAAGATATCAAAGATACAATAGAAAAATCTAAATTATAATAAAGCTTCTACTCAGATATTATTCTTATTACTGAGACACCACAAATTTGGGTTTTGGAAGTGAACACCCACACTAAGACCAGTGGAAGGAGTAAGGCTAGCCAGTTATAAGGTAACAGTTTTTAACTACTTATCTAATAGGTGTTTAACATGATCTGTAGACAGTTTTATCTATGTGGTCAACTCAAGCTGAATGGGCATGGTAATGGGGGTAATCGGGGGCATAGCTGTAAGGGTCCTTGTACATCAGCCATTTTGGCCGTAACAACGAGCGCTCGTTCATCGTCACTCGTTTGCTCCTTTCACATATGGGGACGAGCTTTCGTTATTATGATCGCTCGTCCCCATACATTTCCATCATGTCGGCAGCACATTTTTGCACAAGGAGATGTGCTGCTGACAACGATAATATTTTCTACTGCAGAAACAATACGATAAGCTATTTCCATAGGGCAATGATCGGAAACAAACATTCTGTGTATGATCGTTTGCCCGATAATTGTCCCATGTAAAAGGGCCTTACGCCAAATAATCATTCAGTTGACAGATGTGTTATGTATATGGTCAGCTTAAAATGTAAAATAAAAAATAACTAATCAAATAAACAATTCATATGCTAATAGAGAGGGAAAAGAAAACTCCCTATAAGAGGTGAACTGACCATTCGGGGAATCAGGCACTGCCCGAGGGCCCCCAAACGAAAGTAGGGAGTCTGCAGCACATTGTAGAGTCACATCTTGTAGTGTATGGTAGATGCTTCTTTGTAAATAGTATTTTTCTCATTTATTACAAATGTTATGACATTTCCATGACATTTATTAAAAAAATAATCACTGGCAGTACAGATATAGAAACAGCTAGTTTGACGGCTCACTTCTTCCAAACTTGCTGTCGATTAGCCATTTAAGATTCACTAGATGGTGCTGTAACATGTTAATCCAGGCAGTTGATACAAAAAAAAAATGGGGTGGCACATAAATAAGTGCTAATAAAAACAGTGGTCCCTTGCAACCAATCAAACTACAGTGACCACTATTGTAAAGCAAGCTGGAAAATAGAAGAGTGACTAGGTTCATTGTTATGAGGAACACTTAAAATGTTTCTCCTAAACTCTTCATTCTATCCCCATGAGACTCTAAACCAGTGGCGTAGCTATAGGGGTTGCAGCGGTCGCAGTTGCGACCAGGCCCACAAGCCTGGAGGGCCCGCAGGGCCTCCGTTGCCACGCAGCACGCTAATACAAATTTTGTATGTGCCGTGATGCCGGCACTTCCTGGTTACGGGCATGGTTTGTTTAGATGTCACATCGTACGCTCAGTGTACCATGTGACCGTGACGTCACGAGAAGTGGCGTTCCAGCCACTGTGGAAGAGCCGATGCGGAAGAGCATGGAAGACTGCAGGTGAGCTGCAGAGGGGGCCCGTAATGTATGTGTGTTGTATTGTATTGTATTGTCTGTTGTATTGTACTGTCTGTGTTTGCGGTGGAGAGAGGAGAGAAGGGCTTTAAATTACAGGCCCCTCTCTCCTCTCTCCACCGCAAACACAAACTGCATGACACAATACATTACAAACTGTGGGTCGCACTCCCCCTGGGTGGTCGTTTGAAGACCTCCGGAGGGTCGTGAACCACTCACGGAGGTTTTGCTTCCAACTGTATTTGCGTCCTCAGGACGCAGATCCAGTTGAATTTAATCCTGGAGCAAGGAGCTGACGGCTCCCTCCTCCAGCATTCACTGCCGTGAGCTATTAGCGGCTCGGCGTAGACAGGAGCGATTTAGTGACGTCATCGCGCCTGTCTGCGCTGAGTCACTCATAACACAGGGCAAAGGAGGAGCAGGATCTCCTCCTCCACCCGTCGTGGGAACGGGGATAGGTAACTTTATTATTTTTCTATTATGCACATATGGAGGAATTATACTATATAAGGAGGGGGCTGATATTGTGGCAGCTGTGAGGGGCATTACTTCACGGGAAGCTGATATGGTGGCAGCTATGAGGGGCATTACTGTATGGGAGGCTGATATGGTGGCAGCTATGAGGGGCATTATACTGTCTGGGGGGCTGATATGGTGGCAGCTATGAGGGACATTATACCGTATGGGGGCATTATACTGTCGGGGGGGCTGATATGGTGCCAGCTATGGGGGCATCACACTGTAGGGAGACAGCTATGGGGGCTTTATACTGTGTGGGGGCAGCTAAAGGGGGCATTATACTGTATGGGGCATTATACTGTGTGGGACAGCTAAGGAGGGCATTATACTGTGTGGGGGCAGCTATGAGGGGCATTATACTATATGGGGCTGCTACGGGGGCATTATACTGTATGAGGGCATTTATGGGGGGCATTATACTGTATGGGGCAGCTATGGAGGCATTATACTGTATGGGGCCGCTATGGGGGGCATTATACTTTATGGGGGCATTATACTGTGTAGGGGCAGCTATGAGGGGCATTATACTGTATGGGGCTGTTATGGGGGCATTATACTGTATGGGGGAATTTATGAGGGGCATTATACTGTATGGGGTCTGCTATGGGGGGCATTATACTGTTTTGGGGCATTATACTGTGGGTATCTATGGGAGCATTATACTGTGTGGGGAGCAGCTACGGGAAGCATTATACTGTATTGGGGCAGTTATGGGGAGCATTATACTGTATGGGGGCAGTTACAGGGAGCATTATACTGTATGAGGCAGCTACGAGGGGCATTATACTGTGTGGGGGCAGCTATGGGGGGAAGTATACTGGGGAGGTTGTTGGGCAAGGCGGCTGGCCATAGGCGCGGCAGGGGTCTTGTGGTGTTGGGGAGGGGTAGGGGGGCCCAAGCTGAATTCTTGCACCAGGGCCCATGAGCCTTTAGCTACGCCCCTGCTCTAAACCAATACAGAATAAATCTTATGGTCGAGTGTCAGTGGTTATAATGGAGCATGCTGTATCTTAAAATGTGCTCAGTGATACTGTGACGCCGAGATCATACCTTTTGCTGCTACTTTTAGTGTAACATACATCAACAGGCCTTAAACATACATCAACAGGCCTTAAAAACATACAGTCCGTGTCAGCTTTCAGAAAATGTATTATTTGATCATTTGAGGAATTGGGGACCATATATGATGCTTCATAACATCAGCTGGGCCATTACTACCTGCAATTATATTAGCAACATCTTGTACAATTACAGAGCTGATATACAAAATACATAAAGAAAAGCTGCTATTCTCTTTCTACCCAAAAAGTTGTTTTGCTACAATACTAAGCAATAATGTGTTGCAAATCACTATGAAATACACATCTCTTAGTAACAATTTCTATAAAAGTTTCTTATTTGTTGAACCTGGGTGGTATTAAGAATGAGAAGCTCATGTTTCCATTCACTGTTCTGCTATCTGACTTAGAAGCCAGAGATCTGCTAGTGATAACCATTTAAAGTAAAGTTCAGATGATCAACATGTGCAGGTGAAGTAATGCAGTCGCTGTAGATGTGACTCAGAGCTAAGCTCAAGATTTCCTTTTTTTCTTTATAGTATCGCAGCTCTCTTCCAGCTTTTCTTGACTCCTCCAGTTCCCGGAGAGCAAGTTGAAGCTCCTGAGATATGATTCCGGGAGTCTCTTCCTCCTTCATTATCCAGTCTAAGGCCATATGGCTCCTCATTCTCTCATCTAAGGAGTACTGGGAGTAGTAGGCAATAACCTCCTGTGTAGTAAAAAAAAAAAAATACAATTATTTACGTAAGAATATATCCATTGATATTATATATTTGTTTTAATTTATGTTATGTAAATTATTAATGAAAAAATAAATCACAGATAATTTACCATCTGCAGAATAGAATTGATAAGGTAGGTTTACATGTATAGAAAAGCCACAGAGATATTTTATTCAACACTTTTTGTATTGCGTAGACACGTCTAAAAACTTATGTGAATTTGTCATTTACATTAGGTTCCAGACTGAGATCTCACAGACCACAGCTCTATAGATGTGCCATGCTTATGCTTGATTATACGGCACAGTTTATAAATGTACTACTACAATTATACTGTCTAAATAAAAGCGCCATACAGTAGATATATTATACCACCATATAGTGGTATATAACAGGGCATAGAGTATCCAAATAATACTGCCATACACTGGACACAAAACCATGCCTACAGTGTCCAAATAATGGCTATGTATTGTGTCCTGGTAAAAATAAACAACGATGTCAGAAGAAAAAGCAAAAAGTAACTGAGAACTTCTGAAAAAATTGGCAAATATCTGCGAATATGAGTCAACTAATGAAACTAAAGTGCCCTATCATTCTCCATAACAGTTTAACAGATAGAGAAACATCTGAATGTGTGCTTGGTTGTTTCTGTATATCCCATAGATTTTAATGGAGAGTGACAATACATGCATGGCCGCTTTTCAGCTTGAAACAGGGACTGGCTGCCCCTAGTTGTTGGAGGTTTCCAATTGGAGACACCCATTGATCTGGCTTGTACTGCTTATTCATTGGAAGCCCCTTTAAGAAATCTAACTGTGAAAGATTTACTGGAGAATATTAATAAATCTAAATGAAATGCTATAGATGAAATCATCATAATGATAACACTGCCTGGAATATGCTTCGGTAACATCTGAATTCTTAATTTAGCCTCTTATGTTTGAATAATAAACAAAGAGAAGAGTGAATATATTTTTAGTTACAGATCTAACTAAAGAAAATTGAGACCGGACCTTCCCTAACACATGTTTTGTGAACGGCATTCTTCCACATAACACATGGTATTTATTTCACATTTCAAACAGATTCAGAACAATGGTAATTTGGTGACTGAAACACAGGATATGCTGCAAAGGGTTTACTTTAGAAATCCAGGATGAGAGTAAAATGGCAAGCTGAGGATTTGGTAATTAATTAATGTTGCATGTTTGGGTACTTTTCCGTCTGAAATTGGTTGCAAACTTGCGGAGCCAACACATATAAAACGTGGTATAAAATAGTGTGACACAGAGAGCAGATGTCAAAACAATAGTCCAGCACAAATAAGACAGTGTAGTCTATTCAATCAACTCCATTGTGATTTAGGACGCTGAAATGTGATATTCATGTTATTTTAAGAAAATAGAAGGTTTATTAATAGTCTACATTAAGCTTAATTTCTAAATACAAAAATTGGCTCAAAAGAACATAATAATATACATAAAGAATATAGAAAGAATAATTTGTAGCCTGTTAGAGAAGCTGTTAGTTACCTCATAGACTTTATAATGCTTTCAACATTTTATTTCCGTTGCTACAAACGGTATTCCGGTAATGGATCATTAAAGGAAATATAACATAGCATCAAGACCCATTTTCTTTATTTATTTTCTTTACGATTTTGACTCTTTTATTATATCATTTATTGCATGGCTACAAAACTAGACTGGATGGCATAGTTTAGTATAAATAAATCTATTGTTAGCAAGCAAAGTTTCTGTCTTTGTTAGATAGCCTCTTCCCCACTCAAAGACACACTTCTGAAGGACCTCTAGCATCTACTAAAATCAGTAAAATAGGCAGGCAATTATAATAATGGACTTTAGAGCATATCTAGAATATATATATATATATATATATATATATATATATATATATATACATATGTATGTGAAACAAAGATTGAAGCGGCACTCTGGAGAGATCCAATAAAAGGTGTAGGCTATATCCACCGATAGTACATGAAAAATGCAATGTTTCAACCCCACAACATCAGTTAAGGTTAAGAAAACTTTCTCCCAGTGATCATGGCAGTGCTACCCTTCCCACAGAAAAAAAAACGTGTAAAGCAGGGACACACTTATAGCAGACTGCACATCTAAATTTGAATGAAATCACTTTATAACCACAATACAGAATACAAAAAATGCAAAGTATAAATCAAACAGACAAAATCTAAAAACACTTAAAAATGCACAAATGTGTGCTGAACCCCAGTACTGGCCCCTGGTTAGGCCACAGGATGATCACCCATGGGAAAAAGACTTATTCTATAGTATACACCACCGATCAGATAGAAAACAATGTATGAGATATACATCCCGAGTTAAAATACCCCTATGTACACAAACATGTCTCCCTACAACGATGTATGAGGTTAAAAACCCCTATGACAATGCAAGGTATCAAACAAATGCATATACAATGTACTAATAAAGTAAACCAAAATGACAATGCAAGGTATCATACAAATGCATATACTATGTACTAATAAAGTATATACCAAAATACAATCGTGAGAGGGAGGGATGGTAGTGGCTATATTGTAATGAGGACCAAAATACCCCACACGTATCGCCGGGCTCCCGGCTTCCCACAGTAGAGACAGAAGTGCATTATTTTCCAGTAGCCATAGCAAGGCCCTCCATTCCCTAAGAAATCACTCCTTCCTCCAGTCCTCCAATACTCACAGCAGGTTCCTCCCCTTTCCTCATGCGTCACAGCAGGGCTCCTCCCATTTCGTACTTAATCCCAGCAGGGCTCCCTCATTTGCTGCTTTGTCACAATAGGGTACTTCCCCTTTCCCCAGTGGTCAAAGCATAGCTTCCCCCTCTTAACCCAGTGGTAACAGCAGGATTCCTCCCTTTCACCGATGGCTCCAGAATTGTTCTCCCTCCTTTCCACCTTCTTCGCTCAGTAGTCACATTATTCATTTTATTGTTCATTTGCTCAGTAAATGTAAAATGAATCAACTTTCTAAATAGTCTTCATTAAAAGTCTATCATTTTGTTGATGTAGAGCAGGGGTCTCAAACTCGGCCGGGTAAGTGGGCCACATATAGAAAAAACATGAAGTTGACGGGCCGCATTACTTTCAAATTTGATAGATTACAAAATTATTGTTAATTAATTAGTTATCTGAACTACTATAACACTATGTTACTATAATACTACATTACTATAACAATACTACGTTACTATAATACTACATTACTATAATAATAGCGCTAGGTTTAAACTTACCGGAAATTTGTGAGATTTCTCCACATGCTTATTTTAACAATCCATTTTTACAGTTTAAGTGTCGTTAAATGCAGTCCGGCAGCTCAGTTGGCAGCGTTTGGCAGACAGACAGATGTCAAAATTAGGCAGGCCCTCTGTAGATAATGCCACAGCTCCCTCTGTAGATAATGCCACAGCGCCCTCTGTAGATAATGCCACAGCGCCCTCTGTAGATAATGCCACAGCGCCCTCTGTAGATAATGCCACAGTGCCCTCTGTAGATAATGCCACAGTGCCCTCTGTAGATAATGCCACAGTGCCCTCTGTAGATAATGCCACACACACCCCTTGTAGATAGTGCCACAGACACCCCTTGTAGATAGTGCCACAGACAACACCAGTAGATAGCTCCATTGGGGCTCCCTCTAGGAGTGGAATCCCCAGCCAGAGCATTGCCGACGATTTGGCCAGGGATTCCTCTGCTGGAGGAGCCCCTGATGTCACTGTTCATACACAGTGACGTGAGGGGATCCTCCTGGACCAGAATGTGATGTCAGGGGCAACCCCAGAGCCAGTGTCCCACAGCGGGGCACTAGTATAAGCTCTACTCTGGAACTCTGGGGAAGCAACTGGGGAAGCAGTGTCCATGTATGGAGAGTGATGTCAGGGGCAACCCCAGAGCTGGAGTCTACTATCGCTACTACTGGGACTCCAGCTTTTCTTCTGACATCACTGTTCCGTTCTGCGGAATCCCTAGACATCGCTGTCCATATGTGGACAGCGATGTCAGGGGATTCTAGAGTCCCGGAGCAGAGCCTATGCTAGCGCTCTGCTCGAGACTCCGCTCTGGGGAAGACCCTGACAAAACTGTCGATACTAGCAGCTCTGTGTCCCGCGGGCCGCAGATGAAAGCCTCAGGGCCCGCGGGCTGCGTGCTTGAGACCCCTAATGTAGAGTCTGTATAACTCATGTTTATAGTTGGTTGTCCTGCTGATTCTGACATGTATGCAATGACACACTACTCCTGGCTATTTCAGCTGCACACGACAGATCAGAGTGTGGAGAGGACAGAAAGCATTCAAGTCTTCAGGAAGGGCAGATCACACAGGCTGTCAGTATCAGAGTGAAGATAGGGAGGAAAGCACACATGGCAGTCTGAAGGAGGGAAATGGGGGAATCACACAGGCTGTGTATCAGCATGTATAGAGAGTACCCACAGCAGACTCTGCAGGGGAGGGAGGGGACAGCTCTCTTGGGCTGTAGAAGAAGAAAGCAGTATAGGAATGAAGCTGTGCTGATACATGAGAGCTACTAAAGGCAGCAGCATTCTGGAGTTACAGAACTCGCATCCAGCATGAATTACTGGGAAGGACAAGCCCACATGAAAAAAAAGTCTGAAAATAGGAGCAGAGGGCAAACGGAATATCTGGGGGTCTGAAAATGAATAAAGGGAGGGAAATTGCAGCATGAAACTTAGTGCAACATTTTTAACACAAGGTAACCACTAACATATGTAAAAATATTTTTTTCCAACGGCCTTTAACTCTTCAATGTCTCGTGTCCATGACAGGCCCATCAAAATTAGCCACAAAATCCAGAGTTCTCCAAGCTGAAAGAGCATATTGCTTGTAAGAGCTGGGTGGGGGGCTTTTTTTCTAGGGTTCATAGGGTGTCATAGACCCCCCAGATGCAAATTACTGATATGTTTTTATGGCATGTCAGACATTTGTTAAAACAAGAGGAATACTTTAATATACAATATGCAATTGTCAAATTATCATTGCCATTATATTTATCATGATTTCTCTGAATTATAATCCCTAAATCATATCTTTATTTTCTATTAAATTGTAACTTTGTTTTATTAGGAGCTTAAGTAAATCTCTAGAAATTCCCCTTTTACAGTTTTTGTCATTCTACTGTCTCAATAACTTCCATGTACAAGCTAATTCAATTTATCATATTTAAACTACAAAGCAGATCTCTAACAAATATAACCACTGCCATATGTTGTTTAATCACTTTCCAATTTTTTCTAGCTTTCTTCTCAGGTCCAAATAAATCCAATTAAATATGAACATAATCCTTAGTTGATAATCTAATCAGTCTACGTATGCATCACTCCAGCTTTGGTTACAGCACTAAGCCTATTGTTATCATCTGAAATCTGCTTTCACCCACATTTTTCCCATCAAACAGATAGTACTGACAATACAAAAAGGTAAACATAATTGGAGATGATGAAAAAGTTATTCTGACCTAACTCATATTTAATCTGGTCCTGTAGATGGGTAGAGGTGGCTGCAAGTAGGACAACTAACAATACACATGTGGTTGTTAACAGTAGGCAACAATAAAGTGGCCAAAGCACTAATGGTTTAAGCCCACGGATGCCATTGTTTTTAATAAGGCAAAATAAACGGTCTGGTGGACTTATTACATAGTTACATAGTTACATAGTTAGTACGGCTGAAAAAAGACACATGTCCATCAAGTTCAACCAAGGGATGGGAAAAGGGAAGGAACAATTTCTACACATAGGAGCTAATATTTTTTTGTTCTAGGAAATTATCTAACCCTTTTTTAAAGCCATCTACTGTCCCTGCTGTGACCAGCTCCTGCGGTAGGCTATTCCATAGATTCACAGTTCTCACTGTAAAGAAGGCTTGTCGACCCCTGAAGCTTGAACCTTTTTTTCTCCAGACGGAGGGAGTGCCCCCTTGTTTTTTGAGGGGGTTTTACAAGGAACAGGATTTCACCATATTTTTTGTATGTGCCATTAATATATTTATATAAGTTAATCATGTCCCCCCTTAGTCGTCTTTTTTCAAGGCTAAATAGGTTTAATTCTTTCAATCTTTTCCTCATAACTTAAATTCTCCATGCCCCTAATTAGCTTCGTTGCTCTTCTTCTGTATTTTTTTCCAACTCCAGGGCATCCTTTCTATGAACTGGAGCCCAGAACTGAACTGCATATTCTAGATGAGGCCTCACTAATGCTTTGTAAAGTGGTAATATTACATCCCTGTCCCGCGAGTCCATGCCTCTTTTAATACACGACAATATCCTGCTGGCCTTTGAAGCAGCTGATTGACATTGCATGCTGTTATTTAGTTTATGATTTACAAGTACACCCAGATCCTTCTCAACAAGTGAATCCGCCAGTGTAGCTCCCCCTAGGACATATGATGCATGCAGGTAGTTGGTACCCAGATGCATAACTTTACATTTATCTACATTAAACTGGACGCCCAAACACTTAGTTTGTTTAAATCTGCCTGCAATTCACGAACATCTTCCATAGACTGAACTATATTACATAGCTTGGTGTCATCTGCAAAAATAGAAATAGTGCTATTAATCCCAATCCTCTATATCATTAATAAATAAGTTGAATAATAGAGGTCCCAGCACTGAACCCTGGGGTACACCACTTATAACCGGTGACCATTCAGAGAAGGAATCATTGACCACAACTCTCTGGATACGGTCCTTGAGCCAATTCTCAATCCAATTACAAACTATATTTTCTAAACCTATAGTCCTTAATTTACCCATTAGGCGTCTATGGGGGACAGTGTCAAATGCCTTTGCAAAGTCCAAAAACACTAAATCCACAGCGGCCCCTCTGTCTAGGCTTCTGCTCACCTCTTCATAAAAACAGATTAGGTTAGTTTGACAACTTCTGTCCTTAGTAAAACCGTGCTGGCTGTCACTTATAATGCTATTTATTGTCACATAATCCTGTATATAGTCCCTCAATAGCCCCTCAAACATTTTCCCCACGATGGATGTTAAGCTTACTGGTCTATAATTACCCGGGGAAGACCTAGAGCCCTTTTTGAAAATAGGCACCACATTTGCGCTGCGCCAGTCCCTTGGCACTATACCAGTCACTAGAGATTCTCTGAATATTATGAAAAGGGGGACAGAAATAACGGAACTAAGCTCTTTAAGAATTCTAGGGACAATGTATTACAATGTATTACATAGTTGCCTATTCAATTAAATGGGTGCCGTGTAACACTTAAAGGATAACTAAACTTTCAATAAACTTTTGACGTCATTATGACATATCAGAAGTGGTCAAGCTCTGAGACCCCCACCATTTGCTCAAATGTAGTGGCAGAAGTGCTCAGGGGAGTGCTGTGCTGCTTCATTTCTGATCAGCTTTTTTCGGACCCCCACCGATCAAAACTTCTGAAATGTCACAGTGATATATCAAATGTTTTTTGAAAGTTACTTACCCTTTAAAGAGCGTTTGTCAGCACTTTTGAGCTTCCCAAACTGCTTAAACCGCTAGCTAGCTATGGTGTAATGCAGTATAAACATACCTATGTTGCCATTGCTATTCCATTCTTACTTGGAAAAAGTAATTAAATTCCTCCATACGTTGTATGCAAATGAGCTTCGGAGTGTCCGCAAAGCAGGAAGTGTCCTGCAGTGAGAGAAGTAAACCCTCCCTAACCACCCACTGTGCTGTTGATTGACGCTAGCGGTCTTATCGGTTTGTGGAGCACAAAAATGCTGACAGGCTACCTTTAATTTCCTCTATTGGAGGACAGTACACTTCGAAAACTATTGGCAATAAGTAAGGTACCAAAATATCGGCAATATATTTCCTCTGAGACCATACAATAAAAGTCACATTCATCAATATGCAGAAGGGAAAGTATATATATGCAGGGTAATCAATTTGCAATTCACTCATTATCCTGTCACATCTTGTGAGCTAAAAAAAAAACAAAAAAAAACAAACATTATCTTCAGAGTTACAAAGTAGGAATAAAATGTGCTTAGGGCAACGTGGGAGGCTAGAAGTGAAAAAGCTTCTGTAATTTTACTATACCATTTTATTATTGGTATAATTCTTTAGACGCAGCAAGCCTATTCAGTCTTTTGTTACCATTTTCAATAGCTTAAGAAACTCCTATTAGCAGATCTGCATCTAAAGCAGGGAAGCTGCCGAGTCTTAAAGGGAATGTGTCGCTAGAATTTTTAATTTTTTTTGTTAAACAATTATTTGAGTGATTACACATTGTTTTAATTTTTTTTAATTTTTTCATAAGTCAGGAAATATTATAAATTAGATTCTAATTTATAACATTTCTATGTGCTGGGCACTAGAGGGAGCAGTTCCCAAAATTGCAGCATGGTCAATGTGGTAAAGCAACCTCATTGCTTTATGCTGCAAATTTGGGGTAGACACACTCTCCTCTAGTGTCCCTGCCCCCTGCCTTATTCTGGTTAGTGCCAGGAGAAGGAGGGGTTTGAATCTTCAAACCTCCTACACTGTGTGCCGCCATTTTCTGAGCGACTGCACAGTGTAGGAAGATTAGATAGAGTGCTCAGCAGACAGTATAACACAAACATACACGAACATAATACACACATCACATACACGAACATAACTTACCTGATCCTGCCGCCGCTGCTGCCTCCGCTCCTATTCCTTGCGCCTTCGCTTCCTTGAACATATGGCCTGAATCCGCGGCCGGAAGTCGTTATCTTACTGTCCGGCCGCGGCTTCCGGTCCACATGAAAATGGCGCCGGATTTCGCTCTGTGAACGAGCTTCGGTTTGGTCTGTGTGGGAGCGGGGCATGCGCCGTTCCCACACAGACGGCGTATGTTGCAGTGAATGAAACGGCTCCCGTTTGCATCCTCTATGGGGTTGTATGTGCCGTATTCCATCTCTGTATGGGTCGTTAATCGACACATACAGAGATGAAAAAAAAAATAGCAGCCCCCCTAGAGAAGTAAAAGTAAGAAAAAAGTAAAAAGTGGAACACAAGAACACAAATAAATAACATTCTTTTTAATATCATACTAAAAGCAATTTGATAAAAAAAATAATTCATGACACCGTCCCTTTAATGTGGCACCGCTGATAACCCAATACTAAGAAGTTTTGTTTCCATACATCTATAGGTTGCAGACTGTTAGGTTACAGGCGGGGCTCAATGGGACGTGGCGCAGCGCCATATGTTTGTTAGTGGCTGTGCCTGGTATTTCAGCTGGTCCCATTCATTTAATGGATTCTAAGAATAGTTCAGGAATCCTGGAAAAACCCCTTTGAAGCGTACCTAACTTTTCAAGGGACTTTTCAGAATAAGCTGTCATGTGTGTGTACATGATAAATAACACTATTTCTGGCCATCATATGACTTGTATGTAGCAATATTTAGCAGTTTTCCCCTCTGCAGACTCTATCTCTAATTCTCAGTTGTGTTAAAGCTAGTGGATGGAGCCTTATTGCTTTCATGTCTTCTATACACTGCACACAGAAGAGGAGAATCCTTCTCTCCTATCTCTATCCATCCCATACATAGAGGCAGCAACAGCAGCATGAAGAAGATTATACAGCAGTACAGACCACTGAAAATCCAACACTGGAGTGACATAGAAATCCTACCATCATGTTTGTGTGTTTCTCTAGGCTCCTGCTTCCTCCCCCTGCTCACCTCTACCCCCTCCATAGACTTACATGCAGCGTGTTTTACTGAGTCATTCGCTCTCTCTACTTCCCCCTAACCTCTACAAAGACTTGTATGGGCAGGCAGTGAAGTGACACACGCCCACCTTCTGCAGCCGCCTTTTTTATTTTGTAACACCGGTCAGCCAATGCTTGACAACAGAAGGTGGACAGCAGATTACAGGAAGGGAAACACCTAGTGGCAGTAAATTCACACAGAATTTGCATGGATAAAGCAGATAAATTTTAACAGTAAGAAAATTACAAAGTTGATGTATATCAGGTATACTATTAGATTAGAATAAGTTGTTTGAAAAGTTAGTGTCCATTTAAGTTTTAAATAACCACATTTATTTTCTCACACTTTCTCATCGCCTTTCCCTTTCTGTCCATCATTGGAAGCAATGCTCTAATTTTGGAGAATGTTGAAGCTGTGCAGAAGATATGACTGTCACTTGCTAATTCTATGCTCATTCCAGTGTCGAATCTCAATGTAGCACCACTGATAACAAAATACTAGGGAGTTTTGTTTCCATGCATCAAGTATAACTATGACGATTAATGACACATTTACGTAAAGCAGATCTGTCATCAGCTTGTGCTGCCCAATATATGGGCCGCATAGTATGGGGACAGGTCCGCTCTCCTATTAGCCCGAACAGCACAAAAAAATATTGCAGTGTTTAACCAATAGGGTCAAACAAAGAATACACCAGACTCATAATGATGAGCCCAGTGTACTCATAAGGGGAACGCACAATATTTTTTTTGACTAATAGCCGAGTGGACCTGTGTGTATTTAACTTGGACAACATCTTGAAAGACTGTGTATTAACTTTATTAGTAACCCCCCCCCCCATGGTGTTGACTAAAAAATTGTTTTTAGATTCAATAGAAAAACTAATCTTAAAATATGCATCTTCCCACCTCTGAGAAGGAGAAAATATCTATGGAACAACACTGCTGAGAGCACAGAACGGAATTGTTTTGAGATGTTCACAGGATGTAGTGAAAATATATTTGCCATTAAACTGTCCTAAGGCGCAGTCTCAGTGTGTTGTGGTGGTGAATACTTTTTTCCATTATCTGCTTCAGTAAGATCTAGGCCAAATGTTTAGATTATTTATTGTCAGTGCTATTTTGTTATAATGATTTGTGTTCTTAACTTTACCATCTGCTTTTAGAACTTATTTTATATACAATTCCCTTAAAAGAATTCTCATCTATAACTTTTTTGTATGAAAAATAGTAGCATACAAAATAGAACCAAGCCATGTCAACCACCCAACAGGAAACAATAAAGGAACCGTACAAGCATCATACGGGTTACCGAAGGTTTCTCCAAAATGAAAAAAAGTACTTGGACATGCAAGACCCAGAACTATCATCTTCTGTAAAGTTGTTTAATATTTGACGTCTTTACTGAATTTCCTTGGTCACACAAGCAGAACAACTAATTGCAGGTACGATAAATCCTGAATAGCGTACAAACCTTAAAGGGTAATTAAATGTTCAACAAACTTCTGAAATGTTATAGTGACATGTCATAAGTTTTAATTGGTGGGGGTCCGAGCACTGAGAGCCCTACCAAGCGCTAAAACAAAGTGGCAGACGTGCTCGTGTGGGCACTCAGCCGCTTCGTGTCTGTTCGGCTTTTTCCAGAAATCAATGTAGCGGAGTACGGGCTCGATAGAATGTCTATGAGCCAGTACTCTGATACATTGGCTTTCCGGAAAAAGCTGAACAGAAACTAAGCGGCTGAGCGCTCACACGAGCACTTCTGCCGCTTCGCTTTAGTGATTGGTGGGGGTCTCCGTGCTCAGATACCCCACTAATCAAAACTTCTGACATGTCACTATGACATGTCAGAATTTTGTTGAACGTTTAGTTACCCTTTAATCCCTCTCTCATATAACTCTGAATATGTGAGTGTCAGATTATACCCTAGTTCTGTTATTCTATCAATACTTCATACATACCAGGAAGATCAGATCGACATCTGTCTAATCCACTGTAAAATCTTATAAATCAGAGGTTACGTCATGTCCTGTATATGTGTCAATGAGGCATCTGCCAGGTTACATAGTTACATAGTTACATAGTTAGTACGGCTGAAAAAAGACACATGTCCATCAAGTTCAACCAAGGGAAGGGAAAAGGGAAGGAAAAATTTCTACACATAGGAGCTAATATTTTTTTGTTCTAGGAAATTATCTAACCCTTTTTTAAAGCCATCTACTGTCCCTGCTGTGACCAGCTCCTGCGGTAGGCTATTCCATAAATTCACAGTTCTCACTGTAAAGAAGCCTTGTCGCCTCTGCAGCTTGAACCTTTTTTTCTCCAGACGGAGGGAGTGCCCCCTTGTTTTTTGAGCGGGTTTTACAAGGAACAGGATATCACCATATTTTTTGTATGTGCCATTAATATATTTATATAAGTTAATCATGTCCCCCCTTAGTCGTCTTTTTTCAAGGCTAAATAGATTTAATTCTTTCAATCTTTCCTCATAACTTAAATTCTCCATGCCCCTTATTAGCTTCGTTGCTCTTCTTTGTATTTTTTCCAACTCCAGGGCATCCTTTCTATGAACTGGAGCCCAGAACTGAACTGCATATTCTAGATGAGGCCTCACTAATGCTTTGTAAAGTGGCATTATTACATCCCTGTCCCGCGAGTCCATGCCTCTTTTAATACACGACAATATCCTGCTGGCCTTTGAAGCAGCTGATTGACACTGCATGCTGTTATTGAGTTTATGATTTACAAGTACACCCAGATCCTTCTCAACAAGTGAATCCGCCAGTGTAGCGCCCCCTAGGACATATGATGCATGCAGGTTGTTGGTACCAAGATGCATAACTTTACATTTATCTACATTAAACTTCATTTGCCAAGTGGACGCCCAAACACTTAGTTTGTTTAAATCTGCCTGTAATTCATGAACATCTTCCATAGTCTGAACTATATTACATAGCTTGGTGTCATCTGCAAAAATAGAAATAGTGCTATTAATCCCTTCCTCTATATCATTAATAAATAAGTTGAATAATAGTGGTCCCAGCACTGAACCCTGGGGTACACCACTTATAACCTGGGACCATTCAGAGTAGGAATCATTGACCACAACTCTCTGGATACGGTCCTTGAGCCAATTCTCAATCCAATTACAAACTATATTTTCTAAACCTATAGTCCTTAATTTACCCATTAGGCGTCTATGGGGGACAGTGTCAAATGCCTTTGCAAAGTAAAAAAACACTAAATCCACAGCGGCCCCTCTGTCTAGACTTCTGCTCACCTCTTCATAAAAACAGATTAGGTTAGTTTAACAACTTCTGTCCTTAGTAAAACCGTGCTGGCTGTCACTTATAATGCTATTTATTGTCACATAATCCTGTATATAGTCCCTCAATAGCCCCTCAAACATTTTCCCCACGATGGATGTTAAGCTTACTGGTCTATAATTACCCGGGGAAGACCTAGAGCCCTTTTTGAAAATAGGCACCACATTTGCCCTGCGCCAGTCCCTTGGCACTATACCAGTCACTAGAGATTCTCTGAATATTATGAAAAGGGGGACAGAAATAACTGAACTAAGCTCTTTAAGAATTCTAGGGTGTAACCCATCTGGTCCCGGAGCCTTGTGCACATTTATTTTATTTAATTTAGCTTGGACCATATCTACATTCATCCAATTCAGTATATCAACTGATATATTAACAGCACCGGCAGCGGCTACATCAGCTGCTCTTTCTTCTGTTGTATATACAGAGCTAAAGAACCCATTTAGTAACTCTGCCTTCTCTTGATCCCCTGTGATCAACTCCCCATTACCATTATCTAGGGGTCCTACATGTTCAGACCTTGGCTTTTTTGCATTTATATGCTTGAAGAATTTTTTAGGATTTGTTTTACTATCCTTGGCCACCTGCCTTTCATTTTGTATTTTTGCTAATTTTATTACATTTTTACAGATTTTATTAAGCTCTTTATATTTTACAAAGGCTACAGCTGTACCCTCAGATTTGTATTTTTTAAATGCCCTTTTTTTGTCATGTATTGCCCCTTTCACAGAATGTGTAAGCCATGTGGGGTTTAATTTGAGTCGTTTATACTTATTACCTGTAGGAATAAATTTTGCACTATAATAACTCAAAGTAGATTTGAAAATCTCCCATTTATCATTTGTTCCATTATTTGACATTAGTTCTTCCCAGTCTATATCCTGAATTGCCGCCCTCATCCTGGGGAAATTGGCTTTCTTAAAATTAAATGTTTTTGCCCTCCCAGCCTGCGTTTGTTTTTTACAGTATAGGTAAAATGTAACTATATTGTGATCACTGTTACCGAGGTTTTCACGAACATTGACATTCCCAACAAGATCTGCATTATTAGAAATGACCAGATCCAACAGAGCTTCACCTCTAGTCGGGTCTTCCACAAACTGGCCCATAAAATTTTCCTGCAACAGGTTGAGGAAATGTCTCCCCTTTGCAGTTGAAGCCGAACCATGACACCAATTAATATCCCGGAAATTAAAATCTCCCATTATCACTACAGTACCCGCCTGTGCAGCCCGCTCCATCTGTTTATATATCTGACCTTCCATCCCCTCAGTTATATTGGGGGGTCTATAGATTACACCAAAAGTAATTTTTTCAGTGTTTACCTCCCTTTCTAGTTCCACCCACAAGGTTTCAACCTCCTCACAGTCTTCACCCACTATTGTCTCTTTCACACTCGCCTTCATATCACTTCTCACATACAGACATACACCACCACCTTTCCTATTTGTCCTGTCTTTACGAAAAAGTGTAAAACCCTGTAGATTTACAGCCCAGTCATGTGAAGAGTCCAGCCATGTTTCAGCAACACCAACTATATCTATATTTTCTTCCAGTATCAAGGCCTCCAGCTCCCCCATTTTGCTTGCTAGACTTCTGGCATTTGTGAACATACACTTTAACTTGCCTGTCAGTTTTTCACTTTTATTATCAGAAATGTGATTTGACATTAATCGTTCCTTTTTATTTACACTGATGTTTTGTAACGAAAGGATCTCCTTATCTTGTTGTCTAGTCCTCTCCCCACATTCTGTTTCTCCCCCCACCAATATAGTCTGACCCCTCTCTAACCTGGCTACCCCTTTTTTTTTTTTCTACATTGACCTCCCTCCTCAGCCCTAGTTTAAATACTCCGCCACCCCAGCTAGAATTCTCTCCCCCAGCACAGCGGACCCCCTTCCATTTAGGTGCAAATCATCTGCAGAATACAGTTTGTACCCCAATGAAAAGTCAGCCCAGTGCTCTAGGAACCCAAATCCTTCTCCTCTACACCAAGACTTCAGCCATGCATTTAACTCCCTAAGCTCCCGCTGTCTTTCCTGTGATGCGCATGGCACAGGCAGTATTCCTGAGAATACAACTCTGATACATTGGCTTTCCGGAAAAAGCCGAACAGAAACAGGTTACAGGCAATGTTTCTTATTAAGCATTATACAAACGATATCATTTGTTAATTAATGTTATAGAATATAATTTGGCACAGAGTAATTACTTTATTTTCTTCAGTTCTGTATTTAATCATATAATTAACAGTTTATTTGCTATCGGCAACATAATTGAGAACTAGAATTAGCATCGGCGATGAATGAATGCAAAAATCAAAGATGTTTCTTGGGATTCCAGAATAAAAAGCAAATGCATGCTGGGTGAGTGTTTATGGGTTAAACGCATTTACTGGGTAATGTGTTAGATATTTCTTACCTGACGGGAGCACTTTGTGTCTCTTAGGGCTTTAAGACTTCCGTTCCAGTGCAGGAGCTGAAACACTATCATGAGTTCCTGTAATAAAGATGGTAGTGGCAAGAATTATTAATAAGTTTTCCTATGCTACCATATACTGAACATATTATTTAGTTATCATATGTCTTATATACTATATAGCTATTTATAGTTGTTTATATGGAGACGAGACAATGTGATACCTTACAAATGAAATGTAATTATGTTATTAGTGTTAATGAGAACCTATTCAGTCAGTAAATGTCATCTTGCATAATCAAGTTTTTATGTTGAACATTTTTTTTTTTTAAAAGAATTTACACAATACTCCTATATATGATAATGGGACGCCTTCAGAAATTAATCAACCAAATATGGAAAAACAAAGGCATAAAAATGTCCAGAGTTACATATAAAAATATAATATCTTTATTAAATAATTCATAATAATGCCGCAATTTAATATACATAGCATTATTGCCTGTCAGTGTAAGTCTTACAGGTAATCTATTAGGACGTGCCTCTGTCACATTCTAATAGGCATATGCCCCTGGCAGACCTGGGGGCCTTTATCAGGTGTCCGGCTGCTATGGCACCCCATCAGAGGCCTGCGATTACATTTGCAGGCCGCCGATGGGTGCGAGAGGATGTTCCAACCTTTTTTAAAGAATTTAAATGGCGCAGTCGCTATTGACCGCTGCATTTAACTGGAAACTTCGATCGCGGCCATTGGAGCAGGAGCTTGGCTGTCATTAGACAGCCGAACTCCGGCTCCAGCCTGCACGGGACACCCGTGCAGGACTTAAACTGGGCCGCCGTAAAAAGGCGTCGGCCTAGCCTAAGGGCCCTTAGTGCCCACCATGAAAAGGCGTATTGGTGGTCACTAAGGGGATAGTATTTTTGCTTTTTTAAGTAATTGTAGAATTTCCCATCAGTACTGGATTGCTGACTGGTGCAACAAAGGAAAAGATGAGCAGACCAAACATTGTTTCTGCAGAGCCTGCCCAGAATTAAAGGGGATATTCCACCATTAAATATCATATTCATTGTATAGCTCATATAAAATGAACGTTTGCCATTAACTTGTTAAAAAATTCAGTAAAAAGTTATGACAGTTGCTTACATGGTATGGCGCCACCAGGTGTTCAAAGTGTATAGCAATGTGCGCATCCACCTAATAAGTTGAGCGCTGGTGGAATCACATGCTCAGTCACTCTCCCCAAAGCCATGTCTTTGCATAGTGATCCACTCTTCACAGCAGAGAGGCCAATAGAAATAGCTTTCTTCTCTGCTTGTCAGGAAAGGAGCAGAACTTTTGCAGTAGCGGGCAGTACAGCTGAGGAGATTTCTTATTCTCAGCTTGTTAGGACTGTAAAGCTCTGCATCCTGACAGCAGATATGAACCCTGCACATGACCACTCAGTCTTTATTGCCTTATTTCATTATATTGTCATTGGTTTCTAAGGGAGTGCATACTGTGGATGTCAGACAGTAGATGAAGTCACTACTCTAGATACCATCTATTTATCTACAGGTAGAGTAAGAAGGGACTATATTGTCAGTGTAATAGAATCACAATTTGAGTAATTCCCCAGAGTGCAAGTTTATGGAATCGCTATGCGAGCAATTACCCAAAGGCAGCTGGAGACAGTCTGGATCAAGCATGCAGGAAAATCCGTTACTTCAAGTCCTTCACTACTCTGATCAGCATGAGTCGAAGGCTACTCTATGGTCTTCAGCAGAGCCCACCACGAGGCAGGTTTGATTTAGGCTGAATAGAACCCAGGTTGCATTAACATAATACGGTGTTAGACAGGAGGTGCAATGCAGGCAATACCAGAAAGGATAACCAGACCAGCCAGAAGGTAAACAGCAACAGAGTTCACAACCACGAGAGAGTGAAAGTCCAAATCGCCGTGAGCAGAATGTCCAAATCAGTAAGCAAAGGGTAAATCCAAACACAAGCCGAGGTCCAGGAGCTTGATCATACACAAAGAGATTCACAAGCAACAATGACAGAACTAACCAGACTTAAATACTCCACCCTAGAATCTGATAGGAAGAAAGACATAGAAATGCCATTGGCTCTGTAACTCAAACCAGAGCCACCCAGAAGCTAGGCTAGTAGTCATGACAACCTTAAAGTGACAGGCGTTTCCTAACAAGTCAGCTGCCAGGACGGTGAGGAGACTGTTTCTGCTCAAAGCCTACCACCAGCAGAAACAGATTAGCAGTAGTCCCAAAGGGGACACAGGGAAGCAAAAAAAAAAAGATAAGAAAGATATGCTAACCCTCTCCCGTCGCTAGACTGGCTAGTTACGTCAGGAGAGGGTTATTTAAAAATGGCGCCCACTCTGAAACCGAGTGGACGCCATAGCCGCTGGGTCTCTGTTGTGTTACACAGCAGGGACCCAGCGGCAGTACTTAAAGAGGCTCTGTCACCACATTATAAGTGCCCTATCTTGTACATAATGTGATCGGCGCTGTAATGTAGATTACAGCAGTGTTTTTTATTTAGAAAAACTATCAATTTTCACCAAGTTATGACCTATTTTAGCTTTATGCTAATGACTTTCTTAATAGACAACTGGGCTTGTTTTTACTTTTGACCAAGTGGGCATTGTACAGAGGAGTGTATGACGCTGACCAATCAGCGTCATACACTTCTCTCCATTAATTTACTCTGCACATAGTGATCCTGCGTTGTTCACTATGTGCAGTCACATACACACACATTAACGTTACTGAAGTGTCTTGACAGTAAATAGACATCGCGTCCAACCAGGACGTGATGTCTATTCACAATCCCGACACTTCGGTAACGTTTGTGTGTGACTTACAGCACAGCAAGTGTAATCTCACCAGATCTCACTGTAAATGACAGCACAGCGTGATCTCGATGTGTTGTGTGATTAAGTCACACACAAACGTTACTGAAGTGTCGGGATTGTGAATAGACATCGCGTCCTGGTTGGACGGGATGTCTATTTACTGTCAGGACACTTCAGTAACATTAATTTGTGTGTATGTGACTGCACATAGTGAACAACGCAGGATCACTATGTGCAGAGTAAATTAATAGGGAGAAGTGTATGACGCTGATTGGTCAGCATCATACACTTCTCTCCACAACGCCCACTTGGTCAAAAGTAAAAACACGCCCAGTTGTCTATTAAGAAAGTCATTAGCATAAAGCTAAAATAGGTCATAACTTTGTGAAAATAGATAGTTTTTCTACAAAAAAAACACTGCTGTAACCTACATTACAGCGCCGATCTCATTATGTACAAGATAGGGCACTTATAATGTGGTGACAGAGCCTCTTTAAAATCAGAGCCATCTCTGATCGCAATCATTGAACCCCTCAGATGCCGGCATCTGAGGGGTTTTTTACTTTCACTTTCGGGCCGGTCATCGGCTTCCGTGCAGCGAGATGGCGGGAACCAGTGTGTTTCTAAGACAGCCGGGAGCCTTCTGAATGCTCCCAGGCCTGCTATAGGAATATTGCTATTGAGCTCTGTCTGTGGCTGGTCTCAATAGCAGTGCACTGATTTTGCCATAGACTGCAATACTGTAATATTGCAGTCTATGGCATAAGCGATCTAATGATCGCAAGTTGAAGCCCCCTAGGGGGGGCTAAAAGATAATAATAAAAAAATTGTTAGAAAATATAAAAAAATATATAAAAACTCAAATCACCCCCCTTTCCCTAGATAACATATAAAAATAAATAAAATTAAAATAAACATAAACACTTGAGGTATCCCCGCGTCCAAAAATACCCAAACTATAAAAATATAAAAATATTTATCCAATACGGTCACAGCTTTTTGCCACTTCAACCCCAAATTTTTTTTTAATAAGAAGTCATTGAAATCCCATACATTCCCCAAAATGGTATCAATAAAAACTACATCTTCCCCCATACAAAAAGATGCCTATGGACAGAAATCGAAATAAGTTACAGGGGGTCACAATATGGCGATGCAAAACATTTTTTACTAAAAGGTACTAAAACATAACAAAAACTATATAAACTTAGTATCACCATGATTGTACTGACCCACATTATAAACATAATGTGTCATTTTTACTGTAGAGTAAACATTGTGAAAACGAAACCCATAAGAAAATCGTGGAACTGCTGTTTTTTTTCCAATTCCACCCTATTCTGAATTTTTTTCCTGCTTCCCAGTACATCATACATAATGTTAAATATTACCATTAGAAAGTACAATTTGTCCTGTAAAAATTAAGTCCTCATATGGTTGTGTCAACGAAAAAATAAAAAAATTATGACTTTTTGAAGGTGGGGAGGAAAAAACGAAAGCATAAAACCGAAAAGAAGTTTGGTCCTGAAAGAGTTAAATGCTAGCAATACTGCAAATTACTTTAAAACAGCTATTAACAGCATTTCTGGAATTTTGGTATGATAATGATTCATGAGAACCCTTGTAGAACAGTATTTAGCACAGTGTAACCCCATCTATGATCATTTGCCCAAAAAAAAGGTCTGTGTGTCTATTGACAATCTGTTTTCTACAGACCACGGTGATTCCCTGAGTAGACTCTATTAACTCTTTTTGAGAGAACTGAACAAATAAATACCACTTGTTATATCTAAATATATTTTTTACATACAGTTTATACTCTGCTTTACTGATCCTTTACTGATCTTGTGTTCCAGTATGTGTTAGGGGAGATTCACATATAGCAGATTTGTTGAAGAAATTTCTGCAATTGAAAATCACTTCCATACATCTGAATGGGGTTGTTTCTAAAGCATGTGCATGGATTTCGGTCCCATAAATTCAGATGTATGGGACAATAGCAGAAATTTCTGCAACAAATTTGCTGTATATAAACTTACCCTTATAGTCAGTTTCCACCATCAACATCAATAACTTTAACTTGCTATGGTTTTCAGACATAGTGCCAGGGACAATAGCCTGCCATGGTAGAAAGGACAGTTTAGGTAAACAGATTGTCCCACTACATGATACCTGCTCTCAAAAGTTGCAATCTATACAATATCTTAAATGCAATCTAGAAGCGCCATACCCCCCCTGCAGATTGGGTCACACGGAACCCTGTAGATAGTGCCACCCATACCCTCCTGTAGATAGTGCCCCCCTGTAGGTAGTGCCACCCATGCCCCCCTGTAGATAGCTCTATATCCCTGTAGAGAGCTCCATTGGGGCTCCCTCTAGAAGTGGAATACCCAGCCAGAACATTGCCGATGCCATGGCTGGGAATTCCGCTCCTGGAGGAGTCCCTGATGTCAATGTCCATATATGGACAGGGACGTCAGGGGTTCCCCCTAGGAGCGTAATCCCTGGCTAGAGCGTCGGCAATGCTCTGGCCAAGGATTCCGCTCCAGGAGGAGTCCCTGATGTCACTGTCCATATATGGCATGGGCTTCATTAAGATAGGACACGGTGTCGGACCGCATAGTGAGCCGGTCACAAAAATGCTGCATGTAACATTTTTTGGATCCAGCTCCTGCACTGGTCCGGCAGTGGACAGCGCCACAACTTATGCCCCATGTGCTAGAACAGATCCCATAGAAAGCTATAGGATCCGTTCTAGCATCAGTTTCCCTCCAGCTTTTCTGCAACGGACAGGGACAACGAATATATGTGAACAGCCCCTAACTTTCATTATTTTGGTGGGAATTGTATACTTGCGCACTGTGGTTGACTTTGGTAAAGAGGCATTGTGGCTGGTAGTTTTATGGAGACATCGTAACTGACACATGCACAAAGAGGTTGGCACTATAATAAAGGGTACTGTGGGACATAAGTATCCCTCTCTTTAGGAGATATGCAAATATATATTTTTTTCAAAACTGCTAAAAAACGGGTATGACCTTAAGGCCTCATGCACTCGGCCGTGCCCATAATTACAGCCCGCAGCCGTCCGCCGATGGCCGCAGCCCGCATTACCGGGCCGTGCTCCCATACAAAGTATGGGAGCACGGCCCGTAAAAAACGAAAAGTAGGACATGTTTAATAATTCCCGGCACTGTTCTACGGCACGGACACCTATCCGTAGTGATACGGAAAGGTGTCCGCGGCCAATAGAACCAGGCGGGTCCGTATTATGGATTACGGTCGTGTGCATGGGGCCTTACTCAGTTATTATGATGAACAAAAAATGCAGCAAAACGGCTCAATCTGTTTTATAGAACAGTTTACTTCACAATCCCTTCCTGTTTTACTCTTAGGGTATGTGCACACGATAGCAGGCATTTACGTCTGAAAAGACAGACTGTTTTCAGGAGAAAACAGCTGCCTCGTTTCAGTCGTAAATGCTCCTCCTCACATTTTGCGAGGCTTCTCTGACAGCCGTAAATTTTGAGCTGCTCTTCATTGAGTTCAATGAAGAATGGCTCAAATTACGTGGCAAAGAAGTGTCCTGCACTTCTTTTGACGAGGCTGTATTTTTACGCGTCGTCGTTTGACAGCTGTCAAACGACGACGCGTAAATGACAGGTTGTCTGCACAGTACGTCGGCAAACCCATTCAAATGAATGGGCAGATGTTTGCCGACGTATTGTAGCCCTATTTTCAGACGTAAAACGAGGCATAATACGCCTCGTTTACGTCTGAAAATAGGTCGTGTGAACCCAGCCTTATCCATTATAACCAATTTCAGGGTAACTCTATTGCCCAAAAATGCTTTCATTCCTAATAACATTACTTCTTTATAATGGCAAAAAAGAAAGGTAAATGATACTTTTTAAAGTGGATAATATAATAAAAGAAATATAAAATGCCAGTGCATTTCAGTGTGTCTGTTCTTCAAAGAAATGTTGTTTCTTTATTTCATTATAAATTCACTGCGGCCACAAAACCCTGGTCCTGAAGAATACCACAGCCTTTCCTGAAAACAATACTCTTCCTTGGCTCGAACTGTGAATTTCTGTGTGATGAGATGGTGGTCTCTTATTCTTTGTGTTTTCTTTAAGATTGTCAGTGCTAGTGCCAGTGAGGGGGGATTGTATGCCTTGAATAACGCGTTGGGTTGCCATTATAGTACATACTGATAGCACTGCCATTAAAGAACACGCAGTACAGATCGTGCTAGTTATAAAATGTTGTCTTACCACCAGTAAACACTCCTGAAACAAAATGTTATAAATGCTAAATATTGGAATGTCGAACAGATCATTAAAACTCTGCCCCTGTCAGCTGCGTTCAGTAACTATTCTTCACTTGTGGTTTAAAGAACATAAAATGTGTTATTGGGATCGTGGGTGGCCTGCAAATGGGGAAGGAAGTGACACATTTATAGCTGAGCGCACAAACACATTACAAAATGTTTTTTTTTATTACTAGCACTAAAGTGGTGAGGTCTTATCTGCTGTCCTTTTTACTGTTATGCAAGAAGATTACAAGTTTAGTTACTCAAACTGAATTGTGGATCGGGATTTGGTTTCATGCATTAGTAGGTAGGTCCACCTCTAACACTGGGCTCACACTTGGCTTTTGGCTGATTTGGTAATATAAAAGTTCTAGGAGCACATTAAGTTTTCTACTCCATATCCATCTGGACCATAACATAGTCTTTTGGTGTGCGCTTCCTGTGGTTTCTCAGCAGTGTCGATTTTACACAAACGAATTCCCCAAATAATTCACAATACTGTGTATCACTCTCATTGTAATGTCTCAAAGGAAATATACAGTTTATTCCAAGCCTCTCCCGTTTGAATAGAAACAACAATTTTGTTCCGACATAGGTGGACTTTTCTTTTTGACACAACAATTTCTTATTTGATAATAAATTCTTTCACCAACTCAGGGGCACCGTTATGGGAAGCACTTGTGTCCCCATATATGCCATTTGTAACGTCCGTGGTCGCTGACCACGAACTCCTTCCATCCAGAAAACGCCCGTTTCTCAAGAGATGTCTACATAGATGGCTGTCCTGCTCCACAGTGACCACCAGGGTGCGATCACGAGCTCAGTCCAGACTTAAGAAGCCAGAGTGCACGCATGTTTGTGATTGAGCTAATTGATCCAGAGCACCCTGGGCTATAAGAAGGTTCCAGCCCCATCGTCCCACGTCTGAGCTTTGTTGTTGTATTCCAAGTCTGTCTTGCAAATGGTCCCCTAGTGTTTACCGCTCCCAGTGTTCCCTGTTCCTGCATCATGTAACCTGCATCCTGATCTAGTGCCGTGCTGAGCTGTAGCCATGCTGTGCTGTGCTGTGCTGTGCTGTATACCACGCATGTCCTGCTTCTCCACGCCTGACGTCTACCTGATGCCTAGTTCCTGCCAAGCCTACCTTGCTACTGTCCGAGCTGCCACAGGTACACTATACGAACTATAGACTGTGACCTGTGTTCTGTTGGCCAGCTGCCATACTGTCAAGGCGGTACGGCCCAGTGGATCCACGTACCCTACGTGATAGTAAGCTCATGCCATGGACCCCGCTAGTCGATCCAAGACCACGACGACGTCACAAGAGATGCGGGCGGATATGCTAGACATCCGGTCTCGATAGGACCAACTGTTAACTTAGTAAGGCTGGGTTCACACAACCTATTTTCAGGCGTAAACGAGGCGTATTATGCCTCATTTTACGCCTGAAAATAGTGCAACAATACGTCGGCAAACATCTGCCCATTCATTTGAATGGGTTTGCCAACGTAGTGTGCAGACGACCTGTAATTTACGCGTCGTCGTTTGACAGCTGTCAAACGACGACGCGTAAATTGACTGCCTCGGCAAAGAAGTGCAGGGCACTTCTTTGCCACGTAATTTGAGCTGTTCTTCATTGAACTCAATGAAGCACAGCTCAAGATTTACGAGCGTCACAGACGCCTCGTAAATTACGAGGAGCATTTACGTGTGAAACGAGGCAGCTGTAAACAGTCTGTCTTTTCACGCGTAAATGCCTCTCTGCGTGTGAACATACCCTAACAGTGATCACAATATAGTTAAATTTTACCTATACTGTAAAAAACAAACACAGGCTGGAATGGCAAAAACATTTAATTTTAAGAAAGCCAATTTCCCCAGGATGAGGGCTGCAATTCAGAATATAGACTGGGAAGAACTAATGTTAAATAATGGGACAAATGATAAATGGGAGATTTTCATAGACCAGTAAGCTTAACATCCATTGTGGGGAAAATGTTTGAGGGGCTATTGAGGGACTATATACAGGATTATGTGACAAAAAATAGTATTATAAGTGACAGCCAGCACGGTTTTACTAAGGACAGAAGTTGTCAAACCAACCTGATTTGTTTTTATGAAGAGGTGAGCAGAAGCCTAGACAGAGGGGCCGCTGTGGATATAGTGTTTTGGACTTTGCAAAGGCATTTGACACTGTCCCTCATAGACGTCTAATGGGTAAATTAAGGGCTATAGGTTTAGAAAATATAGTTTGTAATTGGATTGAGAATTGGCTCAAGGACCGTATCCAGAGAGTTGTGGTCAATGATTCCTACTCTGAATGGTCCCCGGTAATAAGTGGTGTACCCCAGGGTTCAGTGCTGGGGCCACTATTATTCAACTAATTTATTAATGATAAAGAGGATGGGATTAATAGCACTATTTCTATTTTTGCAGATGACACCAAGCTATGTAAGATGTTCTATGGAAGATGTTCGTGAATTGCAAGCGGATTTAAACAAACTAAGTGTTTGGGCATCAAGCTAGAGTTGAGTGCAATATCTAGCGTCACTCACAGCAATGTTGGAATGCAGGGCGCTTATTGAAAGCAATGAATGATATGAATGTCCATTGATTTCAATGAGAACCCACTCAAACTTTGTTTTGCCTACAGTTGCGACACAGCACATATGAGCACTAAAACTACAGTTCTACCACATCTACCAGCAGAAGTACCCGCAGTGATGAGTTCTGGAAGAAGCAACTGTATATTAGAAGCAACAGTTTATATATAAAAGGGATGTTCAAAACAGACAAAAAAAAAAAGAATAAAAAAAAAAAAGGATCTTCAATCTGCAGGAAAGGCTGCCCTGCCTGAGACCAATGAAATTTATGAGGACCTTTCTGAAACCTTGGTAAGAAAAAGAAATTCTCCAGGTAGGAACCACTATTTTTATAACTAGTCTGCAGCCGACTCACCCCATTTTAACTCATCGTAAGCATCTCTAAAGTTCTACAGTAATAACATAAAGTCTTCGTAACTCGTTTTTTTAACATTTTTTTGATGTAATGTTTTTTTAATATAACATTTGCAGCCAAGTCTTCATGTGGTATTTGCCATTAATGTGGTAATCTAAAACAAATATTCTGTAATTCAGCTTTCAATGGAATAGGAAAAAATATTCCCCTGGGTAATGATTGAACAAAATCGAATTTAATTAACAGTTTTGATTGACATAAACCTGGTACAGCAAATCTGTATATTTTCATAGAGATATAGATGTGGGCAAATACTGTAACCATACCCCCTGCTGTGTTTCATTTCAACCTTCCCCAAAGAGCTGTTTTTAGAGTATTTGGCTACTAAGTGTTCTCACCTATTAATGTTTGGAGGCGAGGAAAGAACTAATTTCCTGCTGGAAAAAATATGGTAGGTTCTTTTACCTTAGAGGCGATTTTATATTTCTTTGTAGCATAGTATGTTTTATTTATGGGCATCTGATCTGCTAGCATAAATTTACTTGCATTAACAAGCTCTATGGGGAAACACTCATCACACCCTAAATAATCAGCATCTAAGCATTGGAAATGTTTATATAAACTGCTCCGATAATTGGCCAATGCAAGTTTGGATTTAACTTTCCTCTCATTTACAATCATCTGGTGCCTTTGCTTTTTGCTGGCACCATCTAATTCTCTTTTATGTGGTGTATGGGGAAATCTTTAGCATTGGGACAGAGTTGAGTTGAATTAAATTTGTTATACTAACTGCACAGCTATTCTTATGCCTACTTATAGTTCCCAAAAGTACAGCAAATTTCAGACATTGTTGGCAGTTCCTTATTTGATGTCTTGAGTTTCATAAATGTATTATAACACGTTCTTTGACTAAGAAAAATTAAGTATGTGTTGCTGCTACTAGTACATCGATAAGTTTTTCCTAAATATTCCATACAATAATGAAAAAAAATAATTTTCTCGAGCTTGAGTAACAGTGCAAAAAAAACTTTTCAAAGGTCTGTAAGGCCGGTGTTTAACAGTCTGTATTATGGATGTAACACTGGGACCCCTTGCGGTTCTATTGTATAAAACTTACAGCACCATAGATCCTTAACTGAATGAATGAGGCCCTGTCTGAATGCGGCCTTGGAGTTCAGCACCAGGCTCTGATCTTTGAGACCGCAAATGAAAGGAACGTATTTGTTAGCTTTCATCTTAAAAGGTGTTTTACAGAACTAGACAAAACGTAGCTGCTTTTTTCCAGGAACAGTGCCACAAATGCCTATTGGTTGTGTCTATTATTGCATCTTAGCCCCATTGAAGTGAACTGCAAAACCACACAGAATCTTTGGACAGGTGTGGCACTCTTTTTTTAAGAAAGCAGCCATGTATTTCTAGTCCAGTACAAAACCGTTAACCATGGACAAAGTATACGTATAGAAATAAGTGTGGTATAAAAAAGTAATCCAGCTCACCGGTATCAAATGTTTCCTGTGGTTCAACGCCCGAACCCCGCTCAGGCACAGCATGTCACAACAGCAGAAACAAAGTATGGTCCAGCGTTCCACTTAACAATATCAGGACTTTATTAAAGAAGCATTTCAAAATCCACCCGGGAAAGTTAAGTAACAATACAAGACCACTTACGCATTTTGAACGCCAACTGCGTTCTTAGTCAAAGTACTATGATTAAGAACGTGCAAGCAGTCTTGTATTGTTACCTTACTTTGCCAGGTGGATTTTAAAACGCTTCTTTAATAAAAATCCTTATATTGTCAAGTGGATCACTGGACCAGACTTTGTTTGCAGACGTATATAAATCCCTGGGTATATTCATAGACACTTACCATAAGTATGTATCTCTCATACATGAAAGATATCTACTCCTTATACCTCATACTCTAATTAAGGCCTTTGGACCGAATTGTAACAAGCAGCATATTGGGAAATTAGCAATAGGTTAACTGAGCTTTACTCTGTGATAAGCTCTTTAAACGGTATAGTTTATTTTCAGTAGGGATTGGTTCAGACATCCTAATGGAAATTTCAGCTTTCTATGCAGCCCTCAATAAGTTCAGGTGGCTGGGTAGCAGCAAGTGCCGCTTTCACCAGGCGATACCAAACTCCTAAGCTAATTGCCATTGCTTAAGATATTGTGTTAGGTTTCCAGTAGCCGAAATCTCTTTTCAGTGACAAATGGGTAATGGGCATTCTTATGCCATAAAAAAAAAAAATGTAAATACACCCTTCTGCCACTCAGATTTCCTTCTTATGACCTTTTACCAGTGCATTGATTTCTACATCCTTTTACCAATTTACATACAGACATATGTTAACAATTACATAAAAGTTGGATGCAATAAGGACAAGTTTCCTGATCACACATCTGTAGTATATTCAGTATCCTGAACATATTTAGTGCTTGATACATTACTGAAACATTAATATATATTTTTATATCTGTATATGATATCAGATGGTTAGGGTAGGTCCTTGGAATAAAGTGAAAATTTTATGAGAATCAAGAAATACACAAATGGTATAAGTTTTGGTACTGACCTGGAATTCCAGCATAGTTTTGCCAATGTTGGACTCCAACATATAATGATAGGAACCAATACTTGTACTTGGGTCATCAGCATCATCTACATTTCCCTGTAGAATGCAAACAAAATTTTTAAAAAGTGAAAATACACATATATGGTTTTTACAAAAAAGGTCACGCAACTCAAATTGCAGTCAAGACGTATCACTAAAACGTTGGCAATACTCTTATGGAGAGTTAACCACCTGTCCAATATTTGTCATGGATGCCATATTATAAATTATATTTTTGGAACCCTACACCCACATGCCCGCATTTTGGACTTACTTTCAGTGAAAAAAAGGAAAAGTTTGGCAATGCTATTGTAATGTCCCCAAGAACATTATTTGTGAGATAATGTGTTGTAAACGTATTTTATGACATTTTTGCACTATTAGGTACTGTCACTTTAAAATAACAAATGTGAAGTTACAATGCACTGTGTTACCGCCTATGCAGGAGTGGCTTAGACCGGGAAGTTTCCAGAAGGTGGGAGGAGCTTAGGATTTAGAGGGGGTCCAGGGGCAGTTAGAGTCAGTTACAGAGTGTTAGCAGTTGGAGTCGGTTGGTAGAGGAAGAGAGTGGTACCTGAGTCTATCCAACTTGGATCCAGAGACAGGCTGCCTTTATCATCTGGCCATAGTAAAGCTCGCAGGGAATAAGAAAACAGCCTTAGGGCCTGTTCATATCAGCGTTTGCATTCTGTTGAGGGGTTCAATCTGAGGTTTCCATCGTGGAACATAGCATTGGAAAGTCAAACAGAAACCTTAGCTTCCGTTTGCATCACCATTGATATCAATGGTGACGGAAACACTGCTAATGTTTTTCGTTTGTCACCGTTCCGGCAGGTTTTTTGCTTTTTCGACGGAATCAATAGCGCAGTTGACTGCACTATTGAATCTGTTGAAAAAACAGAAACCTGCCGGAACGGTGACAAACGGAAACCATTAGCAGTGTTTCCGTCACCATTGATATCAATGGTGATGCAAACGGAAGCTGTGGAAACCTCAGACGGAACCCCTGAACGGAAAGCGAACGCTGATGTGAACCGGCCCTTAAGAGATGGAAATCTTCTGACATCTATTGAGAGCAACAGGAATCTATTCTGTGGACAGTGAGCAATGTCTCCTTATCAAGTTGGTGAGTCTCATCCTTCACCTATACATGTTTACTACCCTTACTGACAGGCTGAGAGCCATTACACAGGAGCAGAAAGCTGCATTCATGGACCGATATCTTATCGTCCCACTGAATTGACAAGGGTAGGAAGGCCACAAGGAAGGCAGAGAGAGAGAGAGAGAGAGAGAGAGAGAGAGAGGGTACCCCGCTCCTGCATCTGGCGCTTCATCATATTATAAGGATTGAGTCTATTGTAAGAAATGTGCCTCCATGTCATATGGAAGAATGTAAACGCCATATTATGTGGAAAACGTAAGTAAAATTGTGCCGCGAGCAAGCTTGTTATACTGCCACTCTTCAGCCTCCAGTCTTATTTTGCACCGATAACATCAAGGACACCCCAAAACACCATCAGCACAGGAGCAGACACAGGGAGTGTCCCGGGGGAAATCAAGAGACTGCCATCCTCATTACCCAGTGCAAACCGAAGGGTGTATTTACAAAATGTTGAGCCATATTTCTAAAGACTAAAAATAGCTGTATTGAGCGTCTAACAAGATATCTCATTTGAAATGTTATTATAGAAACATTCCCTTCAGCCATGGAAGAAATGCAAAAATAATTCTAAGGCCTCATGTACACAACTGTATTTTTGCGGCCGCAATTTATCCCTATTTTTGGGAACAAATTGTGAACTCATTCTTTTCTATGGCCTGATGCACACGACCGGGATTTACACGAATCGGTGCTGGGGCCGCAAATCCGGACCGCCAATACTGCTGAATTGTTGTGAATCTGTGAGTCCGAATGACACACAGATGCGCAACAGACCCATGGTTTTGCGGACCGCAAAACCAATACGGTCGTACCACATGACACATGAGGTCTGTGGTAAAATTCTATGCAGTGGTCTTGCAGTTCTACCATGAGATAACATTAAGCCTATTAAGCAGTACTACGGCTCTGTACACATGTTCTGTTGTACAAAACCGTAATATGGCACCCATAGAAATCTAAGGGCTCATACTGAACATCCATATGCCTCCAATTTCATATAGAGGCAGGGTCGGACTGGCCATCTGGCAGTTCTGGCAAATGCCAGTTGGGCAGGTGAACAGTGGGCCGCCTGCTGGCCGCCCAAACAATCAGTGTCGGACAGTGTCGGACAGTGTCGGACAGTGTCAGACAGTTTCGGCGGCCTGCTGCCTCTCTGAAGGGGTGGCGGCGCCACTGAAACCAGCCGCTGCCACCCTAATTGTACCTTCCTTACAATGAGGCTAATTGGCAGGGCAGAATGACTTGCCCTGCCAATCAGTGTCTTTCAACGATGCCGGCGGCGTGATGACGTCATCACGCCGCTTCTCTTGTTGAAAGGCGCTGATTAGCGAGGCAAGTCATTCTGCCCTGCCAATCAGCACCTTTCAAAGATGCTAGCGCCGCGATGACGTCGTCACGCCGCTTCCATTGTTGAAAGGCGCTAATTGACGGGGCAAGTCATTCTGCGGTGCCAATCAGCACCGTTGTTCAGCCCCAGCAGACCTGCTCAGAAGAGAGCAGACCTGCATTGACACAGGATGGCGTGGGAACGGGATCAAGGTGAGTATGTAAAGTTGTTGTTTTTTCCACTTAAAAGTGTGAGTGGCATTATCTACAGGGGGGAGCTACATGTGGGACACTATCTAGAGGGGAGGCTATATGTGGGGCAGAGTCTACAGGGGAGGCTATATGTGGGACACTAAGGGGGCTATATATGGGGCTCTATATACAGGGGGAGCTATATGTGGGGCACAATCTACAGGGGAGGCTATATGTGGGTCACTATCTACAGGGGGGCTATATGTGGGACACCATATACAGGGGGGCTATATGTGGGACACTATATACAGGGGGGCTATATGTGGGGCACTATCTACAGGGGAGGCTATATGTGGGACACTATCTACAGGGGAGGCTATATGTGGGGCACAATCTACAGGGGAGGCTATATGTGGGACACTATCTACAGGGGGCTATATGTGGGACACTATCTACAGGGGGCTATATGTGGGTCACTATATACAGGGGGCACAATATGGGGGGCACAATCTACAGGAGAGGCTATATGCGGGTCCCTATCTACAGGGGGCTATATGTGGGACACCAAAATCCGGGGGCCCATTTGTGGGGCGCTATATACATAGGGCGCTATATGTGGGGAGCTATCCACAGGGGGGCTCTATAGGGGGCACTATCTACAGGGGGCTCTATGGGGGCACTATCTACAGGGAGCACTGTGTGTGTGTGGGTGGGTGTGTGTGTGTGTGTGTGTGTGGGACACAGTGAATGGTGCTATTATAATCAGGAACACAGTGTATGGTCCTATTATAACCAGGCACACAGTGTATGGTGCTATTCTAATCAGGGACACAGTGTATGGTGCTATTATAATTAGAAGTGCAGTGTATAAAACTATTATATTTAAGGGTACAGTATGTGGCACCATGAGAATTTTATCTTCATTCATAGGTGCAGAAATGTTTGAATAGTAAGTAGCTAAAGACATCTGAGTGGCAAACTGCAGAAATGGGCTGTGGCTGGGAGAAGTCGTCATAGGGGCCTGGACCGGATGAAGAAGAAAAGAGGAAAAGAACAACTAGAATCTGAGATTGTCACTGGTGAGTCAAAATATAAATGTTTATTCTGCCTCTAATCAGTACTGTAGTCACTGTATGATCTGCAGCGAGATGATGGGTGATATGATTTTTTTTTTGTGTGAAACACCAACTCCCAGCATATCCTTACTATTGTTCGGTCTATGCTGGTTGCTGTATTTTTACGCCGTACACACCTATACGACAGGGGTTGCACTAAATTGAGCTGTATTTGTGCTGGTGCTGTATTTATGTACTGAGCTTTGTTCTGGTGTTGTATTTATGTACTGCGCTTGGTTCTGGAGCTGTATATATGTATACATATACCTCATGTGTCTAGTTGATTTGATTAATAGCTGAACGAGCTTAATTAGGCCTAGATCTGAGCATCTACTCCCTATAAATTTAGATGTAGGATATGGGGAAGGCACTCGTGCAGGGGGACACGAAGGCAGAAGTCATCTCTGTCTAAGTGTCATACTGTCAAAGTGTCCTGGCAGTTATACATGGCAGTTGCACAGGGTCAGTGACAGGTAAGCTGCATTACCAAACCAAACAAACTAGCACACGCTCTAAATATTAGAATACTAACTATCTGTAAACAAACATGTTTGCTACCGCTCTCATCATTATAGCTGCTCTTGGCTTACAATCCTATCGCCCATTTAAGCCTTGCCAAAAAACAGTCCACATCAGTCCCTCTGTCCTTGCCTCCCCCATGTACAGCTCCCATTCACTATTCACTTTCCTCAGTCAACTTAACCCATCTCATCCCACTGCCCAACATAAAAAACACTCACATAAATCACAGAACCATCTGCTGTCTCTCTCCATTCTCCTGCTACTAGCTGCAGGGGACATCTCTCCCAACCCTGGTCCTCCCTTTTCTTCTGCCAAGCTTAACCACTTACCTGCCACACATAGAAACCCTGCAAATCTTCTTACCATTCCCTGTATGTCTTCTCCTGTCTCTTTTAACTGTGCTCTCTGGAACTCTCGGTCCGTATGCAACAAGCTCACCTTTATTTATGACTTATTCCTTTCTAACTCTCTCAACCTCCTGGCTCTTACAGAAACATGGCTACACCTGTCTGACACTGCTTCCCCTGCTGCTCTATCTTATGGTGGTCTCCAGTTCTCTCATGCCCCTAGACCTGAGAACAGGCAGGGTGGAGGAGTAGGTATACTTCTTTCCCCACACTGCACTTTCCAGGTCATTCCCCCGGTCCCCTCACTCACATTTCCCTCTTTTGAAGTCCACACCCTCAGACTCTTTCACCCTTTTTCCCTCCGAGTGGCAGTTGTCTACCGCCCCCCGGGCTCACCCCGCCAATTCCTGGATCATTTTGCTGCCTGGCTTCCACAATTTCTATCCTCTGAAACACCCACTCTCATCTTGGGTGACTTCAACATCCCCATTGATAACCCAATCTCCTCATCTGCCTCCCAGTTTCTATCTTTAACCTCGTCCCTCGGTCTGTCACAACTTACTAACTCTCCTACACATGAAGACGGGCATTCACTTGACCTGGTCTTCTTCCGGCTCTGCTCAGTTTCTGACTTTATTAACTCTCCTCTCCCGCTTTCTGACCACAATCTTCTCTCCTTTACTATCAAATATTCTCTGCCTCCTCAGGTCATCCCTACGTATCATACATACAGAAATCTACATGCCATTAACACTGTGAAACTCATAGACAGTCTACAGTCCTCATTGTCCCCTATCGCTTCCCTCTCCTGTCCCAATCTGGCTGCCAAACTTTACAATAACACTCTCAAAAATGCATTGGATGAAGCAGCCCCCCCCCCTACACTCCGTACCACCCGACAAAGACGACGACAACCCTGGCACACGCCTCAATCCCGCTTTCTTCAGCGGTGCTTGAGATGTGCCGAACGACTGTGGAGAAAATCGCATTTGGATGCAGATTTCCTCCATTACAAATTTATGCTCAAAACTTACAACTCTGCCCTTCACCGCGCCAAACAAGTCTACTTCACTTCTCTCATCTCCACACTATCTAACAATCCAAAACGCCTCTTTGATACTTTTCACTCCCTCCTTAGTCCTAAAGTGCAGACGCCAATCACAGATCTCAGTGCTGAAGACCTGGCCAATTATTTTAAAGTTAAAATTGACAACATCCGGCATGATATTCTCTCCCAGTCCCCTAGTAACATCGATCCCCTTCCCTCCCGCACTCCCTCTTCTTCACTCTCAGCATTTGACCCAATAACTGAAGAAGAAGTCTCGAGGCTACTCTCTTCTTCTCGTCCTACTACCTGCCCTAGTGATCCTGTCCCCTCACACCTCCTCCAGTCCCTCTCCCCAGCTGTCACTAGTCACCTGACTAAAATATTTAACCTCTCTCTTTCCTCTGGTATCTTTCCCTCCGCTTTTAATGCCATTATAAACCCATTATTGAAAAAAACAACTCTTGACCTATCCAGCGCTGCCAACTACCGACCAGTCTCTAATCTGCCCTTCATCTCCAAACTCCTGGAACGCTTGGTCTACTCTCGCCTTATCTGCTATCTCTCTGCTAACTCCATTCTTGACCCTTTACAATCTGGTTTCCGCACTCTACACTCCACAGAAACTGCCCTTACTAAAGTCTCAAATGATCTCTTGGCGGCTAAATCGGACGGTAAATCCTCTCTCCTGATTCTTTTGGATCTCTCTGCAGCCTTTGACACTGTAGACCACAAACTCCTACTTAACATGCTCCACTCTATTGGCCTCCAGGACGCGGCTCTCTCTTGGTTTTCCTCCTATCTCTCTGACCGCTCGTTCAGTGTGTCATTTGCTGGTTCCACTTCTTCTCCTCTTCCCCTTGATATCGGGGTTCCTCAGGGATCAGTCCTAGGTCCGCTGCTCTTTTCTCTCTACACAGCTCCTATTGGACAAACCATCAGCAGATTTGGCTTCCAGTACCATCTCTACACTGATGACACCCAATTATATACCTCTTCCCGTGACATCACCCCTGCTCTAATACAGAACACCAGTGATTGTCTGTCCGCTGTCTCTAACATCATGTCCTCTCTCTATCTGAAACTGAATCTTTCTAAAACTGAGCTCCTTGTGTTCCCACCATCTACTAACCTCCCTAAACCTGATGTCTCCATCTCTGTGTGTGGCACTATCATCACTCCTAAGCAGCACGCCCGCTGTCTCGGGGTTATTTTTGACTCAAATCTTTCCTTTACTCCTCACATACAATCACTTTCACGCTCCTGTCATTTTCACCTCAAAAACATCTCCAGAATCCGCTCTTTTCTTACGGAGGAAACTGCCAAAACTCTCATTGTTGCTCTGATTCACTCTCGTCTTGACTACTGTAACTCATTACTAGTCGGTCTTCCCCTCACTAAACTCTCCCCTCTCCAATCTATCCTCAATGCAGCAGCCAGGCTCATCTTTATGACCAACCGCTACACCAACGCCTCTAATCTGTGCCAGTCACTGCACTGGTTGCCCATCCCCTTCCGAATAAAATTCAAACTTATTACTCTCACACACAAAGCTCTCCACAGTGCTGCACCTCCTTACATCTCCTCCCTCATCTCTGTCTACCACCCTACTCGGGCTCTACGTTCTGCCAACGACCTTAGATTAAAATCCTCCATAATCCGAACCTCGCACTACCGTCTCCAGGATTTCTCTCGTGCTGCACCAGTCCTCTGGAATGTGCTACCCCAGACAATCAGATTAATTCCCAATATCCACAGTTTTAAACGTGCCCTGAAAACACATCTATTTAGACAGGCCTATAACATTCCCTAATCTGACTCCTTTCCATGGCCCTCCTTTTAGATTAGTCATCAGAATAAGATTCCCTCACACTCCTTCTCTTCATGTCCGTCATACACGGATACTGGCTGGTGACCGGCTCATGCAGCTTTATGTTACCACCGCATGTGTATAAAAATGGCCGGACCATTGTACAGAACAAACACTGTTACACTTTTTGTCTCCTTTACTTCCTCATAGATTGTAAGCTCTTGCGAGCAGGGTCCTCACTCCCCAGATTTGAATTGTAAATGAACTTTGTCACTATGTAATGTCTGATATTGTTTGTTTCATGTCCCCTCTAAATTGTAAAGTGCTGCGTAATATGTTGGCGCTATATAAATAAAGATTATTATTATTATATATGTATGAGCTCTTGGTTCTGGTGCTGTATATCTGTACTGAGTTTGGTTCTGGGGCTGGATATATGTACTGAGCTTTGTTCTGGTGTTGTATATATGTACTGAGCTTGGTTCTGGCACTGTATATATATATATATGTAATGAGCTTGTTTCTGGAGCCGTATATGTCAGGGCGTGGTTCTGGAGCTGTAATTATATAGAATATATTTATAATAACAAAATGACATGACAGATGGAATTGTTTTCAATTCATTGTATATTTAATGTGAACCTGTCAGGTCGTTTTAACCCCTTGAACCACCACCATGCGGTAATACATGACCTGACAATATTTCCAAACATTCGCCTGTATGTTGTTTTCAAATGCAGAAAAAAACTATAAAATCAACTTTTAAACCAGCGCACACTATAGGCTAATTACTCATTAAAGGGTCTTGGGGCGGTGCCGCTATCCTGAAAAGTCACATAGTCTTGCCTCCAACCCCCCCTTTCCATGCTTGATGGACATCCCTCTAGCTGTTATACATCACTACCAGTCTCCACCAACTTTCTCGGATGCGCCATTGCCTTGTACTACTTGGGCACACACCATGCAGTGAGGTGTACTCTGCCCGGCTGCATCGTGCATGCCAGTACAAGGCAATGGCGCATTTGCAAGAGTTGGATAAGGCTGCTAGAGATGTGGAACAGCCCGGGGGATGTCAATCAAAATCTGGGGGGCGCCATTTCAATTTTCGCCTCAGCAGCAGAAAAGCTAGAATCGGCCCTCTGGACAGGGGTGAACACAAGCACCAACATTACAATAACTGCTGCCTCTTGGTGTTTAAAACCACATCTTTCCTACATTTATTGCTGTGTACTCTGCAATGAGGAGCTGTAGTGTTAAAAGGGTGAGCATCAGGTTATGGTTAATTTGATCCACAGGTGGAAGGAGCTTTGTAAAAGGGGTGTGGCTTCATGGGCACATGGTCAGGGCTTAGTAGTGGAGGCTGCATATCAGGTATAGATGCCTATGTATTGCCAGCATCCTGCATGCCATTGTCCAAGAATCAGCAGTCTACAAAAGAAAGCAGGTAAATATAGCAATGTGAGTGAAGTGTTGGATTGGATCAATGCACATGGCTGTGCTGTGTTCATGAGGTGTTAGGGTGGTTCTACACATCCAGATTTCCTGGCAGGTAACGAGCACCGATCAATAATACAGCTCATCGATCGGCACTTGTTTAGCTCCACTTACATGGAGCAATTGTCAGAATGTATGTAACAATGATTCATCCCCATACATTTGCTTCTGGTCAGCAGCACATCCCATATTTTGGCCTTGTAAATGTTGCAATCAGCCACTGAACAAGCGTTTGCTCATCCGTCAGCTGATCGCTACCCTGTTTACACAGGGCAATGATTGGGATAGAACGTTCGTACAGGCACTCATTCACCTGATCATTGCCCCGTATAAAAGGGGCTTTAGTGTCTCTCCCTTGACAGATAAACAGTAGCCTGCGTCTTTTGTTGGGTCTTCAGGCAACCGCTAGAATCTGAAGTTCATCACAGCCCCTTGGGTTATTATTGGAATACTCTTACAGCAATTTAATACATTTTTTAATATAGTCCTTAAGGTGGCTCTGAAACAGAATATTTACTTTAAGGCGAAATTCACATGAACGTGGCATATGGCATCGTTATGACACTCTGTTTTTATGTTTAGAAACAGAAATGGAGGAGGTGCTTTTATTTTTGCCTTAATTTCTTCAACAACTGTTGCGCGAATTACGGGCAGCACACGGAAGTGTGTCCGTGTGCCGCGCGTGATTTTCACGCACCCATTGACCTCAATGGGTGTGTGATGCGCAAAAACTGCTCAAGTATAGGACATGTCATGAGTTTTACACAGCGGACACACGCTGCATGCAAATCACGGACTGTCTGAACGGCCCCATTGACTTACATAGGTCCGTGCGATGCGCGTGATTTTCACGCGCGTATCACGGACGTGAACTATGCTCGTGTAAATAAGGCCTTAGTCTTTTTTAAATTCAGTTCTCTCTCTGGAAATAGTATTTCTTCCAGATTACATAAAATGTAAGCCAAACTAGCAACTCGCCAGCAATAAAGAGGAAGGAACAAACCCATTCTGGAATAACAAAATATTCTCCTATATAAAGCTTAGTGAGATGCTTCATGTACAATTTCTTTCTGTTCCAGTGTGATTATACTATTCTGCTATTAAAAGGCATCCAGTATTCCCTTGATCTGTCAGTAAGTATGCCAATATCTAAAACAGCAAATAACATTTCACAGGAGTGTATTGGGACATAAAATTTGGAACACGCCCTCCATATTAAAATGTTATTCTTCATGGAAAAGGCAGTAAAATGCAAACTGGCATGGATTTTCCTGTACACAAACACCCCTCCTGTGCATATTTGCTCGAATATATATGGACTCCTGTACTGCTGAGTAAAATGCCTGGAATGACTATTAGTACTTTTTTCACTCTGTAATAAAGTATTACTCTGATAAATAATATATCATTACATACAGTCTTGATAATTGAAACTTTTCAAATCCAGTCCTGTCCTCCTGGCACACAAGCATTTTTTAAAGGAGTTGGCCCACAAAAAAAATGTTGTTTCAAACCACAGAATAGGTGATAAATGTATAAACGCTGAGGGTCCCACAGGTGGAACGCCCACCAATCATGATAAAAATTGACCCGTGTCCTACCATTTGAATAGAGTGGTGGTCAAGCTTTGCGCTATCACTCTATTCACTGTCTATGGGACCGATGGAGATAGCTGAGCGCTGTACCTGTCTATTTCCGTCAGTTCCATAGACAGTTAACGGAGAAGTGGTGTGACTGCCTTTTAATACAAACAGGGGGCACAGTTCTCATGACCAGTGGGGTAACCTGAACGAGGGTAACAAACCCCCCCTTTTTCCACACTGAACCTCCTCCAGTAAGGAGGGACTTGAATGGAACGGGCCCAAGCATGCGACCGCTGCCCTATTCATTGTCAATTGAACTGACAGAAACAGCTGAAGTTCATTCAAAGTCCTTCTCACTTTGGTCAAGCAGTGAGGAAGAACATGGGGTTCGGGACCCCTGTTCTCACGATCAGTGGGTGTCCCAAGAGTGTGGCCCCCAGCATCAGACATTTATTACCTATCATGTGCATGATAAATGTCAGTTCTTGTACAACTCGTTTAATAGGATCCATTAAGGGATATTACATGACAGAGATACTGCAAATAAAAACGCAAGCCTAACTTTGTAACACGACTGAAAGTTGATTTTCTCCGATCACATTGAATGCCCTATTATCCATATTAACATCTGCTCGATCTTAGGTTTTATATGTTACCTTATAGATGTCAGAAAAATTAACTGTAAAATGTTCTTCTCCAATCTTTACTCCAGTCTAAAGACTCCTTCACATGGCGAATTGCCCTACGTTTATCGTATACGTCGAGAAAGCTTCTGACGTACACGATAAATGTATTCATAGCGCTTCATTATCCTGACGGAGAACAAAAGAGTGTGCTTTTGTTCTGCGTCTGGCTGGTATGCGTCAGTATACTTCTTTTTTGAAAGATGAAATAGCGTAGTAGAGTGCGCTATTTCATCTTGAGGGATCCAACAAAACAACGTATACGTTGTGGGGATCCTATGGGTAACGAATGCCACTGTATAGCATCCAGACAAAGAATGGACAGAGGCAGCACTAGGAAGTGCTGCCTCTGTCCATTCTTTGTCTGCTTGATATCCAGGACCGCGGACCAGGTCTTATTGAGGCGTGCACCCACTTGCAGTCCAGTGCTGTGGAATCTTTTCGTTTTACTGTATAGCATCCGTCACAGGTATACATTAAAGGGGTTTTCTGAGTTATTTCAAAAAAATTGGCCAATATAGGAGGGATGCAAAAAATATAATTAAAAAAGACATTACTTACCTCACAGATCTCCGTCGTTGCAGCCCCGCCGCTCCGTTATTCCCCGCCGCTGTTTATTGACATAGCTCCAGCCATGACGTGCCTGTATACCCACGTGAATGCTGCAACCAAACACTGGTCTCAGCAAACCTGCGCCGTATACCCACTGAGACCAGTGATTGGCTGCAGTGATCATGTGGATATACAGCCACATCATCACTGCAGCTATCTCAATATAAAGCGGCGGGGAGGAACAAAAGCAGCAGCGCTGGAACGACGGGAATCCGTGAGTTAAGCAATGGCTTTTTTCTTTTTTTTTGCATCCCTCCTAAATAGGCCAATTTTTTAAATAACTTGGAAAACCCCTTTAAATGTATACCTCTGGGAGCTCCCGACATCACTGTTTGTATATGGACAGTGACGTCAGAAGATTCTTTAGGACTGAAATCCCCAGCCAGAGCCTTGCCGATGCTCCGGCCAGGGACTCTGGCTTTGCAAATCTCCTGACGCCACTGTCCATATATGTATATGTATACCTGTGACGGATGCCATACAGAGATTTTTCAAAGCCTCTGACGTGAGGAGCAGTGCTGGAGGCCCAAAGATCACTTGCTGATGCTCTGCCTGGGGATTACGGCACTAGGTCAGCTCCTGAATTCACTGTCCATACATATGTAGCCATCTTTAACTTGATTCTGATAACTTGCTGCAGCGTGATATCACACAACAAAAGCCATTGAAAAGTCATTGAAAAAGTTAAGATAAGAGATCTACCCACTGTTTATTTAATGCGTTAACAGTCAAGGTAAAGACGGCTACATCTGTATATGAACAATGATGTCAGAAGCTTCCACAGTGCAAGAGTCCTCGGGCAGAGGGCTAGTGCTCTGCCCTTGGACTCTGGACTTAGGAAAGCTCCTGACGTCACTGCCCATATATGGACAGTGACTTCAGGAGCTTTCTCAGGGCCAGTCCCCAGGAGCTCTCTCAGGGCAACATATCCCACTGTAGGCCATACAGTGGGATAAGTTTTGCCCTTTTGTTGGAGGTATACATCGGGGGTCTTCCAAATATAAACCTCCGATGGAAGGTCAAAATGTGATGTGAATGGGACCTTGACTAAATGGATTGAAAAGCTGAAAGCTAATTCAAATCAGTATACATTAGTTCTTCAAGTTGTCACAAAGGGAACCTGTCAACACATTTTTGCCTACCAAACGAGTACCAGTATTTGGTCGGCCTTTTAAAACCATGTGCCCACATACCTTTGCATGGCTTCATATTATCCTCTTTGCAGAGATAATCCACTTTATTTTAACATGTAAATAAGGTTGGAAGTGCCACTCAGGTGGTCCGAATACTGGCAACAGCTCATGGTTTCGGCATCTAACCCAGCCAAGCTCCTCTCCCTTGCTAATGATTAACAGCACCAAGATATGTTGATGCCACTGTTCCATTCACTGAACTTTCGTGGCCTCTTGTGTGAGGATGTGAAACCACAGAAGGCAGTGTACTGTGCATGTGCCAGACATACAGTAATGCTATAGGCGCATGCATGAGAGTTTAGTGACAGACTCACCATACTTAAAAAAATCAGTAATGGATCTGAACGCAAGGTAGAAGGGAACCATTCTCAAACATTTTCTTAAAGAATGTTTCCCTTCTTCTTTCTAACAGATAGGACTGTATTGGAACGGCCGCGGTCGTAGACTGCAGACTCCTCTCATCCTGCCGACGTCTTCCTCCCCGGAGATGCCAGCACATGCGGCTGTCCTGTCCTGCAGTGACCTCTAGGGTGCACGCGCTAACTCATTCCCGGCCGTAAAGGGCCAGCACACGCACATGTTAAGAATTAACTAATTACTCCCAGATCACCCCGGAATATAAAAGGAGCCCTGCCCTTTCACTCCTTGCCTGCGCGTTGTTTGTATTCCTCTGTTAGTCTTGCAAATGATCCCTTAGTCAGATCCTGTCCCCTGTGTTCCCGTTCCCTGCTACCTGTATCCTGTATCCTGTGCTGTATTTGTTCCTGTGCCATCTCTAGTGTTGGAGTCGTGTTGTGTCGTCTACTACGCCTGCTGACTTACACCACGTCTGGTGTCATCGGCCACGTTTTGCATAACCTGCCGCCAAGGTCCCATCTGTGCCTAAGCCGTTGCTACTGTCTGGACTATTACCCTTGTGCTCAGACTTTATATTACAAAGTTACATAGTTAGTACGGTTGAAAAAAGACACATGTCCATCAAGTTCAACTATGGGATGGGAAAAGGGAAAGGAAAAATTTCTACACATAGGAGCTTATAATTTTTTGTTCTAGGAAATTATCTAAGCCTTTTTTTAAAGCCATCTACTGTCCCTGCTGTGACCAGCTCCTGCGGTAGACTATTCCATAGATTCACAGTTCTCACAGTAAAAAAGGCTTGACGCCTCTGCAGGTTGAACCTTTTTTTCTCCAGACGGAGGGAGTGCCTCTTGGTTTTTGAGGGACTTTTACATGGAATAGAATTTCACCATATTTTTTGTATGTGTCATTAATATATTTATATATGTTAATCATGTTCCCCCTAAGTCATTTTCTTTCAAGGCTAAATAGGTTTAAAGAGGCTCTGTCACCAGATTTTGCAACCCCTATCTGCTATTGCAGCAGATAGGCGCTGCAATGTAGATTACAGTAACGTTTTTATTTTAAAAAAACGAGCATTTTTGGCCAAGTTATGACCATTTTTGTAGTTATGCAAATGAGGCTTGCAAAAGTCCAAGTACACGGAGGGAGAGGCAGGGCAATTGTGCCACGGGCGCAAAAGGCGGAGTCAGGTAGGCAGGGTCAAACCGGGAGAGTGCGGAAAAAACAAAAGTCAGAAGGCAAAGGCAAAGGCGGGAGCTCAGGAACATCAGCCAGGCTTTGATTGGCCTGACGCTCCTGAGCTCCTATTGGCAGAGGGTACGTGACACTGTCACTTATAATACTATTTTTTTGTCACATAATCCTGTATATAGTCCCTCAATAGCCCCTCAAACATTTTCCCCACGATGGATGTTAAGCTTACTGGTTTATAATTACCCGGGGAAGACCTAAAGTCTTTTTTGAAAAAAGGCACCACATTTGCCCTGCGCCAGTGCCTTGGCACTATACCAGTCACTAGAGCATCTCTAAATATTATGAATAGGGGGACAGAAATAACTGAACTAAGCTCTTTAAGACCTCTAGGGTGTAACCCATCTGGTCCCGGGGCCTTGTGTACATTTATTTTTATTTAATTTAGCTTGGACCATATCTACATTCATCCACTTCAGTATATCAATTGATATATTAACAGCACTGGCACCGGCTACATCAGCTGCTCATTCTTCTGTTGTATATACGGAGCTAAAGAACACATTTAGTAACTCTGCCAACTCTCCTTTTACCACTATCTAGGGGTCCTACATGTTCAGACCTTGGCTTTTTTGCATTTATATACTTGAAGAATTTTTTGGCATTTGTTTTACTCTCCTTGGCCACCTGCCTTTCATTTTGTATCTTTGCTTATTTTATTACCTTTTTACATATTTTCTTAAGCTCTTTATAATTTAAAAAGGCTACAGTTGTACCCTCAGATCTGTATTTTTCAAATGCCCTTTTTTGTCATGTATTGCCCTTTTTACAGAAGATGTAAGCCATATGGGGTTTAATTTTAGTCGTTTATACTTGTTACCTACAGGAATAAATTTTGCACTATAATTACCCAAAGTAGATTTTAAGATCTCCCATTTATCATTTGTACCATTATTTGACATTAGTTCTTCCCAGTCTATATCCTGAATTTCAGCCCCCATCCTGGGGAAATTGGCCTTCTTAAAATTAAGTGTTTTTGTCCTCCCAACCTGCGTTTGTTTTTTACAGTATAGGTAAAATGTAACTATATTGTGATCACTGTTACCGAGGTTTTCACGAACATTGACGTTCCCAACAAGCTTTGCATTATTAGAAATGACCAGATCCAACAGAGCTTCACCTCTAGTCGGGACTTCCACAAACTGGCACATAAAATTTTCCTGCAACAGGTTGAGGAAATTTCTCCCCTTTGCAGTTGAAGCCGAACCGTGACACCAATTAATATCCCAGTAATTAGAATCTCCCATTATCACTACAGTACCAGACTATGCAGCCCGCTCCATTTGTTTATATATTTGGGGGGTCTCTTCAGTTATATTGGAGGGTCTATAGATCACACCAAAAGTAATTTTTTCAGTGTTTACCTCCCTTTGTAATTCCACCCACAAGGTTTCAACCTCCTCACAATCTTCACCCACTATTGTCTCTTTCACACTCGCCTTCATATCACTTCTCACATACAGACATACACCACCGCCTTTCCTATTTGTCCTGTCTTTCCGAAACAGTGTAAAACCCTGTAGATTTACAGCCCAGTCATGAGAAGATTCTAGCCATGTTTCAGCAACACCAACTATATTTATATTTTCTTCCAGTATCAATGCCTCCAGGTCTCCCATTTTTCTTGCTAGACTTCTGCCATTTGTGATCATACACTTTAACTTACCGTTAAATTTTTCACTTTCAGTATCAGAAATGTTATTATTTGACATTATTTGGCCATTTTTTTTTTCATTGCTGTTTTGTAACAAAAGGATCTCCTTATCCTGTTGTCTAGTCCTCTCGCCACGGTCTGTTTCTCTCCTCAACAATATAGTCTGACCCCTCTCTAACCTAACTACCTCTTTTATTTTCTACATTGACCTCCCTCCTCAGCCCTAGATTAAATACTCCGCCACCCCAGCTAGAATTCTCTCCCCAAGCACAGCAGACCCTCTTCCATTTAGGTGTAAATCATCTGCAGATTACAGTTTGTACCCCAATGAAAAGTCAGCCCAGTGCTCTAGGAACCCAAAGCCTTTCTCCTCTACACTAAGACTTAAGCCATGCATTTACGATGCATTGACTTGGTACACTGTTGTTTTGCCAGCTGCTACCTCGCTACGGCGGTGAGGCCTAGTGGGTCCACAAACCCACAGATCGTGACATGTATCCCCCAAAGGCAATATGTATTTAAATGGACTCTAACTTTTCAAAAAATTATGCTAATCAAATAGTATACCTGATAAAGAACTTCTTTGTAACTTACTTACTGTTAAATTTAAGTTGTTTTAGCCATGCAAATTCTGTGTGAAGTTACTGGCACTACGTGTCTCCCTTCCTGTAATCTGCTGTCCACCCCCTGTTGTCAAGGAAAGTCCGTCCCTAATTACAGAGCAGGATTGACAGGTGTGTGTCACTTTACTGGCTATACATCCAAGTCTTTGGGGAGAGGAGGCGGAGCAGGAGAAGGAAGCAGACAGAGAGAGTGCGCCAGCAACAAACACACTGCAGGATTGACAGGCGTGTGTCACTGTACTGGCTATACATACACCTCTATGAAGAGGGGAGGGGTCAGCAGGGGGAGGAAGCAGGAGCAGTGTGAGGAAGACACAGGCTGCTGGTCAAAGTTCTATGTCACACCAGTGCTGGATTCCCAGCCACACTGGTCTTTACTGCTGTATAATGTCCACCATGTAGCGCCTTCTATATATATATATATATATATATATATATAATAGATAGACATAGGAAATCAGGACTCTCTTCTTCTATGTGTGCAGTGTATATAAGACACAGTAGCCATTTGGCTCCACCCACTAGTTCAGAGAAACCTGTGAATTAGAGATAGAGCCTAGAAAACTGCTAAAAAAAAGGGGAAAACTGCTAAAAACAAACAAACATGCAGAATACAAGTCATATAATGACCAGAAATAGTGCTATTCCTCATGTACACACTTATTACAGTTTATTATGAAAAGTTATCTGAAAAGTTAGGTACGCTTTAACCTTTGATACTTTATGTGTCTAAACTTCTCGGTGGTCGAGGTCCCAGTTTTAAGATCTTCATTGATGCAGAGGGAGAGCTCTTATCTAAATGTAAGAATGGTATGACTAAAGCAACAAAGCCCCAAGACTCTTCCAAGCACTGTGCCCTTTTGGCTTTCAGTATGGAGATTACCACATCTCTGAAGATCTCTGCGATTAATGTTGACGGTGCTCTCATAAACTTGGTTGTTATGTATGGAACACTGGGGCCCCTTTATTGCAGTCATTAGCAAGGTCATAGCTCCCCACTGGTGAAAACTTATCTCTATGACCAAAAAAAGTTAAAAATTTAACTAAGATCACAAGTACACAAAGGCTCCACTTTGTTATAAACAGTGGCCTTTAATCTGCTGATGGGTATACAAGACAGCTATGTGGAATTTGTAACTTCCTGCAAACCTAAAGGTTATTATCAGGTTATTCTTATAGCTAAAGAGAACATTTTAAAATAAACAATATAAGGAAATTTCTATTTATGCAGTTCTGTAGTAGGGCCTTAAAGAGTATGTCATAGTGATGACATGTCAGAATTTGATTGGTGGAGACCGGGTGCCGAGATCCCTACCGATTGTTAAAACAAACAGGTAGAAGCGGTCACCCAAGCACTTAGCCTTTTCGGCTGCAATCGGCAATCCTAGTATGTGTCTTCAACCCTGTTGTTCAGTGGGGGTTAAACCCCTCTGATCACACATTGATGGCCTATCTTGGCCATCAATGAATAGTCTGAGAAAACCTTTTTAAGGGTGTATTTACACAGGCAGGTTTTGATCAGGTTTTATGATGTCATTTTTGAAGCCAAAAACTGAGTGGATTCAAATGAGGGGAGAAGTAATATATATGCTTTATACTTTCTCTCTCACACCTGGTTTTGGCTTTAAAAACTGCATTAAAAAACCAGATCAAAACCTGCCTGTGTAAATATACCCTAATGACATTTTTTAAATAGAAGGTGTCCCTTTGACACTATTGATATACAGTATTTACCCCACTATGTACATGTGGTAGATGTTTAGATCATAAGCCCTTCTGTAGTAGGAACTTTGAATAGCGTTCACAGGCCTGAATACCTTGAGTCTCTCCATATAATAACCAGCCCTTATTATTACGGTGTCTTTATAAAGCTTTCTCATGTCAAATTGTGCTATATTTTAGTGAAAATTATTTGCACCCATTTATAGACGATTTAGTGTTGTTTGCAGCACTTACATACTTCCAAATCATCACGTTACCTATTAAATCACATCAATAAACTGGGCTTGCGAATCATATGAATTAAATAAGCTAAACACGAAACGTCATGGTTCCTTTTTAACTGCTGATTTATTCCTGCTTGATATTGGATGGCGATTTCAAGTAATTAATCATTTTTATGAAGATTTCTATGCTTAAAAGGAATACCCTTTGTAGACTTCTGGGCGCGACTTTCCTCTGGGATATCTAAAAGCCAGCATAAATATTTCAACGGCACCGCGTTAATGGTGCTGGATTCAGATGCTATAAATTTTCCAATGCATTTAGAGTTAACAAAATAATGGCAAATGTGTTCGTGACCTTACAATATTTGCAACTGTTGGGTGTATATTCCATGGCCATGATTGCTAGCAAGAAATCTTTTCACCAAGGCACTTCTGTCAGAGGCTGCCCTGTCACTGGGAAGTGTAACCTACAGCTTAATTGTATGGCTGGATATAAATCACATCAGTACATATAACACGGTATAATTTATTCTGCCTGAGCTATTGATTCTGTAACATGTACAAGCTTCAGGAAGAAAAAAATTATAATTCTCTTTATAGTTTATAAATTTGCTACTTTAAATGTTCGATTTAACATTCATCATTTGGGAAAGTATGTGTGTGGAAGGACGGAAAGTATTATAGGGGAAGAGCTCACTTAAATACAACAGCCCATTAGACTGGGCATTAGAATGTTGAATTTTGCCCTAGTATGAGTTCTCAACTCATTTTCTGAGAGCGGATCTCGGGTACTGTGGCTGGGCAGGAATTTTGGCTCTTTACTTAGTCCCATATGTACATGGAGCTCCCAGGATGAACTGTATACACCATGCTCAATGTACATACAGATGTAGCCGTCTTTACCGTCACTTTTAACGCATTAAATAAACAGTGGCTAGATCCCTTATCTTGACTTTTTCAATGACTTTTCAATGGCTTTTGTTGTGTGATATCACGCTGCAGCAAATAATCAGAATCAAGTTAAAGATGGCTACATCTCTAGCTGTAGGACCGTAGCTTTAATGACTATGTGTAAATGGTACATAGAAACCGTTATGACTATGATTGTAGCATGTAGACTGTTATTGGAATAGAAACCCGAAATAACATGGAGTTATTATTTTTAATTTCTCCTGTTTTAATCCCAGCATAATACCCCTGGGTGTAAATTGTTTGCTCTTAACAGTTATCAGAGAGGAGCATTATCTGTGTGAGTGTAAACACACATTGAATAATAATACCTAAGGCCTCATGCACACAGCAGTGTGATGGATGCCTTAGAGGTGATCTTATTAACATGTATAAATATATGTGTGGTCAATACAGAGAACTAGCACATGATCTGTTCTTTCCAAGGACTCTACAAAGGACCTGGGGACACCCATTGCGTGTGGAAGAGAGACGATTCAGACATGAATATAGAAAAGGGTTCTTTTCAGTTAGAGTGGTCAAGCTATGGTATGCACTACCCCAAGAGGTAGTGATGGCAGATACTATGTTAGCATTTAAAAAAAAGGCTAGATGCTTATTTATTGAAGAATGGCATTGAGGGTTATAATTAACCCCTTAAGGACGCAGCCACTTTTGGACCTTATGACACAGCCTCATTTTTTAAATCTGACATGTGTCACTTTATGTGGTAATAACTCGGGAATGCTTTTACCTTTCCAAGCGATTCTGAGATTGTTTTGTCGTGACATATTGTACTTTAAGTTAGTGAAAAAATTTGGTCGATATATTAAATATTTTTGTGTGAAAAACACCAAAATTTAGAGAAAATTTGCAAAAAAATTAGCATTTTCTAAATTCAAATGTATCTGCTTGTAAGACAGGCAGTTATATCACACAAAATAGTTACTAGCTAACATTTCCCATATGTCTACTTTAGATTGGCATCGTTTTTTTAACATCCTTTTATTTGTTTAGGACGTTACAAGGCTTATAAGTTTAGCAGCAATTTCTCACATTTTCAAGAAAATTTAAAAAGCCTATTTTTTTAGGGACCAGTTCAGTTCTGAAGTGACTTTGAGGGCCTTATATATTAGGAAACCCCACAAATCACCCCATTTTAAAAACTGCACCCCTTAAAGTACTCAAAACAGCATTTAGAAAGTTTCTTAACCCTTTATGCGTTTCACAGGAATTAAAGCAAAGTGGAAGGGAAATTTGCAAATTTCATTTTTTTTTGCAGAAATTCCATTTTAATCAATTTTTACTGTAATACTGAAGGTTTTTACCAGAGAAACACAACTGAATATTTATTGCCCTGATTCTGAAGTTTTTAGAAATATCCCACGTGGCCCTAGTGCGCAACGGGTCTGAAACAAAAGCCCCAGAAGCAAAGGAGCACCTAGTGGATTTTTGGGCCTTTCTTTTCTTAAATTATATTTCAGGCACCATGTCAGGTTAGAAGAGGTCATGTGGTGCCGAAACAAAGGAAACTCCCCAAAAGTTACTCCATTTGGGAAACTATACCCGTTGAGGAATTAATCTAGGGGTGTAGTGAGCATTTTGACCCCACAGGTGTTTCATAGATTTCATTAGAATTGGGAAGTGAAAATGAAAAATTACATTATTTTCCAATAAGATGTAGCTTTACCTCAAAATTATAATTTTTTTCAACAAATAAATGAGGAAAAGCACCCCAACATTTGTAAAGCAACTTCTCCAGAGTACGGAAGTACCCAACATGTGGTCATAAACTGCTGTTTGGGCAAGCGGCAGGACTCGGAAGGGAAGGCACACCATTTAGCTTTTGGAGCGCTGATTTTGCTGGATTCATTTCTCTGCACCATGTCGCATTTGTAAAGCTCCTAAAGGTACCAGTACAGTGGAAACCCCCCAAAAGTGACTTCATTTAGGAAACGACACCCCTTGAGGAATTAATCTAGGGGTGTAGTGAGCATTTTGACCCCACAGGTGTTTCATAGATTTCATTAGAATTGGGGAGTGAAAATGAAAAATTACATTATTTTCCAATAAGATGTAGCTTTACCTCAAAATTTTTATTTTTTTCAACAAATAAATGATGAAAAGCATCCCAACATTTGTAAAGCAACTTCTCCAGAGTACGGAAATACCCAACATGTGGTCATAAACGGCTGTTTGGGGAAGCGGCAGGACTCAGAAGGGAAGGCACGCCATTTAGCTTTTGAAGTACAGATTTTGCTGGTTTGATTTCTCGGCACCATGTCTCATTTGTAAAGCTCCTAAAGGTACCAGTACAGTGGAAACCTCCCAAAAGTGACTCCATTTGGGAAACTACACCCCTAGAGGAATTCAACTAGGGGTGTAGTGAGCATTTTGACCCCCCAGGTGTTTCATAGATTTCATTAGAATTGGGCAGTTAACATGAAAAATGTCATTTTTTTTCCACCAAGACATAGCTTTAGGTAAAAATGTTTAATCTTCTCATCAAATAAAGGAGAAAAATCACCATAACATTTGTAAAGCAACTTCTCCAGAGTACGGAAATACCCCATATGTGGTAATAAAGTACTGTATGAATACACATCACGGCTCAGAAGGGAAGGCGCGCCATTTGGCTTTTGGAGAGCAGATTTTGCTGGATTGGTTTTTCTGCACCATGTTGCTTTTGCAAAGCCCTTTAGGTAGCAGTACAGTGGAAACTACCCAAAAGTGACTCCATTTAGCAAACTACACCCATTGAGGAATTCATCTAAGGGTGTAGTGAGCATTTTGACCCCACATGTGTCTCATATATTTTATTAGAAATGGGCAGTGAAAATGAAAAATTACATTATTTTCCAATAAGACGCAGCATTAGTTACAATTTTTTCATTTTCTCAACAAATAAAGGAGAAAAATCACCATAACATTTGTAAAGCAACTTCTTCAGAGTAGGGAAATACCCCACACGTGGTTATAAACTGCTATTTGGACACACAGCAAGGCTCTAAAGGGAAGGAGCGCCATTTAGTATTTGGAGTGGAGATTTTATAAGATTCGTTTTTTGACACCATGTTGCATTGAGCTATAGTAGCAGTACAGTGGTACCCCCCGAAAAATTACCCCATTTTGGAAACTAGATCCCTCAAAGAATTGATCTAGGGGTGTAGTGAGCATTTTGACCGCACAAGTGTTTTGCAAAAATGAGTAAACAATAGATGTTGCAGATTGAAAATTGCTGTTTTCCACAGATATGCCATTTCAGTGGCCAATGAGTTGTGCCCAGCTTGTACCACCGTAGACACACATCCCATAAATTGTTAAGCGGGTTCTCCAGAATACCCCATATGTGGTATCAGGGCATATGTAAGCTGTGAGGAGTAAATCAGGATATATGTAATATGTGCGGGTACATCAGGGTATATGTAATATGTGCGGAGTACATCAGGGTATATGTAAAATGTGCGGAGTACATCAGGGTATATGTAAAATGTGCGGGTACATCAGGATATATGTAAGCTGTGCGGAGTACATCAAGGTATATGTAATATGTGAGGAGTACATCAGGGTATATGTAAGCTGTGAGGAGTACATCAGGGTATATGTAAGCTGTGCAGAGTAAATCAGGATATATGTAAACTGTGGAGTACATCAGGATATATGTAAGCTGTGCGGAGTACATCAGGGTATATGTAATATGTGAGGAGTACATCAGGGTATATGTAATATGTGAGGAGTACATCAGGGTATATGTAAACTGTGGAGTACACCAGGATATATGTAAGCTGTGCGGAGTACATCAGGGTATATGTAATATGTGAGGAGTACATCAGGGTATATGTAATATGTGAGGAGTATATCAGGGTATATGTAATATGTGAGAAGTACATCAGGGTATATGTAATCTGTGCGGAGTACATCAGGGTATATGTAAGCTGTGAGGAGTACATCAGGGTATATGTAAGCTGTGCGGAGTACATCAGGGTATATGTAAGCTGGGCGGAGTATATCAGGGTATATGTAAGCTGTGCGAAGTACATCAGGGTATATGTAAGCTGGGCGGAGTGCATCAAGGTATATGTAAGCTGTGAGGAGTACATCAGGGTATATGTAATATGTGCGGAGAACATCAGGGTATATGTAAGCTGTGCGGAGTACATCAGGGTATATGTAATCTGTGCGGAGAACATCAGGGTATATGTAACATGTGAGGAGTACATCAGGGTATATGTAATATGTGCGGAGAACATCAGGATATATGTAAGCTGGGCGGAGTATATCAGGGTATATGTAAGCTGTGCGAAGTACATCAGGGTATATGTAAGCTGGGCGGAGTGCATCAAGGCATATGTAAGCTGGGCGGAGTACATCAGGGTATATGTAATATGTGCGGAGAACATCATGGTATATGTAAGCTGTGCGGAGTACATCAGGGTATATGTAATCTGTGCGGAGAACATCAGGGTATATGTAACATGTGAGGAGTACATCAGGGTATATGTAATATGTGCGGAGAACATCAGGATATATGTAAGCTGGGCAGAGTACATCAGGGTATATGTAAGCTGGGCGGAGTACATCAGGGTATATGTAAGCTGTGCGGAGTACATCAGGGTATATGTGAGCTGGGCGGAGTACATCAGGGTATATGTGAGCTGGGCGGAGTACATCAGGGTATATGTAAGCTGGCAAGAGAGGAAGGAAGAAGGTAGGATCCAGCGCTGGATGTAATTAAAACGGAATTTCTGTTCCAAGTTTAATGGAAATGGATTAAAAGGAAGTCCAGTTGCATGTAGTCCTGGGTAAGTGAGAAGTGGAGGTGCGTGTCCCCGAGGACACGCACCTCCACTTCTCACTTACCCAGGACTACATGCAACTGGACTTCCTTTTAATCCATTTCCATTAAACTTGGAACAGAAATTCCGTTTTAATTGCATCCAGCGCTGGATCCTACCTTCTTCCTTCCTCTCTTGCTAGCTTGCCGTGTGCCGACACGAGGATCCGAGCGCCATCCATAATCCACACCACACTGGAGTGTGTAAGGTGAGCTGGAGGTCTCCTCCCCAGTTTCTATTTGTCTATATGTAAGCTGGGCGGAGTGCAACAGGTCATAATAGGATGATGTAATAATGGGGAGAATGAATAATCCCTGGATTGGTGTGGTACGCTTTGAACCAATCCTTTATACACAGGGATAATTGGGATAATTGGGTATTATATAAAATATCTGCGCTCCAGTGTTGCCTTATATCTGACTTCTTCACTAGCCCTATAAGCCGCACAAGGCCCTAAAGTTTCCTCATCACCGCTGTGTCCATGGGGTCCACCTGTGGGGTCCAGCAAATTATGATGTGAGGTGTTTAGTGAAATTCTACTGGACCTAAAAATGAGTCTGGACCGTCATTTAGAATCATTTTGCATCATTGCGTTTTGAGAGTCATAATGTGTTATTTTTCCGGTAACGGAGCTGTGTGAGGGCGCGTTTTTTGTGGAACGAGATGTAATTTTTATTGGTTCCATTTTGGGGTACATGCGATTTTTTTATCACTATTTATTCCATTTTTTGGGAGATGAGGAAATCAAAAAACAGCCATTCCAGCACGTGGCTTTTTTTTTTTTTACAGTGTTCACCGTGCAGTATAAACAACATGTTAACTTTATTCTGCGGGGCGATACGATTACAGCGATACCAAATTTATATAGTTTTTTTACGTTTCGCTGCGTTCCCACAATAGAAATACTCTTTTCTAAAAAAATCATATTTTAGTGTCACCATTTTCTGACAGCCATAACTTTTTTATTTTTTCGTTGATATCGCTGCGGGACGGCTTGTTTTATGCGTGACAAACTGTAGTTTCTATTGGTACCATTTTGCGTTACTTGCAACTTTTTGATCACTTTTTATTACATTTTTTTTGAGACAAGACGACTATAAAATAAAATGCTGTCATTGTTTTTTATTAAAAAAATTTACGGTATTCACCGTGCGGTAAAAATAATGTGATATTTTTATAGATCAGTCCGTTCCGAATGCGGCGATACCTATTATGTATAGTTTTTTTTTCATATTTTCATTTTTTTTCTAATAAAGGAGTTGATCAGGGAAACAGGACAAGTGTTGTTTTTATTATTTATTTATTATTTATTAACTTTTATATATTTATTTTTCTTTCACATTTTTTTTCACATTTTTTACTTTTTCTTTTACACTGACCTGGGGACTTGAAGATCTGGTCTTCTGATCCCCGGTACGATGCTCTGCATTACTTATGTAGTGCAGTGCATCGTAACTGTCATTCTTCATTTGACAGTTAGCGTTTTAGGTCCTGCCTCGGGCAGGACCTAATAGGCTACCGTACCTGGGCAACCAGGAAGCCTAGTAACGGCTTCCTGGTTGCCATAGCAACAATCGCCACCCGCGATCCATCGCGGGGGGGGGCCCGGGGGTTACAGAGGGAGCTCCCTCCCTCTGTAAACCAGCTTGAGAAAGGTTCATTTGTGAACCGAAACTTTGCCAATTCTTTCCACCTGGTGGTGAATAAACCAACATCTCCCCAACATTGAAGTCCTGGTGCTGTTACTTGTCTTCTGTTCCTGTTATGTATATATATTTGTATATATATATATATATATATATATATATATATATATATATCTATATAGATATAGATGTATATATATATTGTAGCAGTGCAGCTACTGGACAGTGCAGAAACTGTCAGGTTTTAAGCAACCAGGGAACATGTACAGCAGAGAGGGTTTTTTTCTGCTGTTGCTTGGGCGTAAAGCCTGGAATAGGGCCTGGTTTGCTGGAGTGTGAAGGAGAAGGGCGGGCTTCCATTCCATACAGACAGTCCGTGTCTTGGGCTGTCTGATGAGCCTAGATTAGGCTTCACCTGAGACGGCTCTTTAATTCAGGTGTGTGCAGTTCACACAGGGCTCTCAGTCTGGGGAAGACAGGCATGCTAGCCTGTGAGAGTCACCAACGTGTAAGGTACAAACTGCCAATGTTTTGAGGTGCTGGGCACAAGGCTCAGTGTCTCGTAGTGAGGGACACTGAATGTGTTAGTTAGAGGCTGGACGGCCTAGGGTTTATTTTGTATGTTTTATGTTGTAACACTGATTGCTGTGGTGAAGACAATAAAGCTAGCTGCGGCTGGTTTAAACCTTTTATTCAAGGAGTTGGAGTGAACTTTATATGTGTGCCAACCATCTCACCCTGGAGATGGCGATCCTGTGAGCTAAGTGGTCCCGAAGATGTCACAATATATATATATATATATATATATACACATAATGCCATCATCAGCTTATAAGTATGGATGAATTTCATAGTTTAAAGAGGCTCTGTCACCACATTATAAGTGGCCTATATTGTACATGATGTGATCGGCGAAGTAATGTAGATTACAGCAGTGTTTTTTATTTAGAAAAGCAATAATTTTTTACAGAGTTATGACCTATTTTAGCTTCATGCTAATGAGTTTCTTAATGAACAACTGGGCGTGTTTTACTTTTTGGCGTTGTACGGAGGAGTGTATGACGCTGACCAATCAGCGTCATACACTTCTCCCCATTCATTTACACAGCACATAGCGATATAGCTATATCGCTATGTGCAGCCACATACACACACTATAAGGTTACTGCAGTGTCCGGACAATGAATATACATTACCTCCAGCCAGGACGTGATGTGTATTCAGAATCCTGTCACTTCTGTAGCGTCTCTGTGATATTTACAGCAAGGCAAGCGTAATCTCGTTTGAAATGACAGGTTACATCGTGATCTCGCGAGATACAACCCCCCCTTGGCCAAAAAGTAAAACACGCCCAGTTGTTCATTAAGAAACTCATTAGCATAAAGCTAAAATAGGTCATAACGCAGTCAAAAATGATAGTTTTTCTAAATAAAAAAACACTGCTGTAATCTACATTACAGCGCCGATCACATCATGTACAATATAGGCCACTTATAATGTGGTGACAGAGCCTCTTTAATAGTAGTTTAGCCAAGCAGTGTGATAAACAGTTATATAAAACCTGATCATCTCATATAAAACATAAAGAGAAAGGAATGGGTTTAATTGCATAGAATGTCCCTGACACTGAAATTACATACAGCATATTACATATTATCAAATACTAATAATCTATTTATTTTATTTATTTATACAAAATAAATAAATAAAGGAATCAATTTACCTAACAACAAATCAATAATGCTGCACTATTTAAGGCGGACAATAGGAAGGGAGAGGACAGCGTCACAGTACTTTTTTTTGTTGTGTTTGGTCTAATAGTACGGTGGACCTGTCCTTATGAATTGCTGCGGCAGCATATTATGGTGACAGATCCGCTTTAAGTCTGCAGTTACAGGACAACATTTGGGTGCATGCAAGTCACGATAAAAAGACGTAATAACCTCAACGTTTCCCTATGGGCAATCTTCTGACCATTCCAAAGAAGTCTGAAACGTCAACATTGAGGTCCCATTGCAGTGACTTGTGTGTGACCCATGTATACCCAGAATTGAAATGAATTTCCATCCTTAAATATAATTTGTGTATTTTTAATCTATATAGGCCCAAAATTCTGTGCTGATTCATTTATTTATCTTTATTGCGATCACTTCTCCCTTTTATTGACACACAGCTCCAAATCCTCTAAAAAGCCGTAACACCAAGCAAAAACAAAAATTCATGATCCAGCAGGCGCCACCAAAATGAGAAATACTGGAGTAAAAGCTCAAAAGGATGATTTAATGAACGTACGACGCGTTTCAAAGTCAGTTATTTGTTCATGAAATCATCCTTTTGAGCTTTTACTCCGGTCCTTCTTATTTTGGTGGCTCCCGGTTGATCCTGCATTTTTTTTTGCTTGGTGTTATATCGTTTAAGATCTCTGGATTGAGGTCCGCAGGAGGAGCAGCAACCACGCTGATCGGAGGACCGAGAATATTCCTATATACACATCCCAGAGTTGTGCCTGCTGTTTTGCACAACTCTATCTGGTGTGTGTGACTCGGTCCGCCCAATTGATTTTCTTACCCTTCTCTTTTTACTGCACTATGGAGCGCTTTTTGTGTTCATTTGATATAGTTAAGTGGTAACACCCTGGCTGTCTTAAACCCTCCATGACAGGTGAACTTCATAAAAGGTACAATAAAAGCCTATAAAATGTCCAGGACAATAGTATGGGTCAGATAACTTGTTTAAACACACTGATTGAATATTATGTCAAGTAAAAAACACCTTGACGGATGAATATATCAAATTACCCAATACGTGTTGTATCTACAAATAGTACCTAATATATAAAGCACAGAAGTAGTTAAATATCTAACATCTAAGGTATAGGTGATTGTATCTCTTGCCTATGGAAGATTAAGCCTCCAAGTTGTAAGTCAGTTTTGTGGTTGAATTTTGTTTACCTGCCACCCAGAAGTTAAATGCAATTCTCAACACTGTTCACCATCCAAAAGTTATTACTGCAAGATCGAATTACTTAAATGTAGCAGGAACGAAATGCACTGCCAATTCCTTCAATGAACTGCAAACCTCACAGGAACCTGCTTAACAAGGGAAGGATTACAAAGGCTCCTTCAAATGTATTGATGACTCAGGGCTCTTCCAGGGGGTTTTCATTGTAATTGTTGACCTAATAAAACATGGCTCTGAGGTAAGGGATATTTTCTTTATAACCAAAAGACTTAGACTTTATAGAGATACTCAGCTTTAAGAATATCACAAAATTCGTTTTTTTTTTCTTCAAAAAGCAGTGTGTGTAAGCCCCGTGGAAATTTGTCTTTTGTCAACTTAAATGGGTTGTCCTCTTTGGACAATCCCTATTTGTTAGCAGATCATGAACTGTTTACCTGCTGGGACTTTCAGCGGTTATCTGTTTTCTGTGGGGAAACCTGGCAGTAAGTGTTCAATTTCCCTGCAGCGCCACCACAGGGAAAATAAAGCATTACACATATGTGAATAAAGATTGCCCTGAGGCATAAGGGCATTTAAGGCTATGCTATAAAGACAACTTGGCAAATCTGCAGCATGTGAAGCTCCAAGAGATACTCTTGTTATGAATTACTTTGAGGTGAAGTAAGCCTTGAAATCTGTAAATTCCCACAAATTCGAATTCTTAGGGACATGAAAATATCCACCTATTACATTTCTGCTTGCTTGTATATTTCCCATCTTCGTAGTGGAAATGTTTCATTTTTATTTTACATGCCTCTCTCTTTCCTTTTTCATTAGCTAGTAAATATTTTATTTGACATATTTATGTGTACAGAAAATATATATTTTTTTGGGACATTTTGTCAAAATCTAAGATACAGTTATACTTGGTAAACTGTTTTTGGTACTATACAAAATGGAAACGAGGCCAGTCATTGTATCTTGTTCTGTTCTAGCAGGTCTGTCAATATATATTTCCTGTGCCAGGAAACTGATTATTCCTCTGGTCTTGTAAATGTTTCTGTAATATCTAGACAATTAGCAAAACTTGAGTTCTCACACTAAACCTTTCAATCCGCTGGCCCAGACTGACTAAGATTTAAAATAGTTGCCAAAATGTGAAAACAACTTTAAACAAAGTGGTATATTTGCTTTGGACAATACATCGATGGGCTTTGCTGAAAACGCAAAAAAATAGTTGTTCAGATGAAAATGAGTTCAATCATTTCAGTAAGTAATTTTTCAGACTCCTGAGAGCTGAGATGGCACTGTTGCACATGAAGGAAAAACAGTTTGCCAAAAAGGTTGGGCAAGAAGCAGAAAGATGCCTATGAATTAATAGATTTTACACTGTCAAAAACAGTCCAAGTTCTCTAAGGCCAACCGAGGTGACGTCTAGTAGTTTAGATGGTTCCAATAGCTATAAAAATTTCATTTGTGTCTGATGCTATTAGAGTTCTTAGTCAGAGCTTCATTATAACATTGGGTTTGTGGTGCAATAATCACTAAATCGCAGCATCCTCGAATATCAATGATGTTACACAATATAAAAAACAAAAAATATAAAAAACATCTCAATCAATGATGTACATAGAAAAATCCTCATGCCAAAAATGTAGCCCATCTCTTGATCCTGGCAAATGCCACCAAAACGCCTTATGCCAGGAGAGGAGGCTCTGGAACTTGCCCATCCCTCATTTTACATTGCTTGTAGGATAGAAAGGGAGAATAATCCTCAGTAGGTTCCACTTTTATTTTATTATACTAATGTTGAGATGTCTGTAGAGAGAATGTCCTACAAAGGTTTACAAAGTCCATGGGAAGTCAACTGGAGTCTACTAAATTATAGCGACTCATCTAAAAGTCCTGTAGCAGTCGAATATTGTGTGTTTGTCTATTTGGAGAATATTTCTACTCGTTTAACTGGAGTTTTTGTTTATTGCATGGAATTATTCTTCGGTTATTGGCAGAACTCAGCATGAGGATGTTTGGCTAAGAATAATAAGCGGCTTTGATCAAACTGAAAAGTAATCTATAGTGCCAGCAGTGCACAATACACTAAAATAATGCAGTAAAATAATAACAGCGCAGCACGCGGCCAGTAAATAATAACAAAAGGAAAAACTATAAAATAGATTTCAAAAGAAAATAATTTTTCAGCATCAATTGTTAACGCTAACTAAGCAAAGCTGCTGAGTAAACAGAAAAGCATGCTTATGTCCAAGGCTGCCAGGAAAATAAGTATTAAGATTGGAATGGACACCTCACTCTTAATCAGTTTCATCTTTCTCTAGATCAGTGGTCAGCTTGCCACATTATAGGAGCATCAGATTTGTCCTTGCCTTGACCAGAGGGATGCACATTACATTCAATATCCCTTGTCCTCCTTTGGCAGTGGAGAGATGGTCGCACGTGTGCTGCCACTCTTCATTATATAGTCCTGGCCAAAAGTTTTGGGACTGACACAATTTTTGGTTTTCACAAAGTTTGCTGCTTCAGTTTCTATAGTGGTAATTTGCATTAACTCTAGATTGTTATGAAGAGTGATCAGATGAATTGCAATTAATTGCAAAGTCATTACTTGCCATGAAAATTAACTTACATAAAAAACCCATTTCCACCGCATTTCAGCCCTGCCGCAAAATGACCTGCTAACATTATTCCAGTGATCTTCTCGTTAGCTCAGGAGAAGGTGTGAACAAGGACAAGGCAGCTGATATCACTCTGTCATGCTGATTGAATTATAAGAGCAGACTGGTTGCTTTAAAAGGGGGATGGTGCTTGAAAATATTGTCTCCTTCTGTTAACCATGGTTTCCTCCAAGGAAACACATGCAGACATCATTGCTTTGCATCAAAAGGGCTTTACAGGCAAGGACATTGCTGCTTGTAAGATTCCCTCTAAATCAACCATTTATCAGATCATCAAGAACTTCAAGGAGAAAGGTTCAATTGCTGTGAAGAAGGCCTCAGAGCGCCAAAGAAAGTCCAGCAAGTGCCAGTACAGCCTCCTCAAGAGGATTCAGCTACGGGATCAGTTAAACATTAATGCATAGCTTGCTCAGGAATGTCAGCAGGCAGGTGTCAGTGCATCTGCACGCACAGTAAGGAGAAGCCTTTCGGAGGCTGGCCTGGTGTCAAGAAGGGCAGCAAAGAAAAACATCAAGGACAGACTGACATTCTGCAGGAAGTACCGGGATTGGACTGAAAAGGACTGGAGGAAAGTTATTTTCTCTGATGAAGCCCCATTCAGGCTGTTTGGAAAATCTGGAAGAACGATTGTCTGGAGAAGAAAAGGTGAGCGCTACCATGAGTCTTGTGTCATGCCAACAGTAAAGCATCCTGAGGCCATTCATGTGTGGGGTTGCCTTTCATCCAAGGGAGTGTGGTCACTCACAATTTTGCCTAAGAACACTCCCATGAATAAATAATGGTATCTAAAAATTCTCCAAGAGCAACTTCAACCCAACAATCCAGGAGCAATATGGTGATGAACAATGATTTTTTGAGCATGATGGAACATCATTTCACAAGGCAAAAGTGATAACAAAGTGGAAAGAAAACATTGAGATTTTGGGTCCATGGCCAGGAAACTCCCCAGATCTCAATCCCATTAAGAACTTGTGGTCAATCCTCAGGTGGACAAACAAAAATACATAAATTTTAATTAACTGCAAGCACTGATTAGGCAAGAATGGGTTGCCATCAGTTAGGATTTGGCCCAGAAGCCGATATCCAGAATGCCAGGGTGAATTGCAGAAGTTGTGAAAAAGAAGTGTCAACACTGTAAATATGGAGTATTTGAATAAACTTGATGTATTTGACAATTAAAATGTAAAAAAACGTATGAAATGCTTATAATTGTACTTCAGTTACTATAGAAACATCTGACTAAAAGATCTAAAACACTGAAGCAGCAAACTTTGTGAAAACCAAAATTTTTGTCATTCTCAAATCTTTTGGCTAGGACTGTAGTCTACAAGAGATCCAAAAAGGGAAGGTTCTCAGCTGTTTCCATTCCTCCCGTTCACTCTAATAGAGCATAACCGTGTAGGTGCAGCCAACTCTCCTCTGCAAATGCGGGATAAGGGACAAGATGCAGTCCAGAACCACAAGTGAAAAGATAGGTGGACAATTTGATGTTAGCATTTTTATTAATCAGGCATCAAACAGTATGCTTAAAAAAAATGCAAATATAAATCTACAATTTAATAAAAGAACACTCATTGTTAAATACATCTGTTCCACTATGTATCAGAACAAAGATACCCAATAAAACCGGTGGCATGTTAAGCTAATTCTAACCTTCCTTCTTAAAGAACAAAGCTCTATTTAATATCTAAATTCAACAAAATCAACAAAAACTAAACTCACCAAAAATGATCATCCTGTCTATCATGGAGCCTGAATTAGATTACAAACCATAGTATTCCAAGGACTGTTTTAAATTGTAAGACTGCCTAAGAAATGTTAAGTATCAGGAAAATCTTTCTTTATGGCCAAGTGCCACCACTGTACATAACATAAATCAAGTCTGAGTAATGTCGTGCCATTCAAAATAAAGACAGAAGTCAGGCATAGCCTGTTAGTAGAAACTTTACCTGAAATGTAAGCATGACTTTGGTAAATCTTAAAATTCAGCTAGGAAGGACTGATTCCTATCTCATGTTAGTGTATGCATGATTTGCATTTGACTCCTGGTCTACTATAGACGTTAAAATATTCAATAGCCCACCTGAACCGTTTCCAACTCTTTAAAGAGTCTTATAAGAATTTAAATATTTCCTCTGAATAACCATTTTTAATCAAGCTGTATTGGGGTAAACTTTAGTGTAATCCTTACTACCACAAAATACCACACATGATATCACGTAGTACCATGCCACAGCAGGAAAAATGTATACAACGCCCATAGGATCCCATGTTAAAGAGACACACTATCTGTTTTTTATGGAATGTCTATGTAAGTACAAGCACAAAACTGATACAGGTAAATCACGTCTTTACTTATAAAAGTCAGAAAGTGGGTCTGGAAGCTGGAGAAACACTTTTTAAGTTGAGGATAGGAGAATCTTTAGGGTCCTTTACAGTAAAAATAATATAGAGGCACCCACATCGGATTTGTAAAGAAGCAGCCTGTCCTGGCACAGGTAGATTGCAGCTCAGTTTATGTGTTATGCCCTGCTCTTTACCCTCAATTCACATCAAAAGACAAAACAACGGGGCACATGTATATACAGTAAAGTAACTTGAATTGTGCACATGTATATATTGTGTTGACAGTTTCTTGTCTTTAAAAATTGTGCAAAACATGACAGATCTGAATGGCTGCCATGTAATACTACATTTCTACTGCACCGGACAGGATGCCCATGGCTTCCCCTGGCTTGCCAGGGATGCCGGGAGCAGGATCTGGAAAGATCAGCTGAGCGCCCCAGGGGCCGCAATTTTAAAAGCATTGTCTCTAAGGAGACAACCATTTTAAAGTGAATGTCAACCGTTGTTGTAATGACATGTTGTAGTGAAACATTTATAATATATATTTATAGCAGTTACAGTTCTATTTTTCTGATACTAAGCTCCAAATCTCCTGCAAAGCCACTAGCAGGAGTTTTGGGGCTTACTGCATGAATTTTTCTTTTTTAGGCCAATGTAGAAACAGTAAGGCGTAGGCTCCTATGGTTCCTTAATGGTGGCGGATTGAAGCCAGAATTGTATCATTTAAAGAGTAACTGTACTTTTAGAAAACTTTTTATATGTCATAGCAACTTTTTTAGAAGTTTTGATTGGTGGGAGTCCGGGTACTTAGACCCCACAATTGAGAGCTCTGCACCTTCAGCTTGGTCAGTGCTCCTTGTTAGGCTGAAGACGTTCTATGTGAGCCATCTTTACGCTGAACAAGGAGAGATGATCACAGTCGAAAGTGCAAAACACTCAACAGACTACTGCACCTTCATTTTAGCGATGGTGGGGGTCTCAGCACCCGGACCCCACAGATCAAAACTACTGATATGTTGACATGGCTTATCAAAATCTTTCTGAAAGTGCAGTTACTCTTTAACACTTACAGTATAGCTATGCAGGGGATTTTAAGGCTCTGTATAATGAAAAACAGACAAAAATTGGACCGAAAGATGATAAGCAGTAGAGAAACTCACTTAAGTCAGTCTGCTATTATAATAAAATAAATCACATTATTTATAAATCAAACAGCAAAACATTCATTCTTCTTGCATATTTCTATTGCAGTTGTTAGAATCAATGTAAATCTTTGTAATCCATCCGCTGATAAATTTCACATGACAACAGTTTATTTATATTAAATGTAAAAAGAAATGATGTCCAATCCATATCCTGCACCTGCATTGTGAGTGACATCTTATATCATTATCTAGCTGTATTTTTTAAAGAAAAAACATAAATGGAAGACTTGAGGTCAAAACCATATTAAAGCAAGGTCCTCTGAGAGAAAACTGGGAAGATTTACAAATTTAGGAGAACGGGAATACTTTAGTGGCATGATTCTGTCTTCAGTTTGTATAGCCTCATCAGTGTTTAGGAGACATTGAGTACTGTTGCTATTTCATGATTAACATCTGAGAGAAAGCAGCAGAATCTGGACGACCTGTTCTGGGGATTAAAAAAAAAATGTCTCTACTTCTAGAAATGTTCTACATCTAAGCGCAGCAACTGATGTGGTTATGTGAGGCTGTTAGCCTACGCTAGTTAAATACTTGGAAAGAGCTTTTCACAGTTCTCTGATGACTAAATTAGAAGTTTTCAGAAACCTCAAGTATGCAGATGCAATGTTTGTTTTTTATATATTCACAATTTTAAGGGGTGTTTTCATATTTAAATTATGACATTTATGGGAATAAAGATGGGAAATTTGCCCCTTACCAAACCTGTGTTCTCACAGTCGCAGCGGTTGCATTAGAAATGCACCTACTGAAGGAGAACCACAGATGTCGCGGCTCCCAAAGCTTGCAGCCACCACCAATCTAAATGTTGATTGTATAGCAGTATTTTTTAGACATGCTATAGCACTGTTATTAGATTACTTTATGTACTGAGCTGTTATTTGGCCACTGTATTATTTGATCACTGTATGTGGTATTATGTGGCACTGCTACTTGGGTGTTGTATATTATTTATAGTCTTATACTATGTTATTTTTGCATTGTTTGCTAGTGGCTTCACTGTGTAGTATTGCTGTTTAAGCAACTGTATGTAAATCCTTTTTGACCAATGTATAGCACCAGTGGCAGAACTACCACTATAGCAGTCAAAGCGGCTGATACGGGGCCGACGGCATGAGGGGGCTGGTGCCGCCCCGCGCATAACATTTATAGGCCAGGCGGCATGAGCCTCCTGATGCCCGGTGGTGTCTCCAGCACCAGGCATCTGGGGGGGGGGGGGGGCCCATAGTGCTAGTGACTGCCACCTTCAAATGTATCTGCATCCTCAGGACTCAGATACAATTGAATACTATGGCGGAGCAGCTCCCTGCTCCATCATTCGCTACGCTACAGGCCACATTAGGCCTGCAGCCTATAAGAAGCTGGGACGCGATTCCTGCACAGGCTAGCGTGATGATGACACTGGATCATGCTGGTCTACGCAAGGGTCCTGTCTCGGCATTTAATAGGCTGCAAGACTAACATGGCAGAGGAGGCTGTGGAGCAGCTCATTCGTCGCAGGAATCGGGCTAGATGAGTACAATATTTTTTAAGTTTGTGGAGCTGTGTGTCACTATCTACATGAGGGGCTGTGTGTGGCACTATCTACAAGGGGGGCTGTGTGTGGCGCTATCTACAGGGGGCTGTGTGTGGCACTATCTATAGGGGGCTGTGTGTGACACTATCTACAGGAGGACTGTGTGTGGCACCATATAGGGGGGGGGTGAACGACTATGAACAGGGGGTGTGGGGCACTCTCTAGAGGGGAGAAGGGGTAGATGATCTACCCCATGCACCCCCTATTTTATGAGATCCCATTAATATAGATCTACAAAAGATCTCTGAAAATAGGGAGGGAGGGGGTGCCCTGGGGGGATGCATGCAGGGATAGTTGTAACATAATAAAAGAGGCTATACCCGCCCCTCCCCTCTACACTTTAAAAATTAGCAAGTACAGATGGAAACAAGTCCTTCCTGTCCGGTGCTTTGACTTTCGGGTTAGTTTTTTTAAATTAACTATTATAACTATGAAATTATCATAATTAAGTGCTAACAATATTTAAAATATCAGTGCTTAACTGTTAGAATTTTCATAACTTTGTAACTAAAGGTTAATAAGAGTACACTTGGCAGCATAGCTGTATTTTTACATTGCGTACAGAACTGATATATGTTCATTTTCAGGAGGGCAAGGGTTGTGCGGGTGGGGAGGCGTTAGTTGTGGAGGAGGGGTCAGTCAAAAGTCTGATATGGGGCCCAGTCTTTCCTAGTTACGCCCCTGTATAGCATTGTCATTTCGGCACCATACTGACAATATTACCTTATGAGGGGAGGGGGCCAACATAAGGCCAGCCCTGTATTTGAAATTGTTCTAAAAGTTCCACTATTGATCACATGTACTTTCTAATTTGATGGTGGATTACACATTAAAATTATTTTACTACCATTGATATAACAATTATGAATAACAGTAATTATTTATTTCTTGGATAGGTAATAATTACTGTAATGTCTATGGATAACTTCATGTGTAGAAAATGAGGCAAATGCATCCAGACTTCAGAGTAAATTAATTTAATTCGACAAGTAATTATACAAGGTTTTAGCTCAACCTGGAACCTTCACAAGCTTGTATCCTATTGTACCTATTTTGGTTTTCCAAATTTCTAAAGGGGTTTTCCAGGATTTTTAAATCTAGTAATTTGAGCTCTAAATTGTAAAATAAACTTTGACATATACTTTTCTGATCGATTCTTTTTCTGTCCCCCACTGCCTCAAACTTCCCTTCAGGGCGCACAGAGAGACAACAGGAGCAGCAGGGGATGCGGGGGTCCGGAGCAGAATTGGCACACGTCCCCTTTATTGTTTACCCAGTCACAGCACCATATATTTGGTTGTGGCTGTGTCTGCTGCTTGCTTCCATTCCCTTGAATTGGACTGAGCTGCAGTGAAATGCAGTACCAGACAAAGCCACAACCAAATATAAGGTTTGGTGCTTGGGTAAACAATGAAGAAGATGAGGCATTCACTGCAGCGCTGCAACTAGGTTTTTTTAGCTGATCGGCAGAGGTGCTATGAGTCAATCAGATACTGATGGCCTATCCTGAACTGATGTTTAGAGCTTTTTTGTGTCTGGAGACTGTGGAAAATTAGATCTGACATGTTTTTTTCAGTTATTGTTGGATGCAGTCGTTGACAGTATTTGAAAAGTCGTTCATGCCAATCGACAAATCTGCTTCCCATCAATAAAAGCCCAGATCAGGCCACAGATCAAGGCCAGAGATTAAACGTTGATTTGTCGTTTGAACTTATAGCACTGTCATCCTGAAGGACAATCTTCAGAGACCTTCACAAGCCTTGTGAACGACAAGAAAATGGCTGTCTAAATCCCTAGTGTATGGCTATCTTTAGTCAACATAATTTTCGGGTGTACAAAAAGAGCGATAAAAACCTGTGATTCAAATGTAATATTACCCCTCTATAAATCCCTTGTAACATCACATCTAGAATATGGAATTCCGTTTTGGGCCCCACATTGTAAAAATGACATAGGAGAACTGGAAAGGGTTCAAAGGTGGGCAACTAGATTATTAAATGGGATGGGAGGTGTCGCTTACAATGAAAGGCTAGAAAAATTGGGCTTGTTAGGCTTGGAAAAATACGTGATCTTATTAATATGTATAAGTATATGTGTGGTCAATACGGAGTACTAGAACATGATTTGTTCCTTCCAAGGACTCTACAAAGGACAAGGGGACATCCATTGCGTGTGGAAGAAAGACGTTTCAGACATCAATATAGAAAAGGGTTCTTTACAGTTAGAGTGGTTAAGCTAAGGAATGCCCTACACCAAGAGATAGTGATGGTAGATGCTATGTCAGCATTTAAAGAAAGGCTAGATGCCTATTTATTTACGAATGGCGATGAGGATTACAATTAATCTAGCAATGAATGACATGTAATTTATTGAGAACGGTTGAACTTGATGGACCTGTGTCTTTTTTTCAACCTAGGTAACTATGTAATTGTAGATATTGTCGCATGACTAATGTTTAATATACTGCTATCCCGTAAGTTGACATCTTGTGCCAAAATGTTACTAGAGCGGCTTCAGAAAAAAGCAATCGTGTATGAGTCTCTATTTCAGTTCTTACATTCTTAGTTTTTTGAGTAAATGGTTTGCATGGTTGTCGGTAATATGGTGATGATACTTGATGCCACTTTTCACATTTCTTGTTATATACTTAATATTTAAAAATGTCAATATTTTGGAATAAAATGAATTACAGATGTAGCAGACCTGCTTATTTTTTGGCACTTCTTACTGTTATATAGCTGAACTTTTGCATAATATTTACCTAGAGAGTTATTGTCATACAGCCCTAAGGAGTTAGATGACAAATTTATCTGTGATACATCTGTATTTATTGTTTGCCATGCTTTTAGTGACTATACAGGTATGCCGCTGGCTTTAAACTTACACTTGTGGAAGCCACCGCTTCTTCAACACTTTTCATGATGAATTCGTGTGTGATTCTCCGGGTGGGTAATTCATTGTAGAGGGAGTTGATTAAAGCAACCTTAGCTGCATCTCGTCGTGCTTCTGCTCTACTTGTGCAGCACTGAGGAAATGATAAAACACACAACAGATTAACATTACAGTGTATAGTATTAAGGTACATATGAGTTACATATTTAAAGTACATTGTGACGTAAGATATGGGCCCTTTAAACATGGGCATCATACAGTGTTAAACTAATGTTGGGTAAGATCCCCATTATACAGCTCCCAGAACTAGAGTTTAGAGGGTTTTATACTGTGTCTGACATCCAGCTGAAATGGACATTTGGGAGGAGCACTGTGAGAGAGCGATGTTTGTTAGATGCTCTCAGCCAATCAGCATTGGTAATAAATATAAATAGCTAATAGCAACTGAGACATAACCAGCAGCTAGTGGGGGTCTAAATTAGACACTGCGGGGTTACACTGTTTGTGAGACATGGGAGATATCTACATTAGCATTGATTATTGATTGGCTTGTTCAACTTTGGACATATTCCCACACTATGGTCGCTTGACCAGATTGCAAGTCAAAGAACGAAGCTGAAGTGTACTGAAACAACTTTCAGGTGACTTAAGAATAAGCTGTTGTGTGTGTACATGAAGAATGACACTATATCTGACCATTATATGACTTGTATTCTTCATTAATCACCGGTTTTCTCCTCTGAAGGTTCTATTTCTAATTGTTAGTTTTGCCTGAATTCAGCTTCAGTGAGCGGAGACTAGCTGCTATGATATCTCCCATAAACTGCCCACACAGAGAAAAGAGGAGATCCTGCTGCTGATCTATCTCTCTAACACACACATCAGCATCTCTGTGTGTCTGTGCCTGCTTCTATCTGCAGCTGCTCCATTCTCCTTCTTCCCTTCCCCTCCCCATAGACTTCTGTGGGCAGCACCTGTAACCTGATCTCTCATTGAGTTGATAATTTGGCTTTATTTCTTCCTTACTGAATATGGATTTTACCAGTGAATTGAGAGTGAGTGATCAGTGCAGAAGGAAGGGGGAGGAGGAGAGGAGTCTGATAACGGGAGAAAGAGGCATTTTTTTTGTGTTAACCTTTATTACAAAGTTTCTTATTACCGCTTGTATTATTAATTTTTTATGGAAAAATTTAGACAATGGTTACACTTTAAAGATCAATGTAACACTTAATACAGTAAGTCCCTATGTATATTACTGTAGTTTTCATCTGTAATTACGGAATCCGTAATAACGGATAAAATTGTAGACCCATTCATTTCTATAGGCCAGGGGGACCTTTCTAGAAATATAAAAGAACGTTAAAAAAACAATGCAAACATAAAGTAGACATATGGGGGATGTTAAGTAGTAACTATTTTGTGTGGTATAACTATCTGTTTTACAAGTAGATAGATTTAAATTTCGAAAAATGATAATTTTTGCTAACTTTCTCTAATGTTTTCCACAAATAAATATTGTATTTATCGACCAAATTTTTTCACTAACATAAAGTACAATATGTCACGAGAAAACAATCTCAGAATCGCTTGGATAGGTAAAAGCATTCCGGAGTTATTACCACATAAAGTGACACATGTCCAATTTGCAAAAATCATCTGTGTCCACAAGGCCAAAACAGGCTGCGTCCTAAAGGGGTTAAAAAAGGCTTGCATACATGACTAAGATATGCGAATGACGTATTCCTTTTATGGAGGGGTACTTAAAGTAAGCTGCAGGACTTCCTCAGTTATCTAAACAGGTGTCACTACACCATAAAGTTTTCTTTGGAGTTGGATGTCAGAAGTATACATTATTTAGGCTATGAAGTTGATAAAATCTGAACAGAACTTTGAGACTACATTATTCTGTAAACCAACTGACAAGCATATTTTATTGCGATATGATAGTTTTCACGCACTCCACACATTTTAACAGTATTCCAAGGTGTTAAATTAGGGCCAGGAGGATCTCGAGTACTCCTGAGTACTTTGAAAAGAATAAAAATATATTGAAGTTTTGTGAGGGGATACCCTAAAAACATGATTATGAGGGAAGGTAAGAAAATTAGAGAGGACGGTGTCGTCTTCAGATGTCAGAGATCACAGCAGGAAGAGCAGACAGACTATTCAGAATTCCCAAGAGAGGTACGTTTGCCTGTCTTAACTGTCAGAACTGTAATGGTGTTATAAAAGGAGACCACATTTACCATCCAACCAAAAGTAATAGAATCCCTGTTCGAGGATTTTATACCTGTTATTCAAATAATTAAATTGACTGATTAAAAATCCTGTGCATTTCTGCGTATGTCGGACAAACCACTAGGGCAATAAAGTTACAATTAAATGAGAATAATCCGAACATATGAATTTAGTTTGAATAAAATAGAAAAGGAGGGGGCACGGATACAAGTGAGGTACAGTGAAAAGAGAGACAGAAAGATCAGCACAATTTCAGGGAAACATCGGCAGCCAGACATTTTGTCGATAGACGACAATACGTAAGTAAATTTACACTAGCAAATATTAAAAGCAGGTGAAGGAGCAGGAAAATTAGTTTAGGAACTGCATGAAAGGGAGATGTACTAGATTACTAAATTATGTGTGATGCAGCTCAGTGGTCTATAAAAAGCATGTAGCTTTAAGACTGTATTGGATTAAATAGTGTAAGGTGTTGGTGTGTGGATAGACAGATTGGCGTTCTATTTTCTAGATTTTAATTACAGCACCTTAATCAAGAAGTTAGAAAATTAGCATTATTTTCATATATATATATATATATATATATATATATATATATATATATATATATATATATATATATATATATATACAGTGGAGGAAATAAGTATTTGATCCCTAGCTGATTTTGTAAGTTTGCCCACTGTCAAAGTCATGAACAGTCTAGAATTTTTAGGCTAGGTTAATTTTACCAGTGAGAGATAGATTATATAAAAATAAAAAAAAGAAAATCACATGGTCAAAATTATATATATATATATATATATATATATATATATATATATATATATATATATTGTGCACAGAGAAATAAGTATTTGATCCCCTACCAACCATTAAGAGATCAGCCTCCTCCAGACCAGTTACACGCTCCAAATCAACTTGGTGCCTGCATTAAAGACAGCTGTCTTAAATGGTCACCTGTATAAAAGACTCCTGTCCAAAAGACTCAATTAATCAGTCTGACTCTAACCTCTACAACATGGGCAAGACCAAAGAGCTTTCTAAGGATGTCAGGGACAAGATCATAGACCTGCACAAGGCTGGAATGGGCTACAAAACCATAAGTAAGACGCTGGGTGAGAAGGAGACAACGGTTGGTGCAATAGTAAGAAAATGGAAGACATACAAAATGACTGTCAATCGACATCGATCTGGGGCTCCAGGCAAAATCTCACCTCGTGGGGTATCCTTGATCCTGAGGAAGGTGAGAGCTCAGCCGAAAACTACACGGGGAGAACTTGTTAATGATCTCAAGGCAGCTGGGACCACAGTCACAAAGAAAACCATTGGTAACACATTACGCCGTAATGGATTAAAATCCTGCAGTACCCGCAAGGTCCCCCTGCTCAAGAAGGCACATGTACAGGCCCGTCTGAAGTTTGCAAATGAACATCTGGATGATTCTGAGAGTGATTGGGAGAAGGTGCTGTGGTCAGATGAGACTAAAATTGAGCTCTTTGGCATTAACTCAACTCGCCGTTTTTGGAGGAAGAGAAATGCTGCCTATGACCCAAAGAACACCGTCCCCACTGTCAAGCATGGAGGTGGAAACATTATGTTTTGGGGGTGTTTCTCTGCTAAGGGCACAGGACTACTTTACCGCATCAATGGGAGAATGGATGGAGCCATGTACCGTCAAATCCTGAGTGACAACCTCCTTCCCTCCACCAGGACATTAAAAATGGCTCGTGGCTGGGTCTTCCAGCATGACAATGACCCGAAACATACAGCCAAGGCAACAAAGGAGTGGCTCAAAAAGAAGCACATTAAGGTCATGGAGTGGCCTAGCCAGTCTCCAGACCTTAATCCCATCGAAAACTTATGGAGGGAGCTGAAGATCCGAGTTGCCAAGCGACAGCCTCGAAATCTTAATGATTTACAGATGATCTGCAAAGAGGAGTGGGCCAAAATTCCATCTAACGTGTGCAAACCTCATCATCAACTACTAAAAATGTCTGACTGCTGTGCTTGCCAACAAGGGTTTTGCCACCAAGTACTAAGTCTTGTTTGCCAAAGGGATCAAATACTTATTTCTCTGTGAACAATGCAAATAAATATATATAATTTTGACAATGTGATTTTTTTTTTTTTTTTTTATATAATCTATCTCTCACTGGTAAAATTAACCTAGCCTAAAAATTCTAGACTGCTTATGTCTTTGACAGTGGGCAAACTTACAAAATCAGCAAGGGATCAAATACTTATTTCCTTCACTGTGTATATATATATATATATATATATATATATATATATATATATATATATATTTATTTAATATTTATTTATTTTTTAAATAACATACATATTTTTGGATTTTATAAAGATTGTTGATCTAACTACAGTATACACTGTATCATTGTGTTTCTATGTCATTGAAAATGTATATTTGGTGATGTGATCACCGGTTGTTGTATTTATACCTGACCTTTACTTTACGCACTTGTGATTGAGGATGGGGGCATGACGCCTGAAATGTTGCATGGTGGTGCTGTGTTAAAATCCATTAGCGTTCTCTGCCCATAAAGCGAAATGAATAAAAATATGTAGACAATATCCTTTCATCCGTCACCCCTAGACTCCCATGTTGAAAAAAATGTAAGTTTAACGTATGTGATATTTTACTGGATGGCTGCGGCGGATGCCATTCATCGCACATAGTCTCTAACATTGCACATATACATTTTTTTACTGGATTATCAAGATTTTATTGAATTGGTATCATGACAAATTGTATAACTTTAAGACCATGTAAACATTTGAGCACATTTTTTGACAACTTTTAGAGGCTTTTAGACAACTTTTTAATTGGCTTTTAATAAAAAATAACTTTTTTACTTTTTGAGATACAGCTTCTGTGTATCCTGGATACATAGAAGCTGTATTTTGTGCTAAAACCCGAATCTGTCAAGTCAGCGGTACTGACTGCTTCAGTGACAGCTGGTCCTCCATGTCTCTGACACACAGGTTCCACCTGCTATCGATCACATCTAAGCCATGAACTTACATATGATCGATAACAGGTGGATACTGCATGTCAGAGACACGGAAGTCCCGCTGTCCCCAAAGCCGTCAGTCTCACTGATATGACGGATTCGGGTTTCAGCGAAGGATCCAGGATACATAGGAGCTGTATCTCAAAAAGTAAAAATAAAATATTAATAAAAAAAAATTAAAAAGTTGTCTAAAATCCTCTAATACGTTGTTTTAGAAAAAAAAAGTTTGCTCAATGGTTTACATAGCCTTTAATACAACTCAAGCAAAGTTATTAGTGGTGACATCTGAACATTTAAGAATATGAAAGAAGAACGTGTGTGCCCCATATTTTATACTATTAAACCCATTTCCACCTTGACTTCCTTTTTGCTTGCTTAGAACTTGTTCTGCTCATTCTCTCTCCACCATTTCTGCTCTGAATCCATGTTATAGATCTTTTCCCTGACTCCTCTTGATATCAGAATAAAAGGTAGATTCCTGATATTTTTCAATATTATTCTTTTCAGATCTGTAATTTTTCCATCTGTTGACACATGATACTAATCATCATATATAATAACTTGACCCAAGTCCTGAACTCAGCATGTAGATTTTCTAACCTGGGCTGTTCTTTTTTTTTTTCCATCTCTTGTCCTTTGATCCGGTGGTAAACTATGATTTTCTATTCTTTTGCTGAGTAGGACATGTGTCATGTTGATGGATTTATTTGATACATATTGATCTGGTTTATAATATTGGACATATTACTTTCATGAAAACCATTCTTGAAGTTTCTTTCCCAAACAAATATTATTTAAGGATGACTCTAATATTATACTAGCTGGCAGATAACCAGATACATTACTTTCTATTTAAAGTAGAAAACAAATGTGCCTAGAAATGTACATTAACCCCACTTCAAAGTTCAGTCATAGTATAGGTAATCTAATTAAATATGACATATTGAGACAAAAAATGATATCTTAATGTAAAGGGAAGTATTATATATATATATATATATATATATATATATATATATATATATGTGTGTGTGTGTGTGTTTGTGTGTGTGTTTGTGTGTGTGTGTGTATATACATGTATCTATTGTCCCATCAGACAAGGGTGTGTATTTACACATATGCACATGGGAAAATTCCCCAAGCAAAGCAAGACAAGATAATATTGAATCAGCAATTGTCTTGCCTTGTTTGCTATGGGAAAGACAAGGGGATCTGCTTTAATTCTCTTGCCTCCCACCCTCCGGGGGGGGGGGGGGGACCCATAAACAGTGGACACATACTGTGATGCATTCCCACGTCACAGAATGTTCCCACGGCCTGCCCCCTCCCCTGCACATGCATGAGTTTGGCACAGTGATGTCATAGAGAAGAGCACGGAGAAGGTTTAATTAATCCAGAGTCCTACACTTCTCTCTCTCTCTTTCCTGCTCCCACCACCAAGTGAGGGCCTCCTGCTCTCTCTCTTCTTGGACCTCTCCCAACATCAACAAACCTCCTTACTCCTGCTTCCCCCAAAGACCCCTGCTTCTGGACCCTCACCGCTACACCAACAATATATGCCTAATTATTCTCCCCCTCTCCAGTAGCTGCACTTAGCCCTTTCTCCCCCTATACAACAAGCATTTAGCCTACTTAAACCTTTCTCCCCTATACAACGAGCATTTCCCCAAGTTAACTCTTAAACCTCCCCTAGCCCTGCAACATTATATTTAACCCCTACTACCTGCACATTCCTTTGGTTAACCCTTTACTGCACTACCTGCACATCCCCATGTAACCTTTTAGCTCCCCTAGCCTGCACATTGGTAAACCCTTGCACTACCTGCAATTTAACCCTTTACGTACGCTAGCCTACACATTTCCCCTGGTATTTAACCCTGCACTTCCCCCGGACAAACCTCTCTACTTATCCCAACCATACAAAAGCGAACCCATTAGTAACAGATACTTTTAGAAGTGTGATGCTCAGGTCTGGGAATGTTGCTGCAAGCACTAGTTCAGTTGTCAGATGGAGGCTGCTAGGGTATGCTGGGTGTTGTAGTGCTGCGATAGCTGGAGAGCCACAGGTTAGAGACCACTGCTCTTGTCATTTACTGGCCCTATGGCAGTACCACCTGTGAACACAGATCTGGGCATCAACCTAGAAAAATTTAAATATAGTCTTAAGATAAAATATGTACTATTTCTCATGACTATTTTATAAACTTGTGGACTCAAAACTAGACAAAGAAGCTTGTTTTTAACATAAGCCACCTGGTGTTTTTGTCAGTGTGAGATATTATTTGATTTCATAGAGACATTTTGGCAAAATCAACAATATTCTGCAATCTGTAATATGAGCCGAGTAATTATATATACTCATTTGTTATCATTTTGCCTATGGTGCAGTTGAAAACCACAAATTAATTTTAAGGTCTCTGCTTTTATAAACCACTTTGTCTTACACAGTAGCAGTAGGAGACAGTTGTTTTGTTTCCGAGCCGTTCGTCGAAAAGTCCTGGGATTTCAGCTGTATGGATTGTTTGGTTTAAATCATCACAAGAATCTTTCTCCGAGTCCTGCTGTGCTGCCTTGTGAAATACTGTCACTATTCATGATAAAACAAGCAAACAGCAGCAATACTATTATATGGGGAATACTACTAGACTTTATACCACATACAGCAACGCTGTGTTCAGAAATCTCACTCCATAACATAAAAAGCAGAAAGATCATTTGTTTGAAGTTATCAAAATGCAGTCTTTAAAAAAATATATATATTTAGCATTCTTCTTCTTTTAAAAAGGGTAATTTATATAGCATTTGGTACAAAGAATCGGACAAAAAAATCAGCAAAATACAGGCTGGGTGAGCTCCTACAGGAGTTTACCAGCCTCCATATCCTAATCTAATCATTATTCCAGCAAGGGTGAATAGTACATATTAAAATGTAGAATTTAGTGTTTATTAGTTAAAATCCATCAAGGACCGGACAGATACAACATACATATAAATCCTTTCTGGGTACATGAAACACCAAATCAAAATTAAACAATGACACCTAACCCAATGATAGGTGGTAAAAAGGTGCTATTATCTGTACTTAATTCTTGTTAGAATAATGTATTAGTCTTACCATGTCCATTGTATAGCTTTGTACTTTGGGGTAGCAATGTGTTCAGGTCTTTACTCAATGGTGACATGTCCTCTGTCCCTATTTTACCCTGGTATAGACCTGAAATACCCTGAAATATACAGAGAACCTGCTCCGACAAGTGCGACCCTCTCTAGAACCTGCCCCAAACTAATGCATATGATGGGCTTGATTAGGGCGAGCAAGTTAGGCAGGTTCCAGATTCGATCGCCCTTGTCAGTGTAGTTTTTCTGTATAGGCCCAGATAAATTTAATTTCAAACCAGGGTGAAATAGGGTAAAAAAATGGAAGACTTTACTACCCAAAAGTCAAAATCTGTAGTGCGCACATGGTAAAACTCTTCCCTTATTCATACAAGAATCAAGTACAGCTAACAGCACCTTTTTACCTTTGGCCAACTATCATTGGGTTACGTGTCATTGTTTAATTTTGATTTGGTATTTCATAACCAGGTAAGATTTATATGTATGTTGTGTATCTCTGGTCCTTGTTTGATTTTAACTGATAAACATTAGATGCTAAATTGTAATGTTTACTCACTCGCTGGAATAGGTACCAAGAATGGGACAAGAGTGGAAGATGTCTTTATTTTTTTATTCATCGAACACACAACGTTTCGACTACATTATTAGCCTTTTGAAAAGCAAAATCTGTACAGTTTAGAACATCTCTATAAAATACGTTTTAGATTAGAATTTCTAATAGCACATTTAGGACAATTAGAGGTGTTCTGCCTGAGGATCATATAAAAAAAACTGGGATAGCGAGCTACAAGCAAATTTTTAGATATCATACTACTAGATTATAGCTCCATCTGTATTATAGATGCCTTTGCTGTACCTACGCATGCCTCTAATACGGAGGCATACAGAGGTTTTTCCTGCCAGAGTCTGTATGAATCCATATTTTTGGATGGTTTTACTCCCTTAGAAATAGTAGCACCTAGTAGTACAAAACGATATAGGAGCCTCTTCGTCATGTGAATCAGTTCTAAGTATATCCAACTATTAATGGAAAATAGACCCTATATCTTGTTCCCCTTTCAATGGGGATTCCTGGGCCTTGCCATTGGATGAAGTCAATGTCAAAATTGATTAATTAAATAAATTTCAATTTATCTTTCATTTGTCTCCTGAGCCCACTACAACATGTAATTAATCACAAAATTAGTCAATTCCGTTGCTAAACTAGGAAATAGCAGTAAGAGTTGCTATTATATATCTTCTTCCTAAAATCCTTTTTTCCATGGTGTTCTCAAGTTGGCAATAAGAACTGGCATTGCTAGGGAACGTTTGCAAAGCCAAAATTCAGCAATAACAATAAAGTACATGCCTAATATTTTGTGGGTCCCACTAGTGCCACCAAAACAATTCTGACCTGTCAATATCCACAAGACTTCTGAAGGTGTGGTATCTGGTTACAAGGTGAGGCCTCCGCGGATCGGACTTGTTTTTCCAACACATTCTACAGATGCTCGATTGGATAGAGATCTGAGGCAATGTCAACGCCTCAAACTTTTTGTATTGTTCTCCAAATCATTCCTGAACTATTTTTGCAGTGTGGCAGGTCATATTATCCTGCTAAAGAGGCCCCATCTATTCGGAAACAGCATTGCCATAGGTTGGATGCGTCAAGGTAACATCCACACGAATGCTAGGATCCAAGGTTTCCCAGCAGAACATAGCCCAGAGCATCACACTGCCTTCCCCAACTTGCCTTCTTCCCATAGTGCATCCTGGTACCATCTGTTCCCAAGATAAGTGATCCAAATGCACACACACTTGGTCGTCCACATGATGTAAAAGAAAACCGGATTCATCAGACTAGGCCATCTTCTTCCATTGCTCCATGGTCCAGTTCTGATGGTAAAGTGCCCCATAGGCACTCTGACTGTTCTGCTGCCACACAGCCCCAAATGCAGCAAGCTGTGATGAAAAAAGAAAAAGATGCAAAAGAAAGTGCGATTTAACAGACCAGGCTATCTTCTTCCATTGCTCCATGGTCCATGCAGGCTCTTTCAGTGGTAGACAGGGGTCAGCATTGACACTCCAAACAGACTGCGGCTATGCTGCCCCATACACAGCAATGCACTTAGTTCTGACACCTTTCTATCATATCCAGCATTAACTTTTTCAGCACAGTAGCTCTGTGAGATCAGATCAAACGGGCTAGCCTTCGCTCCCCAGTTGCATTAATGAGCCTTGGACATCCATGACCCTGTCGCCGATTCATGAGTTGTCCCCTTTTGACTGTTTACTTGCTGCCTAATATATACCACCCCTTGACTGGTGCCATGGTAATGAAATAATCAATCTTATTTACTTCTCCTGTCAGTGGTTTTAATGTTGTGCCGCAAAAGTGTATATCCTACTCGATAAGCATCAGCAAAAACTTTAGGGGACTTTTTTGTTTCTTTTTTTTTCTAAGTAATCCTTAAAGCGTAACTAAACGTTCGACAAACTTCTGACATGTCATAGTGACATGTCAGAAGTTTTGATTGGTGGGGGTCTGAGCATGGAGACCCCTACCAATCGCTAAAATGAATCAGTAGAAGTGCTCGTGTGAGCACTCTGTCGCTTCGTTTCTGTTCAGCTTTTTCCAGAAAGCCGATGTATCGGCGTACAGGCTCATAGACTTTCTATTGACCCTGTACTCCGATTCATTGATTTCTGGAAAAGACTGAACAGAAACTAAGCTGCTGAGCGCTCACACGAGCGCTTCTGCCACTTCATTTTAGTGATTGTTGGGGGTCTCAGTGCTCGGACCCCCACCAATCAAAACTTCTGACATGTCACTATGACATGTCAGAAGTTTGTCCAACGTTTAGTTACACTTTAACACCTTAGTTAGACATGAATAATATTATCAATGTATCAATGAGTATCTTGTTTTCTATTTATTTAGAAACAGAGGAAAAATTCCATAAGATAAGTAAATTCTTGAAACGTCAAGACAACTGTTATTAACAGTAACTAAGAAATGGGGACATTAGAATTAGCATTGTCTGTGATCTTAATATTAAATATGCTAGACACTACATATAAATGCAAAGATGTTTCAGCCTTGTTCCCACTTGAAATTTGTCTATACCTTTTACTTAATGTGTCTGCTTATACAATCAGAAAGATTTATTGGTCAGGATTCAGGAAGCTTGTACTATAATATTTTAGAAACGTAGTCAGTGTTCGTGAGTGTACAGCCAATACATAATGCCTCCCTAGGCGAGCAAGTGCTACATAAAATACAAGATACAACATTGACAATTTCTTTCAACGGGTACAGCCGGATACGTTTGTGAAAATGTCACAATAAAATATGATCAGCATTTTTTGGTTGAGAACAAACTGTGTTTTTTAAAGATGACTCCTAGTTCATTAGAATTTGAAGAGTTACAAAATCAAAAACAAAAAATTGTTGAATACAATTTATACACAGTATCACCTGTAGGCAACTGTGCATATAAAATGCCTTCTACTTTAGACACCTTCAATCAATATTTTGCCACCTGCAGCAATGTTCTCTTACGTCAAAAAAGTTAACCTGAAATTTCCACACTGTGGTACATAATACTGCCATACAGTGCCTAAATAATAATCTTATACATTGCACATCATAGTGCTACACTATGCCCAAATCATGTCACCATACAATATTTACATAATACCAGAATATGTACTTAAATCATATATATAGTGTGGCACAGCATAATAGTGCCATACAGGTGATGACAGAGCCTCTTTAGGCTAAAACTGGGCTTACTTGAAAATACTTATCTATTTCACTATATAATATTTGAACAAAACTTTAAATCTAGTACTTTTTATATTTGGCTATTTTTCTTATTATGTACTTTATATTTTAAAAAAATTTCTACATTAATGGCTGCAGCGGCCCTAGAGTAGACAACTGCTTCCTTTTCAATGCTCTTGGAGCTCCAAATCCCCATCATATTATGTTAACCAATAGGGCTGTAAATTTTCAAAATTTATACTGTGTGTCATTTGTTTAATACCACACAAAATATGCAACATGAAACTAAATAAAGTAATTTCTAATATTCATGGAAGCAAACCAGGATATTTATGAGACGTCTGAAGAGGTATAACACTGATAATATACATATAGGACAAAAGATCATCCCAAATAAAATTTAAAAAAAGGAAGAAAATATAAGAAAGTCCCCAGTGTTATTAAAAGTAAAAACATCTGTTGAAACCATAAAGCATTGAGTGGCTGAGTTCAGGAAGAGGGGAGCCAAATGTCAGATCAGTTGGGGCTAACATAGGTCTTACTGTGGGAAATGGAAATTGTTGTACAGTTTCATGACCATACCATGTGGTTTTGAGGATTTACTAGGCAGCCAAGAATGGCACAGAACTATTTTTAAAAGCATACACATATAATATATACTGTCAGTAGAAGATGGAAGGATTACGGGATAAGTCACCCACCCAACACAACGTAACCACAAATAAAGTGTTTGATATTCATGAAACATCAGGCTACACTCACTAGAAAAATTAATGCAAACGCTAGAACATAAAAGCAGGGTTTTCATCAGAAACATAAAAGCATAGTAACTATTTAAAACATTCAATACCATAACATTGGCCCTGAGCGGGATCCACATTTCAAAAATTATCTCATATCTCGAACACAAAGAAAATTGTTATTTTCATACACACCCAATGGTGTAATTCCAATCATGAACCATATCGTAATTATCACCATCATGACATGATACCTGCATGTTTTTATTACACAGGTTTATACCTCTGAAAGTTCATATGTTGTGATAGCCCTTATAGGGGTTGTCCAGAATTTAAAAAATAAATAAAAAATAGTTTTTTACCCAAAACAACGACACACTTGTTTGTGGGCAGTGCCTGTATTGCAGCCTTGACTGATTTAAGTAAATGGGTCTGAGCTGCAATACCAGGCACAGTCCATGGACAAAAGTGGCGCTGCTTCTGGAGAAAAAAAGCAGACCTTTTTACTCATCCTATACAACCCCTTAACTGTTATATGTAGTGAAATTTTATCTTGTGATAATGGAACTTCCTTTATTAGATTCTATTACTGAATATAAGTCAGATTTTATTGCTTCCATGTTTTATAATAAAGAATTAAAAGAACTGATGTATTGAGGAGCGGGGGTGTGGGTTGCTTTGGATTCCCGTAATATCTTGATGCTGGTCAAGTATGTTAATAACTCCTATGAGGATGTTATTTTTTTTCATATATCAGCAAAGTTGGATCTATCCTGGAGGGGAAAACAATCCGGGGAATTCCTTAAATATAATATATTGCAGGCTTATCATGTTTATCTGAAATGCAACACAGAACTTCCATGACTTCCCCAGGATCCAAGACAATGCATGGTTAAGAGACAAAATACAAGAAATGCTATAACCATGATTAAGGAGAATCCAACTTTAATAACCCACCATAAAATATGTGGTTTACAGGATCGTGGAAAATAAAGCTTATAATGAGGAATCGATTTTTACAGACCTACAATTATTTTGCATTGTATGAGTTATATATCAGTTACACAACTCTACATCTTTAGGATTTTAGAATGTGATTAACCCCTTACAGACGCAGCCTAGTTTTGGCCTTAAGGCTCAGAGCCTATTTTCAAATCTGACATGTGTCACTGTATGCTGTAATAATTCTGGATTGCTAATACCTATCCAAGCAATTCTGAGATTGTTTTCTCGTGACACATTGGACTTTATGATAGTCATAAAATTTGGTCACTATATTAAGTGTTTATTTGTGAAATATAGCAAAATTTAGAGAAAATTTGGAAAAAATAGCATCTTTCTGAATTTAAATGTATCTGCTTGTAAAGCAGAGGGTTATACCACCCAAACTAGTAACTAGTACACATTTCCCATATGTCTACTTTATGTTGGCATCATTTTTTGAACATTCTTTTATTTTTCTAGGATGTTACAAGGCATAGAATTTTAGCAGCAATTTCTCATATTTTGAAGAAAATTTCAAAAGCCTCTTTTTTTTTAGGTACCAGTTCAGTTCTGAAGTGGCTTTGAGTGCCTTCTATATTAGAAACCCCCATAAAACACCCCATTTTAAAAACTAGACCCCTCAAAGTATTCAAAACAGCATTTAGAAAGTTTCTTAACCCTTTAGGCGTTTCACAGGAATTTAAAGCAAAGTAGAGGTGAAATTTGCAAATTTCTTTATTTGGAAAGAAAATCCTTATTATTCCATTTTTTTTCCTGTAAAACAGAAGGTTTTACCAGAGAAACGTAATTCAATATTTATTGCCCAGTTTCTTTAGTTTTGAGAAATATCCCACATGTGGCCCTAGTGCGGTAATGGACTGAAGCACAGGCCTCAGAAAAGAAGGAGCCCCTAGTTTTTTTTAGGCCTCCTTTTTATTAGGCACCATGTCCGGTTTGAAGAGGTCTTGTGGTGCCAAAACGGTGGCAACCCCCCAAAAGTGACCCTATTTGGCAAACTACACCCCTCAAGAAAATATTCGAGGGGTATGGTGAGCATTTAGACCCCATTGATTTTTTGCTTCATTTTGTGGAATTAGGCTGCTCAATTGAAAATCTAATTTTTCTGATAAAAGGTAAAAAAAAATATTTTTTACAAGAAATAGAGGAGAAAAAGCACCCCAGCATTTAAATCAATTTCTCCCGATTACGGCAATACCCCACATATGGTCATAAACTGCTGGTTGGACAAACAGCAGAACTCATAAAGGTAGGAGCGCTATTTGGCATTTAGATTTTACTGGATTGGTTTCTGGGCGCCATGTCGCATTTGCAGAGCTTCTGAGGTACCAGTACAGGGGAAACCCCCTAAAAGTGACCCCATTTTGAAACCTAGACCCCTTGAAGAATTCAGTGTCGTTTTCATGCGACTTTTTGATACGTTTTTATTCTATTTTTAAGAGGCATGGTGGCTAAAAACAGCAATTCTACTTTGGTTTTTTTTATTCCTTTTTTTTTTACAGCGTTCACCGTGCGCCATAAATGACATATTCACTTTATTCTGCGGGGCGATACGATTACGGCGATACCAAATGTTTATAGTTGTTTTTATGTCTTATGGCGTTTGAACAATAAATTACTTTTTTTTAAAAATCATTTACTTTTTGTGTTTCCTTATTCTAAGAGCCAGAACTTTTTTATTTTTCCATCAAGAAAGCTGTGTGGCTTGTTTTTTACATAACGAACTGTAGTTTCGATCAGCACCATTTTTAGGTACATGCGACTTTTTGATCTCTTTTTATTCCATTTTTTGAGAGGTGAAGTGACCAAAAAATTGTGATTCCGGTATGGTTTATTATTATTTTCTTTTATGGCATTCACCGCGCGGGATAAATAACAAAATACTTTTGTAGTTCAGGCCTTACGGACGTGGCGATACCGGTTATGTATAGTTTATTTATTTACTTATTTTTTTAATAATAAAGGACTGATAAGGGAAAAAAGGGGATTTTTACTTTTATTACATTAAAAGTTTTATTTTTTTATTTTTATACCACTTTTTTTTTAACTTGTATATTTTTGCCCCATTAGGGGACTTGAAGGCAGGAGGCCCTGATCGCAATTTTAATACACTGTACTACATGCGTAGTGCAGTGTATTAGAGCTGTCAGCTACTCGCTGACAGCAAGCATAGTGGGTCCTGACTTTGTCAGGACCCACTAGGCTTCCGTAGGTGGCATAGCCAGAATCCATTGTTAGGCCTCCTGTTGCCATAGCAACCATTGCCGCTCGCTATCATGTAGCGGGACGTCGATGGTGGTCTAACCCCTAAGAAGCCGCGATCGCTAATGAACGCTTCTAAGGGATGAATCAGCGGGGACACTGCGATTGGTCCCCGCTGAAGGAGCTGCGGCAACTGCTGTACGAGACATCAGTTGTCACAGCTCCTGTATGTGCTGGGAGGACGACCGAAATGGCCAATCCTCCCGTGACGTACTATTAGGTTATGGAGCGCGAACGAGGCAGTTACCATGACCTAATAGTACGTCCAAAATAGCTGTTGTGACTTATTTTATATAATAAAGGTCCTAAACCTAAACATATAAAAAGTAAAGCATACTTAACTATTCAACATTACCGTGGTCAGCATGTATTTATTTCAGCGTGCAAAAGTATTACATTGCAAACTTAAAACTTGGGTAGTTAAATAAAGAGTTCTACCTTTAAAAATGGTTCTGGATAAGGCCAATCTTTCCAATTCCAAAAACCTTAATAAACCAGGTTGCTGCAACATGTACATATGAAGGTTCTTCTGGCCAAGTTGCTCAGGATCATAATACCTGCTGCACATGCTTAGAGTGGTGATAAGAAATACTCCCCTTGATGGATTCTGTAATATCTAGGGATTTATTTTATTTTATATTTATTTTTACTGATGGTCCATGAGACCAAAGAAGCAGATATGAAGCAGATATAAAGCTTAACTTTATTCTGTGGGTCAATAAAATTACGGCGATATTATATTTCAATTTTTTTAATGTTTTACTACTTTTACAATGAAAAAACCATTGTTAAACAAAATGTTGTTTTGCGTCGCCATATTCTGAGAGCAATAACTTTTTTTTTTTCCATCAATTGAGCGATGTGATGGCTCAGGGATGCATAAGACTTTTTGATCACTTTTTATTCAATTTGTTGTGGGAGATGAGATGATCAAAAAACATGCGGTTGAATTTTTTTTTTCTACTGCGTTCACCATGCGGTTATATGATGTTAAATTTTAATAATTCAGACTTTTACGGATGAGGCAATACCAATTATGTTTATTATCAGGTTTTTTTTTTACAATGCTTTAGGTGGGAAAATATGCAAAGGGTATTCTTCTTTTGAACTTTTGATATTTTTTTTGTACATAAAAAAACCTTTATTTAACTGTTTTTCACATTTATTCTATTAGTCTCCCTGGGAGACTTGAACCAGAGATCGTTTGATCGCTTTTACCATATGCTGCAATGCTAATGTATTGCAGTATATCAGGATTTGACAGCCTCGTATTAAGCCCCGTCTTGGATTAAAAGGAGCACACAGAAGGCCAGACCTGTGGGCCTTAATTAAGCCCCCAAGTTGTCATGACAACCATTGGCTCATCCCACTCATTGCAGTGAAGTGTCGACTGTAACATACAGCCAAAACCTGCTTAGTATGGAGCAAGCTCAGCCCATGAGCCCGCTCCATACTTCCCTTGCCGGGTATGACGTAAGTATACTTCAAATGTCGGCAAAAGTTAAGCACTAAAGTGCCGTTGCAGCAGTCACAAAGTGCAAATCATTCCGAGAAGCACCTTTATTTGCCATAACACACAATGATGTGAATTAGAGAGAGAATCTAATACTGTAGGTGCTTTCTTAAAAAGGTCTTTCTGGTGACAAGTTCTCTTTATGAGCCCACAATGTTAATCAAGAATTATTATGTACAGATAGATACAAATACCAAATACGTATTATATTTTTTGTTTCACACACACATTGAGCCTCATGTATTAAAACTGTTAATATAAATATTGGCTTTGTTGGCCATAGAAACGGCCTACATTTAATTTTCTTGAAGCAGAACCCAAGTTGGATATTTTTCTATAGGACAGTTTTGATACACGAGGCCAACTTGGCCACAAATGCGCTGATAAAATTGTGATTTGCTTTAGGAAAATGTATGTAAATGTAAAGGAATGCAATAGTAAATATAATTACCATAAATTGATAATCGAGTTAATCAGTAATCCCCACTTTACTTATTTCTAGCTAGGTCTTAAATAACGACGCAGCTACGAAAACATCTGACTAGGCTTGAAAAATGTATTATGCAACATTACAACATAAGTGAAAGCCAGACAATCATTTTACTGCATTTCACGGTATTATACACTGGATACATAGAAGCAATATTTACATTTTAGCAAAACAATTTCATGGCCTAAAAATAAAAATAATATGGGAAAATCTCTGGGAATGTGGGAAACTAAAAACACTGTGTAAATGTATAAAGAATACAGCAGATGTGTAACGCAAAAATAAATATTTAGCTAAGTGACTGTTTTTTCTATCAGCATATTTTTACATTAGTATGTAGGGAAATCTATAGATAAATATTTATGTGCAGTGTTGCATATCTTACATATTTTCACACGCAGATATGACTATAATAAAGTGATTGAGGAAGAAATTTCATAGTCACGCTCTATTGTGAAAATAATAAGATAATGTCTTGGTATGAAGAATGGAATATTGCTCGGTAACTTGGTTATTCCATCTGAAATCTAGAATACCCACTGGGTCATTTTAGACCAAACGTTGTAGAATCACTGCAGACTGAACATAACCTGAATCTGTAAGGGATGTAAATCACATTTAAACTTTTCGCTTATCTCAAGCATCCACACGCTCGTCCACCCCCTTGCGGAATTGCCGCGTTTTTTCCGGACTGAATATTTGATGGAAAATGCGCAGCAGAATACAGTAGCAGCATAGTGGATGAGATTTAACAAATCTCATCCACACGCTGCGTAAAAATTCAGAGCAGAAATTGACCTGCGGTGCGTATTTTTTGGACCGCAGCATGTCAATTGCTTCTGGGAAAAGTGGCCAGAATTGCTGCATTTTTCAGAGGAGATATCACCATCTCCCAACATTGAGAAAAACACAGCAAAATACGCACCATTTTCTGCCGTAAAAACTGCAGGAAATGTCTGCATTTTTCAACTGAATTGATGCAGAAATTTTCTGCAGCAATTCCGTTGTGTGTGGACAAGAAAAATGTGTGTGGGCAAGCCCTTACACTGTAGCGCGGATCTGATGGGAACAGAATTTAGCAAGTGATCTGGTTGAGACCCAGGTAGTCAATAAAAGGACGCAGGGAGCCATCCTTCTTTTTGACGAAGAAGAACCCGGCTCCTGCCGGGGAGGAAGACTTCAGTATGAAGCCCCTCTCCAAGTTCTCTTTAACATAGGTGGACAAGGACAGAGTCTCTGGCAAGGAGAGAGGATATACCCTACCATGGGGAAGGGATGCACCAGGAATCAGCTCGATAGGACAGTCATACGCCCAGTGTGGGGGCAGTGTCTCCGCCTCCCGTTTTTCTGAAGACGTCCGAAAATGCAGCATAATTACCAGGCAATGCTGCCAATGACCGGGGCAGAGGAGGCTGAGCCGAACGAATCTGTACCAGGTAACGGTTGTGACAATTGGAGCCCCACTGGAGAACCTCTCCAGAGTTCCAGTCCAGGACTGGAGCATATAGTCGGAGCTAAGGCGGACCCAGCAGCATGGGGATAATGGCCTTGGATAGGACGTAGAACGATAGAAGTTCGGAGGGGAGAGCCCCTATTTGGAGCCTCAGCGGCTTGGTCACAGATATAACTGGGTCTGGCAGAGGTAGTGCATTTACTGATGCAACCATCAACGGTCTCTCCAGAGGGGTAGTGGGTAATTGAAGAAGGTCCACCAGGTCTCTACAAATGAGTCCAGATAGGCAGAGACCTGATGCGTTTTCTCACCGGACACTATAGTCACGGGTATGGACAATTTAGACGGGAGTCCTTCTTTGCCCAAGGTTGTCTCTCCTACCAACCCTAGGTTGTGGGGTTTTTGGGGACACAGACACACAAGATGGCCTCTGAGGCCGCAATAAAGACAGAGTCCCGAAGCTGATTTCACATAAAAGTCCGGTGCACGTGCTGCCCCTTTAAGAGCGGGCACAGGTGTGCACGTGCACCCTACGGGACCCAGCCGAGGTGAGAGGAAGTGAGCGCTGGTGTCTCCTGAGGAGACTGGGGCCAGCGCTCGCAGATCCATGGCTGCAACCGTCAGGAGGTGAGTGAACCCGACGGCCCGCAGTCATGGACATGACACCCCCTCTCTGGTAGTGCCGCACAGCCATCCTACCTGGTAGTGCCACAAAGCCCCCTCCCTGTAGGTAGCGCCTTTGGGGTTCCCTCTAGGAGTGGAATCCCCAGCCAGAGCATTGCCGACGCTCTGGCTGAGGATTCTGTTTCAGGAGAAGCCCCTGACGTCACTGTCCATATGGACTAGTAGTACTCTGCCTGGGACTCCTGCTCTGCTCCTGACATCACTGTCCATATATGGATAGTGATGTCCGGAGCAGAGCTGAAGTCCCGGGCAGAGCGCTAGTAAAGGCTCTGCTCCGGTACTAGGGCTCTGCGGAAGCCCCTGACATCACTGTCCATATACGCATAGTGATGTCAGAGGCAACCCCAGAGCCAAAGTCCCGGGCAGAGCACTCTGCCTGGGAGACTGCTCTGCTCCTGACATCATATGGACTGTGATGTCAGGGGCTTCCCTAGAGACAGAGTTCCAGAGCAATGGCGCTAGTGTTCTGCCTGGGACTCATTCGATCCTCCTGACATCATTGTCCATATATGGACAGTGATGCCGTGATGACGGCAGTGTCAGCACCCGGCGGCCGAGTGGGCCCCCCCCCCAAGGGTAGTGGGCCCGGCATTTGCCTGGGTTCGCCGGGTGCTGACGCCGGCCCTGATTACACACCTTGGTTTATTAGTTATACATTATTTTTGTGTGTAAATCTCTACCTGTATGTGAGTTTTAGGCGCATATGAATGTTTTAATGAATTTTATTTTTAAATAATTCTTGTTTGTAACAAAGTTACCTGAAGGTGCACAAGTCAACTGCAATCGGCAGGTTGTCTACAAGGGTTTTTTGGGTGCGTTCACTTTTTCAAGGTGTATAGTCCCGGTATTTTCCAGGTTGTTGCATTTTTTGCGCACTCTTCAATTCTGGTGATTTTTTTTGAAGATATGTGCAGACATAGGCAAAAGTTGTGTTTATGATCTCTGCACATATTGAACTTTTATTTTTAAGATGCGTAATGCATGTAAATTTCTGCTTGGGTCACACTTTTAGCCACAAATATACATTTAAAAGAAAATAAATAAATTACAGTTGGACACAAAACTGCATGACGGTGACTGTGTGTATAAAGTGCTGTGTGGCACTTTGACAATGTGCGTGCTAGGTGTCAACTTTCAGAAAATACATAGGCATGAGGGTTTAACTTTATCCACCAGCAGCAAGGGAATTGTAGTAGTACATGCCGGCCTTTCAAATGAATGACCAACCATAGAATAGAGAACATATATTTGGTTGCAGCTCTCTCACTTAATTAATAAAGGGGGGCAAAAACTGTGGACCCAGCACTATGACATCCATATACCGTAATAGAGCAACTGGAAAGGTTGTTTTCATGTAAAACCCCTTTACATTGACCAACTTTGGTACTACATTTTTGTTAAAGGACATGCTATATGAATGTATTGTAGATGGAATAAGCTTCTATACACTGGAACATTTCAAAAATGCTATTGTGCTGCAGAAGTTTGTTGTCCCTTCTTCAGTCCCGTCCTTCCTGTCCTTCCACCTCTAGTTTATAATGATAGACAGGGCTTGTAGGACAGGAATATCTCCTCATGTGTTCCCACTGTCTTCTTTATATGAAAAACTTGAAAACTGAAATATGACTGTTATACATGAAAATGATTCTTACCTGAAAATTTCCAAAACAGCTTCCTCCAGGTAAAGTTACATAGCAAACAAATGGTGGATCCGGTGATGGGACTGACTCATAGGCCACCAAGCTTTCACTGGGGAAGATTGCCTTTCTCTTCTCTTTTTTCTCCCAGAACTCTTGAAGTAATGCAACTACGTTTACTGCAATAAATAAAAGAAATATGACGTTTTATATAAGGTACTATTAATTCAGGAACTTTGTTTAATAATTGAATTCTAGAATGAAGATGCTCGAAATAATGTAACTGTACGGTGGTGGAAGTACTAAGAAGTAGGGGAATATGTAAATGGTAAAGTCTAAATTCCTATTACATTTTTCCTTGAAGTTAAATTTGTATAATTTAGGATTTCATGATTCAGTTAGAAACTATTTTTTGATAGTGGCAAAAAACTCTTACTTTAAGTTAATGGGTCCAAGCCCCAAATGCAATTATGAATCCTGTGGGATCTAGTAATATACAAGGATAGCAGTTCATCTGACTATACATGTTTAGACTTATGGTGTAAAAATATATCGTTCCTTTTTTCATTTAATAATATTCAGCATTCTATGTTGAATAATAATATAAACATTTTTGGGGGGACAGAATAACATTTTTCTAATAAAGAGCTCTAAAGCTACTGTTTTACTTCAGTCAGCCATAGAGTTAAATAATAAAATTCTGTCTGCCTGCAGCCACAACTAAGTGCAGTTGCACACAACCGAGTGCCACTTGGACCGTTCTTCACGGCATCCGTGCGGCACCCGATAGTTTTCACGGACCCGGTCACTTTAGCGGGTGAATTTGTTTCGTAAAAACTGACCCGACTTACCAATCCATGGAAAGAGAGTAAATATCCTCTCTTTCCACGTATCACGGACGGGACCAGGCCGGCGCACACGGTCGTGTGCATGAGGCACAAGGCAGAGGCGTAGCTAGGGGGGGCAGGTGGGGCATGTGCACAACTAAGAGGGAAGGTGGGGGGCGCCAGAAGCGCACCGTCCATGATGGCGGCCTGCTGCCTCTCTGAGGGGGCGGCGGCGGCGCCACTGAAACCAGCCGTCGCCACCCCCTCCTGCACTGTAGACGATGAACGGCCGGGTACATTCCGCACTCGTCCATTCAGTGCCTTTCAATGACTCAAGGGGCGAGATTACCTCTTTGCGCCGCTTGCATAGTTGAAAGGCGCTGATTGACAGGGCAAGTCATAGTGCCCTGCCAATCAGCGCCTTTCATAGACCCAAGCAGCGCGATGACGGCATCGTGCCGCTTGCGTCTATGAAAGGCACTGATTGGCAGGGCAGAATGACTTGCCCTGTAAGTCAGTGACTTTCATCAACACAAGCGGCGCCAGGATGTCAGAAGAGAGCAGGTCTGCATTGACAACGGATGGCACGGGAACGGGATATGTAAAGTTTTTTTTTTTTATCCTAATAAAAATGTAAGTGACATTATCTACAGGGGGGGCTCTATCTACAGAGGGCAGGCTCTATCTTCTGGGGGGGCTATATACAGAGGTCGGCTCTATCTACAGTGGGGGCTATATACAGAGGTCGGCTCTCTCTACAGGAGGGGCTATATACAGGGGTAGGCTATATGTGAGGCACTATATACAGGGGTGGGCTATATGTGCAGCACTGTTTATAGGGTGAGATATATGTATGGCACTATCTACAGGGGTGGGCTATATGTTGGACACTATATACAGGGGTGGGCTATATCTACAGGGGGATAATATACAGGGGTAGGCTATATATGGAGCACTATAGGGGGAGCTATATGTGAGGCACTATATACAGGGGTGGGCTACATGTGGAGCACTATTTATAGGGGGAGATATATCTAGGGCACTATCTACAGGGGTCGGCTATATGTTGAGCACTATCTACTTTGGGGTCTACATGTGGGGCACTATCTATAGGGGTGGCTATATGTGGGCACTATCTACAGGGGTGGCTATATGTGGGACACTATCTACAAGGGACTGTGTGTGGGGCATTATCTACATTGGGCTCTATGGGGGGCACTATCTACAGGGGGCACAGTGTGTGTGTGGGACACAGTGTATGGTGCTATTATAATTAGAGGTGCAGTATATGGTGCTATTATAATCAGGGACAGTGTATGGTGCTATTATAATTAGAGGTACATTGTATGGTGCTATTATATTTAAGTATATTTAAGTGTCTGGCACCATGATAACTTTATATTTGTTTATAGGTGCAGAAATGTTTGAACAGTGAGAAGCTAAAGACATCTGAGTTGCAAACTGCAGAAATGGGCTGTGGCCGGGAGAAGTCATCAAAGAGGTCAAGCCCGGATGGAGAAAAAAAAAGAAAAAGACAACTATAGTCACCGGTGAGTCACTTAATGTAATTGTTTATTCTGCCTCTAATCAGTACTGTAGTCGCTGCATGATCTGCAGCGAGATGATGGGTGGTATGATTATTTTTTTGTGAAACAGCAACTCCCAGCATATCCATATAATTGTTTGAGCCATGCTGGGAGCTGTATACAATTTAATGCAAACCTATACTGCAGGGGTTGCACTAAATTGAGCCGTATTCATGCTGGTGTTGTATTTATGTACTGAGCTTGGTTCTGGTGTTGTATATATGTACTGAGCTTGGTTCTGGCACTGTATATATGTAGTGAGCTTGGTTCTGGCTGTAACGTCCGTGGTCGCTGACCACGAACTCCTTACATCCAGTCGACGCCCTTCTCTCCAGAGATGTCTGCACATGCGGCCGTCCTGTTCCACAGTGACCACCAAGGTGCACTCGCGAGCTCAGTCCAGACTTAAGGAGCCAAAGCGCACACAGGTGGGAGATTGAGCTGATTTCTCCCAGAGCACCCTGGGCTATAACAAGGGCTGTGCACCTCCCTGCAATGCCTGAGCGTTGTTGTCATACACTAGTCTGTCTAAGAAAATGGTCTCCTAGTGTTTCCCAGTTCCCAGTGCTTCCTGTTCCAGCTACCTGTAACCTGTATCCTGTGCTATCCTGGTCAAGTACCATGGTGAGCAGAAGTCGTGCTGTGCTGTATACCACGCCTGTTTTGCTACACCACGCCTGGACCCTGCCTGCTGCCTAGTCCCAGCCGAGCCTGTCTAGCTACTGTCTGAGCTACCACAGGTACACTATACGAACTATAGACTGTGACCTGTGTCCTGTTGGCCAGCTACCATACCATCAAGGCGGTACGGCCCAGTGGGTCCACGTACCCAACGTGACACTGGCACTGTATATATGTACTGAGATTGGCTCTGGTGCTGTATATATGTACTGATCTTGTTTCTGGAGCTGTATATATATATACTGAGCTTTGTTCTGGTGCTGTATATATGTAATTCGCTTGGTTCTGGTGTTGTATATATGTAATGAGCTTTGTTCTGGTGCTGTATATAGAACTATATTGCTTGTAAAATTTTCAAATGGCTCTATGCTCGAGTTAAATAAAAAAAATGTGGAAAAAAATGACACCTCATTGATTGTTACTTGTTAGGGAAAATAAACATGGCGAGGGGGAAAGAGATGTTGGGAAAGAGGTTTGGGAGGGTGCCAAACGGAATCTTTGCCCCGGGTGCTGGAGAACCTAGCTATGCCTCTGCTATGCCTCTGCATAAGGGAAGCATGAGAGCCTACTGAAGACCATATTATAATTGAGTTCCAATTTAGTATTTTAAATCTGTATGCAGTAAGCTCCCCCTAGTGGCAGCTGCATAACGTATCCTCTCCAGTCTCCATGAGGGCTGCTCGATTAGTCCTGGTGTCTTGGGTAATCCCAGCAGGAGATTTAACAGGCACAGAAGAAGATAAGATCACAGGAGGGAGAGAATAGTTAGGCTCAAATTAGGAGTTCTGCCTGAAATTTTCCTGAGAGGCTAGGTTCACATCTGCATTGGAGACTAGGTTAGGAGCCTCCGTCACAGATCCGGTGAAAAATGTTGGATAAAAAAAGAGTAACATGCTGCGCTATTTAGTCTGGCAAAACACCGGACACCATGGCAGAAACTTGACAAAACCCATTAAAGATAATGGATTCCGTCGGGCGCCATTAGTGTCGACCTGCAACGAATCCGGCACTTCCGTTTTTTCATTGTTCACCCCGTATGACAAAACAACACCGGAACAAAGCTCAGTATATATATATACAGCTCCAGAAACAAGATCAGTACATATATACAGAACAACGAAAAAAACTAATGCAGATGCGATCCCAGCCTAACTCTATGGCTGAGTGAACAAAGGAGATACATTAAATTCTTTGCAGGTATATATAACAGTGCTACACTAGGACTTCCCATGTTAGAATTTGGTTCTTTTAGGCGTCTCAGGCGTCTTATATTTCAACAGGGGAGGTGGTTAAAAGCGAAATATCAAAACAGCAAGTTAACATCTCATACTGATGATATGAAATAAACGGTATTACATTTTTGGTTTGGATCTGAGAAAATAATGAACAACTGGAACAGTACGCTGAGCTGGAAACATTAACAAAGTCTTACAAAATCCCTGTTGGAATCATTTTGGCTTGGCTGATCTCAGTCAATATACACAGAACATAAGCTTCAGTTTTTAAAAACCTTTTATTCACCTGTAACATCAAAGGTTTTTCTATAAAAATGTCAAATAAACTGCAGAGCAGACGTAAGAGTCCATTTAAATCAAAATCAGCTGTCAAGTTTTCTTTGCTCAGCGTACATTCTGGACTCTATTATATCCATATCCTAATTTGAGCTGTAGTCCTAGGAGTACGGTTATTTTTACAGCACAGATAAAACAAAACTGTTGCAGGACAAATAAACATAGAGGAAAAATAGCAACCTATAAAGGCAAGTTCTATCTTTCTATTTACAAAGCTTCAAAAAAATTACAATTTGCCCCATCCAGATGTTCCCTTTGATTATTCCATATTTTGCCACTGAATGCTTTAGGATCTTTAGATAAAAAAAAGTATAATATGAAGGAAACCTGTACAGTATAACACAGAATGCAGCCCCATTCACTTGAATGGGACAACGCTGCAATACCTTGCACAGCCGCTATGAAAGTAGTGGCGTGTGCAAGAATGAACATAAATGAAATTCATAATTTTAAATACAGAGACTCAAAAGGTTACGTAACGGGTTAGGTGCCACTATGAGGTATTTAGAGCACCTCCAATATGTATAATAGGCAAGCTTCAAATATACTGAGCAAACTTTATTAGAACCAAAAAGCCAAAGAGCCACAAGAATAATGAAAAGATATAAATAGTTTATTGGGACATACAACACAAGAATTGCAATTTAAAATACAAGGAGATCTAAAAGGAACAGTGTGGGATATGGCTCCAGTAAATGGAAGGTGTCCTACAGTGACCATAGCATGGTTGTACATGGCAAATGCACATAGTTATATCTAAAGAATCTAAATAATATAGAAGGCATATATAAAACAGTCCATCAAGATTACATTGAATGTAGTAGTATACAGGCACATTTGGTGCATCATATAATAGGTATAAGACAAGTGCCCGGGGTCATAGGGTTCTAAATCCTATGCTGCCCAGATGAAAAATGAGTGCAAAAGGAGACCGTCATGAGAAGATACAACCAGCCAAGAGAAAGAGATTAAGTAGAAGTTTAAAGATACACGTAGGTCCACAAGGGATCCACTACGAATATAACTGGTTTATAAGGTAGGCTTACCCATTAGGATGAAAGTATGTGTTCCCACACTGCAGCCTGCAGTGATAGCGCCCCTAAATGAAATTCAAGTAAACAATGAAGAGGATGTGGTACTCGCTTCAAACAGCTGATCGGCTGGGGTGCCATGAGTCGGACCCCCACCGATCTAATATGATGACCTATCCTAAACTCATTAATTACTTTCACTGCTTTTAATGGTTTTCTGTGCTATTGCATACAAACTGGAAACAAGTTATCAAGACAACTATGGAATATCTGGAAAATACTTTTTTGCATCACTGTGCATTGCCCCATGAGTGTGCCTGATGCAATGATGAGAGTCAGAGGAGATTAATACACAGTTAGATTTGCTTGTTAATAAACACCAAGATTTTCAAACAGATTTAAACAAGTCTCTTTGAGATGAATCTAAAAAGGAGTTTAGACATTTTTTTTTACCACTCATGCACTGTTATGGAATTTCTAGAAGTACGATTCCCCAAAGGCTGCTGGAGACTGCTGGGAGAGAGTGTGCATATAAATCTGCAACCTCAAATCCGCCACAACTTTGATTAACAGAGTCTAAGTCTACTCTATGGTATTCGCCAGAGCCCATTGCAGGGCGGGATGGTTTTTGCTGAATAGAACCCAGGTTGTTTTAGCAGAGTTCAATGTTAGATGAGGTGCAATGCAGGCAAACCTAAACAGGATAACCAGACAGCCAGAGGTTAAACAGAAAGTCCAAATCAATAAGCCAGTGGATACCAGGTAAAGCATAGGTCAGTGCCAGTCGTGAACAGATAATCCAAATCAGCAAACAAGGGGTTAACGAGAGACAAGCCGGAGATATGGGGTTTAGTCAGAAGCTTGATCAAGACACCAGAAGGTAAGGAAAATCACTGAGTGAGAAGGACAGGTATAAATACTAAACCAAATCTGATAGGCAGAAAGATAAAGAAAAGAGGTAGGCTCAAGGAAAAAACAGAACCTAAAAAACTAATGGCACTTGGTGAGACATAATCCGACATTTGACTATAGAGACTGTACATTTAGTACTGTATACACAACTATATGCAAATCTGTGAAGGCGTGATATATAGTGCAGGCTACTGATCATACAGTCTATACAAATGCGTCAGAGTATTATTCCTTTTTTTAAGCAAGAATGATTGTGATGTAGGAGCTGCGAAGCTATATACATACTGGGTGGTCGTGTCAATGATATTACATTGGATCTTTATTTGACTTCCCATCGCCGCACATCTGTTGTGAACTATTCTAATACCCATTTGTATCTTGTAAAGGATCTGCCAGGCACTGCTTCGGGGTTAACTCCCAGAATTAATCAGTCAACACCTGAGTGTACATCCCTGAGACAGACACCAGCTTCCTCCACTCAGGCTGGCAGGCTTAGGAGTGGGAGAGCCTATCGCAACCTGGCCAGACTCAGCTAGCTCCCGCCCTCGGTCTATTTAAGCCTGCTCTTCCTGTCCATCTGTGCTTGTGAATTCTTTCCTTGAGGTTTCCTGGCCCAGCTACAGCTCCTGCTACTTTTTGATCCTGCTCCATACAGACCCCGGCTTACCGACTACTCTTCTGCTTTTCGCTTTGTACCTCGCACTCTCCTGGCTTGACTCGGCTCGTTCACTACTCTGTTGCTCACGGTGTTTCCGCGAGCAACTGCCCATTTCCTTTGCTTGTATTCCCTTGTTTGTTTGTCGTGTTTGTCATGCACTTACTGAGCGCAGGGACCGCCGCCCAGTTGTACCCCGTCGCCTAGGGCGGGTCGTTGCAAGTAGGCAGGGACAGAGTGGCGGGTAGATTAGGGCTCACTTGTCCGTTTCCCTACCCCCCCCACCATTACAAATTCACAAGCCTTATACCTAGTCTACCCTGGTCCCTGACACCCTAATGGAACCCCGTGAAACCCTGGCTCAGCAAATGCAGGGTCTCTCCCTACAGGTCCAGGCCCTGGCTCAGAGGGTCAACCAGCCTGATGCTACCTTGGTAGTTCCCCTCACCGCACCCCTTGAACCCCACCTCAAGTTGCCCGACCGGTTCTCAGGTGACCGGAGGGCTTTTCTCTCCTTTCGGGAGAGTTGTAGGCTTTACTTTCGCTTAAAGCCTCACTCCTCAGGTTCTGAGAGCCAGCGGGTGGGTATAATTATGTCCCGGCTCCAGGAAGGGCCCCAAGAGTGGGCCTTCTCCTTGGCTCCTGGCGCCCCTGAACTTTCCTCCGTTGATTGTTTCTTTTCTGCCCTCGGACTTATTTATGACGAGACTGACAGAACTGCCTTTGCCGAGAGTCAGCTGGTGACCTTACGTCAGGGTAAGAGACCTGTTGAGGAGTATTGCTCTGACTTTAGGAAGTGGTGCGTAGCTTCTCGGTGGAATGACCCTGCCTTAAGGTGCCAGTTTAGGTTGGGTCTGTCGAATGCCCTGAAAGACCTGCTAGTTAGTTATCCCTCTTCTGACTCCTTAGACCAGGTTATGGCTTTAGTGGTACGACTTGACCGACGTCTCAGGGAACGACAACGTGAACGTTTATGTGTTTTTTCCTCCGACTCCCCCATGATGCCTCCCGAAGTCCCGTTGCTTCGTTTCTCCCCTAAAGACTCAGAAATACCTATGCAACTCGGGGCCTCCGTGTCCCCTCAACAACGTAGAGAATTCCGCAGGAAGAATGGTCTCTGCTTCTACTGTGGGGATGTCAAGCATCAAGTAAACAACTGTCCCAAGCGTAAGAATGCTGTCAGAGAGCTCCCGCGTCTAAGTGATCATCGGGGAGGTCACTTGGGCGCACAGGTATTTCCCGTAAATATGAAACGTACTAAGATATTGCTTCCCTTTCAGGTCTCTTTTGGTGGTAGGTCTGCTACCGGCAGTGCCTTCGTGGATTCAGGGTCCTCTACTAATATCATGTCTGTGGAATTTGCTATGTCTCTCGCTATGCCTCTGATTGATTTGCCTAAACCTGTTCCGGTAGTGGGTATCGACTCCACTCCTCTTGCTAATGGTTATTTTACACAGCATACCCCTGTTTTTGAACTCCTTGTTGGCTCCATGCATTTGGAGCAATGCTCTGTACTATTGATGCAGGGATTATCGTACGATTTGGTTCTAGGTCTTCCCTGGTTGCAGTTGCATAATCCTACGTTTGACTGGAATACTGGGGAGCTAACCAAATGGGGTAATGAATGTTGTACGTCATGTTTTTCTGTTAATTCTATTTCTCCCCCTAAGGAGGTGAATACGCTACCCGAGTTTGTTCAGGACTTCGCTGATGTTTTCTCTAAAGAGGCCTCCGAAGTATTACCGCCTCATAGAGAATACGATTGCGCTATCGAATTGGTACCAGGAGCTAAGCTTCCTAAGGGTAGGATATTTAACCTTTCTTGTCCCGAACGTGAAGCCATGAGGGAGTATATCCAGGAATCCCTGGCCAAGGGTTACATTCGTCCCTCTTCTTCTCCGGTAGGTGCTGGCTTCTTCTTCGTAGGGAAGAAGGATGGGGGTCTTAGGCCATGCATTGACTACCGTGGCCTGAATAAGGTCACGGTAAGGAACCAGTATCCCCTTCCTTTGATTCCTGATCTCTTTAATCAGGTTCAGGGGGCCCAATGGTTCTCTAAATTGGATCTACGGGGGGCGTATAACCTTATTCGCATCAAAGAGGGGGATGAGTGGAAGACTGCGTTTAACACGCCCGAAGGCCATTTCGAATACCTCGTCATGCCCTTTGGGTTGTGCAATGCCCCTGCGGTCTTCCAGAACTTCATAAATGAGATTTTGAGAAATTACCTGGGGATATTTCTTGTAGTGTACCTTGATGACATATTGGTGTTTTCCAGGGACTGGTCCTCCCACATAGAGCATGTCAGGAAAGTGCTCCAGGTCCTTCGAGAAAACAAACTGTTTGCCAAAATCGAAAAATGTGTATTTGGGGTACAGGAGATACCATTTTTAGGTCAAATCCTCACTCCTCATGAATTCCGCATGGACCCTGCCAAGGTTCAGGCTGTGGCTGAATGGGTCCAACCTGCCTCCCTGAAAGCGCTACAGTGTTTTTTGGGGTTCGCTAACTATTACAGGAGATTTATTGCTAACTTCTCGGTCGTCGCTAAGCCTCTTACGGACCTCACTCGCAAGGGTGCTGATGTCCTCCATTGGCCCCCTGAGGCCGTCCAGGCTTTTGAGACCCTCAAGAAGTGCTTTATCTCGGCCCCCGTGCTGGTTCAGCCCAACCAAAGGGAGCCATTTATTGTGGAGGTTGACGCGTCCGAGGTGGGAGTGGGGGCCGTCTTGTCCCAGGGTACCAGCTCCCTCACCCATCTCCGCCCCTGTGCTTACTTTTCTAGGAAGTTTTCGCCCACGGAGTGTAACTATGATATTGGCAACCGCGAACTTTTAGCCATTAAATGGGCATTTGAAGAGTGGCGCCACTTCCTGGAGGGGGCTAGGCACCAGGTAACGGTCCTTACCGACCACAAGAATCTGGTTTTCCTAGAATCTGCCCGGAGGCTAAACCCGAGACAAGCTCGATGGGCGTTGTTTTTTACCAGATTCAATTTTTTGGTTACCTATAGGGCCGGGTCTAAAAATATTAAGGCGGATGCACTGTCGCGTAGCTTCATGGCCAGCCCTCCTTCGGAGGAAGATCCTGTTTGTATTTTGCCTCCAGGTATAGTCATTTCCTCTATCGAGTCCGATTTAGTCTCTGAAATTGCTGCTGATCAAGGTTCAGCTCCTGGGAACCTTCCTGAGAACAAGCTGTTTGTTCCCCTGCAATTCCGGCTAAGGGTACTTAGGGAAAATCACGACTCCGCACTATCTGGCCATCCAGGCATCCTGGGTACCAAACACCTCATTACCAGAAATTATTGGTGGCCTGGTTTGCCTAAAGACGTTAAGGCCTACGTCGCCGCCTGTGAGGTTTGTGCCAGGTCCAAGACTCCCAGGTCCCGACCAGCGGGCTTACTGCGTTCGTTGCCCATTCCCCAGAGACCTTGGACACATATCTCCATGGATTTTATCACCGATTTGCCTCCATCCCAAGGCAAGTCGGTGGTGTGGGTGGTGGTAGACCGCTTCAGTAAAATGTGCCACTTTGTGCCCCTCAAGAAACTACCCAACGCCAAGACGTTGGCTACCTTGTTTATCAAACACATCCTGCGTCTCCATGGGGTCCCCGTCAATATTGTTTCTGACAGAGGGGTACAATTTGTTTCATTGTTTTGGAGAGCCTTCTGTAATAAGTTGGGGATTGATCTGTCCTTCTCCTCTGCTTTCCATCCTGAAACCAATGGCCAAACGGAGAGGACTAATCAGTCTCTAGAACAATACTTAAGATGTTTTGTCTCTGACTGTCAATTTGATTGGGTTTCTTTCATTCCCCTCGCCGAATTTTCCCTTAATAACCGGGTCAGTAACTCGTCAGGGGTCTCTCCCTTTTTCTGTAATTTTGGGTTTAATCCACGGTTCTCCTCCGTTTCACCTGGTTGTTCCAACAATCCCGAGGTGGAGGTCGTTCATCGGGATCTGTGCACAGTCTGGGCCCAGGTTCAGAAGAACCTAGAGGCATCCCAGAGCATACAGAAGGCTCAGGCCGATAGAAGACGTTCTGCTAACCCCCTGTTTGTGGTCGGGGATCTGGTGTGGTTGTCATCCAGGAACTTGCGTCTCAAGGTTCCGTCCAAAAAGTTTGCTCCCCGGTTTATTGGGCCGTATAAGGTCATTGAGGTCCTCAGTCCTGTCTCTTTCCGGCTGGAGTTACCCCCGTCTTTTCGTATACACAACGTGTTTCATGCCTCCCTCCTGAAACGCTGCTCCCCGTCCTTGGCCCCCTCGAGGAAACCTCCTGTTCCCGTCCTCACCCCTGAGGGGGTGGAATTTGAGGTGGCCAGGATCGTGGACAGCAAGATGGTCCAAGGCTCCCTCCAGTACCTGGTCCATTGGAGAGGATACGGGCCCGAGGAGAGGACTTGGGTACCCGCCCGGGATGTTCACGCTGGGGTATTGGTCAGGAGGTTCCACCTGCGTTTCCCCAGTAAGCCAGGTCCACTTAGAAAGGGTCCGGTGGCCCCTCATAAAAGGGGGGGTACTGTAAAGGATCTGCCAGGCACTGCTTCGGGGTTAACTCCCAGAATTAATCAGTCAACACCTGAGTGTACATCCCTGAGACAGACACCAGCTTCCTCCACTCAGGCTGGCAGGCTTAGGAGTGGGAGAGCCTATCGCAACCTGGCCAGACTCAGCTAGCTCCCGCCCTCGGTCTATTTAAGCCTGCTCTTCCTGTCCATCTGTGCTTGTGAATTCTTTCCTTGAGGTTTCCTGGCCCAGCTACAGCTCCTGCTACTTTTTGATCCTGCTCCATACAGACCCCGGCTTACCGACTACTCTTCTGCTTTTCGCTTTGTACCTCGCACTCTCCTGGCTTGACTCGGCTCGTTCACTACTCTGTTGCTCACGGTGTTTCCGCGAGCAACTGCCCATTTCCTTTGCTTGTATTCCCTTGTTTGTTTGTCGTGTTTGTCATGCACTTACTGAGCGCAGGGACCGCCGCCCAGTTGTACCCCGTCGCCTAGGGCGGGTCGTTGCAAGTAGGCAGGGACAGAGTGGCGGGTAGATTAGGGCTCACTTGTCCGTTTCCCTACCCCCCCCCACCATTACATATCTATTGGAATCAGAACCGATAAAAACACAGGGAGCCTGCTCTATGAACTATCAAGGCGTCACAAATAGGCTTCTACCTGGCTATACACGTTGTGCCTCATGACGTACACACTATCCCTCCATGTTTCACACACTTGCACCCCATTATCCATTTATTTCTATTGAGGCACTTCACTCATTACTGCCCCCTATATTTCACTTATAGTATTACACTTGCACACACACTATTCATTTATTATTTCTTACTACACATCCCATGCACCACACACCACTCCCCTCAAGACTAGTGGGAGTGGCTATTATTATTTAAAGCACCTGCTCGCCCTTTCATCAGCATTTCTGGCCTGGCTGTGTCCATTTGTAAGTATGGCCTTTTTCGGTGTTTTTGTATATGTCCCTGTGTTTTTATCGGTTCTGTTTGTGCATCAGGAACGTTCTGTTCCAGTTTAGGATTTAGGGACTCGCAAGTCTGGGGATCCTTGTCGTGGATTGCGAGCTTGCGTCCTTTTGGCCAAAATGATTACCAATACCCCAGGTATTTTTCATTATTATGTATATTCGCTTCTCTTGGACACAGCCGGGTCTTTGATGCTGGGAGAGCATGGTGTGTTGTTGTTTGGCATAGCAAGCAGGGTAGCCCGCTCTATGAATTATCAAGGCGTCACAAATAGGCTTTTACCTGGCTATACACGTTGTGCCTCATGACGTACACACTATCCCTCCATGTTTCACTCACTTGCACCCCATTATCCATTTATTTCTATTGAGGCACTTCATTTATTACTGCCCCCTATATTTCACTTATAGTATTACACTTGCACACACACTATTCATTTATTATTTCTTACTACACATCCCATGCACCACACACCACTCCCCTCAAGACTAGTGGGAGTGGCTATTATTATTTAAAGCACCTGCTCGCCCTTTCATCAGCATTTCTGGCCTGGCTGTGTCCATTTGTAAGTATGGCCTTTTTCGGTGTTTTTGTATATGTCCCTGTGTTTTTATCGGTTCTGTTTGTGCATCAGGAACGTTCTGTTCCAGTTTAGGATTTAGGGACTCGCAAGTCTGGGGATCCTTGTCGTGGATTGCGAGCTTGCGTCCTTTTGGCCAAAATGATTACCAATACCCCAGGTATTTTTCATTATTATGTATATTCGCTTCTCTTGGACACAGCCGGGTCTTTGATGCTGGGAGAGCATGGTGTGTTGTTGTTTGGCATAGCAAGCAGGGTAGCCCGCTCTATGAATTATCAAGGCGTCACAAATAGGCTTTTACCTGGCTATACACGTTGTGCCTCATGACGTACACTTTATCCCTCCATGTTTCACTCACTTGCACCCCATTATCCATTTATTTCTATTGAGGCACTTCATTTATTACTGCCCCCTATATTTCACTTATAGTATTACACTTGCACACACACTATTCATTTATTATTTCTTACTACACATCCCATGCACCACACACCACTCCCCTCAAGACTAGTGGGAGTGGCTATTATTATTTAAAGCACCTGCTCGCCCTTTCATCAGCATTTCTGGCCTGGCTGTGTCCATTTGTAAGTATGGCCTTTTTCGGTGTTTTTGTATATGTCCCTGTGTTTTTATCGGTTCTGTTTGTGCATCAGGAACGTTCTGTTCCAGTTTAGGATTTAGGGACTCGCAAGTCTGGGGATCCTTGTCGTGGATTGCGAGCTTGCGTCCTTTTGGCCAAAATGATTACCAATACCCCAGGTATTTTTCATTATTATGTATATTCGCTTCTCTTGGACACAGCCGGGTCTTTGATGCTGGGAGAGCATGGTGTGTTGTTGTTTGGCATAGCAAGCAGGGTAGCCCGCTCTATGAATTATCAAGGCGTCACAAATAGGCTTTTACCTGGCTATACACGTTGTGCCTCATGACGTACACACTATCCCTCCATGTTTCACTCACTTGCACCCCATTATCCATTTATTTCTATTGAGGCACTTCATTTATTACTGCCCCCTATATTTCACTTATAGTATTACACTTGCACACACACTATTCATTTATTATTTCTTACTACACATCCCATGCACCACACACCACTCCCCTCAAGACTAGTGGGAGTGGCTATTATTATTTAAAGCACCTGCTCGCCCTTTCATCAGCATTTCTGGCCTGGCTGTGTCCATTTGTAAGTATGGCCTTTTTCGGTGTTTTTTTATCTATTGGAATCAGTGGCGTTTTTTGGTTATCAACAAGATCTTATTTATCTGTGCTGGTGCAGAAATTGTCTTGAGTCCATTAAAAACCTTGACGAGTCTCTTTTAATAGTACACACCAAATTTGGGCCATTTGGTTGATATATAAATTTAAAAAAGAAAAAAGGGGATACTGTCAAATGGATGTTTATGAATGCATGTCTGGCATAGACATCTATTATTTTTAAAAAAAGGATGTTTTTTTGTGTTTTTATGTTGCTTTAAAAAATATTTTCACTACTGAAAAAAAATGGTTTCGAGACCTTAACCTGCTAAACATATGCCAAAAAGACCCCCTACAGTCATAAGTCTACCCCATACAAGCCTATGTGTTCTGTACAATATATGTCTAGATAACTTTTTTTTTAAATGTGCTTGGCGTATCTTTTGTGCCTCTTTTGCAGTACTTGAAAGTTGAAAGGTATGACACAATTTACAGATAGATGCTACAGCATACCCCATCCCTGTTGTTGTTGTTTTTGTGAAGTTTTTCACCACTATCTTCAAATATCACTTTAGCAAGAAAAATATCCACATCGCTGTAAGTAAATGAGACATAATTAGCAAACTTTGGCTATAGCTCTAGCTTCTTATTTACTATTATATGGCCAATTCTAAATTTTGAGTGGAAATCCTGTTTAATTTAGACAGATCTGATCATCTGGGGACCTGTCATACAGGAAGAGATTGCATAAACCAGACAACCCTTTTAGGAAGCTTCTCCAGATCCTGACTAGCTATGACAGGTAGGTGCTAAATAAGGGACATTCATATAACTTTATCATTTTATTTCCACAAGTGATGGAGACTTTTTCTCATTAGTTTTCTGCCCTAGTTGTTCTGCGAAAATATTTTATAAATATTCCCTATGGCGTGTATGATTTAGATTATGTCTCATTTTTCTGTTATCTCCAAATGTCACAACAATTTAGATACCTAACATTACAGCATAGTGAAAGATGAAGACCAAGGAATACATGGACATATTTATCAAGGCCAAATCGGGTCACAAAAAGGGATTCAGATTTAAAAAAAATAATAATTACACAGTTCTAATGATAAAAATGTTGTTTTACGATTTGTCCCAGAAAGAACCCCGGCTTTTGTTTTACCATTTTACCTTGAGATTTACATAGGTGTACCATGTTTTTCTTCTAAAAGTTTATAAGCTTGGGAGTAAATGTATGGTTCATAATGACATCTGCACCATATTTCTAGAATGCATGGCTGTCTTTTTCATACTCTACATGTGGTTGGAAAATGCCACAGATGTATATGGCATTTAGGCCGAATTCAGACGACCGTAGTATGCGTCCGTGTAACGGCCGTCAAAACAATGGCAGTCACATGTACGCATGTATTTCAATGGGGCCATTCACACGGCCGTTGTTTCAACGGACCGTGTGAAGGGTCCGTTGAAAAATAGAACATGTCCTATTTTGTTCCGTTTTCACGGATCCCTCGATAGACTCAAGTCTATGGGGATCCATGAAAACTGAACCCGCATGGGGGCAACTCGAATGTGAAAAACTGCAGTTTTTCACGCCCGAGTTTCCCCCAGTTCATCTGAATTCGGCCTTAGGCTCTGTACACATTGGTGCTGGTTCTATTCCGACTAGTGTCCATTTTTTCACGGCAAGAATATTGTAGCCTACAGTGCTTTTCACAAATTGAGTAAAAGTACAAAGTAGGTGAATGAAGATTTAATAAACCCCATTTACTTACAGCGTGAATAATCCACAGAGGATTCTGTTGTGGAAATGCCATTGATCTACACTACTGATGACCACATGTGGATTTTGGCACAATTTTAGTGGGGATTTGTAGGATGATTTCATAGCGTAATATTTATGCACTGTGTGTACCCGGCCTTAGGTTGGTATTTTTTTGTACTAAGGTTAAATCCTCACCTAGCGGACTTTTTTATGCTGCAGATTTTGTTGGAAATCTTCTGCAAAATCAGCGTGTATAAAATGTGGATTAAACTGCAGATTTGAAGCGGATTTTACCCTTTGAAAATCCACAGCAAGCACTGAATTCCACTCTGGGTTTTTTTCCAGTGCATGTGGATGAGGTATTGTAAAATATGTATTGCACTGTAAATTATTGCACATTTTTGGGGCGGATTAAGCAACAATGTCTGCGACGTGTGAATTAACCCTTAGAGGTCCATTTAATTAAGTAATCAACACACATCATACTTGCTGGGATTTGTATTTGAAAGGTTTGTATGTAACACTCTATATTCTATATACCTGATATATCATATTTTTGGTGGGGTTTTGTCATGAATAGTACTTCAATGATGTCTATACTGTACGTCTATTCTGTGAATATGCTGTACATCTAATCAAATTTGTACCATATATTGCAAATAGCAAAATTAAAATTTTTACAATTTGCCTGCAGATTGTACAGAATGAAAGTGCCGCACACTTCACAATCCACAATGCAGAAAATTCATGTGATCTGTGGTGGTCTGAACTCAGGTATCCCCAAAATCAGGAAGAAGGGGCACATTGCCATTCTCATCCATATGGCTGTGCAGCTAAGCTCTTTCCGCTTGTATGAGGCTGAGCTGCAGTTAAGATATAGGCACTGTATCAGTTACTGCAGTGCAGTGAATGTGTTGTGGCACTTCAGCAAGTCCTGCAGTCCCTTTGCTCTTCTGACTGATGGGGGTCCTGGGGCTTAGACCCTCAAAGAACACACATTGGTTCGGAGGCTACACTTTTATCTAAAGTGGCATGTCATGTTGTATGCATATCGCAAGGTATATTATTCTTTTTAGATTACAGAAAAGTAATTGTATATGTGGAGATGACATTCAATAAAATGAGGAGTACCTGAAAACAAACACATCACATCTAAATCTTAAATGCCGACTGTTCTGCACTAGCTATTTTCTGGTCTTGTACACATTAGAAGGTTGTTTGGTCTCAATGAAATAATAAAGGTCTGACCAGAAAAGATAACATCTTTAGTAACTCTATTTAGAAAATCTTGGCTCTGGCGCTCTCACTTTTTTCTCTTAATAATTCAATGTAAAGAGTCCATGCCATAAAAATAGTGGTGTGCGGAAACCTTTGTTATGAATGCAATGCTTTGATGTGTTGGCCAAAAAGACTTTTGGTTCTCCATCATGAAATATCTTTATGCATTATTTATGCACTGTTACATTTCATGCAACTGTTTATACACTAGTAAGAAAATAAAAACCATGTCGGATAAGGAATGTCATTGAGACATTTTACAATGGAATCTTTACAATTTCAAATACATAAAAAAAAAAAAAGATCGACTTTGAATAATGTATATATGTTACATATGAAATGCTGCAAAATAGTTTTATATATAGTTTTTGTAAAACAATGTTCAGCTTTGAGAAGAGCAATAACATATTAGTACTAATTATAATTAAGCCTTTTAAACGAACCAGGACCGCCCACTGTATATTTACGGCGGCCAGTCCCAGTCCCTTACGGCTTACGTTGACTGCCCCTGGCGAGAAGACAGAGGCGGTTTTCGCCTCTTCTGTCTTCTCTGTTCTCACGTACACAGTGCTCAATGAGCCGTGTGTATAGAATAGAGGCAGCAGCACATGATCGCAGGGATGCTATTAGTAGGAGGTTGCTTCTGGGTCTAACTTGACCACGCACAGCCATATCAGTTACAATAGTCACTATAAAAAGTACACATAAAACACCCCCCAAAAAAATACGCGCCCCCCCGCCAATCATTCTCGTAATACTAGCCTTGACCCAATTACCCTAAAATAGACATGTAATATATCAAAATTTATGGTAGACAATGACGCTCACAAATAAAAAGTCTATTTTAGGGTAGTAATAAATTATTACCAGAAAGAAATAGCAAAAATAATAAATTTGTAACTTTAAGTCTGAAATAGCTAAAATTATGTGTAGAAATGAAAAGAAAAGAAACTTGCATTGTTATGGCTTAATCGTGTCTGGTCCTAAAGTCTCAAAATAGCCTGGTCCTGAACCGGTGTTTAGAACAGAGTCACAGCTACAGGAGGTTTTCCTTCACCTGAGGCAAATGTACAGTTCACTGCCCTAGCCCTGTATCTAAAAGCTTAATGACGCGCCCCCACCTGGCACCCAGAACCCAGGGTCAATGACCTGCCAGTCTGTCACCCCATCCCCGCTACACCCTTGCTTTGGAATGTTTAGTAAATCTTTTACATTTTAACTACCTGATTTACCTTCTAATATATTCTTTGAGTCACACATATTAAAGATTATGTACACCTTTGAAATAGTTGTTTTACTTAGATGTGATCGATAACAGGTGGATACTGCGTGTCAGAAACATGCAGGACCCGTGGTCACTGAACCCCTCAGTACCGCTGACCTGAAGGATTCAGGTCTCAGTGCAAGATACAGCTCTTCTGTATACAGGATACAAAGCAGCTGTATCTCAAAAAGTTTAAATATTTTTTAATAAAAAGTTAGAAAGAAACTATAGAAAATTGCACCAAACACACTGATAGACAGTTTTATAAAAAAATAAAAATAAAAAAAAAGATTCCAAAGGTGTACATAGCCATTAAATACACTCCACCATAACTGGATTTTAAAACCTATACCATAATGATGTGGGAGTTTGGCAGATTACAAGGTCTGTTAAATGAGTGCATGTTGTACATATGGATGTGTAACGATACTAAGACGTTTGTGAACCTTTAGAATTTTAAACAAAACTACATTGTGTATGTCCTGCAAAAGGACCTGCAGACATAAGGTCACATGACCTTATGTTTGCAGTTCTTGTTACTGTTGCAAGACCTGCAGGTCACATGACCATGTAGGCAGGTCCTAGTACAGCAGCAAGACTCCATAGAGAAGACTGTGAGCTGCTATGTAAGTATATGGGGTCTGTATTCGTTTAAGGGCTCTGGGGTCTGTATTTGGAGGGTCTGGGGGGTCTGTATTTAGGGGGTCTGGGGTCTGTATTTAGGGGGTCTGGTCTGGGGGCTGTATTAATTTAGGGGTCTGTATTTAGGGGTCTGGGATCTGTATTAGTTTAGGCGGTCTGTGGTCTGTATTTAGAAGTCTGAAGTCTGTATTAATTCAGGAAGTCAGGTCTGGGGTCTGTATTAGTTTAGGGGGTCTGGTCCGGGGTCTGTATTAGTTTAGGGGTCTGGTCCAGGGTATGGAACAATTTAGGGGGCTTGTTGTCAGAATTTTTGTGTTTCTATAGAGGCTGGAAATGGCTGCAGAAGTGAGGGGCAAAAAGGATTTGGCAGGAAACTCTGCAGTCATCAGGAGAAGTCATCATAATGGTCTGTGTCAGATGGAGAAGAAAAGAAAACTACTCCCCTCGAGAAGATGTCACCTGTGAGTCTCTGGATTTATAGAGGATCGGTCCCCTCTCCTAACATGTCTCTTATAGGAAATCCTTGTATTCCACAAAAAGATTTTGTGTAGCCCAGGACTAATAGACAACTGAGTCTTACCATTCCCATTGTTAGGAGGATGTGTCCCTACACAGTATAAGGGTATGTTCACACGATGAGAGGCTTTTATGGCTGAAATGACAGACTGTTTTCAGGAGAAAACAGCTGCCTCGTTTCAGCTGTAATTCCTCCTCCTCGCATTTTGCGAGGCTTGTCTGACAGCCGTAAATTTTGAGCTGTGCTTCATTGAGTTCAATGAAGAACGGCTCAAATTACGTCTGAAAGAAGTGCCCTGCACTTCTTTTGATGAGGCTGTATTTTTACGCATCGTCGTTTGCACAGTACGTCGGCAAACCCATTCAAATGAATGGGCAGATGTTTGCCGACGTATTGTAGCCCTATTTTCAGACGTAAAACGAGGCATAATACGCCTCGTTTACGCCTGAAAATAGGTCGTGTGAACCCAGCCTAATACTGTCAGCGATGGTTGGAGACTCAGTATGTAGGGACACAGACCTTTGACAAGGGGAATCGTAAAACACCCATTTGTCAATGCATGCACAGAAAGGTGGTCTTGACAATAGACACGGCGCGGCAGGACGGCGGTGGAGAAGGGGGCCCGAGTTTGGGGAATAGCCCAGGGCCTATGGTCATCTTAATCCGCCACTGCATACAGTTATGATATGCCACAAATGTTGCAATGGGATAGAAAGCACCATGTCACATTGTCCCTGCTTAGATTTCCCTTGGAGACAGCATGGATTTATATGAATTAAAAATAAATACCCTTTTATAAGTTATTTGGATTATCTGTATGTTTCCTATGACTTAAAGGGGTTTTCCGGAACAAATTAACTAATTTCTTTTTCACTGCACATATAAAAATAATGTAATTTGTAGTATATGTACGTTTTGATTTCATCTTCTAACACCCGATTCCAGCGCTGGTCACGTGACACATCTCCAGTAGCAAAATCCTTACTTCCGGCGCTAGCCCGTCCATGATCTGAGTTCCGTTTTCCGGCTAGCTCAATGTACGGATACGTCATTCCTGACGTCATTGTACATTGATGGAAGTGGTGGACCGGATACTCCCTTTCTTCTGATAGTTTCCGGTCTGCTGCTCGGGGAGACAAGCACTGCTAGTCTCTGAGCATGTGTGGTAAACACTGCTAGTCTCTGAGCATGCGTGGTTTCTACACTAGCAGTCTTTACTACGCATGCCCACTCCTGCGCTATCACAGCACCTGCGTGGTCATTTTCTACCCCCTAGCAGCGGACCGTAAGCAGAAGAAATTATGTGATGTCAGGAGCCAGTTGCTAGTAGTGCTCTGGCAAGGACTCCGGCGCTAGGGTTAGAGAGCCGGAGTCCCAGTCAGAGCGCTAGTATAGGCTCTGCTCCTGGACTCTGTGGAATCCCCTGACATCACTGTCCATATATGGACAGTGTTGTAAGGGTCTTCCCCAGAGCCGGAGTCCTGGGCAGAGCGCTAGTATAGGCTCTGCTCCGGGACTCTGTGGAATCCCCTGATATCACTGTCCATATATGGACAGTGTTGTCTGGGGCTTCCCCAGAGCCGGAGTCTTGGGCACAGCGCTAGTATCAGCTCTGCTTCAGACTCTGTGGAATCCCCTGACATCACTGTCCATATATGGACAGTGTTGTCAGGGTCTTCCCCATAGCCAGAGTCCCAAGCAGAGTGTTAGTATAGGCTCTGCTCCGGGACTCTGTGGAATCCCTGACATCACTGTCCATATATGGACAGTGTTGTCAGGGTCTTCCCCAGAGACAGAGTCTTGGGCAGAGTGCTTATATAGGCTCTGCTTTGGGACTCTGTGGAATCCCCTCACATCACTGTCCATATATGGACAGTGTTGTCAGGGTCTTGCCCAGAGCCGGAGTCCCGGGCAGAGCACTAGTATAGACATCAGTGATGTCAGGGGATTCCACAGAGACCCGGAGAAGAGCCTATACTAGCACTCTGCCTGGGACTCCGGCTCTGGGGAAGACCCTGACAGCACTGTCTATATATGGACAGTGATGTCAGGGGATTCCACAGAGTCCCGGAGCAGAGCCTATACTAGACGACCTAATTTTACTTGCTACCCGGGTTGACATGAGGGTCAGAGAAAGATCCCAAGAGGTTCGTCGAGAGAGAAGGCTTCCTAGGTTGGCTCCTAACTTCCAGCAACCCCTCTTCTCCTCATCTGTTGCTCCACCCGAGGTCCCGATGCAAGTAGGTCGGCTTAGACTGTCTGTCCAGGACAAACAGCGCAGGAGCATTTCTGGACTTTGTCTATATTGCGGCCTCGCTGGCCATGTCGTGCGTCTGTGTCCCCAGAAGCCAAAAAACTCGAACACCTAGGATTGGTTGGAGAGACGACCCTGGGCGACACAGAATTTGACAGAGAACTCACCTCCAAGCTGTCCATCCCTGTGACTATTGTCGCTGGCGAGAGGTCCCACCTGGCCTCTGCCTATCTGGATTCTGGCTCTGCAGCCAATTTTATACGCGGAGACCTTGTGGATCTTCTTCACTTGCCCACTACCCTTCTGGAGAAGCCATTGATTGTTTCCTCAGTAGACAGACTTCCGCTCCCCAACCCAATATTGTCTGTGACCAAACCACTGAGGCTTCAAGTGGGAGCCCTTCATTCTCAGCTCATCTCCCTTTTTGTCCTACCCAAGGCCGTCAACCCCGTGCTGCTGGGTTTGCCTTGGCTCCGTCTATACGCCCCAGTCCTGGATTGGAACTCCGGAGAGGTTCTCCAGTGGGGCCCCAAGTGCCTCAACCGCTGTCTGGGGCAAATCCATCCACTTCAGCCTCCTCCGCATCAGTCATTGGCAGGGCTGCCCTCTTGCTACTCTCAGTTCTCGGCTGTTCTCAACAAGAAGGAGGCAGAGACGTTGCCGCCACAACAAGCGTATGATTGTCCTATTGACTTGGTCCCTGATTCGTCTCCTCCTCGCGGTAGAGTATACCCTCTCTCCTTACCTGAGACCCAGTCGATGTCTGCCTATATCAAGGAGAATTTAGAGGGGGGCTTCATATGCAAATCCTTTTTCTTTGTTAAAAAGAAAGACGGATCCCTCCAACCCTGCATTGACTACCGGGGTCTCAACCAGATCACGGTAAAGAACAGATACACATTGCCTTTAATCTCTGAACTGTTTGATCGCATATGGGGAGCAAATTTTTTTTCCAAACTAGACCTTCGGGGGGCCTACAATCTAATACGGATTCTTCAGGGTGACGAATGGAAGACGGCATTTAATACACGTGATGCTCACTACGAATACCTGGTTATGCCCTTCGGCCTGTGTAATGCCCCCGCGGTCTTTCAAGAGTTCATCAATGACATCTGCCGTGATCTCCTATATGTCTGTGTTGTGGTGTATCTTGATTTGATTTTTCCCCAGATCCAGCGACTCATCAGAGACATGTCCGCCAAGTTTTGCTTCGATAAAGGGAGTATGACCTATATGCCAAGCAGGAGAAGTGCGTGTTCGAGAGAAAGTCTCTACCCTTCCTGGGCTACATCATCTCCGATCAGGGCCTCAAAATGCATCCTGAAAAGGTAAAGGCTGTCTTGGAATGGCCACGCCCTCAAGGCTTAAGGGCCATACAGCGCTTCCTGGGATTCGCCAACTTCTACCGGCTGTTCATCCCAAACTTCTCCTCACTGACAGCTCCCATCTCTACCCTCACCAAAAAGGGCATGAACGCCAAGGTGTGGACTCCAGAAGCAGAGGCTGCGTTCAAGAGCTTAAAGAAGGCCTTCACGTCAGCCTCAATCCTTTATCATCTTGATGTGTCCCTACAGTTTTAGTTGGAGGTGGACGCCTCCTCTGTTGGTGCTGGCGCACTTCTGTTCCAGAGAGGCTCCAAAGGCAAGACTGTGGTATGTGTCTACTGCTCTAAGCTTTTTTCTCCCACAGAGCGCAACTACTCGATTGGGGATCGGGAGTTACTGGCCATCAAGCTGTCTCTGCAGAAGTGGAGACACCTACTAGAGGGCGCAGCTCATCCAATCCTGATCTTCACGGACCACAAGAACCTCACCTATCTCCAGACGACCCAACGGCTGAACCCACGTCAGGCCAGGTGGTTGCTGTTCTTCGCTCGGTTCCAGTTTGAGCTCCACTACAGCCCTGCCGACAAGAATGTGAGGGCCGATGCCTTGTCTAGGTCGTTCGAGACAGAAGACACTGTGGAGTCCCCACAGAATATCATTGACCCTTCCTGCATCATCTCTGTCAACCCTCTGCAAGTTAGAGACATTCCCCCGGGGAGGACCTTTGTGCGTCTGGCAGATAGAGGAAGAATCCTTCACTAGGGACACAGTTCCAAGCTAGCAGGTCACGCGGGTGCCTGTAAGACCCGAGACCTAAATGCCCATCAGTTCTGGTGGCCCACGCTACCCAAAGATGTCACAGATTTTGGCTCCTCCTGCACGGTGTGCGCAGCAAATAAAGTTGCCCAATCCAGACCAGCTGGTCTGCTCCAGCCACTGCCTGTGCCCGATGCCCCCTGGCGACATATTGCTATGGACTTTGTCACGGACCTGCCTCTCTCTGGTGGATGCAGTACGGTCTGGGTGGTGGTGGATCGGTTTTCCAAAATGGCTCATTTTGTTCCACTGACTGGTCTGCCTTCTGCTTCCCGACTGACCGGCCTCTTCATCCAACATATCTTCCATCTGCACGGCTTTCCTCTGCATATTGTCTCGTATCCAGCGGTTTCAGTTCAACTCAGAGTTCTGGAGAGACCTCTGCGGTCTCCTCAGTGTGAAGATGGACTTTTCCTCGGCCTACCATCCCCAGTCAAATGGTCGAGTCGAGAGGGTTAATCAGATTATGGAGAACTATCTGCGGCACTTTATCTCCAGGCAGCATGACGACTGGGTGCAGCTGCTTCCTTGGGCTGAGTTCTCTTACAACAACCATACTAGTGAGTCCACCATCTCCAGCCCATTCTTCATTGTCTACGGCCAACATCCACAAAGACCTCTTCCTGTTTCCACTATGTCCCAGGTGCCTGCAGCTGATTCTACTTTCAGGGACTTTCTGCAGATCTTCTATTCTGCTGGCGGTCTACCGCATGGAGAGAAAGGCAGATACATGAAGACGAGAGCCTCCCCAGTTTCTTCCAGGCACTAAGGTCTGGCTGTCTTCCAAGAATATCCGGCTGAGGGTGCCATCCTGCAAGTTTGCTCCAAGGTTCCTCGGACCCTTCGAGATTATGCTGCAGATAAATCCTGTCTCTTACAAGCTTCGGCTGCCTCTCACCCACAAGATCCCAAACTCCTTTCACGTCTCTCTGCTGAAGCCTGTGGTCCTGAACCGCTACTCCAAGACTCCTAGTTCCGCAGTGGCTCCTACCGGCTCGTCAGGGACATTTGAGGTGAGGGAGATCTTGGACACCAGGAGTAAGAGGAAGAACGTTTTATTTGGTGGATTGGAGGGGATTTGGCCCAGAGGAGAGGACTTGGGAGCCAGAGGAGAACATCAATGCTCCTGCCCTCGTGAAGAAGTTTCTCTCCCGCTCTGGTCCCAAGAAGAGGAGGCATAAGAGGGGGGATACTGTAACGTCTATGGCCACGGACCGTCGTCCTGACTTACCCTCTGATGGCCATGGACAAGTGAGTTCCCAACGGCATCTCCCTCCTGGGAGACGCCGGCACTCACTTCCTGGTCCGGACACTGTCACCCGCAGGGTGCGTGCGCCCGCGCGTGCATGGCCTTAAAGGGCCAGTACACTCACATTTGCAGAATAGCTGCAATTAGCCCAGAATGCCTCTGGGCTATACAAGGGGCTCTGCCCTCTCGATCATTGCCTGAGCGTTGTTGTGTTACCTTAAGTTTGTCCTTGCAAATGGTCTCCTAGTGTTTTCCAGTTCCCAGTGTTTCCCGTTCCTGCTGCCTGTATCCTGTATCCCGTGCTACCGTGGCTCTGTGCCTTCAAGAGTTGGAGTCGTGTTGTGTTCTCCACTGCATCTATTGTGTCGCACCCCGCCGGGTGTCTGTCTACTGTCGGAGCCTCAAATTAGCCTGAAACCACCACTACTGTCTAAATTGTCTGAGGTACCCTTTCAGAACTATAGATATTGCATTACCTGTTTGGCCAGCTGCTACCCCACACCGTGACACCTACGCTGCATATGTGCAGATATTATCTATCTATCTATCTATCTATCTATCTCTTTCATATCTATATATCTATCTATTCTTCTATCTATCAATCTATCTATCTATCTATCTATCTATCTATCTATCTATCTATCTATCTATCTATCTATCTATCTATCTATCTATCTCTCTTTCATATCTCCCTTACTATCTGATATCTCTCTCTCTATCTGTCTATTAATATATCTATAAATCTCTCTCCCTCTTTCTCGTCTATCTGTGAAAGGGGCCACAATTTCTAAGCAGTCCAGGACTCATGTAGTAACAGGTGAATGCCTCAGGCATTCAGCAGATGTACCCGTAAAATGCACCCTAGTGTTGACCTCAATCCCCCCAATTGTCAGCCACAATACCACCCCAGTATCCGCCACATTGCCACCATTTAGCTAGTTATAATACTCCTGGTTCTCAGCCGCAATGCCCCTATATTCAGTAACAATACACCCCCACTGTCACAGATGCACTGCCTTTCAGTGCCAGCAGGATAACACTATTAATGGGGTTAGTAGGCTGGGGGTTTGTGAAGAGGCTGTGGAAAATCATTGAGCAAAATACCTCTGTGCAGCAAATGGCAGAGGCAAGTCGTCATGGAAGAAGTCATAATTACAGTCTGGGAGGGATGGAGTGTAAGCCGGGGAAAAAAACTGTGAGTAATCTGGATTTAATTGTTTATTCTGCCTCTGACTGTGCCTTACCAGTATGTTATTAATTGATCCACTCTGCACTGTGTGCTGACACTCTGCAGACCACCTGTGTGGAATCAGACCACTATATGATCACTGTCTGCAGACTCAGTATATTGGTAAAATTCACTTACAGTATGGTGGAAATGTATTATAATTTTAGGATTCCCATAGTGATTTTAATTCAGCAAAAGTAAGATATTATTATTCAGCCACAATATGGAGGTGTGTTCCAGTCACAGTATAGTGGTGTTATTTAGTCACGATATGGTGGTGTTATCCAGTCACGGTATTGTGGTGTTATCCAGTCATGATAGTCACAAAATGGTTGTATTATCCATTAACGGTATGGTGGGTTTTATCCAGTCATTGTATAATTGTATTATCCAGTCACAGTCAATTTAGCAGTATGTAGTTGTTGGAAAGCGGTTTTATTTAGTCACGGTATGGTGGTGTTATCCAGTCCCGGTACGGTGGTGTTATTCAGTCTCAGTATGGTGGTGTTATCCAGTCAGAGTATGGTGGTGCTATTCAGTCACGGTATAGTAGTGTTATACAGTAACGTATAGTTGTATTATCTAGTCACTGTATGGTGGTGTTATTTAGTCATGTACTGGATGGTTGCATTATCCAGTCATGATATGGTGTTGTTATTAAGTTCCGTTATGGTGGTGTTATCAAGTTACGGTATGGTGGTGTTATCCAGTCTCGGTATGGTGGTGTTATCCAGTCTCAGTATGGTGGTCTTATCCAGTCATGGTATAGCAGTGTTATCTAGTCACGGTATGGTAGTGTTACACAGACACGTATGGTTGTATTATCTAGTTACTGTATGGTGGTGTTATTCAGTCATGTATGGTTGTATTATCTAGTTACGATTTGGTGTCGTTATTAAGTTCCGTTATGGTGGTGTTATCCAGTCACGGTCTGATGGTGTTATCCAGTCACGGTATGGTGGTGTTATTCAAATCACAGTATGGTGGTGTTATTCAGTCACGTATGGTTGTATTATCTAGTCACTGTATGGTGGTGTGATTTAGTCATGTACTGTATGGTTGTATTATCCAGTCACTATATGGTGTTGTTATTAAGTTCCGTTATGGTGGTGTTATCAACTCACGGTATGGTGGTATTATCCAGTCTCGGTATGGTGGTGTTATCCAGTCTCAGTATGGTGGTGTTATCCAGTCACACTGAAACAGTGTTATCTAGTCACGGTATGGTAGGGTTATACAGACACATATGGATGTATTATCTAGTTACTGTATGGTGGTGTTATTCAGTCATGTATGGTTGTATTATCCAGTTATGATTTGGTGTCGTTATTAAGTTCCGTTATGGTGGTATTATCCAGTCACGGACTGATGGTGTTGTCCAGTTACAGTATGGTGGTGTTATTCAGTCACGGTATGGTGATGTTATTCAGTCACGGTATGGTGGTGTTATTCAGCCATGGTTTGGTGGTGTTATCCAGTCACGGTCAGATGGTGTTATTTATTCACAGTATGGTGGTGTTATTCAGTCACAGTACAGTGGTGTTATCCAGTCACGGTATGGTGGTGTTATCCAGTCACGGTTTGGTGGTGTTATCCAGTCACGGTATAGTGGTGTTATTCAGTCACGGTCTGATGGTGTTATTTATTCACAGTATAGTGGTGTTATTCAGTCACGGCATGGTGGTGTTATCCAGTCACGGTATAGTGGTGTTATTCAGTCACGGTCTGATGGTGTTATTTATTCACAGTATGGGGGTGTTATCTAGTCACGGTATAGTGGTGCTATTCAGTCACGGTCTGATGGTGTTATTTATTCACAGTATGGTGGTGTTATTCAGTTCTGGTATGGTGGTGTTATCCAGTCACGGTATAGTGGTGTTATTCAGTCACGGTCTGATGGTGTTATTTATTCACAGTATGGTGGTAATATTTAGTCACTGTATTATAACTTTTTGGGGTAGTACTAATCTATGTATACAGATATCGGATTCTGATGCAGAATAGTGTGGCCTGTATTTGCCAATAGAGCACATGAGTCTTGGGTAACACAGTCCACACCACTAAACACCAGGACCGTGCTGCGCAGTAGGCAGTAATGCATTGTGTAAATGTCACTGAGTGGCAATTACATTTATCAATTGTGCCACCAAGGTTTTTTTTACAGCATCACAAATGATGATGAACAATACTTTTATCATTGATCTTCTCTTTTGTTAAAACTGACCAATTATTATTATTATTGCTCAGAAACGAGCCAATCATGATGATCATTGGCACGTCTAAGACTGCGTCAACATGGTGCGTTTTTTTGCATTTTTTAAATATCCATGGATTGTTACAAAGCCTTTCAGTTGTAATCTGATATTCAATTTACTATTCATTGGCTTATAGCTGTAGAAGTTTCTAAAATGCATGGGTAATTTAAAAAAGCTTCCGTTTTTCAGATGCGTTTTCTTTCCAGCACTTCAAAAACACAACAAAAACGAACAATGTGAGTCCAGTCTAAATTAGCCTATAATGTATTAGAGTATTAAGACTAGTGCCTAGAGCAGAGTGAGCTTTAAATTCATCCTGTAAACATTGTATAGCATTTATGGAAAATATTTTATCGAACAATGGATTTTATGTCATAAATGAAAAATAAAGTGACATATCCACAGGATGCAGAAGAGAGACAGTATTTGATGACATGTTGAAATAAGTATCTATTAAGGATGGGAAATGTACATGAACTCCAGAAGTTGCTGAGCTGGCCTTTGACATGCATTATACCCTAGTGACTAAAATGTTCTAGAGGACTCTTATCAGTGTCACAAATGATTTATATACAAGAGGTGCTAGCATAATAAAACACCTCGCTCATTCTATCCTTCATATAAAGCAGGAATGCCAAGCAGGATTATTTATATCTCTCTTTGAGAAGTCAGAACCTAAAAATTTACAATGTAGACCAAAGTGATAAAGGAGAGACCACAAGTGAAGTATTTGAGGCTGAAAATCCAATATGAAATCTATTACATAAAGAAATTCCATTTTGAAAGGACTCCTAAGGCTAGATTACATTTCTTAAATCAATCAATGGCACATAATCAGTAAAACCATATCATTTAAACATAAAAATCATAAGTGCACCCTGCTGCAGCTGTGTCCCATTACAAGTTGTAACTTAAAGCAAGAATCTGTAAAGTTGTTATAACTGACTTCAGCCTACAGAACATATTGTAGGAGTTCGTGTTATAACAGTGCAATGTGGTAGCCACAACCTTCTGCTAGAGAGTTCCAATATTACTCTTCTATTCTAAACAACGGCGTGACAGGTGGTTTTTACAGCACGGTAAAGCTATGGCTCACTGTAAGTCATTGAACTAGTGTAGAAAATCTTTTTTTTGGTTGCCACTATCTTTAGAGAGATTCTCCAAGACATTACAGGTAAAGCTTTAAGGCAGTGTGTGGTTTGGAAAACTCATTTTTAAATGCCCTATTAGGACACTTTGAGTTAAAGGTGTTGTACAGGATTAGAAAATGAATGAGGCAAAGCTGCAGTACCACACGCAACCTGTGGACAGGTGTCGCAATGTTTTTGGAGGAAAGCATTTTAAGTTCTTCTGATTCCTTTACAACCCCCTAGAGGCGGGTCAGCAATTAGCTTTAGCAGAAGGAGCATAACGATTGCGGTCGCAGGGGTTGCGGGCCCCTGTGCTAGTGCCACTTACTATGGTAGAGCAGAGAGCTATTGGCTCCCTGCCCTGCCACTAACTCTGGTTAGCCATAAGCTGTTTTAGGCCTGTGGCCTACCGGAGGTTCCCGAGGAAGCTGAGGACATCAGGCTGATGTCCCGACACAGGCGGTGTGATGACGTCACTGCATTGTACCGCATACGCCAAGCAGCTGGCAGAAGATGCAGTAGCTCGTCGTGGGAACAGGGTTAGATGAGATCAATTTTTTTTATATTCATTGGTGCAAAGCGGGCACTATTAATGGAGAAGGGGGCCTAAATATTATATGGGGGCACCTATCTACTATATGGGGTCAAACTACTTTGTAGAGGCCTAAAAACTATATGGGGATCCTAACTATGCTATGGGACACCTATCTACTATATGAGGGCCTTACTATTATATGGGGGCACCTAACTACTATATGGGAGACTTTCTACTATATGGGTGTATCTATCTACTATATGGGTGTATCCATCTACTATATGGGTGTACCTATCTACTATACGGGGGTCTAACTACTATATAAGGGAACTAACTTTTATATGGGGGCACCTAACTACTATATGGGTGCAATTATCTACTATATGTGGGCCTAACTACTATATGGGGCCTAACTACTATATGGGAGCCTACTATATGGGGGCACATATCTACTATATGGGGTCCCTAACTACTATGTAGGGCACAAAAGAGAACAACTATATTGGGGCACAATAGAGGACTACTACTGTGTGGGGGGCACAAAGAGGGATATTACTACTGTGTGGTGGCACTATTACTCTTTAGGGGGCACTATTGTGTGGGGCACTAAGATGGGCACTATTAATATTTTTAAATAGATGGGGAGGATGCTGGAAATTCAAAGACCCAAAGATGTCTGTGCTGTAAATTTTACAGAGACAAGTCGTGGTTAGAAGAAATCGTCATGGCGGTCTAGGTAAAGAAGAAAAGTGAAAATAATCTGAGAAGACATCACCTGTGAGTCACTGGATGTAACTGTACTGTATTCACTTATATGCTCTGCAGAGCTCCTGTGTAGGACTGGTATCTACCACTATATGGTCACTGTATACTGCTAATATTGGTCTTTTTATAGTGGTTTTAATCAGTAACAGTGTAAAAATATTTTTTAGTAACTATCTGGTGGTAATATGCGGTCATGGTGTGGCGGTATTATTCAGTAACAGTATAGTGGAATTATTCAGTCACTGTAGTAGTAATATATGATCATGGTGTAGAGGTGTTATTCAGTAACAATATGGTGGTATTATTGAGTCATTATTCAGTGATATTATGTGGTCATTGTGTGAAGATATTATTAAGTAACAGTATGGTGGCATTAATCAGTCACTATGTGGTGGTAATATGTGGTCAAGGTGTTGCGGCATTATGCATTAACAGTACTGTGGAATTATTAAGTCACTATGCGATGGTAATATGTGGTCATGGTATAGAGGTATTATACAGTAACAGTATGGTGGAATATTTCAGTCACTATGTAGTGGTAATATGTGGTCATGGTGTGGCGTTATTATTCAGTAACAGAATGGTAATATTATTCAGTCACCATATAGTAGTAATATGTGGTCCTGGTGTAGAAGTATTGTTTGTCCCTTTTATAGTGGTATTATTGATAATATTGGCCGTAGTATACTGTATTTTGTTCAGTAACAGTATGGTGATATTTGTTCCTTGTATAGTGAATAGTGGTATTACGTGGTAACTTTATAACTGTATAACTTATCATGCATAGCAAATTGTCTTATAATTATGTTGTCTTTGAGACTAGCAACGCTACTGGGGCCCACTCAATTGAGCAACAAGTGGGTATGGGGGGGGGGGTGAGGACCCAGGTGATAAATTTGTCCTGGGGCCCAAAGAACTCTAGTTACACCACTGTTTAGCAGAGAGAGGACAAAAAAAGTGTCTTTCTCTAAAGGACCCAACATATCCAAAGGCATAACTTGAAGAGCCCTCCACCTACCATATGCCCTTTAAATTAGTGATGAGTGCTTATGTGGCCAATCGGCCTATTCTTGCAAGAGGACCTGGGTGCAATTGCTACCTCTGTACCCCTATAGCCACATACCTGAACACATTCATGCATGGGCATCATGTAATACCTGTGTGACACTTGGTGACAGGTTCCCCTGCTGAGGACAGCGAATTACTGGGGGGTCCCAGCAGTGGGAAAACCTGTGATCAGTTTTTTTTCAGGAGACACTTATAACAAAAAGGTATCATTAAAAAGAGTTAAGGTCCTTTTACATGGCCTGATATGGGCCGTGAAAACTAGCGACGATCGATGAGACAGCGATTGGTGCTGGTTTGCTCTTGTCCCCATACATAATCGATTATTGCTTTTTGGCAAAAGAGATCGTTACTACGATCATTCATCCACAGACATTTCCATCATGTCGGCAGCACATCTCCTTGTTTACACGGGGAGATGCACTAACAACTAGCGACCATTAAGTTGGCTGCATAAACTAGCGTTCATCGGCTGATTGTTGCCCTGTTTGCATAGGGCAATGAGCAAGAACAAGCATTCATATGAACGCTTGTTTGCCAAAACATTGGCCAGTGTGAGAGGGCCTTAAAGGGGTTTTCCACTTTCCGTCAACTGATGACCTATCCTCTGGATAGATTATCAGTATATGATTGGTGCATGTCCGACACCCGGACCCCGCACCGATCCACCCCTCCGGCTGCTTCCAGGCACCCGATGTTTGGAATGGTATGCAGTAGTTGGAGCCGGAAGCAGATGGCTCTGACCAGTGCATAGCGGCCGTTCGGCAGAACTGCAGCTCTGCTCCTATTCACTTGAATAGGAGCCGAGCTGCAGTACTGCAGCTCGGACGCTATTCTTTGACTGGAGCCATCTGCTTTCGGCAATTTCGTCTGGTGCCCGGAGGCAGCCAGAGTGGTGGATCGGGTCCGGTGGATAGGTAGTCAGTTGTCAGAACGTGGAAAACCCCTATAAGTCAACAGACTCAGATGAATTACTTTCTACATATTAAAATCCACCCTTTCCACATGTACCAGAATAGTGTTACCATTATTATATTCTTATAAAAATATGAACTATCAAAGGCTGGAGCGGTGACATAGCAATAGATCATGTGACAGCAAGGTACCACCATCTGTGTACTCAGGGGTAGGATTTCATCCTTTTGCCTCTAGAATGATGTAGATTTATTCCGGTGGCAAAATAAACAAAAAAAAATTCCAAAGCTCTAAGGAATAAAAGGAGACTTTCAGTAAGAAAACTATGGCTGCTGTCCTTGGAAACCAAAAGATACATAATTTAGGAGGTAAGTGGATTTTACCATAAATAATGGGATTACATATAAACATATAGCTGATAAAGGGAACTATTTTTTTCCTGTTTTCCTCTGATGGTATCCGCTCCGTCTTTCTCTGATGGCATCTGCTACTGTTTTTTTTCCCAAAAATATATGGTCCTCATATGGACTGTTGATATAGTAATATAATTTTATCTTTAGAGACCTGAGTCGTGGAACATTGCAGGGCTGTGAGTTGCTATTTGTAGTTGTTCAGCTGCATTCACATTAGTCTTTATGTTTTTGTCAATATATTAAGAGAAATTACTTCTTAATCAATGCCATTCAATTCCAAGGCAAAAATGCAAAGTTGTACAATTGGTAACCGTCTTTTTTTTTTTCATTTAAAAGGGGATGTCCCATCGGGACAACCCCTGTCCATATGTCCTATTAGGCCATACAGACGTGATGGAGGGGGCCATCCTCTTTTAACCAGAATGGAGCGCAGCTCTTTTAGAGTGGCTCCTGCTCTGGAGGACCTGGTCCGTCCATGTATTATAAGCTTATTCAAACCTATGGATACTGTACAGTATACATCTGGATAATTGGTTTGGGTATTTATATGCCTGATGTAGTGACCAAAACGTAGTGTGAGAAAAGTCTAACATCTGTTGGCTGAGATCATAGAACAATAATGTTCCATCATGATTAGTTTTTCACAGGATCCATCACATTTTTTTTTTTATTATTATTATGGTGGTCAAAAGTGCATGGATTAAACCAACTTTTTAAATCTGTAAAGCAAAAAAAAAACACTGCAAACAAAAACATTGCAAGAGTGAACCTACCGTAGCTGTTACAAAAAAAAAAAAGATAGGATGACACTTAGGACATGGATAGTCTACAGCCACCTGCACAGCATTCGCTCATCGTATACTGTACACAATATGACTATACAACCGACACAAATGAAACATAATGAGCGAGTCATTTTCGAAACAACCTATTACCGCTTAACAGGCAGTTTAATCTAGACAGCGCGTAGCTGAATGCAGTTCTACTTCTCTGCAATGCCTGTTCCACATTTACACAATGTTCTACTGAAAATCAAAAGCAGATGGGCCACTTGTATGGAGCTTTATAAGAACACAATGGAATCCAAAACTTTGAAAACTTTTTTTGACTTTATATAGAAGGTGCTTTCAATTTAATTTATGGTATAAACAGTGTTTCTTGCTGCCCAGACTTTGAATGTACTCAGTGAATTTATTATATTTAATGATGATGTTCTGGCCTATTGTATATGATTATTACTGGTGCGCATACCCATCCAGCAGTAATAATGATATGTCACAATCCCTAAGAGCGAGATACTTGGAAGAAGTATAGTGCAGACCACAACTGGAATATTTCCTGGGTCAGGATCTGAATGAGAGGAAAAGGCCTGAGATAGAGCATGACAGATGTTCCATTAGCGCTAATCACACTGTGGTTCATTAAAGGGAAAATATAATAATCTGTTTATAAGTAGGGTTTACTTCCCTTTTGTGGGCAGCACAGCATATGGAGATGATTTGGAGTGGGGAGAAAACATGTAAGTTCAGCACATTTACATTTCAAAACAATGACGTTTTGGGAGCAGCTACATTTACAAATTTGGAATAGGTCTCGAACAACAACAGCAACCGCCACATCATCACTGTCACCTGAACTTAAAGTGAAGCTCTACTTCGCATATTAGCTTTATAGTCAGCACATGTGAAAGCTGCTTTGCTGTTTTCTCTTATTTTTCTTCTTTACTACATATATCTATATTTTGTTGCTTCCAGAAAACTGTCAACACAATGCTGTTGACAGATCTGCGTCTCTTTTTCATACTTTAAAGCATGTACTAATGTACTGTTGTGACTGGTCGGTGAGTCTTGATGAATAATTAGCATTTTAATGCCTTTGCTGCCCTTAACACTTGAATATATGAAAAGTCATTATGAAAATCCAAGTGGATAATGTCCAGATAGCAACTAATTTTTTAGCACTCTACAAAGTAAAAACAAAATAAAAAAACAGAAAACAATAAGTATAAACAGCTAAACAGATTATAAAGATGTAAAAATATGGTCGATTTCACAATGGCTGACTATACTGTCAAGTTTAGTCAAACACAGAACTTCGTATTATTCCAGTCATTGCTTGTTATTGATAGATATGGCCCATAGTAACCACTCAACTCAATGTTCATTCTTTAACCTTCTGGCATGTAAGGGTAATCTCCAGGGTATGTTTGTCAAAGAGGTCTCTCAAGTAACCACTGGGGCAGATTTACTACTGTGTCTGCGTCTAGAAAGTGTTGAAAAATGTTCCAAATTTTGCCGCAAATTAACAGTTTTGATGTTTGTACCTCACTAGACACTTTTAAAAGGGACTTAGCAGGAAAAAGGTGTGACTTCCCAAAAATAAACATAGCTTAAATTCCCCTTCGCATTCCTTAATTACTGCTATATCTATATAATATGTATGCAACTCTAATATTCTGCTTCCTACGAAGTAAATGGAATATTTTCTATTAAAAATCATTGATCAGAACATTTTTCCACAGAAGAATGTCCGCAATAATATCTAGATAAGTCATCAATAACAGGATACTGTTAAAGTCTCTTCCTTCAAGAAAAGAAACAGTTTGGATATCAGCACCATGGGCGGGGATCCGTCTCCTCTACCTTTACAGTTCAGAAAAGTATAAGAAAATATGGAATATATCCACAACTTTGAGAATCTCCATCGACGAATGATTCAATAACAATTTTTTAAGAATCTGAGAATACAAGTAGAGATTTTTTGGGTATCAGACCTATTTAACTCATTTTATAAAACAGGACTAAATCTGAACACTTCAATCAACCACAGTAGAAATGTTGGCTACATGAAAATTTATATGCCACGTTTCATAGTCCATGTCCCTTTGAAGAGAACAATTTTCAATCCCATAGACCAAATTTTGATAAGTGGGCCATTTAATTCATATCTATTGCTTATAGAAGATCCACCAAACATACAGCCATGCAACAACCATTCAAACATACAGTCATGCCATTTCCAAATAGAAACACCAGAAGCAGAATAGATCCTAAGCTCAGCAACTTTCAACTTGTCATAGAATACCACCTTTTCATTCGGTTTGTCAAATTTGATCCCTGCTACAACTGACCAAATTAATATGTCATTGTGAAGTAGAATATCTAAGACTGTTCTGAAAGGCATCACAATAACTACTCATGAAGAGATCAATGGATTGGGTTACCACGGCCAATCAGCAGAACATGAACCCAAGATCACTATGCGGAATGGCACATGTTGGCTGAAGTTGCATTAAGTACACAAACTATTTGGGTACAATGGAAACAATTTGGATAATCGGAAACCCATGTACTATAGTGATGAATCAGGAATACTGATGCCAAGAGAATATACCAACTATAAAGTTTATGAAGGAAGGATAAAGATCTGGGATTGCTGTTTCTGGTTTCCATTAGGTCCCTTACTTCCAGTAAAGAGAAATCTTAATCTGGCCATACACATTGAATTAAAAAAAGAAAGGTACATGACCGATAAGTGTAACTTTAAATATATAAAAAAATATGCAAGATGGCGTTGGCTGTAACAATCGTACATATGTGCTAACTTTCAGACAATTACCACCCGATGGAAAAAACAAGTAAATAATATTCAAAGATACATATGAGTGGACCAGTTTGGCTAACTATGTAGATGACTAAAGAACAAAGGAGTCCAATGTGACAAACCCACTTTTAGACAGCTATTGGTCAGTTTTTGGTGCAATATTTTCACACAACTATTGGCTGAACCAGTCAAAATTTATTCTAGTGACATTCATATATTTAAATCTTTGTGGCAACAGTTTTAGGAAACAAAAATGTCCTACTTCATCATAACAATGCAGTCAGGTCATGAGCTATTAAAATCTTCAACTCTGTTTCTGCCTCTTGACTTTGTCCTCTGGACCACTCTCTTTGTGCCGACTGTGTTTCAGTCATGTTTCTCCTCTAGACCACTCCATTTGTCTTGTGTTTCACTAGCTACTCAATACGAGTCCTAAACCTCACTAATAGATGACTGAATAGTTTTGAATCTATGCCCCCAAATCTCCCCAAATCTATGTTCCAAAGTCTAGTTAAAAAAAACTTATTAGCACAATAGTCAAAACTGTTATATCAGCAAAGGGGATACAAATTCCATATTTATAACTTTGGTTCTGGAATGAGATGTTCAGCAAACATTTTAGATGTGATGCCTATTAGTCCACATATAGTCTTATTCAAAAGTTTGGGATATTTATTGCGTGTGGAAGAAAGACGTTTCAGAGATCTATATAGGAAGGGGTTCTTTACAGTTAGAGTGGTTAAACTATGAAATGCTATACCCCAAGAGGTAGTAATGGCAGATACTATGTCAGCATTTAAAAAAAGGGCTTGATTATTATTTACTGATGAATGGCATTAAGGGTTATAACTAATCTAGCAATGAATGATGTGTTATTGATGGAGAAAGGTTGAATTTGATGGACCTGTGTCTTTTTTTTCAACCTATATATCTATGTCATATTACATGCTCTGTTGAATCCCTAAGTGAAAAAATGTAACACAATGTCTCCATAGAACAAACTTAAATAATACATATTTTTGCAAATATTTTAACATACCATTACTCTTTTTTTTGCTGGATTTACTATAGTTGAAAAAAATGAAACCTGCACAAGTTTCGAAATCCTGTCATTCAATACTCAGTAACACAACATTCGGCAGAAATTACAGCCTCTGAACTTATTTTAATAGTCAACAGTGGCGGATTAAGCAGACCATAGGCCCTGGGCTGTTCCCCAAAGTTGGGCTACCCTTCCCCACCACCGCTCTGCCGTGTCTATAGTGAACACCACCTTTTTGTGCGAGCATTGACAAATGGGTGTTATGATTCCCCTTGTCAAAGGGCTGTGTCCCTACATACTGATAGTCTCCAACCATCGCTGACAGTATCACACCTCCTCTTGACAATGGGAATGGTAACACACATTTGTCTATTAGTCCTGGGTACACAAAGAGATGTAGAATACAAGGATTTCCTACAACAGACATGTCAGGAGAGGGGACAGATCCCCTATAGATCCAGTGACTCACAGGTGATGTCTTCTCTGATGGGAGTCGTTTTCTTTTCTTCTCCATCTGACGCAGACCGTTATGGCGAATTCTCCTGATGAGACATCATTGTCCATCACTTCTGGAGCCAACTCCAGCCTCTATAGAAACACACAAATTTAGACACCAAGGCCCAGAACCATATATTAAAGGGGTTGTCTGGGCACAGAACATTTTTTTAAAATGACGACCTATCGATGTGAACGGACAACCCCTTTTACTCAGACTAATAAATTAGGACCCCAGACTAGACCCCCTAAACAAATACAGACCCCAGAACTAGCACCCTAAATAAAAACAGACCTCAGACAGGACCCCTAAATACAGACCCCAGACCCGACCCTCTACGCTAATAATAACCCCAAACCTGACTCCCTTTATACAGACCCCAGACCAGACCCCCTAAACTAATACAGACCCCTAAATAAAGACCCCTAAACTAATACAGACCCTAGACCAGGCCTGTAAATACAGACCCCATAAACTAATACAGACTCCAGACCCCTAAATACAGACCCCCTAAATACAGACCCCAGACCAGACCCCCTAATCTAATACAGACCCCTAAATAAAGACCCTTAAACTAATACAGACCCTAGAACAAGCCCCCTAAATACAGACCCAATAAACGAATACAGACCCCAGACCCCTAAATACAGACCCCCTAAATAGACTCCAAACCTAAAACTAATACAGACCCCCTAAATACAGACCCCAGACCTTACCCCCTAGACTAATAATGACCCCAGACCTGACTCCCTTAAGTAATACAGACCCCAGACCAGACCACCTATTCTAATTTAGACCCCAGACCAGACCCCTAAATAAAGACCCCTAAACCAATACAGACCCTAGAACAGGCCCCTAAATACAGACCCCATAAACTAATACAGACCACAGACGTCAAACTAATACAGACCCCAGACCCCTTAAACTAACACAGACCCCTAAATACACAGACCCTAAACCCCTTAAACTGATACAAACATCAGACCCCCTAAATACAGACCCCAGACCCCTTAAACTAATACAGACACCAAACTTCCTAAATACAGACCAGACCCCCTAAATACAGTCCCCAAACCAGACCCCCTAAATACAGTCCCCACACCAGACCCCCTAAATATAGACCCCTTATACATATCCATCCTCTTATACTTACATAGCTGCTCACCCCAGTCTTCTCTGTGGAGTCTTGCTGCTGCTCATGGACCTCTAGGTCTCTAAACAGTAGTAGGAACTTCAGAGATGGGGTCATGTGACCTTATGTCTAAAGGTCCTTTTGCAGGACACATTACAATGCCACTTCATCGCAGTTTTTGCTGCGATTCGCGGAAAAATTGCAACAAAACTACATTGTACTTTGGGCGGCCATTGGCCCCCCGGGAGCCTTGGGCCCCGGGTGACCACCCAAAACACCCTATGATGATCCGCCATTGATTGTACTCTATATAGGAATTTGTTCCCACTTGCCCTTGCAAAAAGCTACTAGTTCAGACATATTCTTTGTCATCCACCATACACAACATATATGAGATCTACCCACAGATTTTCAATTATTTGCAAGTTTGGGAACTGTGACGACCATTGCAGAACCTTAATCTTTTATTTCTTAAGTAGTTCAAGGTTGGCTTTGAAGTACATTTTGGATCATTGTTGTAATATTCAACCCCCTTTTCAGATTGAATTTCTTCACTGACTATGGAACTTTGGCTTCCAGGATTATCTGGTAGAATCCAAACTTTAGCACATGGCAAATATTATGTTTATTTTTTTCCACTATGATAAATTCAGAAAATAAACAATAATTGTGCATTAAAAATGTGCAGACATAAGTTATTTTATAAATTTTTGTTTTCCCTGCAGAAATTATGTTAACTTCTTTTCACTTAGAAAAACAACAAAACATGTAATTTAACAAGGGTGCCCATACTTTTGCATAAGACTGTATTTATTGTGGTGTTAATAGTTTTAATATTCATACATCAACATAAAATCTATGATATGGTTAAAAAAATAAATACCAGTGATCAGGCTATAATAAAAGTAAGTGAACCTGGATTTCTGCATTGATTACTAATAAAATGTAGGTTAATTTTTGTCTAAGTCACAACTATAGACAAAAAACATCTAACTAAATGAGCAAATCTACAAACTGTTGTACTCTTTTTGTCTTTTATTGAGCAAATTAAGTAAACATTCACAGTCCGGGGAAAAAAGTAAACCCTTGAATTAAATAACCTATATCTCCCCCATTAGAAGCAATCACCTCCACCAAACTTTTCCCATAGCTGCAGATAACATTTGGACAACCAGGGCCTCAGTTAGGGGGGGCAAACTGGGCAATTACCCAGGGCGCCCATCCTCTTAGGGCCCCTGGCCCGCGGCTGCTACAGGGCCCGCGCCGCCCGGCCCATAACATTTATGGGCCGGGCGGCACATGCCCCCTCTTGCCCGATGGCATCGCTCGCACCGGAGGGAGCCCGGATGCTAGTGACAACCACATTCACTTGTATCTGCATCCTCAGGACGCTTGATGACGTTACTGCATCATACTGGTCTGTGCATGCGTCCCGCCCGGAGGCTGTGCATCGTTCCACCTGTTGCAGGAACAGGGCAAGGTAAATACAATTTTTTTTATCTTTCTTTGGTGGCTGTCTGGTAATATACACGGGGGGGTTTGCTGTGTAGCACTATATACAAAGGGGGGAGCTGTGTAGCACTATATACAAAGGGGGGGTTGTGTAGCACTGTATACAAGGGGGAGCTGTGTGGCACTATATACAACGGGGGGATCTTTGTGGCACTATATACAAGGGAGGGGTGGGTAGCACTATATACAAGGGGGTTCTGTGGGGCACTATTTACAAGGGGGGGCTGTGTGGCAATATACAGGGGGGATTGCTGTATAGCACTATATACAAGGAGGGGGCTGTGTGGCACTATATACAAGGGGAAGTCATTGTGCCACCATATACAAGGGAGGGGGGCTGTGTGGCAATATCTACAAGGGGGGCTGCGTGGCTCTATCTACAAGGGGGCTGTGTGGCACTATATACAGGGGGGCCATGTGGCACTATATACATAGGTAGGGCATTGTGGCACTATATACCTATATACAAGGGGGGCTGTATGGCACTATATACAAGGGAGGGGATGTGGCACTATATGCAAAGGGGGCTGCGTGGCACTTCACACCGTGTTCCAAATTATTATGCACATTCAATGTGTCATAAACATTTAATTATTATTTTCAATTAAACTCATGGATGGTATTGTGTCTTAGGGCTCTTTGGATCATTGTAATCATTGTAATCAATCTCCGACACCTGTGATAATTAGTTTGCCAGGTGTGCCCAATCAAAGGAAAACTACTTAAGAAGGATGTTCCACATTATTAAGCAGGCCACAGGGTTCAAACAATATAGGAAAGAAAAAGGATCTCTCTGCTGCCGAAAAGCATGAAATAGTGCAATACCTTGTACAAGATATGAAAACATTGGATATTTCAAGAAAACTTAGGCATGATCATCGTACTGTGAAAAGATTTGTGGCTGATTCAAAGCACAGACGGGTTCGTTCAGATAAAGGCATAATGAGGAAGGTTTCTGGCAAACAAATTAATAGGATTAGGAGAGCAGCTGCTAAAATGCCATTGCAAAGCAGCAAACAGGTATTTGAAGCCGCTGGTGCCTCTGGAGTTCCGCGAACCTCAAGGTGTAGGATCCTCCAGAGGTTTGCAAGTGTGCCTAAAGCTACTATTCGGCCACCCCTAAACAATGCTCACAAGCAGAAACGGTTGCAGTGGGCTCAGAAATACATGAAGACTAATTTTCAAACCGTGTTGTTTACTGATAAGTGCCGTGCAACCCTGGATGGTCCAGATGGATGGAGTAGTGGATGGTTGGTGAATGGCCACCATATCCCAACAAGGCTGCGACGTCAGCAAGGAGGTGGCGGAGTCTTGTTTTGAGCTGGAATCATGGGGAGAGAGCTGGTAGGCCCCTTTAGGGTCCCTGACGGTGTGAAAATGACCTCTGCTAAGTACGTAGAGTTTATGACTGACCACTTTCTTCCGTGGTACAAAAAGAAGAACCGTGCCTTCCGTAGCAAAATTATCTTCATGCATGACAATGCACCATCTCATGCTGCAAAGAATACCTCTGTGTTATTGGCTGCTATGGGCATAAAAGGAGAGAAACTCATGGTGTGGCCCCCATGTTCCCCTGACCTCAACCCTATTGAGAACCTTTGGAGCATCCCCAAGCAAAATATCTATGAGGGTGGGAGGCAGTTCACATCAAAACAGAAGCTCTGGGAGGCTATTCTGACATCCTGAAAAGATATTCAAGCAGAAACTGTCCAAATACTCACAAATTCAATGGATGCAAGAATTGTGAAGGTGATATCAAAGAAGGGGTTCTATGTTAACATGTAACTTGGCCTGTTTTTTTATTGAAAGAGCTTTTGATTTCTGTAAATATGACCTCCTGATGCTGCAAATTCAACAAATTACCATTTTAGTTCTCTTTACAACCTTTAAAATGTTTTGATCTCTGTTGTGCATAATAATTTGAAACAGTGCATTTTGCATTTTTTACTTCTAAAAAAAAATCTGTTATCATTAGGAGATTTGTTCAATAAAATTCGCATTATACTCCAACAGTTGATGGCTTGAAGATTATACTGACTGTCATTTGCATCAGCGAAAAATATCATTTGCATAATAATTTGGAATGCGGTGTATATACAAGGGAGGAGGGGCTGTGTGGCACTATATACAAGGGGGGCTGTTTGGCAATATATACAAGGGGGGCTGTGTAGCACTATATACAAGAAGCATTCTGTGTGGCACTACATACAAGGGAGCGGGGCTGTGTGGCAATATACGGGGGGATTGCTGTGTAGCACTATATACAAGGAGGGGGGTGGCACTATATACAAGGGGGCTGTGTGGCACTATATACAAGGGGAGGGCATTATGGCACTATATAAAAGGGAGGGGTGCTATGTGGCACTATATACAAGAAAGGGGGGCTGTGTGGCACTATATATATACAAAGGAGGGGTGATTTGTGGCACTATACAGAAGGGAGGGGGCTGTGTGTGGCGCTATCTACAGGGGGCACAAAGGGAGCATTATTGCTATGGGACACAAAGGGGGCACGGTTACTGCTGGGGCACTTTTATTGTGTCGAGCACTGAGGGATCACTATAACCATCTGTAGATTACGAGTTTATTTAGAGGATGGGGTATAGGTGTGGAGGGTGCTTGAAAAGCGAGAAAACCAACATGTCTGTGTGTCAAATTCTACAGAGAATCGAGGCTGGAATAAGTCGTCAAAGTGGTCTGGGCCGGATCGAGAAAAAAAAGGGAAAGTGAACGACTCTAATCAGAGAAAACATCACCTATGAGTACTAGATATAAATGTGCTGTAATCACTTATCTCGTCTGGAGAGCTCCTGTGTATAACTTTCATCTACCACTATATGGTCACTACATGGTGGTAATATTGGTCTTTGTATAGTGGTTTTTATTCAGTAACAGTATGTGGTTATGGTGTGGAGTTATTATTCAGTAACAGTATGGGGGTATTATTTCATCTGGTATAGTGGTATGATTTAATAACTGTATATGTATATAGATAATTGCGTGAGAGGGGGACATATGCTTTGGGGCTTGTAACTGGACGCGCTTAAAATCAGTGATGCAGTTCTCTGCACATCGCCTTCTGAATTGACTGCATTATTGATACAGTATGGGCTCGTCCACACGCTATGGAATTGCCGCGTTTTTTTCGGATGGAGTTTCAGACGGAAAAACGCAGCAAAATACAGTAGCAGCATGGTGGATGAGATTGAACAAATCTCATCCACATGCTGCGTAAAAATTCTGAGCAGAAGTTGACCTGCGGTGCGTATTTTTCGAATCGCAGCATGTCAATTCCTGCTGCGGAAAGTGTCCAGAATTGCTGCGTTTTTCAGAGGCGATATCACCATCTCCTAACATTGTGAAAAACGCAGAAAAATACGAACCATTTTCTTCCGTAAAAACTGCAGGACATGGTGTGTTTTTGTTGCAGCGGAATGTCTGCTTTTTTCAATGGAATTGCTGCAGAAATTTTCTGCAGCAATTCCGTTGTGTCTGGACAAGCCCTATGGGTGTGTTTACATCAGCGTTGGGGTTCCATTGATGGCTTGCGTCAGAACTTTCCGTCAGGGGAACCCATGAATTCAAACTGAACGGAAACCGTAGCTTCTGTTTGCATTACCATTGATCTCAATAGTAATTTTTCCATTGCAAATGGTTTCCGTTTGTCTCCGTTCTGCAAGGTTTCCATTTTTTGGACGGAATCAATAGCGCAGTCAACTGCGCTATTGTTTCCGCCCAAAAAACTGAAACCTTACGGAACGGAGACAAATGGAAACTATTTGCAATGGAAACGTTACCTTTGAAATCAATGTTAATACAAACGTAAGCTATGGTATCCGTTCATGGGTTCCCCTGACGGAAAGGTCTGACGGAAGCCATCAATTAAACCCCGATGCAGATGTGAACAGGCCCTAATTCAGCATTTGGGGCCCCACTTTTAACCTTGCCCAGAGCCACACTTTGTCTAAAACCGGCCCTGTGCACACCGATGTGGAGGAATTTTGATTTACTTGTGTGCTTTGGGTCATTGTCTTGTCGCAGTATTCAACATCTCTTCAGCTTGATGTCATGGACTGCTACCCTTAGGGTATGTGCACACACACTAATTACGTCCGTAATTGACGGACGTATTTCGGCCGCAAGTCCCGGACCGAACACAGTGCAAGGAGCCGGGCTCCTAGCATCATACTTATGTACGATGCTAGAAGTCCCTGCCTCGCTGCAGGACAACTGTCCCGTACTGTAAACATGATTATACTACGGGACAGTTGTCCTGCAGCAAGGCAGGGACTCCTAGCGTCGTACATAAGTATGATGCTAGGAGCCCGGCTCCTTGCACTGCGTTCGGTCCGGGACTTGCGGCCGAAATACGTCCGTCAATTACGGACGTAATTAGTGTGTGTGCACATACCCTTACATTCCCCTGTAAAATGTTTTCATACACCTTTGAATTCATTGTTCCCTCAATGATCACAAGCCATCTAGGCCCTGAGTCATCCCTAACACATGAAGCCCCCTCTCTCATGCTCCACAGTTGGGGTTTTGGTGTTGATGTGCAGTGTTCTTTTTCCCCCAATCATAACGTTCCACTTTATTTTCATCTGCCCATAGAACATTTTCCCAGTAGCATTGTGGAACATGCAAGTGGTCTCAGGGAATTTTAAGAAGGACACTTTTTCGGACAGCAGCAGCTTTCTTCGTGGTGAACACCATTCTTGTTCATTGTTTTTCAAATAGTAAACACATGAACAGAGTTTTTTTTTTCAGTTGCCAGAGTAGGCCTTTTGTTGTTGGACTTGGGTGCTTTCTAATCTTTTACAGGATTGCCTGTTGTTCTCTTGAAGTGAGCTTAACAGGATGTCCACTCCTAGGGAGAGTAGCAACAGTCTTAGATTTTCTCCATTTGAAGACAATTTGTCTAGCCATGAATTGATGTACACCCAGGTTTTTCAGCTTCATGCGGCTTTATAACAGCTTTTTTAAGTCTTCTGAAAGATAATTGCCTGGAGGCATGGTTCACACTAACCAATCTTTCTTGACAAGAACGGATGTAACATCCATGGCTGCAGACCATCGTTCAGACTTACCATCTGACGGCTCCGGCCATGGGCGTCTGTGTTCCTGGCAGCACCTCCCTCCAGGGAGATGCCGGGAATCACTTCCGGGTTCTGTGACTGGTTCCCGCCAGTACTCGTCCAGCTGTCTATCATCAATATTAGCCTAGAATGCTGCTGGACTATAAAAAGGGCTCTGCCCACTTGTTCCTTGCCTGAGCGTTTTTGTATACCTAAAGTTTGTCTTGCAAATGGTCTCCCAGTGTTTTCCAGTTCCCAGTGTTACCCGTGCCTGTACCCTGTATCTCGTGCTATCGTATCTACAGTGAGAGACAAGTCGTGTCTTCCGCTGCATCTACTGTGCCATCTATAGTGAAAGTCAAGTTGTGTCTCCGCTACTGTCTACATTGCCTCAGGTATCCGTTCTGGACTATAGACATTGTTTTGTACCTAGGTGGCCAGCTGCTATCCCGCTACGCGGTACGGCCCAGTGGGTCCACACCACGTGCAGAGACAGTACACTCAGGCCATGGACCCCGCTGGTCAATTCAAGGGCATGTCACCCTCCCAAGCCATGCAGGCGGACCTGCAGGATCTGCGAGCACGACAGGATCAACACCTTGAGGCAGTAGACTCTATGGCACAGCAGCTAGGGGCGCTAACTACTTCCTTCAATGCCCCTGTTCAAGTCCCTCCGATCGACCCTCCTGCTACACCTCCTGGCAGCTCCGGTTCGGATCCACGGTTCTCGCTGCCAATGCCACCTCGGTTCCATGGAGACGCAAGTTCGTGCAGGGGGTTTCTGAACCAATGCCATGTCCACTTCACTCTGCACATCCGAGTATTTCCTTCGGACGGAGCCAGGATCGCCTTCATTATATCTCTACTTGCCAGCAAGGCCCTGGTGTGGGCGAATCCAATCTGGGAATGACAGGGACCCGAGACTTCCAAGGTTTTATGCGGTTGTTCCGTACTGTATTCGAAGAGCCTGGACGAGTCTCGTCGGCAGGCACTGCTATCTTTAACCTTCGCCAGGAGGGTGCCTCCGTGGGAGAATACACCATCCAGTTCCGGACCCTGGCAGGAGAATTGTCTTGCCTTCTTCTTCTGCTCCATCCGAGGTTCCGATGCAGGTGGATCGGCTTAAACTGTCCGTTCAAGAGAAACAGCGCAGGTGCACTTCTTGTTTATATTGTGGCCTCGCTGGCCATGCCGTGCGTCTGTGTCCTCAGAAGCCAAAAAACCCCAACGCCTAGGATTGGTTGGAGATGTTCATTCCTGTGACGATCGTCGCTGGCGAGAGGCCCCATCCGGTCTCTGCCTACCTGGACTTTTGCTCTGCAGCCAATTTCATCTGCCGACCTTCTGGATCTTCTTCATTTGCCTACTGTTCTGCTGGAAAGGCCGTTGATCATTGCCTCGGTAGATGGACTGCCTTTGCCTGACCCAGTTTTGTTTGTGACCAAGTCGTTGAGACTCCAAGTGGGAGCCCTTCACTCTGAGCTAATCTCCTTGTTTGTCCTTCCCAAGGCCGTCAACCCTGTGCTGCTGGGTTTGCCTTGGCTCCGTCTACACGCCCCAGTCCTGGATTGAAACTCTGGAGAGGTTCTCCAGTGGGGTCCCAAGTGTCTCGACCGCTGTCTGGTGCATGTCCATCCTCCTCAGTCTCCTCACCTTCAGTCACTGGCAGGGTTGCCTCCTTGTTATTCTCTGCTCTCGGATGTCTTCAACAAGAAGGAAGCAGAGACATTGCCACCACATGGAGCGTATGATTGTTCTATTGACTTCCTGATTCGTCCCCTCCTCACGGTAGAGTATACCCTCTCTCCTAGCCTGAGACCCAGTCTATGTCAGCCTACATTAAGGAGAATCTGGAGAGGGGCTTCATACGTAAATCCTCATCCCCGGCCGGAGCCGGGTTTTTCTTTGTTGAGAAGAAAGATGGATCCCTCCAACCCTGCATTGACTACTGAGGCCTCAACCAGATCACGGTGAAGAACAGGTACCTATTGCCTTTGATTTCAGAACTGTTTGATCGCATACGGGGAGTAAAACATTTTTCTAAGCTAGACCTGCGAGGGGCTTACAATCTAATTCGGATTCGTCAGGGTGACGAGTGGAAGACTGCATTTAATACTCGTGATGGAAAACATACGAATATCTGGTCATGCCCTTCGGTCTGTGTAACGCCCCCGCGGTGTTTCAAGAATTTGTCAATTACATTTTTCGTGATCTCCTTTATGTCTGTGTTGTATCTGGTGTATCTCGATGACATTTTGATTTTTTCCCCAGATCTTGTGACTCATCAGGGTCATGTCCGCCAGGTGTTGCTTCGATTAAGGGAGAATCATCTTTATGCCAAGCTGGAGAAGTGCGTGTTCGAAAAGAAGTCTCTACCCTTCCTGGGCTACATCATCTCCGATCAGGGTCTCAAGATGGACCCTGAGAAGGTAAAGGCTGTCGTGGAATGGCCACGCCCCCAAGGCTTAAGGGCCATACAACGCTTCCTGGGATTCGCCAACTTCTACCGGCTGTTCATTCCCAACTTCTCTTCATTGACAGCTCCTATCTCCACCCTCACTAAAAAGGGTATGAATGCCAAGGTAAGGACTCCAGAAGCAGAAGTCGCATTTAAAACCTTAAAAAAAGGCCTTCACATCTGCCTCTATTCTTCATCACCCTGATGTATCCCTACAGTTTTCATTAGAGGTGGACGCTTCCTCTGTTGGTGCCGGTGCACTTTTGTTCCAGAGAGGTTCAAAAGGCAAGACTGTGGTATGTGGCTACTACTCCAAGCTGTTTTCTCCCGCAGAGCACAACTACTCGATTGGGGATTGGGAGTTACTGGCCATCAAGCTGGCCCTGCAGGAGTGGAGAAACCTACTGGAAGGCGCAGCTCATCCTATCCTGGTCTTCACAGACCACAAGAACTTGACCTATCTACAGACGGCTCAATGGCTGAATCCTCGTCAAGCCAGGTTGTCGTTGTTCTTTGCTCGGTTCCGGTTTGAACTCCACTACCGACCTGCCGACAAGAATGTGGGGGCCGATGCCTTGTCTAGGTCGTTTGAAACAGAAGACACTGTGGAGTCCACACAGAATATTATTGATCCTTCCTGCATCTTCTCTGTTAACCCTCTGCAAGTTAGAGACATTCCTCTGGGAAGGACTTTTGTACGTCTGGCAGACAGAGGAAGAATCCTTTGCTGGGGTCACTGTTCCAAGCTGGCAGGTCATGTAGGTGCTCGTAAGACCCGAGACCTAACTGCCCGTCAGTTCTGGTGGCCCAAGCAGCCCAAAGGCATCATGGACTTTGTCTCCTCCTGCATGGTGTGCGCAGCAAACAAGGTTGCCCACTCCAGACCAGCCGGTCTGCTCCAACCACTGCATGTGCCCAATGCCCCCTGGCAGCATTTTGCTATGGACTTTGTCACGGATCTGCCTCTCTCTGCGGGATGCAGTGTGATCTGGGTGGTGGTGGATCGATTTTCTAAAATGGCTCAATTTCTTTCCCTGACTGGCCTGCCTTCTGCTGCTCGATTGGCCGACCTCTTCGTTCAACACATCTTCCGTCTGCACGGCTTGCCTCTGCAGATTGTCCCGGATCGAGGGGTCCAGTTCACCTCGATGTTATGGAGAACTATCTGCGGCACTTTGTCTCCAGATGGCAGGATGACTGGGTGCAGCTGGTTTCGTGGGCTGAGTTCTCCTATAATAACCTCCAGTCCGTTCTTCATCGTCTACGGCCAACATCCTCGTATACCTCTTCCTGTCTCTAGTATGTGCCAGGTGCCTGCAGCTGACTCTACCTTCAGGGACTCTTTTCAGATATGGCAACAGACACGATCTTCTATTCTGCTGGCGGTGGACCGCAAGAAGAGAAAGGCAGACACTAGAAGACGTGATCCTCCCGTTTCTTCCAGGTACGAAGGTCTGGCTGTCTTCCAGGAATATTCGGCTGAGGGTGCCATCTTGCAAGTTTGCTCCCAGGTTCCTCGGACCCTTCGAGATTCTGCTACAAATCAATCCTGTGTTTTACAAGCTTCGGCTGCCTCCTACCCTCAATTCCTAACTCATTCCATGTCTCCTTGCTGAAGCCCGTGGTCCTGAACCGCTACTCCAGGACTCCTAGTTCCCGCAGTGGCTCCTGGTGGCTCGTCAGGGACTTTTGAAGTAAGGGAGATCCTGGCCACCAAGAAAGTGGGAGGAAGGACGTTTTATTTGGTGGATTGGAGGGGATTTGGTCCAGAAGAGAGGTCTTGGGAGCCAGAGGAGAACATCAATGCCCCTGTCTTCGTGAAGAGATTTCTCTCCCGCTCTTGCCCCAAGAAGAGGGGGTGTAAGAGGGGGGATACTGTAACGTCCATGGCTGCAGACCATCTTTCAGACTTACCATCTGATGGCTCTGGCCATGGACGTCTGTGTTCCCGGATGCATCTCCCTCCAGGGAGACGCTGGCACTCACTTCCAGGTTCTGTGACTGGTTCCCGCAGGGCGCGCGCACCTGCACTTGCATGACCTTAAAGGGCCAGTACGCGTCAAGCTGTCGATCATCAGTATTAGCCCAGAATGCTGCTGGACTATAAAAAGGGCTCTGCCCACTTGTTCCTTGCATGAGCATTTTTGTATACCTAAAGTTTGTTTTGCAAATGTTTTGCAAGTGTTTTCCAGTTCCCAGTGTTACCCGTTCCTGCTGCCTGTACCCTGTATCCCGTGCTATCGTATCTACAGTGAGAGTCAAGTCGTGTCTTCTGCTGCATCTACTGTGCCATCTACAGTGAGAGTCAAGTCGTGTCTTCTCTTGAAGTGAGCTTAACAGGATGTCCACTCCTAGGGAGAGTAGCAACAGTCTTAGATTTTCTCCATTTGAAGACAATTTGTCTAGCCATGAATTGATGTACACCCAGGTTTTTCAGCTTCATGCGGCTTTATAACAGCTTTTTTAAGTCTTCTGAAAGTTAATTGCCTGGAGGCATGGTTCACACTAACCAATCTTTCTTGACAAGAACGGATGTAACATCCATGGCTGCGGACCGTCGTTCAGACTTACCATCTGACGGCTCCGGCCATGGACGTCTGTGTTCCTGGCAGCACCTCCCTCCAGGGAGATGCCGGCACTCACTTCCGGGTTCTGTGACTGGTTCCCGCCAGTACGCGTCCAGCTGTCTATCATCAATATTAGCCTAGAATGCTGCTGGACTATAAAAAGGGCTCTGCCCACTTGTTCCTTGCCTGAACGTTTTTGTATACCTAAAGTTTGTCTTGCAAATGGTCTCCCAGTGTTTTCCAGTTCCCAGTGTTACCCGTGCCTGTACCCTGTATCTCGTGCTATCGTATCTACAGTGAGAGTCAAGTCGTGTCTTCCGCTGCATCTACTGTGCCATCTATAGTGAAAGTCAAGTTGTGTCTCCGCTACTGTCTACATTGCCTCAGGTACCTGTTCTGGACTATAGACATTGTTTTGTACCTAGTTGGCCAGCTGCTATCCCGCTACGTGGTACGGCCCAGTGGGTCCACACCCCGCGCCGTGACAACGGATTTGTTAGTAACCAGGCTTGTTGTGCCTTTATTTAATGGGCAAAACATCTGTGAAACCCACATGTCCAATATCATCTAGTTAATTGAAACACCTTTTGCCAATTAGCTCTTGGAGACGTCAATAACACAGTGGTTCGCTTACTATTTCTCTGTGCAATGGGGATGTCTGCTTAACGTGCTCAATAAAAGACATGAACAGTACAACAGTTTGTGTGTTATTAGTTCAGTTAGATTGTGTTTATCTATAATTGTGACTTAAATAACAATCAGACCACATTTTATTAGTAATCAATGCAGAAGTCCAGGTGTTTCAAAGGGCTCACACACTTTTTTTTGCAACTGTACTTTGTCCAATTACTTACATATGTTACCTAGGAATGGAAATCATTATAATTTATATGCTATGCAGATACAAGTTAAATTTTGCATGACAATGATAAAACCTATATACAAACCATGTCACGTTATTGGATTGTGTGAAAACCTTGATCGCCTCCTTGTGGATACTGTGAGGGCTCCTTTAAGAAAGGTGTGATCTACTCATACAATGCTTCCAGTCTAGGGAAGACAGGCATTGCCAGCCTGTGGGAGTCAAGAGTTCTGGTGAGAACAAATGTTTGTTTTGAGTTGCTGGGCAGTAGGCCTTTCACCCTAATAGCTAGGGAAGCTATGTGTTTAGTAAGAGGCTGATGGCCTAGGGTTTATTTTGGACGTTGGAAAAACTGCTTCGCTGTGTATGAAGATAAGAAAGCTGGTTTGTGACCAGTTGTAAACCTAATCCACTGTGTTGGAGTGAGAATTTTATAGTGTGCCAACCATCTTTCTCCGGAGAAGGTGATCCTGTGGGCTAACTTTCCCCGCTAGTTACTATATAAATATATATATATATATATATATATATATATATATATATATATATATAAAAAAGAATAGAGTCTAGAAGCAGCACTCAGCAAAAAAATTTGAATTTATTCACCCAACACAGCAACGTTTCACTTCCTCCATGGAAGCATTTTCAATTACTTGTTCTATTGTGTATGTGTATATATATATATATATATATATATATATATATATATATATATATGAGAGAAAAAATAAAAAATGGAGCAGAACTGTAGCGGATGAGCCTCACGGCAGATGCAAAGCTTCAGAGGAGCGACCCCTCCTCACAATAATAGAAGAAATGGCAAGGAAGCAGCACTGAGAAAAATGGGAAATTTAGTCACCACAACGTTGCACACTCTCTATGAGAGCATTTTCAAGTGGTACAAAAAATAGTGGTCATAGAGTGTGTGTATATGAAGCAACAAGCTCATCAAACAATCAAATGCAATTGAGTGTAAAAATACAAATTTATGATGCAATGACAAATTTAAAAAGTCATACAAATCACTGTATTACATAGCAATCCATGATTAATTCTAAAAATATCACATACATATATTAAATATAAAAAACAGAAGTGCAAAGTATATATAATGCATGAAATACGTCAATAATTGTGAACATATGTAGTGTATTAACCCAAAAGAAAGATTAAAAACGTGGACACTCACCCCTATGATCAAAGAGAATTGGTAAACCCCATGATACACTGTAGTACAACCACAGCGTTCCTAGTCAATAAACTACGCATGTTTGTAAAAGAAAACCTGTAATTGGACAGAGCACATCATGTGATCAGACAGTTGATAGAACGCAACTAGTCTCACGATACCTTACAGATCTCGCGCATGCTCCCAGAGACAAAAATACTTTTCTTACATCCAGTGATTGCCAGGAGTTTCTATTGGGCCTTTTAGAAATTATTTTGACATGTAATTTCTTTCAGTTTAATGACGAGTTTTATGTTGGCGGATCTTGAGGAGACGTTGGTCTATGTATCCCACCACTTCAATCATGTGTAGTGGTAGTGGAGATACATCGACGACGTCTTCCTCTTATGGACAGGGGATTCACCATCCTTAGATGCATTTTTCATTTACAATTATGATATCGACCCAGACATTAAATTTACTAGGGAATGTTCCAAACAAAGTCTACAATTTCTGGACACCACAGTATATATAGTGGGTGACACATTAAGAACAGATCTATATGTGAAACCCACGGATCGTAATAACATACTACGCTATGATAGTTACCACCCGAGACCCATGGTGCGACTTAGGGTCAAACGAATAGTTGATGACAAAAACATTTTGGATACCAGACTAGGACAGATGTCCAAGAAATTCTATCAATGTGGATATCCGAGACTAATAATACTCCCACAGAGAGAGTGAAACGTTGTGGTTATTGATATCTGGTGAATAAATGTCCCATTTATTTGAGTGCTGCCTCCTTGCCATTTCTTCTTTTTATATATATATATATATATATATACACACACACACACACATACACACACTATATATATTAATATATATATGTACACATGTACTGTGGATTTAAAAAGTCTACACACCCCTGTTAATTAAAATGACAGTTTTTGTCATGCTACAAAATCAGTACACAATGAATAATTTCAGAACTTTTTCCACCTTTAATGTGACCCATAGTCTGTACAATTCCATTGAAAAACAAACTGAAATAATTTATAGGGGAAAAATAAAGATAAAAAAAACAAAATAATGTAGTCGCGTAAGTGTGAACACCCTCTTATAATTGGGGATGTGGTTGTGTTCAGAATTAGCTAATCACATTTAAACTCATGTTAAATAGTAGTCAGTACACAGCTGCCTTTATTTAAAGTGATTCTGAGTAACACCATATAAAGTTCAGCTGTTCTATTAGTATTTTCCTGCCATTTTCTTTGTTGCAAGTGGCAGCAAAAGCCATGGTCCGTAAAGAGTTTACAACACATCAAAGAGATCTGATTGTTGAAAGGCATCAGTCAGGAGAAGGGTACCAAAGAATTTCCAAGGCATTAGATATACCATGGAACACAGTGAAGATGGTCACTAAGTAGTGGATTACATTTGGCACAACAGTGACATTACCAAGAACTGGGCATCCCTCAAAACTTGATGAAAATTGGTCCGGGAGGCTACCAAGAGTCCTACAGCAACATTAAACGAGCTGCAAAACTTTCTGGCATGTACTGGTTGTGTAGTGCATGTGACAACAATCTCCTATTTTCTTCATATGTCTGGGCAGTGGGGTAAGGTGTCAAGATGTAAGCCTTTTATAACAAAGAAAAACATCCAAGCACAGCTATGTTTTGCAAAGACCTACATCAAGTCTACCAAAAGGATGTGGGAAAACGTGTTATGGTCTGATGAGACCAAAGTTTAACTTTTTGCCCATAATTCCAAAAGGTATGTTTGCCACAAAGCCAGCACTGCACATCACCAAAAGAACACCATCCCCACAGTGAAGCATGGTGGAGGCCGCATTATGCTTTGGGGCTGTTTTTCTGCAGCTGGAAATGGGGCTTTAGTCAAGGTGGGGGGAATTATGAACAATTCCAAATATCAGTCAATATTGGCATAAAACCTGCAGGCCTCTGCTAAAAAGCTGAATAGGAACTTCACCTGTCAGCACGACAAAGACCCAAAGCATACCTCCAAATCAACAAAAGAATGGGTCACAAGAAGATCAACATTTTGGTATGGCCAAGCCAGAGCCCAGACCTGAATCCCATTGAAAATTTGTGGGGTGACCTGAAGAGGGCTGTACACAGGAGATGCCCTCACAATCTGACAGATTTGGAGTGCTTTTCCAAGGAAGAGTGGGCAACAATTTCCAAGTCAAGATGTGCCATGCTTATAGACGTCTACCAAAAAAGACTGAATGCTGTCATAAAGTAAAAGCTTGAAAAAGGTCCTATAGCAGGACGGAAACATTGCAGCTTGTGCTGACTGAATAAACTACTTTTTCTTACCACATCGGAGTGCTGTGGGATTTCTTCTATATTTACCCATATCCCTTGGATCGGGATTACCTGCTTGCACCCACTACCATCTTAGAATTAAATATTGAGTACTGCTCATTTCAGTTTGTATATATATATATATATATATATATATATATACAGGGTGGGCCATCTATATGGATACACCTAAATAAAATGGGAATGGTTGGTGATATTAACTTCCTGTTTGTGGCACATTAGTATATGGGAGGGGGGAAACTTTTCAAGCTGGGTGTTGACCATGGCAGCCATTTTGAAGTCGGCCATTTTGTATCCAACTTTAGTTTTTTCAATGGGAAGAGGGTCATGTGACACATTAAACTTATCGAGAATTTCACAAGAAAAACAATGGTGTGCTTGGTTTTAACGTTACTTTATTCTATCATGAGTTATTTACAAGTTTCTGACCACTTATAAAATGTGTTCAAAGTGCTGCCCATTGTGTTGGATTGTCAATGCAACCCTCTTCTCCCACTCTTCACACACTGATAGCAACACCGCAGAAGAAATGCCTCTCGATCTGACTCCCTTAGACTTTTATCTTTGGGGTCATCTGAAGGCAATTGTCTATGCTGTGAAGATACGAGATGTGCAGCAACTGAAACTATGGATACTGGAAGCCTGTGCTAGCATTTCTTCTGCGGTGTTGCTATCAGTGTGTGAAGAGTGGGAGAAGAGGGTTGCATTGACAATCCAACACAATGGGCAGCACTTTGAACACATTTTATAAGTGGTCAGAAACTTGTAAATAACTCATGAAAGAATAAGGTAACATTAAAACCAAGCACACCATTGTTTTTCTTGTGAAATTCTCGATAAGTTTGATGTGTCACATGACCCTCTTCCCATTGAAAAAACTAAAGTTGGATACAAAATGACCGACTTCAAAATGGCCGCCATGGTCAACACCCAGCTTGAAAAGTTTTCCCCCTCCCATATACTAATGTGCCACAAACAGGAAGTTAATATCACCAACCATTCCCATTTTATTTAGGTGTATCCATATAAATGGCCCACCCTGTATATATGTATATATATATATATATATATATATATATGTAAAGGTAGAGAAAAAGCAGTACTTCGTAAATCTAGTTGCTGGTGCTACGCGGTCCTGACCTTGATCCAAACGGTCCTATAGATATATGAAAAATGATCACAGCACTCCAAAAGTTGATTTCAAGTAAAGATGTGGTTTATTATTCCATGTTCAAAGACAAGCTATGTTTCAGTCCTCTCACAGGACCTTTCTCAAGCTAAAGTGACATGTGCAAAACAGGGTTTTTATACCCATGTGCAAACAATGCATAATCAGCAGTGATCAGTATCTAAATGCTGTGGTAGCCCTTTTTGTGCAGTGTGCCAGTAACCCTGTGCAAGTTGGCAACTCTGGATCCAGCAAAAGCCCCAGACCATCACCAGACCCGCTTCCTCCATTATGATTGACAGTTGGTATCACACACTGAGGAAGCATCTTTATTCCATGTTCAAAGACGTTTCAGTCCTCTCACAGGACCTTTCTCAAACTAAAGTGTTTGCGTGATTGGCGCCTCACAGCACAAAGTCTTCAAGCCTAGCTTAATGCAGCAAAATATAAACCATATCAACTGTGAAGAGAAGACTTCTATCTGCAGGTTTGACAGGTCGAGTATCCGTAAGAAAACACTGCTAAGATTGCAAAATAAAAAAATAAAAACTTGCCTGGGCCAAGCATCACCTGCAGTGGACTACTGAAGTGTAGAAGAAGGTCTTATGTTCTGATGAATCAACATTTGACATCTTTGGTACAACACGCAGAGTTTTTGTACGTCATCGAGTACATGTAAAGATGCTTCCTCAGTGTGTGACACCAACTGTCAAACATAAAGGAGGAAGCGTGATGGTCTGGGGCTTGTGCTGGATCCAGAGTTGCCAACTTGCACAGGGTTACTGGCACACTGTACAAAAAGGGCTACCACAGCATTTTGATGTGCCATGCAATTCCCTCTGGGGTACGCTTACTTGGTCAAGGGTTAATATTACAGCAAGACAATGATCCAAAACATACTCCTAGGTTATGTCAGAACTACCTAAGAAGAACTTGGTAAAAGACAACAAACAAACTCTGTGTAGTCTGATTCTGCAGTTATACGCTCTTCCATATGTCCCCTACTATTTGTTTACCTACCAAATGTACACTTTATGGACAAAAGTATTGGGACATCTACACGTTACACCTACAGGAGCTTTTATGACATCCCATTCATGCATTAATATGGAGTCGGCACCCCGTTTGCAGCTAAAACAGCTTCAACCCTTCTGGGAAGGCTATCTACAAGATTTTGGAGTGTGTCTGTGAGATTTTTTTGCCAATTCATCCAGAAGTGAGGTCAGACACTGATGTCACAATCTCTGTTCTAGTTCATCCTCTTCCACACCAAACTCACCCAACCATGCCTTTACAAACCTTGCTTTGTGCACTGGGACCCAGTCATGCTGGAACAGAGAGTGGCCTTCCTCAAAATGTCCCCACAAAGTTGGAAATATACAATTGTCCAAAATGTCTTGGTATGCTGAAGCTTTAAGATTTCCCTTCACTGGAACTAGGGGGCCTAGGCCAATCACTGAAAAACAACCCCATAGTATTATTCCCTCTCTCCTATACATTACAGTTGGCACAATATAGTCAGGCAGGAAAAGTTTTCCTGGCATTCCCCAAACCCAGACTCATCCATCAGACTGCCAGATAGAGGAGGGTTATTCATCACTCCACAGAACACGTTTCCAGTGCTTCAGAGTTCAGTGGCGACGTGCTTTACACAACTCCATCTGACACTTGGTATTGTACTTGGTGATGTAAGGCTTCCATGCAGCTGCTCATCCATGAAAACCCATGCAATGAAGCTCCTGGTGTAGTTTTTGTGCTGATGTTAATGTCAGAGGATGTTTGGAACTCTGCAGTTATTGAGTCAGCAGAACATTGGCGACTTTTATGCACTATGTGCCCCAGCACTTGGTGACCCTCGCCCTATAACTTTACACAATCTGCCAGTTCATGGCTGAGTTTCTGTCGCTCCTAAACTCTTCCACTTTGCAATATTATCACTCACAGTTGATCATGGAAAATCTAGGAGGGAAGAAATTTTACAAACTGATGACCCATTTTTATTGTAAAGGCGACTGCATGACTAGGTGCTTGATTTTATACACCTGTGGCAACGGGACTGAATGAAATACCTGAATGCAATGATTAATGGGAAGGTGTCATGATTTTTTTTTTTTTTTTTTATTATATTGCTTTAAATAAAATATAAACAAAAATTGTATTTATTAGTGTTGTCACGTTCTAATTTTTACTGTGTTCAAACTTTTACTTCTCGATGGGGGCTGCCAATTTTTTTTCATCGCTGTATGTGTCGATTAACGACACATACAGAGATGGAATACGGCACACACAACGCCATAGAGAATGTGAACGGGAGCCGTTCCATTCTCAGAAGCGTACGCCGTCTGTGTGGGAATGGCGGATATGCCGCTCCCACATAGACCAAAACTAAGCTCGTTTGCAGAGCGAAATCCGGTGCCATTTTCATGTGGAACGCAAGCAATAGTAGCGTAGACCAGCTGAGGAGGCGGCAGGTAATTTATGTTCGTGTATGTGATGTGTCTATTATGTTCGTGTATGTGATGTGTGTATTATGTTCGTGTGATACTGCCTGCTGAGCTCTGTATCTAATCCTCCTACACTGTGCAGTTCCTCAGAAAATGGCGGCACACAGTGTAGGAGGTTTCAAAGTTCAAACCCTTCCTTCTCCTGGCACTAGCCAGAAGAAGGGAGGGGGGGATTGTGTGAGGACACTAGAAGAGAGTGTGTCTACCCCAAATTTGCAGCATAAATCAATGAGGTTGCTTTACCACAGTGACCATGCAGCAATTTTGGGAACTGCTCCCTCTAGTGCCCAGCATATGGAAATGTTATAAATTAGAATCTAATTTATAATATTTTGCGACTTGTGAAACAATTAAAAAAATTAAAACAATGTGTAATCACTCAAATACTAATTGTTTAACTGAAAAAAATAAAAATTCTAGCGACACATTCCCTTTAAGAGGTGTGTCACAATACTTTTGTCCATACCGTATGTATGTTAGGAATAAGTAGGGGAAAGATAAAAGAGAGTATAATTGCATGATCAGGCTACTCAGTGTTTGTTTGCTGTCTGTTACCATGGAAACTACACTTAGATATATTGAAACCATAAAAAACATTGCTTGCAAAGGTGTCGTACAAGAGCCAACAAAGGGGTTGTCCTATCAGGACACTGCATATGCCTTATTAGGGTACATGGACATTATATAATAATATATATAATATAATATATAATATATATTATATAATATAATAGGGTACCTCTTTCAGAACTCTCTATTAGCCATAGGAAAGACCCAGTGCAAAGAGTGACTGTCTCTCTGGAGGACTCTGTGTCCATGTTTTACTCATTGATTTTAATTGGGTCTTGCCATCTGTATAATCCAGCAGATTTCCTTAGCAATAACAGTCAATCGCTGGGGGTTCCAGCAGCAGTTCACCGATGATCAACACATTGTCAGGGAAGCTGCTTTAGGAATTGGTTTGTCCTGTTTCTTCTAAATTGCTATAGAACAGAGTATATAAACTTTATAATGCAATCTTTCAATGTGGACCCCAAAACAACATTTTGGTCAAGCGTGTTTACACAGCATGTCCATCCAGTGATTCTATGTACTGTGCAAATTAAAAGACTATTTATGATGCCCATCCATAGAATCATTGTATGGAAATGCTTTTTAGACACAGACCTCAATTTATTGTTTCCAGTCTTTGTGATCCCATCTTACAGTTAATATTGACAAGGGTAACACATTACAAAATGTATGCACTGGGGCTAATGGACAAACCATTCAAAGATTATACATATCCAGATCCTGCTAACCAATAAAAAGGATGCAGGTATGACTGGTAAATTCGCCACAACCACTCTTTTAACTTGTGAGACAGTACAGACAGTAAAGGTGGCTGATAGTTTATTTAAATTTCTGCCTAAAAGCTGCTATTCTGAGTATCTCAATGATAAACAAAAGTATAACTCCATATCTGCATGGGTTTATGAGGGATCGGTCCTGTTAATTTAATCTGATCAGCTCCTATGAGGAGGTAAGTTGCAGACTGGACCTGGGTAAAGCTGTGGATGTGGTGTATCTAGACTTCTCAAAGGCGTTTGATACTGTGTTGCATAAAAGGTGCGTAAAATTAAAATGCTGGGACTGGGGGAAAATATATGTAATTGGGTTAATAACAGGCTCAGTGATAGAAAACAGTGGGTGGTTATTAATGGTACTTCCTCAGAGTGGGTCACAGTTACCAGTGGGGTTCCACAGGGGTCAGTATTGGGCCCTCTTCTTTTTAATAAGTTTATAAATGACCATGTACATGGTTTACAGAGTATATTTTCAGTATTTAAGATAATACTAAGCTCTGTAAAGTAATCAACACAGAGGAGAATAATGTAATACTACAGAGGGATTTGGGTAAGCTAAGAGGCGTGGGTGGAGAAATGTCAAATTAAGTTTACTATGGATAAATGGAAGGTTATGCAGTGACTTGACCTGAGGAAACAAATTCTACAATTATGTATTAAATAGTAAAACACTGGGTAAAACTGCCCATGAAAAAGAATAGGCACATTGGTGGACTGTAAACGTAACTTTAGCAACCAGTGCCAGGCAGATGTTGCCAAGGCAAATAAAATCATTAGTAGCATCAAAAGAGGCATAGGTGCACATGTCAAGAACATAGTTTTGCCTCTATACAAGTCACTAGTCAGACCACACATGGAATATTGTGTACAATTTTGGCCATTTGTGTAAAAGAAGAACATAGATGAACTAGAGTGGGTGGAAAAGAACCAAGGAAGTTCATCAAACTTGGGTTTTTGCCCGTTGAGAAGGAAGATGACTTACAATCTACAAATATATGAATGGACAGTAAAGAAATCTTTCTATTGATCTTTTTACACCTATGGTTTCACCATAAGCCTGGACGGGGATCCTTTACTGTAAGAGCAGTGAGACTATGGAACTCTCTGCCACAGGCTGTTGTGATGGTTGATTCATGGTGCATGTTCAAGGAGAGCCTGGATGACTTTCTTAAAAAATATAATATTACAAGTTATGGGTACTAGAGTCTGGAAAAGGGACATTGATTTAGGGATTTATTCTGATTGTCATATTTTAAGTCGGTGTAAATGGACCTTAAAAACATGCCCGAAGGTATTAGTGAGCCATGCTTAAAGAGAACCGTTCACCTCCCCATACATGTGCAGCTGAGTTCAGCATGTAATAGGCAGGACTGCACAAACACTGTGTCACTTGAATTTTTTTTTCTAACTTCCTCTGTTATTTACATATCGGTGGCGTTATATTTGGCGCCTGGTATGTAAATAAGCCCCTGAACAGTCAATGGGGCGTTTCTATCTAACTAAATTGCAAGGGGGCGTGATCTCTTTGCTCTGACACTGTCCAATCAGCTATGGACAGTGTCAGGGCGGCTTGCGCTATGTTCCCTCCCACGAGAACACACACAGACTGGTGGTTCTGCAGAGAGCGCTCTCTCGGTCTATATCCTAAAGCTATTAGGATATAGTGTCACTTTTTATACATGTCATAAAACAACCACACGGTGACTTGGAAAATATTGGGGGTTAACAATCCATCATGGGACACTCAAAATACGACATAAATGACATCTCTATACTTTTCAGGGAGATGACATAAATGGTCACTTAACACCAGGGAATAATAATTTACAGAAAATCTATCTATTCCAATTATCTAGAGATTATCATCACTCACATTAGTAGACACAAAGATTTTCCCATGATCAGACAAACATTCTGAAATCAGAACATTATACATGCAAACATATCTTGTTTTTTCTCACCCAGTAATATAATTCCAGTATAACATTTACATTGCTCTAAAATTGTAATTCTAGATGATTGCTACAAGCGAAGTGTCATGATCCAATATATTTCCTGATTCATAAATTCCATTGGTCGGAACTTCATTATTAGACCCTCTATGGCCACCTTTACGGCAACTCATTGCTACTGCAGGCATACACTGGGGGAGTCTTCTAAGGAATACACTGTCTGCATATACTCCAATGACCATCTCCTACTCTGAGCCTGGGGCATGAGGATATTACTATTTAATAGGTACAATAAGAGCATGTTTACTTACTAAAGATACTTTAATGCATCTCTCATCATTCTATTTACTTAAGAACAAAGGAAATCATGGATACTCTGAAGCAAACGGTTAAACAGTAGTTCATGGATATGTTTGCTAACATGAAAGCATACAGTACAATAACACAATCTTGTGTTCAGTTAAGTGAAACCCTCCATAGGCTCCACAGTAGAACTACAAGAACCAGCATAACCTGTCAGCTTCAAAGCCACAGACTACTGTACTCCCAGGACAATTACAGCATGTGTAAACTAAGAAGCCAATGTGTCCAAAATGATTACATAAGACCCACTGAAACACAACAAAATACCACAAACCACAACTACAGTAAATTTGCTATATGTAAACAAATAATTATATAGTTCTGGGTTTGGTTTCCTTAGCAATGCTGAGCCCTGGCAGACAGGGCATGCTGGCACTTGTAGTTATACACAAGCTGCTCGGTGGTAGGAAGTCCAGGCAGCTTGTGGAACTACAAGTCTTAAGTATGTGCCTATGCTATTCTTAGTTATAAAGTTGCAGCAGATCCATAACAATACAAAGTATCATAAATCCCCTTCCCATATATCATAAATTAGACACTGATCTGACTGTTGTCCCCATGCAGACATATATACATTATATGTAGTTCCTTGATGGCACACCTGTGCCAGTCTATACCTGCTGCATACTCTATCAGCTGTTTATTCCCATTATATATATATATACCCTATACTCAAGATAAGTAAATAGCACTAATAACAAAGCAACCATCAACTATATATATATATATATATATATATATATATATATATATATATATATATATATAAAAATAAACTGAATTTATAGCAAGTGACTGTTCCACTATGTTAAATGCACATGACTGTCCCTATAAGTAGATCCATGTGATTCCATAAGTAACCACATTGCATTGATGAACCCATGTGCAGCATTCTGACAAGTAGTCACAGTTCAGGTTTGATATATTTTAGGTCATACTTACAGTCTTTGAAGACCATGCTGGGGTCACTCTGTGGCAGCACCTGGGTGACCAGTAGTTGCAGAGAGTCTAAGGTCCTGTCCATGTTAGCTGTGTCCCCTTCTTGCAGCTGCATGCACTGTGCACTGTCCTCATGCCTGGATTATCCCATCTCTGCACTGAATGTGTGCAGTTCATTGATGCAGTGGATTAAGGAGAACTCTCTTAACATCTGCCAATCAGGCATTGGCCAGAATCTAAAGCCCCTCAGGGGGTCCTCCTCCCTGGCCTGCTTATCTTTGTTGTAGGCTGAGCTAATTAGCTGTAGGACTGGGCTGACAGATCCATTCCCACTGCTTCTTTCTGTGAAACATACCCACCTACAGGCCAGCCAGAGCAAGCAGCAATAACAGGCATTCCTCCATGCACACACTCCCACTACCCTGCTGAATAAAGCAGCAAACAACCAGCCATTATTGCATTTTACTTGAAATGTTTTCTTTTTTTGTTTGTACTTATTTCTTTGTTTTAATATTACACATGTACAGATAATTATTATTAAGAGTATATTATTACATCATTTCTTATGTATTTTGCATTCTCTTGTTAGCTAAATAGTAAATAATATGAATAGATTATGGTCACTCATATAAAACCTAGTTTATAGGCTGCAGGGTAAGGCGGGCAAGGCAGGCAAAGGCATTTGAACACATTTGATAAAAAATTATGCCAGTCCAGGGGATTTGGCACAAACAGTGCTGCAGATCAGTGTTGACATGTCTATTATGTAGAAAGGGAAAAGGATAAATTCTTCTACTGTTACATTAGGTTTAGGAATAAGGTAGTTACAAGTTTAAGTCAGGGATGATAATCTGATTTTTTTTTTTTCCGGACAATTTATCCAAAAATCACAGACCACCAAATTGTTTACAGACATATTCAGGGGCGTAGCTAAAGGCTCATGGGCCCCGATGCAAAAGTTCTTATTGGGCTCCCCCCCCCCCCCCGCAAACTCCTCATGGCCGACGGTCCGCAGCTTTCAGCTGCATCGCTGGGTCTTCTAAGTGACCCAACAATGCAGCACTAGCAGCCGGGGCGTCACTAAGGCTGGGTTCACACACCCTATTTACGGACGTAATTCGGGCGTTTTAGCATTGAATTACGTCCGAAAATGCGGCTCAAAAGCGTTGGCAAACATCTACCCATTCATTTGAATGGGTTTTACGATGTTCTGTGCCGACGGTAATATTTTTTACGCGCCGCTGTCAAAAGGCGGCGCGTAAAAAAGACGCCCACGTCAAAGAAGTGCCTGTCACTTCTTCAGACGTAAATGGAGCCGTTTTCCATAGAAAAACAGCTCCAATTACGTCTGTAATGGACGCAACGAAAAACGCCTGCACATGCCATTACGTCTGAAATTACGGTGCTGTTTTCTCCTAATGCTGCCGTGTGAACATACCCTCAGGGCTTAAAATGTCAGGGGAAATAGCCCCAATACATATGTGTCCGCCCCAAAAAAAAAAGTGTGTATAGGAGACAGCATAGCATATCTATAGCACTACGACCCTATAAACTATGGATAGGATTAGATACAGTGGCTCAGCAGATAGTATCACACATGATAGGATTAGATACAGTGGCTGAGCAGACAGTATCACACATGATAGGAGTAGATACAGTGGCTGAGCAGACAGTATCACACATGATAGGATTAGATGCAGTGGCCCAGCAGACAGTATCACACATGATAGGATTAGATACAGTGGCTCAGTAGACAGTATCACACATGATAGTATTAGATACAGTGGCTCAGCAGACAGTATCACACATGATAGGATTAGATACAGTGGCTCAGAAGGCAGTATCACACATGATAGGATTAGATACAATGACTCAGCAGACAGTATCACACATGATAGGATTAGATACAGTGGCTCAGTAGACAGTATCACACATGATAGGATTAGATACAGTGGCTCAGAAGGCAGTATCACACATGATAGGATTAGATACAGTGGCTCAGCAGACAGTATCACACATGATAGGATTAGATACAGTGGCTGAGCAGACAGTATCACACATGATCGGTTTAGATACAGTGGCTCGGAAGGCAGTATCACACATGATAGGATTAGATACAGCGGCTCAGTAGACAGTATCACACATGATAGGATTAGAGATAGGGCCCAGCAGACAGTATCACACATGATTGGATTAGATATAGGGCCCAGCAGACAGTATCACACATGATAGGATTAGATACCGTGGCTCAGCAGACAGTATCACACATGATTGGATTAGATATAGGGCCCAGCAGACAGTATCACACATGATAGGATTAGATACAGTGGCTCAGCAGACAGTATCACACATAATAGGATTAGATATAGGGCCCAGCAGACAGTATCACACATGATACGATTAGATACAGGGCCCAGCAGACAGTATCACACATGATTGGATTAGATACAGGGCTCAGCTCGCTGACATTGCGGAAGAGTCGGGTACGAACCAGTACCCAACCATCTGTAGTGACGGGCAGGCACCAGGGTGGCCGCAGGCTGGTAGTATTAGGCTGGGGAAGGCCAAAAACAGTGGCCCCTTCCCACCCTGGTAATGCTGCCAGCTGCTGCTGTGTTGTATCTGGCTGGTTATGAAAATTGGGGGGGACCCGACATCGTTCTTTCCAATTATTTTTTATTTTATTTTTTTTTAAATGACGTGGGGTCCCCCCATTTTTCATAACCAATCCAGATACAATAAAGCAGCAGCAGCCTAGCATTACCAGAGTGGGAAGGGCCACTGTATCTGGCCTTTCCCCTCCTGATAATACCAGCCTGCGGCCACCCCAGTAGCCGACCATCACTACAGATGGTCAAGTACTGGATAGTACCAGGCTCTTCCTAGCACCCTTGGTGGCGGTGGGTACCGGGGTAATAATGGGGGTTAGTGTTAGCCTCTGCACCGGCTAACACTAAGCCCCGCCTTAGCAATGGATACTGTCAATCAGCCGGCGGCCATTACTAAGGCGGTAGTAATATAGTTTAAAAAAAAAACAAAAAAATTGAAAAAATATTTTATTGAATTTAAAAAAAAACACACAACCCTCATTAACCATTTTATTGATAATAAAAAAAAAAGCCGTCATCGAAGTAGTCCTGGAATCCGCCGTAGTCCAACGACCGAACCTGTAAGAAAACACACAAGAAAAATGATTAGTAACACATGTGTTAGGCTAAGATACAGGGCCCATGTGTGATACTGTCTGTGGGACCCTGTATCTAAGCCTACCACAACGTAGGCTTAGATACAGGGTCCAGCAGACAGTAATCTTATACAGTATAAGATTACTGTCTGCTGGGGCCCTGTATCTAAACCTACAGTAGGTAGGCTTATATACAGGGCCCATCAGACAGGATCATACATGGGCCATGTATCTAAGCCTACCATGTGATTGGCTTAGATACAGGGCCCAGCAGACAGCATCACACAATCTGTGATCCTGTCTCATGGGCCCCCTAAGCCTTCTACATCGTAGGCTTAGGGGTTGTGCAGTCCCTAAACATTGATGGCCTATCCACAGGATAGGCCATCAATAGCTGATGTGTCTCCCGGGACCCGCAAATCAGCTGTTTTGAAGGGGCCGCAGCACTCGTACGACAGCTGCTTCCCCTTCATTTCACTTCGCCGACACCGATTCACAGTGTGACCGGGATGAAGTGACCGGAATGAAGGGGAGCAGTTCTCGTACGAGTGCTACGGCCCCTTCAAAACAGCTGATTGGCGGGTCCCGGGAGTCGGACCCCGCCAGTCAGGGCTAATCTTACCTTCCTCTTCAGCCGCGGCGGTAGTTCTGTCGTCTCGATGCTGTGCGCGGCACATAGCGTTGTGGTCATGTGCTGCGCACAGCGATTGACGTCAGGACCTCCGCTGCGATCCGGAACCAGGAAGGTAAGTAAAGTCTGTTACTATAGTAACAGGGGCCCGCGGCCCGAGTTAGCATAGTAACTTTTTATTGATGTGGTGCGGGGGGCTGTGGGCCCCACTGGCTTCGGGGCCCGGTCGCAATTGAGACCGCTGCGACCCCTATAGCTACGCCAGTGGACATATTGCAAAACCAAGAATGAATAATAAAGATAAGTGATATATGTATATGGCTGAGTTACTAATAAGAGCATATTAGCAGAATTTAATGTGAACTGTAAAATAATGATCACAATAATCTGTACAAGCTCCTAAAGCTTAAAAAACTCACAGATGTATCAGTTTGTTATTTTACAGACACAGGAAAAATTCCCCTATTTTTATGGACTCTTCGGGCATTTATTGGCGGTTTAGGCCACTATACAGCTGTCAATTGCACAAGATACTAGGTTGTTTTTAGTACATTTATAAGAGTTTAAAGGGTAACTAAACTTTCAAAACACTTTTGACATGTCATAGTGAAATGTCCGAAGTTTTGATGAGTGGGGGTCTGAGCTCTGAGATCCCACACCATCAATAAAATGAAGCGGCAGAAGCGCTCGTGGGAGCGCTCTGCTGTTTCGTTTCTGATCAGCTTTCCTCAGAAAGCCGAGCAAGTGGTGTACAGGCTCATAGACTTTCTATTGAGCCCGTACACCGCTGCGTGGAAAGCAGATCAGAAACTAAGCAGCACAGCGCTCAGCTGAGCGCTTCTGCCGCTTCATTTTATCGATCGGTTGGGGTTTCAGTGCTCGGACCCCCACCAATTAAAATGTCTGACATATCACTATGACATGTCAAAAGTTTTTTTTAAAGTTTAGTTACCCTTTAATATGTTAGGTCTATTGACCCTGGCTGTTATAAAGAGGGAAGTTTGTTCACATTCCTTACATTGAGAGTATTTACCTTAGAATCGTCGCATAACCCCATTTTGATACTTTGGTAACCACCAGGGCTGTCCTGTTATAGTTCCGGTTAGGGCATACAATAGCCAAGCCCTAAAGAGTGCTTGTGAATTTTATATGCACAGACAATAATGCACTGCAATACACATGTATTTTATTAAAAAATATCACAGAAGCAAAACAACATGAAAATGTTCCCTGGAGTCATATCAAATGAGATTATTGACACTGGTAAACCTGATGGGTGTAACCTGTTGGTGAATATGATGCACAGTATTGAGCAATGACAGGGGTAGTAAGTGGCGTTATGCACCACTTTTATGAAGCGTGGCAATGGCCATTCATAAATATGAGACAGAACGAAAGACAACTGACAAAGTTCCACTTTTATGTTTCCATTTGTGGGGTACCTTAAAAAACGGAATGAAAAATAGCTGTGTCTTATTACGTGACAGAGAGGCTTTTGGGCCCACTCAGTCACCAGGGCTCAGGTGCCACTGATACCTCTGCACTCCTTATAGATATGCCCCTGCAGGTTTTCCAATAGATTACATGTGATCGCTGGAGGTCCCAGCAGTAGAGACAACTTGTGATAGGCCTATTGTCTGAGAACATTTTTAACAAAAAGGGATTGTACAAAGTGGATAGCTCTTTTAAGTGGTTGAGGCAATGAGCGGGTCTTATTTGGATGGACACCAATCAGTAAGAGCTCATGCACACAAATGTATTGCTTTGAGTTATACAAATCTGCCATACGGCACCCAAAGACTTTTATGGGGCCATAATGTACCTTCAATTTCATAGAGGCATTTAGAGGATTTTTGGACAGAATTTATATGCCTCAGTGCCCATGGCTCTGCCATATACAAGAAGCCTTTGTGTCTCCTTTTTTAATCACGTGCACATTCTTATTAATAGTTTTATACCACCCTAATCCTGGAAACCGCCTTCAAGAGTGAACTCAACTCTGCTGTGCATAGTAAAGGTTTTCCTGCTATTCTCTAATGGGATCCACTACAGCTATGCGAAGTAAATGTAAAATAATCCTTTATGAATATACATATCTTAATAAAAAAAAAATCCAAGTTGCCTTTGCCTAAGAGAATTGAGGCGGATAGAATTAATAAATTATATTTTCGCCTCATATTTTAGTTTCTGAATAGGTTTCGAACACACCAGTCACATAAACTACCCTTTTTCTAATGTATAATCTTAACCAGCAGCTGTATCTGGAGGACATCTGTGGTATAAGTCCGTAAAACACATGGAAATGGCATATTACATTTAGTTTCTATAATTAAGAACCAGTAATTGTTACATTATACTGAATTGAAAAAGCGGGCCTATGGAAAATATTTAGTGTAGAGTAATTTCTTTCTGTCGGTATGTATGTAGACATGGGTATGTTCATGTTCCAGGACAGAAGCAATAAACTTAAGCAGAATACTTTTTCACAGTGCCATCTGGATGCAGATATCCTAGCAGTGGGTGAACACGACATGAAATTATATTTAATATTTTATACATTGTACTTTTTTAGTTTCCTATAAAGATTTGCTATGGGGTTGCATCCAAATTCAGGAACGTAGTTGTGTCACATGCCGCAGCTGTCTCCTCTAATCACCATGTAACAGATACACCCTGGAAAACTGTCTGTGCTTTGCAATTTCTGGCATAGTTTGGATGTGGGCAGAAGTACAAGATATTATGGATCCTGGTTGCCAATGTGACCACCTACTCCTCATGATAAGTATTTACAGACGGAGAGGGGAGAACATGCAGATGGAAAATAAAAGGATACAAGGGAATTACTGAAGTCAATGGACAGAGGAAATGCTGTTATGCTCAAGGATAAAGTCTTTACCGGAGAAGAGAACATGAAGAAGACTTTTCCCGGGATTCCGCTGCACTTTCCAGAGTTGAAAGTAAACAGCTTGAAACAAGTCTTATTTAATCTGTCAAAGAGCGGAGGATATTGTTTCACTGAACCATCAAAGAACATGTTTCCCCATAAGCGTTTCCTCACGGCAGCGCCAACTAATTCTTCATTGATGGTTTCTTTCCAGTCTCAATGACCATTCCTTATCCCCACTCCACGTTTATTAATGGTCCAGCAATGTAACATGAATACTCCAACAGCCGCCACTCATCTGACCCCCTACTTAATTAATAATGTCTACTTCATTATACAGTTAGGTCCAGAATTATTTGGACAGTGACAAGTTTTTGCATTTTAGCGGTTTACCAAAACTTATTGAATATACAGTTATATAATCAATATGGGCTTAAAGTGCAGACTCTCAGCTTTAATTTGAGGGTATTCACATCCTAATTTGGAGAAGGGTTTAGGAATTACAGCTCTTTAAATATGTAGCTGCCTCTTTTTCAAGGGACCATAGGTAATTGGACAATTATCTCAAAAGCTATTTAATGGGCTGCATGGGCTATTCCCTTGTTAATCCATCATCACTTAAGCAGCTAATACGGTCTGGAGTTGATTCCAGGTGTGGCATTTGCATTTGGAAGCTGTTGCTGTGAACCCACAACATGAGGTCAAAGGAGCTCTCAATACAAGTGAAACAGACCATCGTTAGGCTGAAAAAAAATGAGTGGCCAAATCAACAGGTTGGTACATTCTTGAAAAAAAAAAAAGAGCGAACTGGTGATCTCGTGAACGCCAAAAAGCCTGGACGTCCACGAAAGACAACAGTGGTGGATGATCGCAGAATCCTTTCCATGGTGAAGAAAAAGCCCTTCACAACATCTACCCATGTGAAGAACACTCTCCTGGAAGTAGGTGTATCAGTACATAAGTCTACCATAACGAGAAGACTTCATGAGAGCAAATACAGAGAGTTCACCACAAGGTGCAAACTATTAATCAGCCTCAAAAAATAGAAAGGCCGAATTAGACTTTGCCAAAGAACATCTAAAGGAGCCAGCGCAGTTCTGGAACAGCATTCTTTGGCCAGATGAAACTAATATCAACCTGTACCAGAAGGATGGGAGGGGGTAAGTATGGAGAAGGCCTGGAACGGCTCATGATCCAAAGCACACCACATCCTCTGTAAAACATTGGGGAGGCAGTTTGATGGCATGGGCATGCATGGCTGCCAGAGGCACTGGGTCACTAGTGTTTATTGATGATGTGACTGAAGACAGAAGCAGCCGGATGAATTCTGAAGTGTTCAGGTATTTACTTTCTGCTCGGATTCAACCAAATGCAGCAAGGTTGATTGGACGTCGCTTCACAGTACAGATGGACAATGACCCAAAACATACTGCGAAAGCAACCCAGGAGTTTTTTAAGGCAAAGAAGTGGAATATTCTGCAATGGCCAAGTTAATCACCAGTTCTCAACCCGATCGAGCATGAATTTCACTTGCTTAAGGCTGGATTCACACGAGCATGTTCGGTCCGTAAAGGACGGAAAGTATTTCGGACGCAAGTCCCGGACTGAACACACTGCAGGGAGCCTGGCTCCTAGCATCATAGTTATGTACGATGGTTGGAGTCCCTGCCTCGCTGTGGGACAACTGTCCCGTACTGTAATCATGTTTTCAGTACGGGACAGTAGTTCCACGGAGAGGCAGAGACTCCTAGCGTCGTACATAACTATGATGCTAGGAGCCCGGCTCCCTGCAGTGTGTTCGTTCCGGGACTTGCGGTTGAAATACGTTCCGTCCTTTACGGACCGAACATGTTCGTGTGAATCCAGCCTAAGACAAAACTTAAGGCAGAAAGGCCCACAAACAAGCAACAACTGGACCACAGTTGCAGTCAAGGCCTGGCAAAGCATCACAAAGGAGGAAATCCAGCGTTTGGTGATGTCCATGGGTTCCAGACTTCAGGCAGTCATTGCCTGCAAAGGATTCTCTACAAAGTATTAAAAAAAACATTTTATTTATGGTAATGTTAAGTTGTCCAATTACTTTTGAGCCCCTGAAATGTGGAGGCTGTGTAGAAAAATGGTTGCAATTCCTAAACGTTTCACAGGATATTTTTGTTCAACCCCTTGAATTAAACCTGAAAGTTTACACTTCAATTGCATCTCAGTTGTTTCATTTCAAATCCAATGTGGTGGCATGCAGAGCCCAAATCATGAAGATTGTGTCACTGTCCAAACAAATCAGGACCTAACTGTATGTATTTAATGTACGCATCTTCTGCTGGATCAAAGCAGTCAGTAGTTTAAAATCCCGGAAGAAACCATATCCAGTACTAACAAACGCTTAACACTGAGGACACTTTCAACAACGTCTTTCTAGATTTTTAATTGACTTGAACATATATTATTCCCAGAAACGTAGCAGATTGCCAAGTTTTTGTCCGTTTTAATAATTCATCAAATTCTCTTTTTCAGCACTTTGACCTTTTATGATTTCCCAGTATAAAGTGTCATCAGGAATGTTGGATTTATCATTTATATTAGTGGCTATGCAGTATGTAATTCCAGTAATCATACTTTTTTTTTCTCTTTGTTTCTTAATAAAAGGATGGGCAAACTTTGGCATAACAGCAATATTTCCCATAAAACCCATCAATTCATCAGGGAAGATCGACTGTAGTAACAGCTGGAATGTCTAACGCTATCCAGCCCCTGGATAACTACGTCTTAGAAAAGTTATCCTGCTTAAAAAAATAAAAAAAAGTTCTTATTAAATGTGAAGAAACAGTTCATATTTTATTAGGTTTAAATGACCCCATTAGCTCTGTGTAATAGTTGACAGTTTTGGCCGCCTTCTTCAGCTGTCATCGAGCCAAGTGCATGAGGATACAAATGTAATATTGAAATTGACACCTTGTACTTCCAATTGTTATTTTTTTTTATTTATTCATTTTTTAACTCTTCCTACTGAAAACCACCACTTGTCATCAGGGTTCCATATCCCTCATGAGTCTGCTTCAAAATATTTTCTCGTCGACTCTCACCAACCCTTCGGTCATGCGTGCAAACTGCGTAAATGGCCTGAAAATCCCTGTGGTTCAAAAACAAGTTTGCAGTGACATTTACAGTAACACATCGTCACATGGCTGCACCACCCAAGGCTCTAGGCTACGACAGCGATTTTGTCTATTGGGAGTAATAGTCCTTAGCAGCCATTGGACAATGTTGCCAAGTGACGTTTTGAACAACCAGCATAGAAGATTTCTACTATTTTAGAGGAATGATTTAATTCTACTTTATAGGGCACACATTTTTTTAAATAAAATCGCTTGAGGTTTGCAAAGACAAAAAAAACACCCTAATGTTTGGGGTGTAGGTGAGAACGGGTTTATACTTTCTGGATTGATGAATCTTAATTGGCATAGCGCCTTTCACCCACAAAAATAAACCTTTTTATTGGTCCACTAATACAGCATGATCGCCATTGCTAAACTTGCTGTACCAATAACACATTAAGAATAAGTTCACACGAAGCATATATACTGCCGATTTTCCACAACGGAATTCGTTGCGGAAAATCTGCAGCATATTACAGTAGCAGCAGAATGGATGAGATTTGAACAAATCTTATCCACACGCAATGCAGAGCGGGAAAAAACACTCAGAAATTGACCTGCGGTGTTGTTTTTTTTTAAAATCTGCAGCATGTCAATCGTATTTACGTAATCGCTGATTTTTGGTGCAGGTTTTCCCCATTGAATTCATTGGAGAGGTAAAACCCGCAACAAATAGCACGGTTTTTTTTTGCGTTGAAAAAGCAGCGATTCTGCCGCTAAACACGCACCTCAGAAAAAAAAATCTTATACTTACCCAGAATTCTGTTTCTATGTCCAGGCCGGGCTCCTGGGATGACGTTTGATCCCATGTGACCACTGCAGCTGGGGGACGCGTCGCCATGGCATATTTTTTTTTTCAAGTGCAGTATTCCACAGCGGACTTTCCGGCTGAAAAAATGCACCAAATTTCCTGCGGCTGCCATGGCAGATATGCTGTGTGCTTTTACGCAGCGTATCCAGCCTGTGTGAAAAGTCTAAAGGCAGTGTACACCTTCGAAAAACATTTTTTCTTAATAAAAGAATCAGTGTGTTTTTAAATATATAAAAAAAGGCTATATGAATATAAAATTAAAGGATATGTACACCTTCGAAAGCTTTTTTTTTTTTTAAAGAAAAGTTGAAAAAAAATTACGTTTTCAAAGGTGTACATAGTCTTTTAAGATGAAATCTACGTGAAATCATAGTAATTCCCAGAACACATCAACTGGCATTAACTATGGAGATTTTTCTCTATTTGTGAGAGCTGGTCATACTCTACACAATAATCTTCAGAAGCTCTGAAAATACTGTATTGTATCTCCCCGAGTTAGGCCTCATGCACACAGCCGTGAACTATTTACGGTCAGTAAATACTGCACGGGCCATGGACTATCACACGCATTGGCGGGCAGCGCTCACATTAAAAAGTATAGGAACACGGTCCATAACTGCAAAAAATAGGACATGTCCTATTTTTTTTGTGGGTCATTTCTACAACCCAATCACACACCCACAAATATGCGGGAAGGTGGCCGATGGAAATGAATGGATCAGTATTTTATCCTCAATTATGGATCCGTAATTTTGGATAAAAATTACAGTAGTGTGCATGGGGTCTTAGAGCCTTTATTATTGTGCAGAGCTGCATTCACAATTCTTTTGGTTGATAAAACGGCTGACACCTCCAAGGCTACCTTCAGACAGATATTTTTTGGCATTTTAAAATGCATGAAAAAACTCATTTTAAAACGACATTATTAAAATGTAACATGCGTTTTTTTAATCGCATTTTAAGTGGCCTTTTTGTTTTATTTAGTGCAATTTTGTACATGTGTTTTTGAAGTACTATAGAGCCTATGGGAAAAATGCCAGGGAGAACCAAAAATACAGAGCATGCTGCATTTGTAAAAAAACAAAAAACTCCACAAGCCAAGACATAAGACCACAAGCAGAAACAGTGTATGTAGTGCTTTTTATATTTTACTATAAACGTTAATATAAACTCTGCCTGCACAACAAAAACAGGAATACAAAACCATGAAAAACGTAGCAAAATGCTGCGTGTAAAACCAGTTTAGCTGAGGTCTTGGGAGGGGCCATGAATAGATCTTAGGGTATGTTCACACGGCCAAATTTCAGACGTATACGAGGCGTATTTTGCCTCGTTTTACGTCTGGAAATACGTCTCAAATACGTCGTCAAACATCTGCCCATTACTTTCTATGGGTAGAACGCTGTATTGTCCACACGACGCGTAATTTTACGCGTCGTACGGCACTTACGACGCGTAAAATTACGCCTCGTAAAAAGTAGTACAGGACACTTCTTTGGACGTTTTTGGAGCTGTTTTCTCATAGACTCCAATGAAAACAGCTCCAAAAACGGACGTAAAAAACGCCGCGAAAAATGCGAGTTGGTAAAAAAACGTCTGAAAAGCAGGGTCTGTTTTCCCTTGAAAACAGCTCTGGATTTTCAGACGTTTTTTTGACTACGTGTGAACATACCCTTAGAGAGACTGTGTCACCACATTATAAGTGGCCTATCTCCTACATAAGGAGATTGGTGCTGTAATGTAGGTGACAGCAGTGCTTTTTATTTAGAAGAACTATCTATTTTTACCACATTAGGAGCGATTTTAGCTTTATGCTAATTACTTTCTGAATGCCCAAGTGGGCGTGTTTTTACTTTAGACCAAGTGGGCGTTGTACAGAGTGTATGACGCTGACCAATCAGCGTCATGCACTTCTCCCCATTCATTTAGTCAGCGCATAGCGACACTGCGCTGTTCACGATGTGCTGTCTTACACCGACACATTAACGTTAGTGAAGTGTCCTGACAGTGTATAGACATTCCTTCCAGCCAGGACGGGATGTCTATTCACAATCCCGACACTTCGGTAACGTTTCTATGGTACTTACAGCAGAGCAAGCGTAATCTTGTGAGATCACGCTGTAAATGACAGGTTACAGGGAGATTACGCTTTGCTCTGCTGTAAGTACCACAGAAACGTTAAAATGCCGGGATTGTGAATAGACATCCTGTCCTGTCTGGAAGGAATGTCTACTCACTGTTTAAATACTTCAGTAACGTTAATGTGTCAGTATAAGATAGCACATAGTGAATAACGCAGTGTCACTATGCGCTGACTAAATGAATGGGGAGAAGTGCATGACGCTGATTGGTCAGCGTCATAGACTCCTCTGTACAACGCCCACTTGGTCTAAAGTAAAAACACGCCCACTTGGGCATTAAGAAACTAATTAGCATAAAGCTAAAATCGCTCCTAACGTGGTAAAAATAGATAATTTTTCTAAATAAAAAGCACTGCTGTCATCTACACTATAGCGCCGATCTCCTTATGTAGGAGATTGTCATCACATTATAAGCGCCCTGAGTCTCTTTAAAGAGGCTCTGTCACCAGATTATGAGCGCCCTATCTCCTACATAATGTGATCGTCGCTGTAATGTAGATAACGGTGGTTTTTATTTTGAAAAACGATAAGTTTTGAGCAAGTTATGAACAATTTTAGATTTATGCTAATTAGTTTCTTAATGCCCAACTGGGCGTTTTTTAACTTTTGACCAAGTGGGTGTTGGAAAGAGAAACCAATCAGCATCATACACTTTTCTTCATTCATGGCCAGCTTCTTTCACTTGTGCTGTCACTTACTCACACATTACCTTTACCGAAGTGTTTTGATAGTGAATAGACACTTCGGTAAAGTTAATGTGTGAGTAAGTGACAGCACAGCGTGATCTCGTGAGATCACGCTGTGCAGTGAAAGAAGCTGGCCATGAATGAAAAGAAGTGTATGATGCTGATTTTGACAAATCATACACTTCTCTTTACAAACCCACTTGGTCAAAAGTTAAAAAACGCCCAGTTGGGCATTAAGACACTAATTAGCATAAATATAAAATTGTTCATAACTTCATCAAAAATAATAATTTCTCAAAATAAAAAACACTGTTGTTATCTACATTACAGCGCCTATCAGATTATGTAAGCACTTATAATTTGGTGACAGAGCCTCTTTAAATCAGATTGCTGTACAATGCCTGGTGTAAGGACCACACTGAGATATATAGAGATTTCAGCTCTGAAGTCCTTAGAATTATGAAAGGAAGTCTGGGACTATAATACAGCCTGTATCCAGGGATCAGTCCAAGTTATTTAATGTATTTCCAAAGTTACTCAACATTTTTATGTTGATTAGTAGATACGTGAAGTATTTCCAGTATATACAGTAGGTAGTTGCTAGCTGCAAAAAGTATGGTCCAAATTGAAAAGTCTAACTTGAAAATTTACAGGGGATGTCCCATCAGGACAACCTTTGTACATATAAACATCATATTGGGGGAGGCGGGGGTTCCCGCTTTTGAGGGCTCAATACTAGCAGGTATTACATGGTCACCAATTAACTTAAATGTGCATCAGCCCACAGCTGCCGGAGGTCCTCAGGGAATGGGGTTTTCCAGATGACCTGCTTATCACAACCCCTTTTCCTTTAAGTTCCCGTGCAAATGTAATGTCTGCTCTACACAAACCTTCATTGTATTTTATTTCTTAAAATGTAGTTTTCCATCTTAATCTTAATGAAGGTACAGTGAGCCCTTACAGTTGTTTGTTTTTCTCCTGATCAGTTTGGCACTCCCCGATACACTTAGTATAGTGTAAGTCTACAAGGTCTGCAGCATACTATTTATATTTCATCCTCACATTTCCAGAGAGCATGTGACAGCCCGGGCAAAAAAATGTTTGGTCTTGCTACGGAGCGACGTATATAGTCTCAATTGCTTTATCTTCTGGTTTTCAGCTTTGAAAGATTACAGGCTCGTGTTTTTTCATCAGCACCACAAAAAGTGTATTCTTACATAGAGGAGTATTCCAGATACAAACACTCAACTTTCCTACTGTTTCTAGAGTGAAGGTAGAAATATGCCACATACAGAGACTGTGGTGAGGTTACTGTTGGTACAAACACCCACTTGATATGCATATAGTTGTCTTAAAATCCCAAGTCCACGCTGGAGCCATTTGTAGCAAGGACATATCCGATACTTCCTTGGCAACTGAAGGCTTTCCTGCCAAAAACATATGATACATGTCCTTGGCAGGAAAGAGGGTTGAATAGTAAAACACTGGGTAAAACTACCACCGAAAGTGACTTGGGGATATTGGTGATCAGTAATCTTAATTTTACCAACCAGTGCCAGGAAGCTCCTGGCCAAGGCAAATAAAATCATGAAAACCGCTATAGATACTCATGACAAGATTTGCCTCTATATATAAATTGCTAGTCAGACCACGCAATACTGTGTACAATTTTGGGTACCGGTGTATAAAAAGTACACATTTGAACTGGCGCAGGTGCAGAGGAGGGTGAATAAGGTGACTAAAAGGGTTGTCCGGGATTTAAAAAAAACAGGCCAAGGGGGGAAATGGCATAGAATAGGAAAAGAAGCATAACTTACCTGTAATATCCCCCGCGGCTCCAGCACTCCCCGTCTGTTTACTGTGCTGAAGCGATTACGTCACGGCGACAAACGTTACTGTTGAAGCCAGTGATTGGCTGCAGCGGTCATGTGTCGACATGAAGTCATCGCTGCAGCATAGTAAACAGAGACCAGTACAGAACACCGGAGCAGGCGGGGGATTTAACAGGTAAGTGATGCTTCTTTTATTATTTTATGCCATTTCCCCCAAACTTGGTGTTATTCAGTGGTTTTCAAGACCAAACCAAACTGTACTGAATAGAAGCAGCATTTTTTTTTTATGTTCAAATCACATACGTCTTGTAAATCCATTAGTCATCACTCTCTGGCCATTGTTCTGGAGCACTTGTTACGTTTGGAACTCTCCAAGCTGTAAAATGTTGGTATGACTCTATATGAAAGTAATGCAGAAAAACAGGAAATCCAGGTTTAAGAAATAAATTCATTAATTGTAAGCGTTAAAAACACACATGAATATTTCCTAATGAAGCAACTGCATAGAGTGAAACATACAAGGGCCGAGGGGATCTATCCCCAGAAACTTTCAGAATCTACACTGCATTTAATGTTGAACATGTTCTCTCTGCGCTGCTTCGTATACACATTTGCTTCTCCCTTTTGAAGTCGTCTTCTGATGGCACCTTTTTGCTGCTTTGTCAGCTGCCTCTTCACCTTCTGCTTCACCAGTTCCTTTAAGGAGCAAAAACAACAAATTAGAAAAAGCAAAGACGGCTGCAAACGTATCAGTGTGATGACCAGAAAATCTATTACTTTTTGTTAGCTATATAGATTGTTTTATCTAGATTTCTATCGTTTACGGTGTCCTTTTATCTAGAACAACGAGATCTGTTCTTGTAACAGAGTTCAGAAGTCTTACACATCAAGAGCCAATAGATCCGATGGTAAAAGTGGTCTTCCCCTTTAAGAATTAGTTAATAATTGCTCATAGAATGTCATTGCTGTGCAGTTCTTCTATTCTTTTCCCTTATTAGTATTACAGATGAGTTAACATGACTTATACGTAACGTACCCATTTTTATTTATTAAATGCTGCCGCCTTTGTTACTTGCAATACGGAGTGAGATCCGTGAGAAGCAGCAAACAGCGGAGATCTGGAGCATTGTCTCACCTCCTCCTACACTTGATATTGTTCTGAGAACATGGTGAGTTATGGATTCCCAATGGGCCGTGCGATTTAATGCTTTCCATCATGCAGGCCAGATGCAGGAGCATCCTGGCAACTATTCACATGCCGGATGAATAACACTGCGTGGCCACACACCGAGTTTTACATGACGATCTACTTATTAATAAAACATTTTTCTTTTTATTTAGCCGTATAACTCTTGAAGAATAAGAGGGCTTTTTTAATATAATGTTTGTCAAATACTACCCTCCTTCCGGCGCCCACTGAACTGAGCGACGCTGCATTTGTGTACAGCGAGGTTCTGCCCCCTGCAGCCATGTTACATACGTGCGCTATCGCCAAAAGCCATTTTCCGTGCAATGTACAGATTTCCCTTACATTGCACTGACTGGCTTTAGGTCCTTTTTATTTTCTTTACAATTATATTGTCTGGGTTGACATGCTGCGGTTTCTGGTTTTATTTTCAGGTCGGAAAGGCTGGAAATACGGCATGCATTTAACCACAAATTGCTGAGGTTTTTACCGATAAACACATATTTAACATATTTTACCTCTACAAACCGCGGCACCAATAACCGCATCGCAAAACCACCTCAATTTGTGGTAAAACACGTGAAGTTTTTCAAATGCTATTTTTTTCCAGCCTTTCCAAACCGCAAAAAACCTTGCAAAACTGTAGCGTGTGAACCTGGTCTAAATCTACAACATATAAGGGCTAAATATAAAATCTTATATCAGAGAATACTCCTTTAAAGGGGGTTTTCCCACAAGAGACATTTATGAGATATCCACATACCAAAGGGACCCGCACCAATCTCTAGAATGGGGCCCCCTAAACCCCGTTCTAGCTTTGTCTGCTATCGCCGACTCCCGGCCACTTCCTGACTTTATGTTCGGGAGTTACGAAAACCACGTAGCTCGCGGTGTTAGCGGTTTCCGTAACTCCCATAGTAGTGAATAGCATTTACAGAAGCAGCGTAGTATGCGAGCTTCGCTGTTTCCGTAACTACCATTCAGTTCTATGGGGCTTAGGAAAACATCGTAACTCCACGAGCTACGCTGTTTTCACCTTCATGGTCGGAAATCAGACGACACAAAAAGAGGTAGAACGGGAATGAAGGGCCCATTCTAGAGATATGTGCCCCAGAGGTGGGACCCGCATCTATCTGACATTTATGACATACCTGTGGCTATGTCATAAATGTCCCTCTTGGGAAAACCCCTTTAAGTATTCTGTTATATAATCAATAAAAAGCTCTAAATCTAGCACCTTTTTCATCTGTGCCCTACTTGTGTACTACGCAACTGTAAATATTACCAAATTGCTCCCTCTCATGGATAGAGATTCAAAGTCTATCGGAAACTCCTGATCCTGGAGGGTATACACCGATCTGCCATGATATTAAGGCTACGTTCACACTGTGTGCGTTTTTCACCTGCCTAATTGTGTAGGACTTCCCGTTATTCAGCTGACTCAACCCATGGAGAGGTGTGCTGCTGTTTGGAAGAAAGCCGCAATATTTTTAGAATCCTGGACAACCAATTTTCTTTCAGTACATCCCACTGATGCTCGATCGGATTTAGATCTGGGGAGTTTGGAGGCCAAGTCAACTCCTTGAATGTTCTTCAACCCATTCCTGAACAATATTTTGCAGTGTGGCCGGTCACATTATCCTGCTGAAAGAGGCCACTTCCATTAGGGAATACAGTTGTATTCCACTACCCCCAGCTTGTCTTCTTCCCATTGTGCATCTATCAGAATACACAGGTTCTTTAACCCCTTCCCCCTGCTTGCATTCTGGGCCCTAATGGCCAAGCCATTGTCACATTCAAAGAGCTATAACTTTTTATTTTTGCGTCGACATAGCTGTATAAGGTCTTGTTTTTTGCAGGACGACTTGTAGTTTTTATTGGTACCATCTGAGAGTAGATGCGACTTTCTATCACATTTTTTTAAAGTCCGGATTAACAGAAAACAGCTATTCTTCTATAGTTTTTTATTTTATTTTTTATGGCGTTCACAGTGCGGGTTAAATAATGTAATCGATTTATAGTCGGGGTCGTTACGGACGTGGCGATACCAAATATGTGCAACTTTTTTGCTTTATTGTGGTTATTTTTTTTAATAGTAAAGCAGTTTTAAGAGGAAAAAGTGGGTTTTTCATTATTTTTTTTCTCACTTTTTTTAAAATTAACTTTATTCAACTTTTTTTTAAAACTTTTTTTACTAGTCCCACTAGGGGACTTCACTATGCGATCCTCCGATCGCTATTATAATACACGGCAATACTTTTGTATTGCAGTGTATTACTGCCTGTCTCCGGCATGACCTAGCAGGCATTCACGACAGGCAGACCTGGGGGCCTTTATTAGGCCACCGGCTGCCATCGGAGACACAGACACTCGGCGATTTTATCAGTGGGATGAGAGGGAGCTCCCTCCCTCCCTCTCTCCAAAACCACTCAGATGCGGTGCACACTATTGAGCACCGCATCTGAGGGGTTAAACGGGTGAGATCGATACTAATATCGATCTCACCCGGTCGAGCAGGGACGCCCCTCTGGCAGCTGAGAGTAGGGATATTTGACAGCTCCCTGTGGTTTACTTTATTCTAATGCAGTGCCGTGGAATGGCGGCGCTGTAGAATAAAGCCCGTTAATGACCGCCGTGAAAAGGCTACTCGGCGGTCATTAAGGGGTTAAGATAAACATTTCTTTGATTAACTTTAAAGAAACATTTTGTTTTAAACCCATCTTCTAGGCTACTGCTTCCAAAATTCCATCATATTGGCAGACTTAAATTGAATGCACTATCATTAGGACAATATATCTTCTGTGGCACTGGTTCAGTGTCCTGCGCTGTCGCCTCCTGGTACAGGAAAACAACTTATCCTTACTGATAGAATAAGAGCCAAAATCATCTCCAATATTTAGGAATGCTATTCATTTTAGACTCATTCTGGTCATGCATTCTGTCAACTTCTTGGCACCATCTAGTGGCCATTTATAGGTAAATACTATTCTGTCAGATATCAATGTGACGTATCTGTACATTGCGCAGAAGAGACATAGGACCTATTGATGGAGGTCATCAAGAGGGAAAAATGACGGAGAGTGCCTCAGCTGTCTCTTAGTGAAGAACATAGGTTGTCAGATATCTACCTATTACTCAGTGTATGTAAAACTCTGCTCTTCTGGGTTCATCTAGACATCAGAGAGACTTATTTATGTCCCATGTGTGTGATTCACCAGGCAGACCTGCTTCACATGGTGTGACATTGCATGCTAATTTTAACATGTCAGGCATTATGCATACTGGGATACATCTCTCTATCCCAGATTGTAAAAAAATAGCTGTGGCATGACCTCTACACATGCCCAGGAGACGTAAAGTCCAGCATTGGCGAGCAGAAACAGCGCACACAATATAGGAATCTGTAAATAAAATAAATTCGGCAAAACGGTTGTCACCTAGGACATTGACAAGACTTCGAATATTTTTTGCCTAATGGGTCACGTGACATTTGGTATGTCTAATATCTGTCATTCTGTGTGTGTCTAATATCTGTCATTCTGTGTATGTCTAATACTGTCATTCTGTGTGTGTCTAATATCTGTCATTCTGTGTATGTCTAATACTGTCATTCTGCGTATGTCTAATACTGTCATTCTGCGTATGTCTAATATCTGTCATTCTGCGTATGTCTAATATCTGTCATTCTGCGTATGTCTAATATCAGTCATTCTGTGTATGTCTAATATCCGTCATTCTGTGTATGTCTAATATCCGTCATTCTGTGCATGTCTAATATCTGTCATTCTGCGTATGTCTAATATCCGTCATTCTGTGTATGTCTAATATCTGTCATTCTGCGTATGTCTAATATCTGTCATTCTGCGTATGTCTAATATCCGTCATTCTGCGTATGTCTAATATCCGTCATTCTGCGTATGTCTAATATCCGTCATTCTGCGTATGTCTAATATCCGTCATTCTGCGTATGTCTAATATCCGTCATTCTGCGTATGTCTAATATCCGTCATTCTGCGTATGTCTAATATCTGTCATTCTGCGTATGTCTAATATCCGTCATTCTGCGTATGTCTAATATCCGTCATTCTGCGTATTTCTAATATCTGTCATTCTGCGTATGTCTAATATCTGTCATTCTGTGTATGTCTAATACTGTCATTCTGTGTATGTCTAATATCTGTCATTCTGCGTATGTCTAATATCTGTCATTCTGCGTATGTCTAATATCCGTCATTCTGTGTATGTCTAATATCTGTCATTCTGCGTATGTCTAATATCCGTCATTCTGCGTATGTCTAATATCCGTCATTCTGCGTATGTCTAATATCCGTCATTCTGCGTATGTCTAATATCCGTCATTCTGCGTATGTCTAATATCTGTCATTCTGCGTATGTCTAATATCTGTCATTCTGTGTATGTCTAATACTGTCATTCTGCGTATGTCTAATATCTGTCATTCTGCGTATGTCTAATATCTGTCATTCTGCGTATGTCTAATATCCGTCATTCTGTGTATGTCTAATATCTGTCATTCTGTGTATGTCTAATATCTGTCATTCTGTGTATGTCTAATACTGTCATTCTGTGTATGTCTAATATCTGTCATTCTGCGTATGTCTAATATCTGTCATTCTGCGTATGTCTAATATCCGTCATTCTGTGTATGTCTAATATCTGTCATTCTGTGTATGTCTAATATCTGTCATTCTGCGTATGTCTAATATCTGTCATTCTGCGTATGTCTAATATCTGTCATTCTGCGTATGTCTAATATCTGTCATTCTGTGTATGTCTAATATCTGTCATTCTGTGTATGTCTAATACTGTCATTCTGTGTATGTCTAATATCTGTCATTCTGCGTATGTCTAATATCTGTCATTCTGCGTATGTCTAATATCCGTCATTCTGTGTATGTCTAATATCTGTCATTCTGTGTATGTCTAATATCTGTCATTCTGCGTATGTCTAATATCCGTCATTCTGCGTATGTCTAATATCTGTCATTCTGTGTATGTCTAATATCTGTCATTCTGTGTATGTCTAATACTGTCATTCTGTGTATGTCTAATATCTGTCATTCTGCGTATGTCTAATATCTGTCATTCTGCGTATGTCTAATATCTGTCATTCTGCGTATGTCTAATATCTGTCATTCTGCGTATGTCTAATATCCGTCATTCTGCGTATGTCTAATATCTGTCATTCTGTGTATGTCTAATATCTGTCATTCTGTGTATGTCTAATACTGTCATTCTGTGTATGTCTAATATCTGTCATTCTGCGTATGTCTAATATCTGTCATTCTGCGTATGTCTAATATCTGTCATTCTGCGTATGTCTAATATCTGTCATTCTGTGTATGTCTAATATCTGTCATTCTGTGTATGTCTAATACTGTCATTCTGTGTATGTCTAATATCTGTCATTCTGCGTATGTCTAATATCTGTCATTCTGCGTATGTCTAATATCCGTCATTCTGTGTATGTCTAATATCTGTCATTCTGTGTATGTCTAATATCTGTCATTCTGCGTATGTCTAATATCCGTCATTCTGCGTATGTCTAATATCTGTCATTCTGTGTATGTCTAATATCTGTCATTCTGTGTATGTCTAATACTGTCATTCTGTGTATGTCTAATATCTGTCATTCTGCGTATGTCTAATATCTGTCATTCTGCGTATGTCTAATATCTGTCATTCTGCGTATGTCTAATATCTGTCATTCTGCGTATGTCTAATATCCGTCATTCTGCGTATGTCTAATATCTGTCATTCTGTGTATGTCTAATATCTGTCATTCTGTGTATGTCTAATACTGTCATTCTGTGTATGTCTAATATCTGTCATTCTGCGTATGTCTAATATCTGTCATTCTGCGTATGTCTAATATCCGTCATTCTGCGTATGTCTAATATCTGTCATTCTGTGTATGTCTAATATCTGTCATTCTGTGTATGTCTAATATCCGTCATTCTGCGTATTTCTAATATCTGTCATTCTGCGTATGTCTAATATCTGTCATTCTGTGTATGTCCAGTTATGTTGTTATGGATCAGTACTATCCTTAGATGCATTTTTTCTTGTTTTTGCTAGAATTTTGCAGGTTAAATGGACAACTTTTTTCCTTCTTGCATGTGGAATGATAATATGAGAATGTAGTCACAGTGGACATTTCTGCACCTTTTATATGGAGTGAGGAGGACTCTGGACTCTTCCCGGTGTATTGCTCATTTTTGTTTGGAAATGATTGGTACTGCAGGTGCAGTTTTCTTTCTTTATTTGGAGGGGGTTATGTTGGGATTTTTTGTGAAATTTTAAAATTCAATAAAGAATGACGTGATTTACAAAAAGGTCTCCAATTCTATACATCCTAATTAGGGAAAATATGATGCAATTTCACCTTTTTCACTGGGGCACAGGAGTTCTGAGGGTGACCCCCGCCTCTTTATGACAGTTCAAAGCAAAAAAAAATAACTGCAGAATCAGTTTTTGAAGTAGTTGTGTTTTTTTTATTTTAATAAACACCGACATTCCGATACAAAAAAGCCTGTTTGTATTACCCGAAATGTTGCACGTTGGTGTTTAATAATAAAAACAAAAAAAAAAACGCAGCTTTTTCGAAAACACGCGATGGTCGGTTTGTACTTATTCTATGCAGTGTTTTAAAACAAGTTAAAGCTTGAGTTCTGACCGCGTTCAGATGCTCCAGTTTTTTTTAAGACAAAATCGTGCCAACAGACAGAAAGGCGTCACAGCAATGTCCCATTTGCCACACACCCACAATGTCCCTTTTTGAAAGACAATGCCCACAACCTGGAAATGATAGACAGGGAACTGGGGTCCGCCAGCCTAGTGATCATGGGGGTCCCAGGGTACGAATACCCAGTAATTAACATTTATTACTTATCCTGTGGATAAGGTGCTAAATGCTGACGGCTGGAATACCCCTTTAATACTTCCACCCTCTAGAGGTGGGGACAAGCAGCCAAAAGAGGGGTAGAAACAGCATGCCAGAAGAGCCTATGTAGTATAGAAGGGGGACACTTTGGTCTCCAGAAGAGCATGGAGATCCAGTGTGGTCACCTCCAGACCGAAGGACTCTCTAAGTTTTCACCTTAGTTGCCCTTTAATTCATGACAAGTCTTGAAATGCTTTGTACTAATCACGACTTGTGTTACTCTATATCTCAGCACGGAACAGAAAACATATGAAATATACCTTCTTCTGCTTCCAGAGCCAGGAGAAAGTCATAAACGGTTTGTTTTGCAATTAATATGATTTATGTCTGTAAACCGGCTGGAGTCCCTCAATCCACATATTATTTCAGGAATATGGACAATGTAGGAGGGTTCTTGTTAGAAAACATCAATCCATAGGCTACAAATGAACAAGTTATTGCCTAGAGCCTGCATAGTGTTTTACTTATGGTCTGCATACTACTAGTACATTACATAGGATTTGTGATGTGCTTAACCCCTTCCCTCCGCAGCCATTTTTCGGATTTTCACTTTTGTTTTTTCCTCCCCACCTTCCAAATGCTATAATTTTTTTTATTTTTCCGTCTATATAGCCGTGTGAGGGCTTGTTTTTTGCAGGACAAGTTGTAGTTTTTCTTGGAACCAATTATTGTGCCGCATAATGTACTGGGAAGCTGAAAAAAACCTTATTTGCGGGGTGAAATGGGTAAAAAACAGCGATTACGCCATTTTTTGGGGGGGCTTTGTTTTTACAGCATCCATCAGGCGGTAAAAACTACATATTCACCTTATTCTACAGGTTGATATACAATTACGGTGATACCAAATTTATATGTTTTGTTTTATGTTTTAACACTTAAAAAAATAAAACTATTTGCTAAATTAAAATAATCTTTTGTGTCGCCATGTTCTGAGAGCCATAACTTTTTCAGTTTTCCATCAATTTCGAGGTGTGAAGGCTTAAATTTTGCGGGGCGAGCTGTAGTTTTCACCGATACCATTTTGGGGTATATGTGACTTTTTGATCACTTTTTATTACATTTTTAGGGAGCGACCAAAAACAAGCAATTCGCGTGTTTTATATATATATATATATATATATATATTTTTTTTTTTTTTTACACCATTCACTGAGCGGGTTAAACAACGCTATATTGTGCTAGTTCGGACTTTTACGGAAGCGGAGATACCAGTTATGTTAACTTTTATTTTTTTTAACATTGATTTAAGGAAAAATGCGAAAAGGGGGGTTTTTTGAACTTTTAATACTTCCTTTTTTTTGGAACAAAAAACCCCCAAAAACTTTAACTGTTTTTTACTTTTCTTATCAGTCCCCCTAGGAGACTTGAAGCAGCGATCATTGAAGCGCTTGCATGATGTACTGCAATACTAATGTATTGCAGTATATCGTGATTCTGACAGTCTCCACTGAAGCCCTGCCAGAGGTAGAGCTTCAAAGGAGTACAAAGATGGCAAAACTCGGGGCCTTTGTTAGGCCCCCAGGCTGCCATAATAACCGTTGTTACCGGCCGATCGTGCCTCGGGGGGGGGGGGGCGATGGCTTGTTTGATGGGGCGCCCCCTGATTCTAACACTTTAAAAGCCGCAGTCGCGATTAACCGCTGCATTTAAGGTGTTAAACGGGCGGAATTAAAGTGAACTTTGATTCCGCCCGTAGCAATGAGGTGTTGGCTGTGTAACACAACCGTCACCCGCTGTGTATGGAGCGAGCTCAGCCTGTGAGCTCGCTCCATACTTCCCCATAACCCTTATCATGTAAGGTTACGTGATATTGCGTTAAGGGGTTAAACACAAACTATGAAACTAGAAATATAGTCAAATTTATACAAACGGCTGAAAGTTCATAAAATCTGTAAAGATAAGAAGTTACTCACCGGTGCGATTGTAGAGGAGCTGCCGACTGTACCCACAGACGTGAGACTTGTAGTTCTTGTGCGGTGCTGACTAACATGTTGTAAACTGTCTTCATCTCTACAACAATAAACAAAATTATGTAATCAGTGCGTAGTCTTCGGGCAATTAATGCGCAACTCTGGGGATTTTGCCTAAATCTTCGCTAAAGAGGACCTGTTCGCACTCCTGACCGGTCTGTTTTAGTAAATACTTGCAATCCCCATATTATAAACATTCTACAACATTTTTTTTTTTTAGAACTCTACATTGAGCCATCCCGGTTATTCCTCCTGGAAACGTATGAATAAATGGACAATTAGAAATTAGTATTCCCCTAGTCAATGGAGCGTGTCCCTACACAAACTTGTACTGCTTAATCAGCGCCTACAGTGTCAGACACAATCTACTGACAAGTGGAATTGTAACGCCCAATTGTCAATTTATTTATACATTTCCAGGGGCAATAACAGAGGAACAGGTGCTTTTGAATAAATTGAAGTGCAATGCAGGTTACATTAGAGGGAGCATTCATATAAAAATTGGATAAAGTGGATCATGGCACTTATTCATTCAAATCCCTACTAGTTTATCGGGAACTGAAGGAAGAAGGGCAGGGGACCTCTGAGATCTTCATATTGTGAGAATAATATTTTTCGGTTTAGGTTAGTTGAAAATTGACAATAGAATTATACGATATTGAGGTGTCAGGATACTAGATAAACGTCCTAATCTTGTGGGAGACTGTTCTTTTGTGTAAGTAGGTGTATAAAGAGGGACGGTTCATAAGATGGTGGGAATGGGATATCTAGTGTGAATTCTGTATCTTTGGCAGCAATACAATCGAGCATTCGGGCGATTATTGATTAAATTCATATTATTTACCATGAGTTAGCAAACTGATCACTAACTGACAGCCTGGGCATGTTGGGAGTTGTGGTTTCCAAACAGCTGAGAGCTACAAGTTGGAGACCGCTTTTAGTGTCGCCACTAGGAATTACATTCCTACGGCAAAGCCTCATTACAATGAACGTCTTGTAAATTCCTTACCTGAATGGTTTGTATTCTTTGTTTGCCCCAGAAAGATCCACCAGGTCAGGACATTCATCTTCATAATCCTCCAGCTCATCACTTCCATCATCTACATCTAAGCTTAGCTCTTCACTTCCCAGTCTGTTACTTTCGTCATCACCAGAGATTTCAGAGGTCTTCTTGTCATTCTTTTCAACAGTTTCTCCTTCTAGTTCAGCTAAAGCTTTATTGAATTCTGTCATGTCTAAGCTTGCTCCGCAATTGTCACTGTTGTGTTTGGTTTGACAGTCTTCGAAAGAAGCGCTGCCTGTGGCTTCTAATACGCGTGCGTCTTCTTTCCTGCGGTTTACGGTGTCCTGCTGACCATCCCCAATAGGTGGGGTACATTCTGTTTCGGCATCTTCCTCCTCCTCCTCCTCCTCTTCATCTGGACCAGCTGGCTGTAAGAGCTCATCATCCTTCTGCATCTCTTTGGTATAGCCACTAACTTCAATTTCTACATCAAGGAAACACTCCTTCCTTAAATGAAACCATAGTAGACAGCTCAATATACAGAAATATACAGTTGTCTTATTAGAATGTGCCAGTGTAAAATGTTGCATATACATGACTGTATTAAAGTACTGTGTGGTAATAGTTTGTCTAAACAGGAATACTTTTATTTGTAGATATACGGGGGCTTACTCTACAGAGGAGCCCTGTACACTGAGGTCTATGAACACCGCTGACACAATGAATAAGTAACGTACAAACTAATGTACACTGGGGGTCCATAGATAAGTCTCCGTTCCTGCTTCCACTACTGGGTTACTTTGGGCTTTCTGGTATTTTTCTAACTCCAAGAATAGCGCTGTCTGCAGCGCCATAAGTTGATGAACTTAGATGTGATTGATATTATTGTGATCCTGTGTGTTAGAGACACACAGGACCCGCTCTCAGCCGAGCCGTCAGTCCACTACGCTGAATGATTCGGCTAATACCAAATGATACAGTTTCTATGTATAGAGAATACACAGAAGCTCTAGTGGAAGAACGAAAGAAAATGGTTAATAAAAGTCAATTGAAAAAACATTTATAATCATCTAAAACCTAGAATAATAAAAAAAAGCCTGCAAAAGTTTCTATAGCCTTTCAGCTTAAATTACTGTATAAATGAAAAGTTATAAATATATTAGAAAATTGTAGGTTTCAATTCCGCCCCATATTTAACATATATGTTTGCTGTCAGAGAATGAAAATACGGTTTACATCCAGAGGCTCAAACTGGTAAATATTTAATCCTGTACTGAAGGGAGATGCGGATACATTACGGATCCATAATTGCGGATCAAAATACTGATCCATTCATTTCTATGGCCCACGGACACCTTCCCGTATATTTACGGGAAGGTTTCAGGAACGTAGAAATGATCCGCAAAAAATAGGACATGCCTATTTTTTTAATTTATGGACCGTGCACCCATATTTTATAAGAGCACGGACCGTGATTAGGGCTACGGCCATGTGCAGGGGGCCTAAGAGGTAAATATATCAGCAGCAGCACAAATCTCATGGTGTGTTACACTGTATCATTATGGCTGTTTAGCTCATGGAGCATTGTCTTGACTGGGTAGTATTGTATTCACTATTCTGAGAGCACAACCAGTCAAATCTGTTCTGGTTTGTAGCCTTTGAATGTCAACAAGAGTATTCTTATTAACATACAGCAAACAAAGGACAATAAATAATGTAGAAGGTAAATGAACAATTTGTGAATCTCCACCTGTTGCAAAACTACAACTCCCAGCATGCTGAAGTTTCTCAACAGGCGGAGAGCCACAAATTGTTCATATACCTTCTACATTATTTATTGTCCTTTGTTTGCTATATTTTAACCCCTTAGTGACCACTAATACGCCTTTTTACGTGATTCACTACTGGGCTTTAGGCTAGGCTGACGCCTTTTCACGTCAGCCTAGTCTAAGTCCTGCACGGGTCTCCCGTGCAGGCAGGAGCCGGGGCTCTGCTGTCTGATGACAGCTGAGCTCCTGCTCCAACCCCCGCGATCGAAGTTTACTTCGATCGCGGCCGTTTAACCCGTTAAATGCCGCCGTCAATAGCGACCGCGGCATTTAACTTTGTTTACAGAGGGAGTGCGCTCCCTCTGTCACCCATCGGCGGCCCGCGAATGCAATCGCGGGTCTCCGATGGGGTGTCATGGCAGCCGGGGGACTGATAAAAGCCCCCAGGTCTGCCCTGGACATATGCCTGTTAGGACGCGCCGGAGGCACGTCCTAACAGATTGCCTGTCAGATTTACACTGACAGGCAATAATGCTCTGGTATACGAAGTATACCAGAGCATTATAGCAGCGATCGGAACATCGCACAGTAAAGTCCCCTAGTGGGACTAATAAAATAAGTCATCAAAGTGAAATAAAGATTATTAATAAAAAGTACAGTAAAAAAATAAATAAAACCATTTTTTTCCATAAAAAGTGGTTTTATTTAGTAAAAGTGTAAAAAAAAAAAAAAAAAGTACACATATGTGGTATCGCTGCGACCGTAATGACTCCATTAATAAAGTTAATATGTCATTTAAACCGCAAAGTGAACACCGTAAAAAAAAACGCAAAAAACTATGGCGAAATTGCAATTTTTTCCATTGCCCCCCAAAAAAGTCATAATAAAAATGAATCAATAAGTCCCATGCACCCCAAAACAGTACCATTCAAAACTACGTCTTGTCCCGCAGAAAACAAGCCCAAAAAATCACTACATTGATGGAAAAATAAAAAAATTACGGCTCTTGGAAAGCGACGATGCAAAAACAAATAATTTTAGTTCAAAAGTGTTTTTATTGTGCAAAAGTCGTAAAACATAAAAAAACCTATACATATGTGGTATCGCCGTAATCGTACCGACCCATAGAATAAAGGTAACATGTTATTTACGTCGCATAGTGAACGGCGTCAATTTAAAAACGCAAAGAACAATGGCGGAATTTCAGGTTTTTTTTATAATCCCCCCACAAAAAGGTTAATAAAAGTTAATATAAAAATTATATGTACCCAAAAATGGTGCTGTTAAAAAGCACAACTAATCCCGCAAAAAGCAAGACCTTATAAATAAAAAGGTTATAGCTCTTTGAATGCGACTATAGAAAAACGAATAAAATAGCTTGGTCATTAAGGCCTAAAATGGGCTTGTCACTAAGGGGTTAAAGAGGCTCTGTCACCACATTATAAGTGGCCTATCCTGTACATGATGTGATCGGCGCTGTAATTTAAATTACAGCAGTGTTATAATCTATTTTCGCTTTATGCTAATGACTTTCTTAATGGACAACTGGGCGTGTTTTACTTTTTGACCAAGTGGGCATTGTGGAGAGAAGTGTATGACGCTGACAAATCAGCGTCATACACTTCTCCCCATTCATTTACACAGCACATAGTAATCTTACTAGATCACTGTGTGCAGCCACATACACACACATTAACGTTACTGAAGTGTCACGACAGTGAATAGAAATCACTACCAACCAGGACGGGATGTCTATTCAGAATCCTGACACTTCGGTAACGTTTGTGTGAGATTTACAGCAAGGCAAGAGTAATCTTGCGAGATAACGCTGTAAACTGTCATTTAAAACGAGACTACGCTTGCCTTGCTGTAAATCTCACACAAACGTTACCGAAGTGTCATGCACAAAGCTAATATAGGTCATAACTCTGTCAAAAATTATTGTTTTTCTAAATAAAAAACCACTGCTGTAATCTACATTACAGCGCCGATCACGTCATGTACAATATAGGCCACTTATAATGTGGTGACAGAGCCTCTTTAAGAAGAATAGGGTACTGAATTATAATATAAGGCAGTACCTTAATTCTGTATCTAATGTGAATTGAAGCGTATACAATAAATGTGGAAAATAGAGAGCATCTAAATTAGGTTTGAAATGTTCTTCCAATATGGTGAAGCAGAATTCCCTGCATGTTAAGCTGACACAGAACACCACTTGAGTATCACTGATTTAGACAGTAATTGACATATTCTGTAATATTTTTGTAACAGGCTTAATCCCTTAATACAGTCATAAGTGCCGAGACAATTTTAGAGGATGTGAATTAACCTAAGTATGTGGACTGTGGGAGGAGACCCACAAGAACAATGGGAACTGGGAGAGCATCTATGCAGTCCATGCAGATGCCAGTACAGCTTCTAACATCCTTAGGATGCATTAAAACAGTATTCCTATCATAAACATCTACGGCATATCCACATGATATACAATAAATGCTTGACCGATGCGATTTCACACCTCCCTCTCCATTGAAGTCTATAAGAGTTTCAGAAAGAGCTGCTATGGGAGGTAGGACACAAATATATCAAGCATTTCATGGCATATTCTGTGGCTATTCCATAAATATTTATGATGGGAATACCACTTTAATGACTAACATTTCAAGCGACCCTCCAGTCCAAATAAAAAAAATTTGACTATACAATGCAAATGTATAGTCAAACCTACCTGCTTCCCCGCTCCTGAAAGATCCGGCCTAAGTTCTGGTCTCTCGTTTTCCACTCTTCAAAATGGCTGAAACAGTCTCAAACTTTATTATCAAGAGCTTCCTCGGAAGTATGAAATATACTCTCACCCCCTACGAAGGACCAGCGCCGAGGGACACAGGGGCCAACATCATCAGCGCTGGATCTTTAGGGGACAGTGTAGGGGGCGTGTTTGAGATTTCCAAAGAAGCTGTCCCCTGGGAAGTCTGAACCTGCGGCAGCCATTCTGACAAGCAGAAAATGGGGGACTGGAACGCAGGCTGGATCATTCAGGAGTGGGGCAGCAGGTAGTTTGACTATACATTTGCAATGTATTGTCAATTTTTTTATTTGGACTGGAGGGTTGCTTTTGAGAACCTGCCATGTAAATTAATTAAAAGAACACAACCTAAAAAAAAAAATGAAAGCTAAAAGTAAACAGGCGATCAACTTGCTCACATTGTTTGTCAGTTTGCAGAATTTACTGCATCTTCCTGAAACAGTCTTGTAGTAATGCTGAAGAGAACACAGGATTTAATTTCCTGCTGATCTCTTCCATTTTCAGCTGGTGAGCGGCTGAAGTGGCGGGGCTTAGCAAAGGGGCATGGCTTAATAATCTGTGTGCCCTACTGCAGCCAGGGGTCCTGCTGCAGCCGGTTGTCTTACAGCCAGACAAAGGATTGTGAGGAAGGAAATGGCTGATCTCCTGGAACACATACAGTACATGAGAATTATTTATATATTTCTCAGTATTAATTGTAAAATGATAAAGTAGGATCATTGGAAAGGAGATTAAGGGAGGAATTGCTAGGATATTTTTTTTAAATTTTTGTGCACTTTCCTTATTTAGTGTTAACAAGGGAGAGTCCTTTACATCTAGAAGGAAAAGGTTTTTTTTTTTTTTACCAGCATTATATCACTATATATGTGGTCTATTCCTTTATATAAAGGGGTCAGTTTATGCACTCAAAAAATTAAACCTATACATTCAGCTTTGCTAATCACAAATCTACTTGTTGCCTGCTACAGCCTAGTTACATCTAATATACTGTAAAAAAAAAAAGTTGTCTCTGCCCGTGGCCCTCCAGCTGGTACAAAATTAAAACTCCCAGCATGCCCTGAAAGCTACATGCTGAAAGGTAGGAGACTACTGCTCTGTAGGATACCTATATTTCATCACTAAAACACAGCAACTGCTTCAGCATAGTATTATAAGGCATTACTAACTAATGCATCACTTACTGGATGTCACAGAAGGTAGGGAAAAGTTCACTTTCATAGTTAAAGCGTTTCAAGAAGAAATCTCGAATGCATTTCACATCTCTGTCAAAATACCTAAAGAAGATAAAAACATGCAATGTTGTATGTACACAAGCCAAAAATAATCATTTGATAACGTGTCTCTACAACGATGTTCAGTTTCTCTCTCACATGTTGCTCCAATATCAGTCTTATTATCTGTGCTAAGATCGCACTAGAGCATCCCACATTTAAATACTATACTGCATTTAAAATCCAAACCAGTAAATCACTTGAACGTGTTCTTGGCAGCACTTGGTCAATAAATGTCTCTATCAAGGTACTAGCAGATAAAGAAAAATGATACCATTAGTAGGTAGCGGATGTATATATATATATGAATAATTTACCATAAAAGACATTGGTACCTGAGCCAAGATTTGCTCAAATGCTATATTCAACAATTCAAGGTTACGGTGTGTATGGGATCACCCTGCTGAGGGATTTAGAACCAATAATTCTACATGATAGTTTTGTTAATAGATAGTGACCAGGGTTAACACGGACCATTCAGCATTTGTGTGGGACGTAGACACCATTTGTGGGAAATCAATCATGGTGGCGTGGTCCTCGTCATCCAGCATTACATTAAACTCATTAAAGTCGCCGTGGATCAGACCGTGATTGGCAAGCTTGACAATCAGCTCCATCAATTCACTGTACAATGCTGCCGGATCTTCAAGATGACGGATCTGGCACCTAAAGGTAAGAGAATCAAGGGGTCAAAAGACATTCTAACTATACTGACGAGTTGTAGTACGCAAATAATTAATATTATAAATAGCCATTAAAATTAAAACTTATAGGAAAAAAAAAAAAGGTACTGGATCACTCAAGCATCCACTTAATATTAATGGCTAGCCAATGCTCCTTTAGAGTATTTTCCCAAAGACAACATTTCTGGCACTTGCATATATATGGAGAACAGTCCCCTGACCGACATGGCGAGGAGGCCAGTGCGAGGTAGAGCGTGAATGAAGAGATGACCCTGCACGCATCTCTGTTTTTTTCGGTTCTAGTCTATGAGAGTTACAGAAACAGCCCAGTTCATGGATCCCGTAGATATGCTTTAAATCTCTTTAAAGGGGGTTTCTCACGAAATACCCTAAGATCCCATAATGAACAACATTTTAATTAGAGTATCTATTAGATGTCCTAATAACACTAACCTTAGTGGGTGCCATAGTAGTTCTGATCAGAGGACCAAAGGAAGCGTGTACTGTATGCAAAACATTGCACTCCTCTCGGTTGACGGGTTCAAACTACGCTCACACAACCATTGTTTTCATCTGTTTTTTTAACGGATAGCACACTAACCCATTCATTTCTTAGGCCCCATGCACACTACTGTGTTTTTCACGGATCCCTGTTGGGTCCGTAGGACCGGGCCGCAAAACTCAGAGAAGGTCCAGTTCCTGTTTGCGGCTCGGTCTTGCCCATTCAAGTCTAACCTATGGAACATAGAGAAAAGATGTGGAGGACACACGGACCACAAAAAATTACCACCTATTCGTTTTTTAGGGGCTGCAAAATACAAACAGTCATGTGAATGTAGCCTAAGAGCGGACACTTGGGAGAGGGGTTTCTCGGCACATTATACAATCATCATGGAGCCAGTTACGTGATCCCTCCCAGTTGAGAAGGGAGACCCTGCGCTGCATAAAGTGCACTTCCTTTTGTTCCCCTCCCTCATTCAGCAGATGCAATTCTGCTCACTAGGTTAGTGATATTAGGGATATAGGTAGCCACTGACTATAAATACTTAAAATAGCCCAAAAAAATGTCAGGTCATCCGTTATATACCGTGATTTAATGGTAGCTGCTATCCATGGAGCCAAATTCTCCAACAGGTTTACAGGTGTTATCTTGGACGCTAAAATTGGGATTATTTGATTCCGCAGGAAGAGTGTAGAAACATTGTCATGTGAACTGAGTTGCAATTTGGTCCCTGACCTATGAACTGTAGGACTGTATTATGTTGTATGCAAGTCTATGGACCTTCTGAGTGCATAGAAGGCTGAATACAAGTAGATGGGTAAAGTGACAATTATCTACAAATGAGCAGAACATAATGAAACATATTCACTTCTCATGTCATTGATAAAAATAAATACATTGATCAGAACGACGGACTCTCTCTCCTACCATTATTTGAATTCGGTTCTGCTGGTAGTACGCTGTCGGCAGCACAGTAACTCCTTTACTGCATAGATAGGTGCGCTGGCCTTACCAAGCAGGTAGGGTTACTAATCACAGTGGTCTACAGCAACACAAACACTAATCAAGGGCTTGGCACCATCACCCATCAGTAAATGTCCTGGCTCACCTTGTCACAAGTCACTTGATCTGAACGGCTTGATACAAGGCTTGCTTTCTCAACCTTGACTCCTATTAAATGTAGTAATATGACTCGCTCTACAAAAGGAGACCATTGTGCTCAAATTGGAAAAAGCAGTAAACATAGCTGCACTGCCACCTTGAGGCAGAAAAATGAAATGAATCACTAAAAATTCTGTAGCTAAAATGCAATTCTATCCAAAAAAAAGAAAATGTTTATTATATGTTTGGTCTGCTTTAGCCTCATGTACACAAGTGTGTTCGATTTGAATCTGAAAAAAACACGGCCATTTTTCATGCATATATATGTCCGTGTTGAGTCAGTGTGGTTTCCGTGTGTCATCCGTATTTCTCGTCAGTGTTTCACCTCTGAAAGCGCTTCCTGGGTTTACTTATTTTTTTCTCTCCGCATATCTTGATCAGCTGATGCGTGAAAAGCAGACAGCATACAGATGTCGTCTGTGTGTTGTCTGTTTTTTTCACGCACCCACAGGCTTCAATGGTTTGATCCGCAAAAAATGGACCAGAATAGGATATGTGGTGAGTTTCACGCAACGGACACACGGAACATAGATGTGTAAAAACGTGGATGTGTAAATATCCCCATTGAATTGGTCAGTGTGAATAAAAACATAGGCTATGTTCACACTGCCATCAGAGACTGAGTCAGCAGTCCCAGCAGATTTGATGGGAAGAATATGGCTGCATGCACAGGGTCTGTCGGTGGTATCTGTCTGCCGACTAATCCAGCTAGGCATCGTGGTTTCCATAATAAAAGGAAACCATGATACAAGTGTAAATAGAGCCTTACTGTGAAGAGGTTGTAAGTACTGCTAGGGAATGTCATGTGAGGGATTGTCCAGTTTAAAAAAAATCAATGTCCATACACCCTTTTAGGGAATTCGGAGTTAAAAGTTGCAAATCCACTGTTCAGGATTCTCATGTTTTGGAGTGGAGAGCAGTTACAAAGAGCGTCTCTTGCTCTGGAGGACCTGTCCTGTCCTCCATTACACACAAAACCCATTGATATGAATGCACTGTGTAATGCTAAATTTCTCCGGTGTTGGCTCTGCAGGGAAATAGAACACATACAGTAAGGTTCCCCCACAAAGTACAGCGGATTGCTAGGGTTCCCAGCAGGGGGACACTTTGTGATCTGCTTATTGTCAAGGAACCCTTCTAATAAGTAGAGTTTGACCAAAATGGAAAACACCTAAAGTGTGGCACATTTATTGCCAGGGTCTGAAAACAATACTTTAGGTGACTTCCCACTGTATCCATGTATCCCGGAGCAAAACCACATCACAAGGCGACATTGAAACTTCACCCCTAGTACTGGACCATGAACTCCTCATATCTTGCATCAGCGGTACATCTAATGTGGCGACTAGGGAACAGAGATATATATATCTATATATATATATATATATATATATACACATACATATAGGGTTTCCTATAGGGGGAACATGATCGCCAGAGCTGTGGAGTCAGACAGTGGAAAAATGGAAATTTGGCTTACTGACTCCGCAGCCCTCCTGACCACTACAGCTGCACATTATCTATGAAGTGAACTCTACTTTCCTTTGCTGAATTGGTTTTTCCCTCACACCTTTAGTTAGAGACAAGCATTGTCATAGTTACATAGTTAGTGTGGTTGAAAAAAGACACATGTCCATCAAGTTCAACCAAGGGATGGGAAGAGGGAAGGGAAACATTTCTACACATAGCAGTTAATATTTTTTTGTTCTAGGAAATTATCTAAGCCTTTTTTAAAGCCATCTACTGTCCCTTGCTTGACCAGCTCCTGCGGTGACTATTCCATAGATTCACAGTTCTCACAGTAAAGAAGGCTTGTCGCCTCTGCAGGTTGAACCTTTTTTTCTCCAGACGGAGGGAGTGCCCCCTTGTTTTTTGAGGGGGTTTTACAAGGAACAGGATTTCACCATATCTTTTGTATGTGCCATTAATATATTTATATAAGTTAATCATGTCCCCCCTTAGTCGTCTTTTTTCAAGGCTAAATAGGTTTAATTCTTTTAATCTTTCCTCATAACTTAGATTCTCCATGCCCCTAATTAGCTTCGTTGCTCTTCTTTGTATCTTTTCCAACTCCAGGGCATCCTTTCTATGAACTGGAGCCCAGAACTGAACTGCATATTCTAGATGAGGCCTCACTAATGCTTTGTAAAGTGGTAATATTACATCCCTGTCCCGCGAGTCCATGCCTCTTTTAATACACGACAATATCCTGCTGGCCTTTGAAGAAGCTGATTGACATTGCATGCGGTTATTTAGTTTATGATTTACAAGTACACTCCAGATCCTTCTCAACAAGTGAATCCGCCAGTGTAGCTCCCCCTAGGACATATGATGTATGCAGGTTGTTGGTACCCAGATGCATAACTTTACATTTATCTACTTTAAACTTCATTTGCCAAATGGATGCCCAAACACTTAGTGTGTTCAAATCAGCTTGTAATTTACTAACATCTTCTATAGACTGAACTATATTACATATGTGACATCACATGACCCAAAGAGAAACTAGTATGTCACTAAATGTCTGAAGTTGGGTACTGATAGAGATATTTTATGGTTTTCAGCCGAGCACCTTGGCTTGTCTTTATGTATACATTATGTACGATTTTCGGCGACTGCTGTGAGTAGCAGGCATATTAGTTGCTGAGCATGTGTGTTATCTATATTTATATTATATTAGACATTTTACCCATTTCCACCTAGCGCAATAACAATATATCACAGCATGCAGGTCATTCCCATGAACTGCAGCAATATTACGTTGCAATGATGGTGCGGGCACAGCTGTGCCCGCACCATCACTTGCTAGTGTCAGCTGCACTACACAGCCGATATCCTGGTCTAACAGGGCAGGACTCACAGGCATTCTCTATGAGTACCGACAGCTTTAAACCAGCTTTTTACATGAAAATACTGAATATTTTTATAGAAAACTATATTAGGCCCGAGCTCAACATCTCTCCATCTATACGAGGAGACTAGACAGATCTGCTATAAGCTCCGTGTGTCTCCATGAACACAAACCCTGTGTACCCTGATCCTGCAGTTATATTGCTATCAATCTGTCCACAACTTCTTCGTAACATACATTTGGTAGGTGTTTAAGTGCATCTAATGTGTAGCGTGCGGCAGGGTGACAGTTCCCGGATTTCAATATGCCCATTAATTGGTTCCCCTGGGAGATAAGCGTTGTAAGAGGTGTCTGGAAGTGGTTTATCTCCCTCTCCATATGGCAGTAAACATGCACATTTATGGGGGTGTCCGCTTTACACATGAAGAGTCAATTTATTTTGTTTCCCAGGAAATATTTTGGGTAATTAGAAGTGTGCCTATACAGAGCGCTATACTAATTTCATGACATTCTTCACTTCTGAAAAGAAAGAAATGGTAGAATTGTACCACATCATTGTAATGTAAATCAGATAAGCACATGCTCAATACTTACAATGGGTAACCGTTAATGAGCTCCATCACGACGGCATGTCTGTTGTAGTCATAGGGTTTCGGGACAGGGAATCCTCTGTCATACAAGGCCTGGAAAAAGAAAAATCGGTACATTTTTATCAACACAATTAGGCCTCATGCACACGACCGTAAAAACTCCCGTTATTACGGGTCGTAATCACGACCCGTAATAACGGGCTCATAGACTTCTATTGGCGACGGGTGCCTTCCCGTTTTCTCACGGGAAGGTGCCCGTGCCGTTGAAAAAGATAGAACATGTCCTATTTCAGGCCGTAATAATGGCACGGACAGTCCATAGAAGTCTATGGAGCTCTCGTAATAACGGGTGGCTACATGTGTGCACCCGTCATTACGGCAGCGTTGCTAAGCGACGTCAGTAAATAGTCACTGTCCAGGGAGCTGAAAGAGTTAACTGATCGGCAGTAACTGTTTCAGCACCCTGGACAGTGACTACCGATCAGTATAAACCTGTAAAAAATAAAAATAAAAGACGTTCATACTTACCGACAACTTCCTGCTTCCTCCAGTCCGGTCTCCCGCCCGTTGCCTTGGCGACGCGTCCCTCTCGACATCCGGCCCGACGTCCTGGATGACGTTTCAGGCCATGTGACCGCTGCAGCCAATCACAGGTCAATCACAGGCTGCAGCGGTCACATGGACTGCCGCGTCATCCAGGGATGTCGGGCTGGATGTGAAGAGAGGGACGCGTCACCAAGACAACGGCCGGGTAAGTAGGAATTTCTTTAACTTTTATTACAGAAAAGGCTGTCCCTTCTCTCTATCCTGCACTGATAGAGAGAAGGGGCTGCCGATTAGTGCAGTGCTATTTTGCCGCCAAAAACGTGCTCGTAAATACGGGTGGAATACGTGTGACACCGGACCCATATTTACGAGCACGGGTTCGTAAATACTGGTGCAAAACGGGTGGAATACGTGTGACACCGGACCCGTATTTACGCCAGTATTTACGGGTGGGAAAAAATACGGTCGTGTGCATGAGGCCTAACACAGTAAAATAGTTTGTAAAGTTGAAAAAAAAAAAAAGAAGACATAAGTCCATCCAGTTCAGCCTATTCTCCTACAATGTTGATCCAGAGGAGAGCAAAAAAAAACCCATGAGGCAGTAGACCATTTTCCTCACAGCCAATAAATTCCTTCCTGACTCCAGATATCAGAATAAATCCCTACATCAATGACCCACCTATACCTAGCACCTATAAGGTTCTGTTCACATCGGAAACCAGAACGCAGTGCCGCATATGTCCAGCAATGAATAACACTTTTGCCCAATGGACCCTAACGGTTCTCCATACATTCTTCCTGTCAAATCTGACAGAAACTGCAACGGAAGCTCCAAATGAAGATGTGAACAGAGACTCACTTGTAATTCAGGGCCCTTTTGAACTCTTTAGTGACTTTACTACCATAACAACTTCCTGATTCTTTACTGTAAAAGCAGATAGTTCCATAGTCTCACTGCTTTTACAGTAAAGAATCCCCTTCTATGTTTGTGCAAAAACCTTCTTTCCTCTAGACGCAGCGGATTCCCTTATATTATAGTTACAGTTCCGAGTATAAATGAATCTTGAGAGATCTCTGTATTGACATTTGCCCCCATGGCTGCCCTCCACACAGTATAATGCCACTATAGCTGCCCCCCACACAGTATAATGCCCCTATAGCTGCCCTCAACACAGTATAATGCCCCCATAGCTTCCCTCCACGGTATAATGCCCCCATAGCTACCCTCCACACAGTATAATGCCCCCATAGCTGCCCTCCACACAGTATAATGCCCCCATAGTTGCCCTCCACACAGTATAATGCCCGCATAGCTGCCCTCCACACAGTATAATGCCCGCATAGCTGCCCTCCACACAGTATAATGCCCGCATAGCTGCCCTCCACACAGTATAATACCCGCATAGCTGCCCTCCACACAGTATAATGCCCGCATAGCTGCCCCCCACACAGTATAATGCCCCTATAGCTACCCTCCACACAGTATAATGCCCCTATAGCTACCCTCCACACAGTATAATGCCCTATAGCTGCCCTACACAGTATAATGCCCCATAGCTGCCCTCCACACACTATAATGCCCCCATAGCTGCCCTCCACACACTATAATGCCCCCATAGCTGCCCTCCACACACTATAATGCCCCCATAGAAGCCCTCCACACACTAATGCCCCCATAGCTGCCCTCCACACACTATAATGCCCCCATAGCTGCCCTCCACACAGTATAATGCCCCCATAGCTGCCCTCCACAGTATAATGCCCCCATCGCTGCCCTCCACACAGTATAATGCCCGCATAGCTGCCCTCCACACAGTATAAAGCCCCTATAGCTGCCCTACACACAGTATAATGCCCCAATAGCAGCCCTACACAGTATAATGCCCCATAGCTGCCCTCCACACAGTATAATGTTCCCATAACTGCCGTCCACACAGTATAAAGTCCCCCCAAAGCTGCCCCTATGCTATATAATGCCCTACAGCTGCCCCCACACAGTATAATGACCCACACAGCCTCAATAGTGCCTAATAAAATACATACTTGCCTAACCCTGCTCCAACGACAAGTCGAGGAGATCCCTCTGCTCCTCCGGTCTGTGTGGCTCGGTGCAGTCAGGCGCGATGACATCAATGCCTCGCGCCTGTCTGCGCTGAGCCATGAGCGTACAGTGATACACAGTAAATGGTTGCATCCCATTATTCATTTATTTTTTAGGCACTTCACTCATTACTGCCCCCTATATTTCACTCACATTATTACACTTGCACATACACTATTCATTTATTATTTCTTACTACACATCCCATGCACCACATACCACTCCCCTCAAGACTAGTGGGAGTGGCTATTATTATTTAAAGCACCTGCTCACTCGCCTTCATCAGCGTTTCAGACCTGGCTGTGTCCATTTGTAAGTATGGCCTTTTTCGGTGTTTTTGAATAAATGTCCTTGTTTTTATCTGTTTTGTCTGTACATCAGGAGCTTTTCGCTCCAGTTAGGGACTCGCAAGTCTGGGGATCCTTGTCGTGGATTGCGAGCTTGCGTCCTTTTGGCCAAAATGATCACTAATACCCCAGGTATTTTTCATTATTACTTATATTCGCTTCTTTTGGACACAGCCAGGTCTTTGATGCTGGGAGAGCATGGTGTGTTGTTGTTTGGCCTAGCAAGCAGGGTAGCCCGCTCTATGAATCATCAAGGCGTCACAAATAGGCTTCTACCTGGCTAGTCACGTTGCGCCTCATGACTTACACACTATTCCTCCATGTTTCACACACTTGCATCCCATTATTCATTTATTTTTTAGGCACTTCACTCATTACTGCCCCCTATATTTCACTCACATTATTACACTTGCACATACACTATTCATTTATTATTTCTTACTACACATCCCATGCACCACATACCACTCCCCTCAAGACTAGTGGGAGTGGCTATTATTATTTAAAGCACCTGCTCACTCGCCTTCATCAGCGTTTCAGACCTGGCTGTGTCCATTTGTAAGTATGGCCTTTTTCGGTGTTTTTGAATAAATGTCCTTGTTTTTATCTGTTTTGTCTGTACATCAGGAGCTTTTCGCTCCAGTTAGGGACTCGCAAGTCTGGGGATCCTTGTCGTGGATTGCGAGCTTGCGTCCTTTTGGCCAAAATGATCACTAATACCCCAGGTATTTTTCATTATTACTTATATTCGCTTCTTTTGGACACAGCCAGGTCTTTGATGCTGGGAGAGCATGGTGTGTTGTTGTTTGGCCTAGCAAGCAGGGTAGCCCGCTCTATGAATCATCAAGGCGTCACAAATAGGCTTCTACCTGGCTAGTCACGTTGCGCCTCATGACTTACACACTATTCCTCCATGTTTCACACACTTGCATCCCATTATTCATTTATTTTTTAGGCACTTCACTCATTACTGCCCCCTATATTTCACTCACATTATTACACTTGCACATACACTATTCATTTATTATTTCTTACTACACATCCCATGCACCACATACCACTCCCCTCAAGACTAGTGGGAGTGGCTATTATTATTTAAAGCACCTGCTCACTCGCCTTCATCAGCGTTTCAGACCTGGCTGTGTCCATTTGTAAGTATGGCCTTTTTCGGTTTTTTTTTTTTACAGTAAATGGTTAAGCAGGGACCTTATGGGTTCAAGTGTCTGCTGGGCATTTCCAGACCTTCCAAGTGTCCTGCTGAATCTTTGCTAAGCAATACCCTTGTCCACAGGACGTCATCCACAGGCTGCTGCAGCAGTGAATCGGCGCATGCACAGTGTGTCTTCCCTTTTGCGGGCACAGGAATCATTGTAATTTAGCACCATCTGAACGACAATGAACGCAGAATGACAATGATTCCTTTGCCAGCAAAAGGGAACACGCACTTTGCATGCGCCGGTTGTATGTGGAAACAGCCTGTGTCCAGGGGTTGGTTTAAATCCTCATTAGCATAGGGCGAAGGAGTTTTTCTAAGTTGGTATTAGAAGGTAGGGCTCGGCAATTCATCGGAAAAAAAAGCACCGAAACGGAAATTCAGCGCAATTAACTGACGTCCTCTTGCACATTTTTAAATTTATTTTTTCCCAGTTTAAAACTGTATCTGCAACTTCAGGACACAGATACAATTGAATCAAATGGTACAGCAGGGGGCTGTAATGTCCCTGCTCTACCATTCACTATGTATCACTGGACAGTGACGCCATTGCGCCTGTCTGCGCCGAGCCACAGACCGAAGGAGCAGAGGGATCTCCTCCACTCGTTGTTTGGACCGGGGCTAGGTGAGTGTGTATATTATTATTTTTATTAGGCACTATTGGGGCTGAATGGGGGCAATGTCAGGGGGTGTATTATATACAGCAGGTTGAGAGGTTAAATGTTAATTCAATGGCGTAGCATGCAAATAGGGGGCGTGGCTTGCAAAAGGGGGGTGTCCTAAATAATCGTTCAATTAATCGTAATTTTGATTTAGGTTCTAATTGCCCAACCCTATTAGAAGGTATGCAGCACTACAAGGGACTAATAGCTATTACTTTAGAGAGGTCTTTTCATGTCAGACAAGATGGTAGAAACGGTTTATAGGGGTAAAACCTGGTGACAAGTTCCCTTTATTGTGTCTCTTTATATGGAAAACTTTTCAAACCACTGAAGAATGATCATTGGTTTAAAAAATATTCCAAAGAGGATCTAAATTAATTTTTAGAGCAATGGTATCACCATATTGATAAAGGCCCCAGAAATGTAGAGGAATAAATAAGAATAAAAACAGTATATATCTATACTTGAGCAGAAAAGAAATTCAATTCATGAAAATATACACATTAGGAATATGGCATTAGTCGCATCACATACAGCTGAAAATCATGAACACGAATATATATGTATTTAGATTATAGTTGAATCTGAATACAGCGAGTAGAAAAAAAGCAGATGCACCAATGTGCAAAATGATCATTTACCATTTAAAGTATTAGCGATTACAAAAAACAGACAAAAGATCCGTGTCCAGAAGAAGCCAGGCTTTGATCTGCAGGCATTTAGTTGATGGATATACAGAAAACCAATTAGACTGTGGAATTTCAAGCTTAAGATGAGATTCTTACTTGAAAACAGCAGAAGCCATTTAATATACCTCTTTTGGAGCTAAAGCTTCAAAAAAAGGGGAATGAGAAAGATACATAGAGGAAATAACAAATCTCTTAAACAGCTTAGTCTCCCCAGGATAATGGCGAGATATTAAAGCACCAACCTACTGACTAATGGAGAAACGAGACATTCTTATGTAGGATTTGTTAAGGTCCCAAGGTAATATCTTATTCGTGACTTTACTACATTGGGTCTCTTTATATATTGGCTGACAAGTAATCCCTACAACGATATAAAACAGACATTCATGGTGGTACGAGTCAGTGCCAAACATATGTAAAAAAAAAACGACATACAAAATCATCAGGAACAGCCTTACAAATATCTTTTGTTCATTTGTATGGCATAATACAACATGTTTTATTACTATTATTATTATTATATTGCATTGGTGGTATTATACGGATATTATGGGCCTTGTAACAAACCTGCATAGAAAAAAAATGCATTGTTTCCTATAGACTGATTAATCAGCGATAACATTAAAACTACCTGCTTAACCCCTTCAGGACTGAGCCTGTTTTGGCCTTGAGGACGAAGCCGACTTTTTCAAATCTGACATGTGTTACCTTATGCAGTAATAACTTGGGAATGCTTTTACCTATCCAAGCGATTCTGAGATTGTTTTCTTGTGACATATTGTACTTTATGTTAGTAAAAAAATGTGGTCGACAAAATTAATATTTGTGTGTGAAAAACACCAAAATTTTTCTAAAATTAAATGTATCTGCTTGTAAGACAGAAAGTAATAGAACACAAAATAGTTACTATTTCATATATCCCATATGTTTACTTTATGTTTTCATCATTTTTTGAACATTCTTTTATTTTTCTAGGACGTTACAAGGCTTAGAACTTTAGAAGCAATTTCTCATATTTTCAAGAAAATTTCAAAAGCCTATTTTTTCAGGGACCAGTTCAGTTCTGAAGAGGCTTTGAAGGCCTTAAATTTTAGAAAGACCCCATAACTCCCCCCATTTTGAAAACTGCACCCCTCAAAGTATCCAAAACAGCATTCAGAAAGTGTTTTAACCCAATAGGCGTTTCTCAGGAAATAAAGCAAAGTAGAGGTGAAATTTAAAAAATTCATTTCTTTTTGCCAAAATTCATCTGTTATACAGTTTTTTCTGTAACACAGAAGGTTTTACACGAGAAGTGCACTCAATATATATTGCCCAGATTGTGCAGTTTTTAGAAATATCCCACATGTGGCCCTAGTGTCCTAATGGAATGAAACACAGGCCTCAGAAGCAAAGGAGCACCTAGTGGATTTTGGGGCCTCCTTTTTATAAAAAATATACCATGTCAGGTTTGAAGAGGTCTTGTGGTGCCAAAACAGTAAAAAAACAAAAATAAAAGTGACCCCATTTTGGAAACACACTCAATGAATTTATCTAGGGGTATAGTTAGCATTTTGACCCCACAGTTTTTATGCTAAATGTATTTGAATTAGTCTGTGAAGATGAAAATCTAATTTTTTTTCTGAAAAAATATAGACATTTTTAATTTTCACAAAGCATAAAGGAGAAATAACACCCCAGCATTTGTAAAGCAATTTCTCCAGATTACGGCAATACTCCATATGTGGTAAACAACTGCGGTTTGGACCCACAGCAGGGCTCAGAAGAGAAGGAGCGTCATTTGTATTTTGGAGCACAGATTTTGCTGGATTCGTTTTCAGTGCCGTGTCACATTTGCAATGAACTGGAGGGACCAAAACCGTGGAAACCCCCCAAAAGTGACCCCATTTTGAAAACTACACCCCTCACGGAATTTATCTAGGGGTAAAGTTATGCTAAATGTATTTGAATTAGTCTGTGAAGATGAGAATCTACTTTTTTTCTGAAAAAACGTAGACATTTTTAATTTTTACAAGGAATAAAGAAGAAATACCCCAGCATTTGTAAAGCAATTTCTCCCGATTAAGGAAATACCCCATATGTGGTAATAAACTGCTGTTTGAACCCACAGCAGGGCTTAGAAGTGAAGGAGCGCTATTTGGCTTTTGGAGCTAAGATTTAACTGGAATAGTTTTTGGGTGTCATGTCGCATTTGCAAAGCCCCTGAGGTACCAAAACAGTGGAAACCCCCCAAAAGTGACCCCATTTGGGAAACTACACCACTTAAGGAATCTATCTAGGGGTATGGTGAGCATTTAGACCCCACAGGTCTTTAACAGAATTTATTACAATTAGGAAAATGAAATGAATATCAACATTATTCCCACTAAAATGTTGCATTTTTTAATTTTCACAAAGAATAGAGGAGGAAAAAGCACCCCAACATTTGTAAAGCAATTTTTCCCGAGTACAGCAATACCCCATATGTGGTCATAAATGTTTTTTTTATTAGAAATGAATTAACCCTTTCTGGACTGATACATTTTTTGCTTTTTTATTTTTCACTCCTCGCGTTCCAACAGCCATAACGTTTTTATTTTTCCGTCAATAAAGTGGTGCGAGGGCTCATTTCTTGCGGAATCTACTGTAGTTTTTATTGGTACCATTTTTTGTTACGTACAACTTTTGGAGCACTTTTTATAAAAATTTTTTAGAGCTGAGGTGACCAAAAAAAGCAATTTTACCGATTTAAATTCTTTATTATTTACGGCGTTCACCGTGTTAGTTAAATAATGGAATATTGTAATAGTTCGGCCTTTTACGGATGCAGCGATACCAATTTTGTGTATTTTTTACATTGCTTTAGTGAAAAAATTGGGAAAAGGGTTTTCTTTTGGACTTTAAATATTTATTTAAATTTTTTTCACTAATAACTTTTTACACATTATTAGTCTCCCTAGGGGACTTGAACCAGCGATCACTAAAATCACTGGTACAAAACACTGCAATACTAATGTATTGCAGTATATTGTAATTTTTACAAACTCCAGTAACAGCGCGATCGCTGTTCCTGTCCGTTAGTCCCGGGTGTCAGCTGTAATACACAGCTGACACCCGCAACATATGGCACGGGCTCAGCGCGTGAGCCCGCTCCATACATCCCTCACGCACACCAAGACATGCTATTAAGTCGTGGTGCACGAAGGTGTTAATGCGCAACGGGTGGTGCAGAGTGAATTACAATTTTCCACTGACATGCCATTTGAGTGCACAATATGTTATTCCCAGTTTGTGCCACTGAAGACAAATACCTCATAAAATATTAATCGGGTTCTCTCAGGTATGGCGATGCCAGATCTGTGGACGTAAACTGCTGTTTGGGCACACTGTAGGGCTCAGAAGGGAGGGAGCGCCATTTGGCTTTTGGAGTGCAGATTTAGCTTGGTAGTAGCTCCGGCGTTTTGCTGGTATTTCAGTTTATAATATGGGGGCAAATGCAAGCTGTGCGGGCTACATCAGGGTATAATAAGAGGGTATAATAATGGGGTAAATAAATTATAATCCGCAGATATGTGGCCAGTGCCGCACAGATAAATGGTGCCCAATTATATCCCCCTTTGGAACACACTGCACATTTTGCGTCGCCATATTCTGAGAGCCAGAACTTTTTTATTTTTTCTCCAACGGAGCTGTGTGAGGGCTTATTGCGGGACAATCTGTGGTTTTCATTGGTACCATTTTGGGGTACATGCGTTTTTTTGATCCCTTTTTATTCCATTTTTTGGCAAGCAGGGTGACCAAAAACCAGCAATTCTGATGTTTTTTATTCTTTTTTTTTTTTACGCCGTTCACCCTGCGCTATAAATGACAATTTTACTTTATGCTGCCGGTCGATATGATTACGGCGATGCCATATGTATACAGTTTTTTTTTACGTTTTGCAGCGTTTGCGCGATAAAATCGCTTTTTTAGAAAATAATTTAGTTTTTGTATCCCCATATTCTGAGAGTCATAACTTTTTTATTTTTCAGTCAAAAAAGCTGTGTAAGGGCTTGATTTTTGCGGAATGGGTTCAAGTTTTTATTGGTACTATTTTGGCGTGCATGCGACTTTTTGGATCACTTTTTATTTTATATTTTGGGAGGGGTGGTGACCAAAAAAATAGTGATTCTGGCATTGTTTTTTTACTTATTTTGTTTTTGCAGTGGTCACCGTGCGGAAAAAATAACATTTTTATAGTTGGGGTCGTTACGAACGCGGTGACACCAAATATGTGTACTTTTTAACGTGTTAATTTTTTTCCTATAATAAAAGACTTATTATAGGAAAAAAAAGCAGTTCTTGTTTATGAAACTTATAACTATTTTTAAACTTTTATAAAACATTTTTATCATTTTTACTTTCTTTACTTGTCCCACTAGGGGACATTTAGACTTGCAGCTCTGATCGCTGCTAGAACACATTACACTACCTACGTAGTGTAATGTGTTCTAACTATCATTGTGACGTGACAGTCACTCTGACAGGAAGCCTAGGAGGACAAGCCTCCAGCTGGTCCTCATAGGCTTCTGTACATGGCAGCCTGGAAGCCATTTTCTGGTGTCCGGTTGCCATGGGTACCATCGCCAGCCCCTGTGATTTCACGTGGGGGCTGCTGATCTCCGCTAAACTCCTTAAATGCGGCGATCGCAATCGAATGCCGCATAGAATGGGTTAACTGCCAAAATCAGCGGCGATGGGCCACTGATCGGTAACAGGTAATGCAGGGCAGACACCCTGCACAGTTAACCGACGCTGTGGTGTAGCGCCGCACGGCGGTTAACTGTCAAGGTACAGACGTAACTGCACGTCAAGGTGCGCAAAGTTACTGCTCACCTTGACGTGCAGTTACGTCAAGGTGCGGGAAGGGGTTAATATTGTCACCAAAACAGCTCTGACCCATCGAGGCATGGACTCCACAAGACCACTGAAGGTGTCCTGTGGTATGTGGCACAAAGACGTTAGCAGCATAACCTTTAAGTCCTGCAAGTTGCGATGTGGGGCCTCCGTGGATCAGACTTGTTTTTCCAGTACTTCCCACAGATGCTCGAACACATTGAGATTTGGGAAATTTGGAGGCAATGTCAACGCCTTGAACTCTTTGTCACATGCCTCAAAACATCCCTAAACAATTTTTGCAGTGTGGCAGGGCGCATAATCCTGCTGAAAAGAGACCACTGCCATTAGGGTATACCCTTGCCGTCAAAGAGTATACTTGGTCTGCAAAAATGTTTTTGTAGGTGGTACGTGTCAAAGTTACATCCACATGAATGCCAAGTTTCCCAGCAGAACATTGCCAAGAGCATTACACTGACTATTGCGGGTTGCCTTCTTCCAATAGTGCACCCTGGTGCAATCTATCCCAGGTAAGTGATGCACACGCACCCGGTCATGCACATGTGAAAGAAAACGTGATTCATTGGAATAGGCCAGCTTCTACCATTGCTAAGTAGACCAGTTCTAAAGCTCACGTGCCCATTGTAAGCGCTTTCAGCGGTGGACTGGGTCAGCATGGCACACTGACACGTCTACCGGTAAACCCCTCCAAACGCAGCAAGCTGTGATGTGCTGTGTGTTCTGACACCTTTCTACCATAGCCTGCATTGACTTTTTCAGAAATTTGTGCTACAGTAGCTCGTCTGTAAATCAGACCAGACGGGCCTCTCCTTCACGCCCCACGTGCATTAATGAGCCTTATGCGCCCACAACCCTATCGCCGGTTATCCTTCCTTGGACCACTTTTGGTGGGTACTAACGACTGCGTACCAGGAACACTTCATAAGACCTGTCATTTTGGAGATGCTTTCACCAAGTCGTCTAGCCATTACAATTTAGCCGCGTGGGAAATGAAGCTCAACTTAGGCAACAACTGAATTTTAATCAAAAAAAGAATAGTTCAACGCTGGAGGACAGACCAGGATAGATCTGATTCACATGGAAAGAGTCCAGTCTAATATCCACCCGAAGTAGATGTATTAATGAAAATTGGCAGTAAAGTAAGGTTTTCTGAGGCCAGCGGTTCTCCCTCTCACCACTCTCGCTGGTTCCCGATATATAGTTTGAAGGATGGTTTATTTGCTTATATTCTCTGTATTAAATTACATTATGAATTATCAAGCAGGCCGGATTACTAAGATATGTATTCTCCATTATTTTAATGACCTTTCCTCTATATAGTTCTGCTCGAGTCTCAAAGAAATGTGTTATCTTTATGTGTTCATAATATGGCCTTCATACATCTATGCTAGCGGCTTGGCTTAACGCCCAGACATAAAATGCAATTGTTTCTCGTTATCGCAACAAACTCCCTCATGGGAAAGAACAGTTAACAACACCCCATTGTATATTTGTCCCCATGTGTTACCTGATGTCAGCATTTTAATGAAGAATTATAATTATGTACTTGAAATATTCTCATGGTATGCTATTGGCTGAATAAGAAATATTGTCACATTGCCTCTGATTGGTTAACCTCAAGCCTACACCCCATTTGAATGATATTATTGTAATTAACCGCAGAGGAGTATTTTGAGCTTACCAGCAGCGTCTGTGTGTTATCTCTCCTCTCTCGATATATATTTGTATGAAATCTCCTGATTAGGATGCTGGATAAAGTTCCTGGTGTGAGTGTCTTTGGAACACTCGTCTAAATTTCAGTCTAATATATTTTAAGCCATTGACTTCCACGACAATTGGTATATAGTGAAAGATGTTTGCAAATCCAAGAGGTGTTCTACTCAGATGGGACCTACTCTGGCACAAAAAATCTGCCACACTACATATTATAAAAGCAAGGTTATTTTATTCTACTTAGAAGAAGAGTAATACTGTTGCAAAATAGAAACACCCTTGCAGAAACGCTTATCAAAATCTGTGCGAGACACACCACGTAACAGTCGGACACTAGATTTCACCCTATTCTGGCTTGTTCCGGGGCATGCTATGCTTTTTATCCTCTTCATTTGCCAAGTATGCCCCATAAGATATAGCGAAACCCAGGGTCGGGCTGTTACTTAGAATGCCACGAACAGGTTTTATCGATGAGCATTTTTGCAAGAGTTTATCTTGTAAGAAGAATGAAGTAACCGTGCTTTTACAAGAGGAGTGTCTAAGTAATACACTATTGCAAATTTTATGTGCTTGATTTGGTCCCATTTGAGTAGAACATCTCTTGGCTTTGCAAACATCTTCCACCGTTAGAACCCTATATACTGAGAACCAGCGAGAGTGGTGAGAGGGAGAACCACTGGCCTCAGAACACCTAACAGTTTGTTAATACATCTACTTTGGGTGGATAGAAGGTTGGAGTCTTTCCATATGAATCAGACCTATTCTGGTCTCTCCTAACAGCGCTGAGTGCTGAAGAATTCTCCTTTTGATAGACTTTGAAAAGTTGCTGTGGACTTTTTTACTTTAACATGCTCCGCTAATCATTTGAGTCACTGTATCCTCACACATACAAAAGTTTTTAACTGGAATTACATTTAAAAGGGGTTGTCCATGAATATAACATACATGAAAAATATTGTATTATAATATGCTATATAATGATGAAAACCTGACATTCAAGTGATAGAAATGAAATTGTTTTTGCCGATAGCATCTAATAACGTTACCCCATCGCATTAAACAGATGCTCAGGGTTCTGAGAGGCTGACACTCGGATACAGCACAAGCAGATCTCTGTAGACGCGGCACTTCAGTTTATTTCAGACTCTCTGTGCTTACTTTGGGATGTATTAAATAAAACTGTGGTTCACCATTTCTAAAAGGCCAACAAGAAGAAACCGGAGACAAGGCCAGAATAAGCAGCTTACAGTGTTTCTCCTATAAGTAAGATTTGTCCAGTGGCGCAGATTGAACATTTCGGTCTCAAGTGCAATGTTTGTCCAAGTCGGAATTTGTTATTAAAACACCATCGGCTTGTCTGCTAATAGTAAAATGAATTCGCTAGTGCTCGCTAGCCGCCGCCAAGCCAAACGATAAAACAAATCGGAAACCAAGTCGCTTGACTAGATAATTTTGGTTTTACACATCTCACTGTGCCCGGCAGATGGGGAATTAACATTGACTTGGATAGACGCAGCTGATTTTCAATGTCATATTTAAAAGTGTAACTAAACGTTCGACAAACTTCTGACATGTCATAGTGACATGTCAGTTTTGATTGGTGGGGGTCCGAGAACTGAGACCCCCATCAATCGCTAAAACAAAGCGTCAGAAGGGCTTGTGAGGGCTCAGCCGCTTCGTTACTGTTTGGCTTTTTCCGGAATGCCGATGTGTCAGAGTACAGGCTCATAGACTTTCTATCCAATACTTTGATTTCCGGAAGAAGCCGAATAGAAACGAAGCGGATGAGCGCTCACACTAACGCTTCTGCAGCTTCGTTTTAGCGATTGGTGGGGGTCTCTGTGCTCGGACCCCCACCAATCAAAACTTTTGACACGTCACTATGACATGTTAGAAGTTTATCGAACGTTTAGTTACACTTTAAAGCTAAAAAGGGGGTGGTCACGGAGGCCCATCATTCACAATGTAAGGGTAACCTAATAACATAAAGTAGCCTCTCCTAGTGGAATATTCCCTTTTAGAGAAAGCTGAATGAATGGAAAGAATTATTGTTGTGTAGAGAATGACTAGAATGAATTAGAATAAAAAATAACGCAGACTACATATTCTTTAAGAATCAACGGTTATAAACCCTGGGCACAGCAAACTAATTTGGTACCGTTCATGAATGTTTTCTTTCCCTTAGGGATGTCACGATACCAGAATTTGGACTTCCATACCGATACTTAGTTTAGTATTGCGATTTCGATACCAATTCGAGACTTTGCCAACAGTAATAAAAAAAAAAAAGTTCTTACATTTTCTGATGTGAGGCACGAGGTGTGATGATGAATTTAACCTCCACGTGCCTCACATTAATAGTAATTAACCCCATCATGTTTCTCGGTCATAATGGGTTAATGTGTAAGGTACATGATGGGGTTAATTACTATTAATGTGAAGCACATGGAGGTTAAATTCATCACACCTCGTGCCCCACAAGAAGTGATAGAAAGCAGTTTTTATTTTATTTTTTTACAGCGTACACGTCATAAATGATGCAAAAAAATTGTGGCACAGGTTATTACAGCCGCGCCAATACTGAATATGTGTATATTTTATGTATTGAGACTTATTTTAATGTTTATTGTAAAAAAGGTGTATGTGTATTTTTTTTTTTAACTTAACATTACTTTATGTTTTTACTTTATTTTTTAAACTTTAATATACTGGCATATATCTATATACTGATAGTACAGAGGCATAAGTATGCCCTAACAGGAAATATGGTAGGACAGCCCTGGGGTCCTTCAATGGACCCTGGGCTGTCTGCCCATATATGGTATGTCCCTCAATCGCGTCACAAGAATTCCCTGTGACGCGATCCAAGGGGCATCCCCCCCTTCTCATTTTCCTCTGAATGCTGCAGTCCGCTGTGATTGCAGCATTCAGGGGAATAACGGCGGAGATGAGAGGTTTCTCTGATCTCCGCCGTTCTAGTGCGGAGCTGCGGCTGTGTAATACAGTCATTGCCTGACAGGAAGTGCATGCACGGTCAGCATGAGGTGATGCGGCTATAAGAGCCCATTTTTAATGAATATTTATAAAAATGTATTTTAATCGTTCTATCCAGGCAGTAAATTTATAATATAACGGAACGGAAACTAATCTATCAAGTTGTATCAATACACATGAGGTGATGCGGCCGGCGCTCCAATAATGAGCGGTGGTTCAGGCACTGAAGACAGAATGTGGGGGGTGTTTTGTAGAGCGCCCGCCATGTTCTGTTTTCAGTGCCGCTACTCATTAGTGCAACGCTTGCCGCATCGCATCATCCTGACCCCGCGCACTTGTTATCAGGACTCAGGAGCGGGGCAATGGCTGGCTGTATCACACAGCTGCAGCCTCGCTCTTCTACGTTTATGTGTTACAATACTGAGCTGTGCGGCCGCACAGCTAAGTATCGAAATACATGAAATAACGGTATCAAACCATTTGGGGATGCAAAGTATCGAAACAGTATCGAAGTTTCGATGCATCGTGCATCCCTAGTTTCCCTGTATTGTCCTGAATTGTTATCATAGTTGATGTATTTTTGCAGCATATTGAAAAAAATAAAATAAATATATTTTCCATTCAGCTATTCCACCTGCTAAACAGTGCCCCAAACACTCCTCTAGGAGTATAGGAGCTGGACCCACATCCATCAAATATTGATAGTCTCTCCCAAAAATAATCCGTTAATGTTAAAGTACCGGAGAACGCCTTACAATAAATTGTCGGGAGAACCTTTGCCAATCATGTGACCACATCCAAGGCACCTTCATCATGGCAGATTCTCTTAAAGGGTTTGTCTAGGTTCAGGACCGTTTTTTTTATACTGATGACCTAGACACAGGATAGGTCATCAGTATAAGAATGGTGGGGGCCTGATCAGCTGTTCCGGTTGCCGGAGGCTATGCAGTGGTCGGTGCCGGTAGCAGAAGGCTCCGAACACAGTATAGCAGTCATGCTGTGCCTATTCAAGTGAATAGGAGCAGAGCTGCAGTAACCCAGCACGGCCACTATACAGTGGTCGGAGCCTTCTGCTTCCGGCACCGACCACTTAGTAATAAATGACTGACCAGGGCTGTTTTCTGTTAACGCTACAGTGTAGTACATTTCAGATCTTTTTTGCTTACATATGTTGTAAAAAAAAAAACACACAAAAAACATATTGGTTCACGAACGTTAAAATAAAAAAGTGGCTGCTTCCTCCAGAGACTATCCGATTATGTGGCGGCTTGATGCTGGGACATCTCGTGGTCAGCTGTTACCACCTAGGGATGCTTCTGCTTTCTGCCAGCATCACTACAGGGGAAATTAAACATTACATGGTGGCCAAAGAAATCAATGGGCACATGATGCAGTGACACATGATTCTCCAGAGTGAGAATTGCTATGGGTAGTGGCTCTGCATATTAATTTGAAAGGGGGGGGGGGGCAGAATTATAACCAATATAGGCCGTAAAAGGGCATATGGATAGGAGTTGGCCAAAGTAGTCGGCATTATAAGTTAACCTAAATCCACGGTCATCCTCACAGAAAATTTCTCAGACACTGACATGTTACCTTCATGTATGCAAACTCTTTCATAGCAGCCAGACGGGACAGATAGAGCCATGACATCTTATGTCTGTGCTTGTGATAATCACGCTTGTTTTTAAGGTTACGAAAAGACGTTCTTCCAAGTCGGTGAAGTTTTAATGCAAGTTGTTTATCCTCTTCATCTGCAACGATGTAGATATCTATACAGAGAAATAAGAAAAAGCCACTATGACTGCTGAGCTAAAATGTGCAGATTAAATAGTATGGAATACATACACGAATTGTAAAACCTGCATACATCCTTAATAAGACAAGGCTTAAAGGGGATTGTCCAGGCACCAAATACAATTGTTGGCCGATCCTGAGGATAGGCCATTAATATATGATCGGCTCCCATTCACTTAAATGGAGGAAGGCTGCAATACTATGAACTGCCACTACAAGTGTGTCAGTGATTCAGTGTGAGCAGTGAAGGAAATGAAGGGGAAGCAGCGCTCGTACGAGCACTGCGGCCCCTCAATACAGCTGACCGGGGATGCCGGGAGTAAAACCCCGACCAATCACATATTGATAGCCCATCCGGAGGATAGGCCATTATTTTTTGGGACTGGACAATCCCTTTAAGCAAAATATTTGCTCCTATTCGTTGAAATTGCCATTTTACTTTTAAAGGAATGCTAAACCTAGTCTAAACCTATCTATATATCCTATACAGGTAAAAGACATAACTACTATATTTTTTATTAACCCCTTAGTGACCAGCCCATTTTAGGCCCTAATGACCAAGCTATTTTATTCGTTTTTCTATAGTCGCATTCAAAGAGCTATAACGTTTTTATTTTTTCGTCTACATAGCTGTATGAGGACTTGTTTTTTGCGGGATTAGTTGTGCTTTTTAATAGCACCATTTTAGGGTACATATAATGTTTTTACTAACTTTTATTAACTTTTTTTGGGGGGGGATTATAAAAAAAACCTGAAATTCCGCCATTGTTCTATGCGTTTTTAAATTGACGCCGTTCACTGTGCGGCGTAAATAACATGTTACCTTTATTCTATGGGTCGGTACGATTACGGCGATACCACATATGTGGAGGCTTTTTATGTTTTACGACTTTTGCACAATAAAAACACTTTTGAACTAAAATTATTTGTTTTTGCATCGTCGCTTTCCAAGAGCCGTAATTTTTTTATTTTTCCATCAATGTAGTGATTTTTTCGACTTGTTTTCTGCGGGACGAGACGTAGTTTTGATTGATAGTGTTTTGGGGTGCATGGGACTTATTGATTCATTTTTATTATGACTTTTTTGGGGGGCAATGGAAAAAAATAGCAATTTCGCCATTGTTTTTTGCGTTTTTTTTTACGGTGTTCACTTTGCGGTTTAAATTACATATTAACTTTATTAATGGAGTCATTACGGTCGCGGCGATACCACATATGTGTACTGTTATTTATTTTTTACACTTTTACTAAATAAAAACACTTTTTATGGAAAAAAATTGATTTATTTTTTTACTGTACTTTTTATTAATAATCTTTATTTCACATTTATTACTTAGTTTATTAGTCCCACGAGGGGACTTTACTGTGCGATCTTCCGATCGCTGCTATAATGCTTTGGTATACTTCGTATACCAGAGCATTATTGCCTGTCAGTGTAAATCTGACAGGCAATCTGTTAGGACATGCCTCCGGCAAGTCCTAACAGGCATATGTCCAGGGCAGACCTGGGGGCTTTTATCAGGCCCCCGGCTGCCATGACACCCCATCGGAGACCCGCGATTGCATTCGCGGGCCGCCGATGGGTGACGGGTTAAACGGCCGCGATCGAAGTAAACTTCGATCGCGGGCGTTGGAGCAGGAGCCCAGCTGTCATCAGACAGCTGAGCCCCGGCTCCAGCCTGCACGGGAGACCCATGCAGGACTTAGACTAAGCGAACGTGAAAAAGTGTCAGCCTAGCCTAAGGCCCCTTAGTGACCGACGTGAAAAGGCGTATTGGTGGTCACTAAGGGGTTAAACAAAAGGAGAGATACATTAAATAGTCGCACATTGTGAATTTGATACAATGAAATTTGCATCAATGGAAGATACAAGAGTCGTATATGAATTTCACAGTTTCTGATTAATAACAAAAAAATATAACAAGGGAAACCAAGAAAGATCACGGAAATAGGGGTACAATAATTTGTAGGTGACAATTGTCCCATAAGTAAAACATGAATGTGGACAATGTGAATACCAATCCATATACTTATTTGGTGAGAATTAGGGCTCATTCAGATGAGCGTGTATCTCATCCACGTTACGGTTGTTAAAACAACGGTCGTCACACGGACTCATGTATTTCAATAGGGCCGTTCACACGACCGTTCATAACGGAGCGTGTGAAGGGTCCGTGAAAAAAATAGGACATGACCTATTTTCTTGTGTTTTCATGCATCCCTACATAGACTCTAGTCTACGGGAGATGCGTGATAACGCGTCGTGCACAAGTGCACCCAGGATGTGAAGACGGCAGTTTTTCCCATCGGAGGTTGGCCGCGTTCGTGTGAATATAGCCTTAATCCTTCCATTTCTAGTGTAAAGAATTAATTTTGTTGTGGGGCGAGTCAAGTCATATATCCCATTGTTTGAAAAATATTTTGGGGTAATTGAGACTATAAGCAACAAGCTTTTCAGATAAACAGTTATCATTAATAGAGCTGATTATCTCCGATAATGGAGGAGTACTGGGGTTCTTCTAAACTTTGGCAATTTTGGATCTAGTTGTAATTATAGTCTAGGTAATGACGGTTTTGTGTCCATAGGGAAACACCTCTAAATTGATTGAGAGGAGACGTTGACCATTTTTTAAAGGGGCAGTCCAGGCATGGGATGGTTTTTCATACTGATGACCTATCCACAAGATAGGTCATCAGTATATGATTGGTGGGGCTCCAACACCTGGACCCCACACCGATCAGCTGTTCCAGCTGCCTCTGGGCACCAGATGTTATGCAGTGGCCGGTGTCGGAAGAAGATGGCTGCGACCACTGCATGGCGGCCGTGCTGCGGAACTGCAGCTCTGCTCCCGTTCACTTATTTTTTAGGTTTCGTTTTAACGACATTCACTTTATTCTGTGGGTCAATACGATTACGGCTATACCAAACGTACATTGTTTTTTCCTTGTAATTGTAGTACATCATAAAAAAAACTATTTGTTAAAAAATATTGCAGGGCGTGCTGTAGGTCTTTTTGGGTACATACAATTTTTTTTATGGCGTTCACCCTGTGGGTTAAAGAACGTTATAGGAGTTCTGACTTTTACGGGTGAGTCAAAACCAATTATGTTTATTTTTTACATTACTTTAGGGGAAAATGTTTCTATTTTAACCTTTAATATTTAAAAATTTTTGTATATTGGAAAAAAAAATTCTTTAAATTTTTTTTAAATCCTTTTAGGGGACTTAAACAAGCGATCATTTACCTTTAACATTTAACGTTTGCTGTCTCCCATTAAGCCCTGCCTCTGATAGGGCTTAATAGGGGCACAAAAATGTCAGACCTTGGGGAAAACCATCTGCAAATGCGTTGGGGGTGATGGTTACGGAAATGGTGGTGGGGCTTGGGCTATGGGATGATGGAGGGCCCCCATCCTTTTCTAACAACTTAGATGTGGTCGCTCTTGATGGCATCTAAGCAGTTAGAAAGTGGGTAAATAGCCAGGAATTGAGTTATAGATGATCCAGGCCATTACAGTGAAGTGATGGCTGTAACATACAGCTGACACCTGCTGGGTATGGAGCGAGGCATACTCCACCTTCGTGGCCATGTTCTATAGTAATGTTGAATCTTGGGAAGGGGTTAAAGAGGTTGTCTAGTTTAGAAAACTCATTTCCATAGACCCTCTTAGGGAACTTTGAGATAATAGAGTTCTCTGTTTGGGATCCAGAGTGGAGTGTGGCTGCAAAGAGCGTCTCTCGCTCTGGAGGATCTGTCCTGTATTAAACAGACAACCTATTGATATGAATGGGCATTGTGTAATGCTTGATTTACCCTGTGGTGGTGCTGCAGGGAAATTCAACACTTATTACCAGGTTTTCCAAAAGATCTTACCTGACTCTTTACCAACACCCATCTGGTTACCAACTGAAGTGAGGACATCTCGAGACGAAAGAGTCTTTAGTGCCAGGTAATCATATCCACCATAAATTAGCCGGTAGCCCTGAACGGCTAAACAGAAAACAAAGCATTAAGTCTTCAAACAAGCGTAATGTTCACAGGAAATAGGAACAACTTTGCTAGATATTACCAGTAGAAGCAATGACAAGATGCCCCTCAGTACAGCAAATGTAGTGTCACTGTACCAAAGGAGGCCGAAATAAAATCCAACCCTTTACTTTGCAGGACTCCAGATAAGATTTTGAGGAGTGGGGCATCCAACTAAATGGTTGTTACAGACAAATAGAACTGTCATGTCTGCTCATGATGGTGTGACTGACAGACAGACAGACAGAGAGACACACACACACACACACACACACACACACACACACACACACACACACACACACACACACACACACACTCCTATCATTAGGTGTCAGAAACATGTATACATATGTAGTACCAAAACACAGGCCCCTACTGTAACAAACACAAACTATCCCCAATGTAAACTGGCCGATGTTCAGACTGCTAGAGCCAGATAATTTTATAAGAAATATATTACATATAACATGCTTCGTCATGAATGCAATAGATTTTTTTTTTTTACACTTCCGCAACAAACTAAATTTCAATATAAACTGTTTAAAATTCCATAATTTTCTCTAGGCTTTCTAAATACTACATACTGTATGATGGCATGCAAAAATGTTCACACTGGTGGATTTTGTAAGCCACAACCAGGAGTGGGTCCAAATTGTTATAGTAGATTTCAATCGTGGTTTTGGCTTACAAATACTCTTGCAAAAGGTGAAATTTACAGCATGTGTGAACCCAGCCTAACATTAGGTAAATTGATCTTACAGCAGGGTTGTAGTTCTATGCGGCTCACTCAGAGGAGCGTAATACTCGTTCGTGTGCTGTGCGTTGAAATAACTCACAGCACACGGACCTATCCATTTCAATGGGGCTATTCAGACATGCGTGAGTTTTCACGCAGCGAGTGTCCGTTGCGTGAAACTCAATGCATGTCATGTATTGGTGCGTTTTTGCACACCTAGTCGCCCACTGAAGTCTACGGGTGCGTGAAAACCACGGACAGCACACGGACGACAACCGTGTGCTGTCCGTGTTTCATGCATCAGTTATATAGGAAAGCAGAGAAATAATAAAAAAAAAGTGCTTGCACGGACGTGAAAAACGCATGCCACACGCAAAGCACACTGATGCCAGTACGCAATGCACACGGACATGAAAAACGCTGCATTTTTTAACACGTGCAAATCGTACACGCTCGTCTAAATGTAGCCTAAGATGAGGCACACAGAAACTACAGTTTCCATCATACAAAGCCAGTCTTCCCTCAGAAGAGAGAAAAGCAGAACAAGTTATGGTAAAGGTAAGGAGGGCTCATGCTGTATATTTAGAGCCAAAGCAGAGAGATGTATTAATACTGCGCCAGTCTTAATACAAAAACAAGCTAGAGTAAGACGCAACAAATTTATTAAGAGGCACACGACTCTTAATAAATTTGATGCATCTTCGGCTGTCCATGCGTCACTGAAAAAAATAGATTAAAATAGATGTCCGCTATAACTTAAAGAGGCTCTGTCACCAGATTTTGCAACCCCTATCTGCTATTGCAGCAGATCGGCGCTGCAATGTAGATTACAGTAACGTTTTTATTTTTAAAAAACGAGCATTTTTGGCCAAGTTATGACCATTTTTGTAGTTATGCAAATGAGGCTTGCAAAAGTCCAAGTGGGTGTGTTTAAAAGTAAAAGTCCAACTGGGCGTGTATTATGTGCGTACATCGGGGCGTTTTTAATACTTTTACTAGCTGGGCGTTCTGAAGAGAAGTATCATCCACTTCTCTTCACAACGCCCAGCTTCTGCCAGATCACGCTGTGACGTCACTCACAGGTCCTGCATCGTGTCAGACGAGCGAGGACACCGGCACCAGAGGCTACAGTTGATTCTGCAGCAGCATCAGCGTTTGCAGGTAAGTAGCTACATCGATTTACCTGCAAACGCTGATGCTGCTGCAGAATCAACTGTAGCCTCTGGTGCCGGTGTCCTCGCTCGTCTGACACGATGCAGGACCTGTGAGTGACGTCACAGCGTGATCTGCCAGAAGCTGGGCGTTCTGAAGAGAAGTGGATGATACTTCTCATCAGAACGCCCAGCTAGTAAAAGTATTAAAAACACCCCGATGTACACACATAATACACGCCCACTTGGACTTTTACTTTTAAACACACCCACTTGGACTTTTGCAAGCCTCATTTGCATAACTACAAAAATGGTCATAACTTGGCCAAAAATGCTCGTTTTTTAAAAATAAAAACGTTACTGTAATCTACATTGCAGCGCCTATCTGCTGCAACAGCAGATAGGGGTTGCAAAATCTGGTGACAGAGCCTCTTTAAGCCTGCATTTGGTGTAAGTTATAGCAAATGCATCGGGCCACGGGTGGCCACGCCCCTTTCCACTGAGCGTGTCAAGAGCAGGGGAAACGGCTGAAAGTCCCAATATTTGCGACTTCTGTGCCGCTTGCAACATTTCTGTACCTCTGGTGTAGGAATTGTGTTTACCTCCCTCATGGGCTTTCCTGATTTCACAGAAGAAAATCTGACCCAGTGTGAGAACTTAGCCTAAGGTTGCACTTAGAAGGCCATGCAGGGACCATATATTTAGTGCCAAGAACGGGATTAAATCCAGTCATGTGTAGACAGGAGGAAAAAACATTTGTAAAAGACTTCCCTGATTACACATGATGGTACTTGATCCCGATTTTGAGATGTATTACGGCTGCCTGAATGCAGCTTTATTGCCATTTCCTTACGTTTACATAAATGATTTAAATGTAGACTTGCTGAAAAGAGAAATTTTTTTTATAAAAAGGCAGATTACTTACTCTTTGTGCGTTCATATGCAATAAGTTTATGCTTTACGAGTTCTCGCAAGATTTTGTTGCAGCCGCCATGTTTCAGACTGGCTATCGCGGCAATTAAACTGGCAGGCACTACCTCATGGTTTCTCATTCCCATTTCAACCTAAAAGAGAAAACAATAAGGCAATGCAATTAAGGTGTATTGCTGTGATTTCTACAAGACAGGTAATATGGTTGTGTGAATGCGGCATAAAAGGGGCTGTGTCATGAAGACATTCCCTTTTTGATTGGAAGCCAACTCGGCGGTCAACCGATTTCTCTTATGCCTCATTTAGACTGGAGGGACACTTTAGAGAGGCTCTGTCACCACAATATCGTGGCCTATCTTGTACATGATGTGATCGGCGCTGTAATGTAGATTGCAGCAGTGTTTTTTATTTAGAAAAACAATAATTTTTGACGGAGTTATGACCTATTTTAGCTTTATGCTAATGAGTTTCTCAATGGACAACTGGGCGTGTTTTACTATATGACCAAGTGGGCGTTGCGGAGAGAAGTGCATGCCGCTGACCAATCAGTGACCAATCAGCGTCATACAATTCTCTCCATTCATTTACACTGCAGATAGCGATATAGTTATATCGCTATGTGCAGCCACATACACAAACACTAACGTTACTGCAGTGTACAGACAATGAATATACATTACCTCCAGCCAGGACGTGATGTGTATTCAGAATCCTGACCACTTCTGTAGCGTTTGTGAGATTTACAGCAAGGCAAGTGTAATCTCGTTTTAAATGACAGGTTACATCGTAATCTCGCGAGATTACGTTTGCCTTGCTGTAAATCTCACAGAAACATTACAGAAGTGCCAGGATTCTGAATACACATCCCGTCCTGGCTGGAGGTAATGTATATTCACTGTCAGGACACTGCAGTAACGTTATAGTGTGTTTATGTAGCTGCACATAGCGATATAGCTATATCGCTATGTGCTGTGTAAATGAATGGAGAGAAGTGTATGACGCTGATTGGTAACTGATTGGTCAGCGTCATGCACTTCTCTCAACAAGTAAAACATGCCCAGTTGGGCATTAAGAAACTCATTAGCATAAAGCTAATCTAGGTCATAACTCCGTCAAAAATGATAGTTTTTGTAAATAAAAAAACACTGCTGTTATCTACATTACAGCGCCGATCACATCATGTACAAGATAGGCCACTTATAATGTGGTGACGGAGCCTCTTTATGCCAATATAACAGATGCTTGTGACAAATGTAAAAATCCTCAGGCTTTCTTAAGAACTCAATAAGGACAATTTGTCAGAGTATAACCTTACTGTAAAGCTGAAGTGTATGTGTATCTGACATGAGAGTTCAGCGGACCATATGACAGGGGCGGTAGCCAGCATCACCACTCCAAGAACAATTTTGACTATTTTTTAGTGTCTCAGCAATAAGAACTTCCATAGAGTTCAATAGAATCTGTTCTAATCTGTGCTGGGGGCTTAGTCATATGTGACAGTAAGGCTGGGTTCACACAACCTATTTTCAGACGTAAACGAGGTGTATTATGCCTCGTTTTACGTCTGAAAATAAGGCTACAATACGTCGGCAAACATCTGCCCATTCATTTGAATGGGTTTGCCAACGTACTGTGCAGACGACCTGTCATTTACGTGTCGTCGTTTGACAGCTGTCAAACGACGACGCGTAAAAATACAGCCTCGTCAAAAGAAGTGCAGGACACTTCTTTGGACGTTTTTGGAGCAGTTTTCTCATAGACTCCAATGAAAACAGCTCCAAAAACGGACGTAAAAAACGGCGCGAAAAACAGGGGCTGTTTTCCCTTGAAAACAGCTCCGTATTTTCAGACGTTTTTGGTCACTACGTGTGCACATACCCTAATAGTGCAGCATAAAGAGCTGCTATTCTTCCCGTCAAAACGACAGACACCACCACGGAAACCGAGGCACCCCATTATAAGATGATGGTTTGTTGTGCACCGTTGGTGTGATGGATTTATCACAGCTTGAATTAATTTTTTTGTCTCCAATGACGGAACAGAAAAACTCAGACTTAGGCCGGATTCACACGAGCGTGTGCGTTTTGCGAACGCAAAAGGCACTTAACAGCTCCGTGTGTCATCAGCATATGATGCGCGGCTGCGTGATTTTTGCGCAGCCGCCATCATTATGACACTCTGTTTGTATGTTTTTAAACAGAAAAGCACGTGGTGCTTTTCTGTTTTCATTCATACTTTTTACTGCTGTTGCACGAATCACGCGCGTCCCACGAAAGTGCTTCCGTGTGCTGCGCGTGATTTTCACGCACCCTTTGACTTCAATGGGTGCGTGATGCGCAAACAACGCACAAATATAGGACATGTCGAGAGTTTTACGCAGCGGACTCACGCTGCGTGAAACTCACGGACAGTCTGCACGGCCCCATAGACTAACATAGGTCCGTGCGAGGCGCGTGAAAATCACGCCCGTTGCACGGCTGTATATCATGTTCGTCTAAATAAGCCCTTAGGTCACATTTACACGTCAGTATTTTGATCAGTATTAGTAAGTCAAAAGCAGGAGTGCTTCCAAAGGGGAAGAGTCACAGATTAGGCCTGCGCAATTAATGGAAAAAAAAACCCCTGAAACTGAAATTCAGCGCAATTAATCAACGTCATCTTGCACATCTTAGATTTTTTGTCCCGGTTTTAACTGTATCTGCGTCCTCAGGACGCAGATACAGTTAAATCCGATGGTAGAGCAAAGAAACATAAGGTCCCTGTTCTTTCATTCACTATTTATAGCCCGACGCTCACAACTCGCGAGGCAGTGATGTCATCGCACCAGTCTCTGAGCCACACAGACTGGAAGAGCAGAGGGAACTCCTCCACTCGTCGTTGCAATGGGCTTAGGCGAGTATGTATTTTATTAGGTACTAATGGGGCATTATACTCCGTGGGGGGGTAGCTGTGGGAAATTATACTGCATATGGGCAGTTATGGGGGTATTTTACTGTGTGGAGGGCAGCTATAGGGGCATTACCCTGTGTGGAGGGCAGCTATACGGGCATTACACTGTGTGGAGGGCAGCTATAGGGGCATTACACTGTGTGGAGGGCAGCTATAGGGGAATTACCCTGTGTGGAGGGCAGCTTTAGGGGCATTACCCTGTGTGGAGGGCAGCTATAGGGGCATTACCCTGTGCGGAGGGCAGCTATAGGGGCATTACCCTGTGTGGAGGGCAGCTATAGGGGCATTACCCTGTGTGGAGGGCAGCTATAGGGGCATTACCCTGTGTGGAGGGCAGCTGTAGGGGCATTACCCTGTGTGGAGAGCAGCTGTAGGAGCATTACCCTGTGTGGAGGGCAGCTGTAGGAGCATTACCCTGTGTGGAGGGCAGCTGTAGGAGCATTACCCTGTGTGGAGGGCAGCTATAGGGGCATTACCCTGTGTGGAGGGCAGCTGTAGGAGCATTACCCTGTGTGGAGGGCAGCTATAGGGGCATTACCCTGTGTGGAGGGCAGCTGTAGGAGCATTACCCTGTGTGGAGGGCAGCTATAGGGGCATTACCCTGTGTGGAGGGCAGCTGTAGGAGCATTACCCTGTGTGGAGGGCAGCTGTAGGGGCATTACCCTGTGTGGAGGGCAGCTGTAGGAGCATTACCCTGTGTGGAGGGCAGCTGTAGGAGCATTACCCTGTGTGGAGGGCAGCTATAGGGGCATTACCCTGTGTGGAGGGCAGCAGTAGGAGCATTACCCTGTGTGGAGGGCAGCAGTAGGAGCATTACTCTGTGTGGAGGGCAGCTGTAGGAGCATTACCCTGTGTGGAGGGCAGCTGTAGGAGCATTACCCTGTGCGGAGGGCAGCTGTAGGGGCATTACTCTGTGCGGAGGGCAGCTGTAGGAGCATTACCCTGTGTGGAGGGCAGCTGTAGGAGCATTACCCTGTGTGGAGGGCAGCTATAGGGGCATTACCCTGTGTGGAGGGCAGCTGTAGGAGCATTACCCTGTGTGGAGGGCAGCTGTAGGAGCATTACCCTGTGTGGAGGGCAGCTGTAGGAGCATTACCCTGTGTGGAGGGCAGCTGTAGGAGCATTACCCTGTGTGGAGGGCAGCTGTAGGGGCATTACCCTGTGTGGAGGGCAGCTATAGGGGCATTACCCTGTGTGGAGGGCAGCTTTAGGGGCATTACCCTGTGTGGAGGGCAGCTATAGGGGCATTACCCTGTGTGGAGGGCAGCTGTAGGAGCATTACCCTGTGTGGAGGGCAGCTGTAGGAGCATTACCCTGTGTGGAGGGCAGCTGTAGGAGCATTACCCTGTGTGGAGGGCAGCTGTAGGAGCATTACCCTGTGTGGAGGGCAGCTGTAGGAGCATTACCCTGTGTGAAGGGCAGCTGTAGGAGCATTACCCTGTGTGGAGGGCAGCTGTAGGAGCATTACCCTGTGTGGAGGGCAGCTGTAGGAGCATTACCCTGTGTGGAGGGCAGCTGTAGGAGCATTACCCTGTGTGGAGGGCAGCTGTAGGAGCATTACCCTGTGTGAAGGGCAGCTGTAGGAGCATTACCCTGTGTGGAGGGCAGCTGTAGGAGCATTACCCTGTGTGAAGGGCAGCTGTAGGAGCATTACCCTGTGTGGAGGGCAGCTGTAGGAGCATTACACTGTGTGGAGGGCAGCTGCAGGGGAATTATGTGTGGGGGCAGCTATGGGGAACTATAATGTGTGGGGAGCACTGAGGGCAACATACTGTTTGGGGGCAGTCTCAGGGGGGTTATTACGTACAGTAATTTACAGCACACTCCGAGGATAAATATTAATTCAATGGCATAGCATGCAAATAGGGGGCGTGGCCTAAATGGTTCATTAATCGTAATTGAGATGTTCAATTCGTGATTTTGATTTAGGTCATAATCGCCCAGCCCTATCACAGATCTTTACATTACACTTTTCCTATTTAATTTTCACTCCTGGTTTTGGTTTTCAAATACTGATGTAAAATGCTGCCGTTTGAAAATGGCTATAGTTATTTTCCATCAGGTTTCCGTTACTCTTTGGCTCTGTTCCCACCAGCATCTCGGCTTCCGTTACTACAGGAGCCATGGTTGTGACAAATCCATTATTTAATGGATCCTACTGACTTAAAAAGGGTCCAACAGGTTCCCATTCATTTTACTTGAAAAAAAATACAACAGGTAGGACATAACGGATCTTGTTGAATCATAACAGATCCCTCATAACTGTTGTAAAATGAGAAGCCATGCCGCCAGTGTTAATCGAGCCAAGACTGACATGGCCGACTTCCGAATTGACTTCTAGCATACATGATTCTGGAGGCCAACAAGTGAATATATATATATATATATGTATATATATATATGTATATATATATATATATATATATATATATATATATATATATATATATATATATATAGGGGTCTACATAGCCACTCCTATGTCTGACATGATTAGGGACAATGGCTGAACGACTAAAAAGTTCCCTGTACTGCGTATGGCCAGCTTATCCATGAGACGCGCTGCAGGCCTAGGACTGTAGTACTCAAATCCCACCTTCTACATTAGAACATACCGACGGTGTAGGGTATAATACACACTACAGTTCCCCCGGTCCCCGTACATACCGCAGTAAGCACCCGGAAATCATCTCTAGACATGTACGGGAGCAGCACCACATTCAGCTTCCCCATGCTGCCCACCTGGCCGTTTGGAACGCACAACTATCACACGTGCGTTCCAGTAGAACGCATGACGTAATCGCGCTACTTCCGAACAGTATGCCGGGCTGTCCTGGCAGCTGTGTAGTGCGCTCTGTTGTGTTATCCAACGTTTATTGTATGATATGTATTATAATCTTAGTATGGCAATGCCTATAATTTTGCTATGAGAAATTTAGTGTCGTTCACCATGACGAACATCTCAGGAATAAGCCTAAAGTGTGTTGTTGGTTTTATCGCCCTTTCAGGTCCTTGGCTGCCTAGGTGAAAACTGAAAAGTTTGAAGTGGGCGGGAGCAGGGCAGCCGGGTACGTTGTCACCCACATCACTGCACAGGTATATACATCATGTAGTCCTATGCGTTTATTAATCTGCGATAGTCATCAGTGTATTGCACTAGGATTATGCAGCCGGTGGATTACACTGCTGGGAGTTGTAGTACTACATTAATTAGTAAATCACAGGGGCAGGATTACTACACCTGGCTCATCTGTGGCATCAGGTAGAGGTTTACAGGTCACCCTGTAATGTCAGTCAGGCCGGGGCTACGCCACCACTGGGGGGATACTCACACCCGGTAGATTTTTTTTGCAAAAATTGTAGCGCTTGAATCCGTTGGATATATAAGTGACTAGGGTTGTTTCTGCAGCGTGCGCGTGGATTTATACAAAGCCATTCACATGAATGAGGCGCTCACACATTTCTGCAACGAATATGACGTTAAAGGGGTTTTCCCATCGGGGACACCTATGACATATCCACAGAATATTCGTCTCGGCCTTGAGACTAATTGTGACAAACTTCCCTTGACAATTTCCCAAAATCGTTTATATTATAGGTAGTTTAAAGAGGCTCTGTCACCAGATTTTGCAACCCCTATCTCCTATTGCAGCAGATCGGCGCTGCAATGTAGATAAGAGTGACGTTTTTTTTTTTTCAAAAACGAGCATTTTTGGCCAAGTTATGACCATTTTTATATTTATGTAAATGAGGCTTTCTAAAGTACAACTGGGCGTGTTTAACCCCTTAATGACCGGGCCATTTTGCACGTTAATGACCAAGGATTATTTTTTGTTTTTTCACGGTCGCATTCCAAGAGTCGTAACTTTTTTTTTATTCCGTCGACATAGCCGTATAAGGGCTTGTTTTTTCCGGGACGAGTTGTATTTTGTAATTGTACCATATTTAGATGCTTATAATATATTGATTAACTTTTATTAACTTTATTTTAGGAGAGAATTGAAAATAAGCAGCTATTCCAACATTGATTTTCACGTTGTAAATTTACGCCGTTTACTATGCAGCGTAAATAACATGTTAACTTTATTCTATGGGTCGGCACGATTATAGGGATATCAAATATGTAGAGGTTTTATATGTTTTCCTACGTTTGCACAATAAAAAGCCTTTTAGAAAAAAAATTACTTGTTTTTCCATCGCCGCATTCCAAGAGCCGTAACGTTTTTATTTTTCCGTCGATGTGGTCGTACGTGGGCTTGATTTTTGCGGGACAATGTGTAGTTTTCATTAGTACTATTTTTGGGTACATAGGACTTATAGATTAACTTTTATTTTATTTTTTATGGGGGGAATGGGAGAAAAGAGAGAATTTTGCCGTTGTTTTTTGCGTTTTTTTTGGACGCCGTTCATCCGGCGGTTTAATTAATGTGTTCATTTTATTGGTCAAGTTGTTACGATCGCGGGGATACCATATATGTGTATGTGTGATTTGTTTTGACACTTTTACTGAATAAAACCACTTTTTGGGCAAAAAAAGTAGTTTTATTTGATTTTGACTGTAATTTGTTTTTTTTTTCCACAAACTTTATTTAAATGATTGACATTTTTTTTTAAAGTCCCACCAGGGGACTTCACTATGCGATGTGCTGATCGCATATATAATGCTTTGGTGTACTTAGTATACCAAAGCATTATTGCCTGTCAGTGTAAAACTGACAGGCAACCTAGCAGCTGCTGAGGACGGATATATCTGTCCTTCGGCGTTAAAGAGACTCTGTCACCACATTATAAGTGCCCTGTCTCCTACATAAGGAGATGGGCTCTATAATGTAGGTGACAGTAATACTTTTTATTTAAAAAAACGATCTTTTTTCACAACGTTAGGAGCGATTTAAGTTTATGCTAATGAGATTTCTTAATGCTCAAGTGGGCGTACTTTTACTTTCGACCAAGTGGGGCGTTATACAGAGGAGTGCATGACGCTGACCAATCAGCATCATGCACTCCTCTCCATTCATTTACACTGCACTAGCGATATAGATATATCACTATGTGCAGCCTCATACACAAACCCTAACATTACTACAGTGTCCCGATAATGAATACACATGAAATCCAGCCTGGACGTCATGTGTACTCAGAATCCTGACACTTCTGACTCTTTTTTTTGTGAGATTCCGGCAAGTGAAACCAAATCTCGTTTAGCTCCGTGATCTCGCGAGATTTCGTATCCGTTGCTGGAATCTCACAAAAAAGAGTCAGAAGTGTCAGGATTCTGAGTACACATGACGTCCAGGCTGGATTTCATGTGTATTCATTATCGGGACACTGTAGTAATGTTAGGGTTTGTGTATGAGGCTGCACATAGCGATATATCTATATCGCTAGTGCAGTGTAAATGAATGGAGAGGAGTGCATGATGCCGATTGGTCAGCGTCATGCACTCCTCTGTACAACGCCCACTTGGTCGAAAGTAAAAGTACGCCCACTTGGTCATTAAGAAAGCTCATTAGCATAAACCAAAATCGCTCCTAACGTTGTGAAAAAAGATTGTTTTTTTAAATAAAAAGCATTACTGTCACCTACATTACAGCGCCCATCTCCTTATGTAGGAGACAGGGCACTTATAATGTGGTGACAGAGTCTCTTTAAAGTACAAGTGGGCGTGTATTGTGTGTGTACATCTGGGCTTTTTACTTGTTTTACTAGCTGGGCGTTGTGAATAGAAGTGTATGATGCTGACGAATCAGCATCATCCACTTCTCTTCGTCAACACCCAGCTTCTGGCAGTGCACAGACACACAGCGTGTTCTCCAGAGATCACGCTGTGACGTCACTTCCTGCCCCAGGTCCTGCATCGTGTCGGACGAGCGAGGACACATCGGCACCAGGCGACAGAGGCTACATCGACTTACCTGCAAACGCCGATGCTGCTGCAGAATCAACTGTAGCCTCTGGTGCCGATGTGTCCTCGCTCGTCCGACACGATGCAGGACCTGGGGCAGGAAGTGACGTCACAGCGTGATCTCTCGAGAACACGCTGTGTCTGTGCACTGCCAGAAGCTGGGTGTTGACAAAGAGAAGTGGATGATGCTGATTCGTCAGCGTCATACACTTCTATTCACAACGCCCAGCTAGTAAAACAAGTAAAACCGCCCAGATGTACACACACAATACACGCCCACTTGTACTTAACTTTAAACACGCCCAGATGTACTTAATAAAGGCTCATTTGCATAAATATAAAAATGCTTATAACTTGGCCAAAAATGCTCGTTTTTGAAAAAAACAAAGCGTTACTGTAATCTACATTGCAGCGCCGATCTGCTGCAATAGGAGATAGTGGTTGGAAAATCTGGTGACAGAGCCTCTTTAAAGTAGGGCTGGACAATTATGTAACCTTGATTACGATTATTTAGGCCACACCCATTTTGCATATCACGCCCCCTATTTGCATGCTACGCCATTGAAATAATAATAATAATTACCTGCTGTATACTACTGTATATAATATACCCCCTGACAGTATATTTCCCCACAGCTGTCCCCACACAGTAGAATTCCCCATAGCTGTCCCCTGAGTGTGGTTAACGTTTGCATCGCCATTGATTTCAATGGTGACGGAGCCGGTGCCCATGGTTTCCGTCCATTTGTCTCTTTTGTGCACCGGACCCGTTGTTTTGCCGGAAGCAATAGCGTATGTGCAACTCAGATGTGAACAGATCCTTAGATTTATCAGTTACATAGTTAGTACGGCTGAAAAAAGACACATGTCCATCAAGTTCAACCAAGGGAAGGGAAAAGGGAAGGAAAAATTTCTACACATAGGAGCTAATATTTTTTTGTTCTAGGAAATTATCTAACCCTTTTTTAAAGCGATCTACTGTCCCTGCTGTGACCAGCTCCTGCGGTAGGCTATTCCATAAATTCACAGTTCTCACAGTAAAGAAGCCTTGTCGCCTCTGCAGGTTGAACCTTTTTTTCCTCCAGACGGAGGGAATGCCCCCTTGTTTTTTGAGGGGGTTTTACATGGAACAGGATTTCACCATATTTTTTGTATGTGCCATTAATATATTTATATAAGTTAATCATGTCCCCCCTTAGTCGTCTTTTTTCAAGGCTAAATAGGTTTAATTCTTTCAATCTTTCCTCATAACTTAGATTCTCCATGCCCCTTATTAGCTTCGTTGCTCTTCTTTGTATTTTTTCCAACTCCAGGGCATCCTTTCTATGAACTGGAGCCCAGAACTGAACTGCATATTCTAGATGAGGCCTCACTAATGCTTTGTAAAGTGGCAATATTACATCCCTGTCCCGTGAGTCCATGACTCTTTTAATACACGACAATATCTTGCTGGCCTTTGAAGCAGCTGATTGACACTGCATGCTGTTATTGAGTTTATGATTTACAAGTACACCCAGATCCTTCTCAACAAGTGAATCCGCCAGTGTAGCTCCCCCTAGGACATATGATGCATGCAGGTTGTTGGTACCCAGGTGCATAACTTTACATTTATCTACATTAAACTTCATCTGCCAAGTGGACGCCCAAACACTTAGTTTGTTTAAATCTGCCTGCAATTCATGAACATCTTCCATAGTCTGAACTATATTACATAGCTTGGTGTCATCTGCAAAAATAGAAATAGTGCTATTAATCCCATCCTCTATATCATTAATAAATAAGTTGAATAATAGTGGTCCCAGCACTGAACCCTGGGGTACACCACTTATAACTGGGGACCTTTCAGAGAAGGAATCATTGACCACAACTCTCTGGATACGGTCCTTGAGCCAATTCTCAATCCAATTACAAACTATATTTTCTAAACCTATAGTCCTTAATTTACCCATTAGGCGTCTATGGGGGACAGTGTCAAATGCCTTTGCAAAGTCCAAAAACACTAAATCCACAGCGGCCCCTCTGTCTAGACTTCTGCTCACCTCTTCATAAAAACAGATTAGGTTAGTTTGACAACTTCTGTCCTTAGTAAAACCGTGCTGGCTGTCACTTATAATGCTATTTATTGTCACATAATCCTGTATATAGTCCCTCAATAGCCCCTCAAACATTTTCCCCATGATGGATGTTAAGCTTACTGGTCTATAATTACCTGGGGAAGACCTAGAGCCCTTTTTGAATATAGGCACCACATTTGCCCTGCGCCAGTCCCTTGGCACTATACCAGTCACTAGAGAATCTCTGAATATTATGAAAAGGGGGACAGAAATAACTGAACTAAGCTCTTTAAGAATTCTAGGGTGTAACCCATCTGGTCCCGGGGCCTTGTGCATATTTATTTTATTTAATTTAGCTTGGACCATATCTACATTCATCCAATTCAGTATATCAACTGATATATTAACAGCACTGGCACCGGCTACATCAGCTGCTCTTTCTTCAGTTGTATATACAGAGCTAAAGAACCCATTTAGTAACTCTGCCTTCTCTTGATCCCCTGTGACCAACTCCCCATTACCATTATCTAGGGGTCCTACATGTTCAGACCTTGGCTTTTTAGCATTTATATACTTGAAGAATTTTTTGGGATTTGTTTTACTATCCTTGGCCACCTGCCTTTCATTTTGTATTTTTGCTAATTTTATTACATTTTTACAGATTTTATTAAGCTCTTTATATTTTACAAAGGCTGCAGATGTACCCTCAGATTTTTATTTTTTATATGCCCTTTTTTTGTCATGTATTGCCCCTTTCACAGAAGGTGTAAGCCATGTGGGGTTTAATTTGAGTCGTTTATACTTGTTACCTATAGGAATACATTTTGCACTATAATAACTCAAAGTAGATTTGAAAATCTCCCATTTATCATTTGTTCCATTATTTGACATTAGTTATTCCCAGTCCATATCCTGAATTGCAGCCCTCTTCCTGGGGAAATTGGCTTTCTTAAAATTAAATGTTTTTGCCCACCCAGCCTGCGTTTGTTTTTTACAGTATAGGTAAAATGTAACTATATTATGATCACTGTTACCGAGATTTTCATGAACATTGACGTTCCCAACAAGCTCTGCATTATTAGAAATTACCAGATCCAACAGAGCTTCCCCTCTAGTCGGGTCTTCCACAAACTGGCCCATAAAATGTTCCTGCAACAGGTTGAGGAAATGTCTCCCCTTTGCAGTTGAAGCCGAACCATGACACCAATTAATATCCCGGAAATTAAAATCTCCCATTATCACAACAGTACCCGCCTGTGCAGCCCGCTCCATCTGTTTATATAGCTGAACATCCATCTCCTCAGTTATATTGGGGGGTCTATAGATTACACCAAAAGTAATTTTAAAAAGAAAAAGTATTAATTTTTTTTCTATTCATGTGTTTTTTTTTTTTGTTTTTTTTATATTCTAAGGCCCCATGCACACGACCGTAGTGGTGTGCACGGGCCGTGACTTGTAGCTCGGACGGCTGCGGAGTGTCACTCGTGGCCGCCCGCAAATCACGGGCCGTTCATATTGCCGTGTGCATTACTTTCAACGAGCCTGGACCGCAAGATGCTGCCGTAATAAGACATGTCCGATCTTTTTGCGGTCCAGGCTCCCGGGCAATGTACGGACCGTGGAAACCACAATTCACCCGCAGATTTGTTAAAGTCGTGTTCATACCACATATCCTAAAGTATAACATTAAAAATAGTAGACGGTATGCCAACTATCTTTTTTTATAGATCTGTCAAAACAGGTATACAGTTGGAATGCGTTTGACGTATCTGTTATGGCGTGGGCCTCTTAATCAATTTGGCGCATTGCACTTCAGCGCAATACCGTTTTTAGACTGGCGTATGAATATAAGCCCTCTTTAGATTAGGCTCTATGCACACCACGTTTTGCCGTGCTGTTGGCAGTATACGTCTGGGGGAAATAAAACCAACAAGCTTTTGACGTACTGTAAAAGTGGCAGCTTTACGTCTGGATACCTTTTTTTCTGTGTAGAAAATCTAGCGATACGGAGGTACAGTAAAGGCCCCATGCAGTTCTACAGGTGCGTATAATGGCTCCATACAAAACGGAGATGTAATACGACTGTGTACATGAGGCCTAAATATATGAGGTTGTTTTAAAGATTCCCCAAAATACAACCGTGTTGTTTCTAACAAGAATATATACTCTATACATCTGTAGTATTAAGGCTCTGCGTTCGGGGGTTCCATGAAGGTCTCCCTCACTTTTGACGGCAATACTAGCTCTGCATGTAGCACTAGTCTTACTGTCCGAACAACGGAAAATATAATTCAATGGGTTTGTCGCATTCTGTCTCGATCCATCGCATGACTGATCCAGCACAGCATCATAGCTTCTATAGAAACCACAATGTAAATATGAATAGAGCCTAAAAACGATCTTTTACGAAGATCTATCCGATGCCTTCATTAAATCTAAACAGCGGGTGCTACAGTCAATGGCCCCACAAACCCTTCACCCCCCCCCCCCCAACCCTCGGAGGCAGCTCTTGCTGGAGAGGTTTTGGCATCTATGCATTACATCAATAGCCTATTGATTTCAATGGGGTTCATCATCACAGGGCCCGTCAAATAGAAAGGTGTTGTCCAACTGGGATAAGCCCTTTAATATCCCACTAAAATGTACAATTTGTTTATTTTAGGATGATATAAAAATATTTTCAAACTAATGCGCCTTTTATTTTCAAGATTTTTGGACTTCTGCTGCTTAGAACAATAAAAGAACATGTCTTCTATGCCTGTCTCAGAGTTTCTCCAGGTATCTTTCCTTGTATGAATGTCTGGTGTTTTGCTTGTAGACAGTATATAATATATCAAATATGTGATTTATGTTTGTGATATACATACAGTGTTTTTATATTGTATGACCTATATTAGCGGCTCTATGATGCGTACGTGAAATGAACGATTACTGTATGTCATGGTTAAATCTGGCTTCATATGTTCGTTACCACTCATTAAGATGTGTTTATATCATGGTTGTTCTATGGTATGTCTTATATATATACTGTATGTTTCTATACCAAAATAAATCTACAAATGTATACTGTAACATTACTATATGTTTCTATAAGCCAAACATATCAAAATAGTGTCCTTTACTTCGAAATAAGTTTTTTGAATGTACTACATAGTCTGCTACGCTGTTCTGCACAACATTTCACAGCAGCTATTGAAATCAATGGGATGTCCGTGAATTCCATGAACTGTCCATTGATATCAATGGGCACTATGTTATGCTTTATTTCCACTGGTGCGTCATTGCAGGGGACGTGAGGACTCGCTGGTGGCATTCCCCAATAGACAGTCAGCTCATCTGTTTTCAGATGAGTAATTATTCAAGGCAGAGAGACCCTTTATGTTCCCTAAAATGTTAATTGGGCACCATACCTGGATATGACAAAGCGGCTTAGGTTCATGCTCCGTTGGCACTGGGTGGTAAAGACCACCCAATGATATATTTATTTATGAATTACCATATTGGCCGCCAAAACAAATGGGGCTGATTGCGTGGGAAAGAGAGACATGTGGAATCGGGTAAAAGGCAGCAATCCAGGTGTGGCGCCAAATTTTTTTTGTGGTGATGTAACAGTTCCTCTTTTTAAAGAGACAATGAAATTTAAGAACAATTTATGCCAGTTTTCTAGGGTTACAAAGTCGCAAATTATGATGTATTTGCATACTAATTATTCTTTTATTTGTAGATTCACGCCACTCTTGCCCCTTTTAAAAAAGCTGTGGCTTAGTGAGAGAGGGCGGGGTAACCAACTGCAGGACAGATTTATTATAAATTAGGCCAGAGATTGGCCTAAATTGTAACGGCAATCTACGCCAGCTCGTAGCTCGAGATGTGACAAATTTATGAAGAGGTGTGCGCCTCTTAATAAATTTGTCGCATCTACAGATGTAGCAATTCTTATCTTGACGCTGATAACTTGCTGCGGTGTGATAACTTATCGCTTAAGCCATTGAAACCCATTGAAAAAGTCAAGCTAGAGTTTCTTGCCACTGTGTATTTAACGCGAATCGCTACTTAACTGGAACTCCAGCGGGCTTTTACATCAACCGGTGCAGCCGAGCGCCGATCAACGAGACATCGTTGATCGGCGCTCGTTTTCTCCGGTCACACGTAGCTATGGATGGGACGAGCGGTCGTTACTCCGATCGCTCGTCCCCATACATTATTATCATGTCGGCAGCGCATTTCCCTGTACACACAGAGAGATGCGCTGCCGACAGCGATAATATTTCAGTGTTTTAAAACGATACGACCAGCAGATGATCGAGCGTTTGCTCATTCATCTTCTGATCGTTCCCCTGTTTACACAGGGCAATTATCGACAACGCTCATCTGCACGATAATTGCCAGTGTAAAACCCCCTTAAGGCTTCAAATGAGTGTGACAGATTTACGTGCGTAAAAAACGTGCGTAAATCTTGTCCATGTGCGTTGCCTTATTGCATCAGTGTGATTAGCGAGTGGCATGTGTTTTTCACGCACTTGCAAAGCACATTTTTTCTTTTTAATGGAATTGATGCGCAAATTATGCGCCGCACACGGATGCACCCGTTTTCATGCACCGATTGATTTCAATGGGTGCGTAGGTGCGTAAAAACACACCAATATAGGACATGCAGTGAGTTTCACGCAGCGGACTCTCGCTGCCTTAAAACGCCTGCGTGTGAGAACGGCTTCATTGAAATCAATGGGTCCGTGGGCTGTGTGTGATTTCCATGCACGGCACACGGACGAGATTCACGTTCGTGTGAATGGGCCATAAGACTGGTGTAGGAAATGTTCCTAGGACTGCTCCTATCGAAAACTAGATTGAAGTAGCACACTGGGTACCATGAGTTCACATTTTACATGGGTTCACATAGTGTCAATCAAATTTTCTGCCTGTAGAACCGCAACAGAAAAATGTGCAGACGGTTTTCTTTCTTCACGAAAGCACCGTCAATGTTTTAAAAGTGAATGCCAGCAAAGATTAAATGTTTCACCTCCAATAATCCCACACGTTATAGGTGCTGGGTCACTGATTTTTTTAATTATTAAAATCATACAGAATTATTTCACTAAAATCAAAGTATTGTATTTGAAAGTGTCACTCCCTCTAGCATAAAAATCTAATTGAACTACCCTTATTAGTTGTGCCCACGCAGTCACCTGTGGGGGAGGGCAGTGATTAACAGTCACCATCCTGCGGCTATGTGATGACATATGTAATAGCGATTGCTGCATCACATGAAAAGGTGGCTCCATGATTGTTAGCCCCAATCGATCCGGCCGACCGTTTTAAGGGACAGCCCTGGGTCTAACAAAGACAGTAATGCAATGGAATACAAAGGAATTCCGATGCATTACAATAAAAAAAAAAAATTTGTAGTCCCATTGTGGGACAAAAATTTTTTTAAAAAAAAAATAATCGATGAAAAAAACACAAACACGATCATTTTTAATTGTTTTTAAACAACGTAAATAAAGTAATGCATATATGATATATCTCTTTAATCGTTACAACCTGTTAAATAAATTGAAATCCTAATTTAAAGGGATATTCCCATTTCAGACCTTTATGGCATATCTACAATGGGAGAAGGTTGCAACAGTGTGAACCACCACTACGTGTGTGTCGGGTATTCAAAGTACGAGCAGTGACAGGAATGAAGGGAAAGGAGCACTCGCGCAAGCGCCACGGGGGTTCAGAGAATCAGAGCCCCATCGATCAGATATTGATCAGCAATTTCTATTCATTGGAAAACCCCTTTATAATTTTATATCTTTATAGTGATCAGAGTTTTGTTCTGCTTCAGAGCTCCTAATCCTTTACATAGACACAGATTTACAGTTATTTTAATATTGATTGTCGATCGGCATCTCTGTCTATCAGCTGTTTATAGTGGCTCCCCTTTATTGTTTACACGGCCGCGTAGAGCGCAGCTCCGTACTTTTAGTAGCGTCTGTGTCTGGTATTATAGCTGGGTCCCTTTAACTTGAAAAGTACGGAGCTGTGACTGGCAAACCATGAAGGGGACATGATTGGCGTGTTTGCGAGAGTCGGACCGCCACCCAGTGGCGTAGCTATAGTGGTCGCAATTTCTACCGGGCCAAGGGTGCCCACGGCCCCCCTATCACATATATTTGCAGTTGCTATAGTAACTGGGGCCTATGCACTAAACTATACGGGCCCGTTACTGTAGTAACAGTATACTTGCCCTCCTCACTCCGGGCGCAGTGCTGATGACGCTACAAGCGCTGCGCCTGTAGCCGAAGAGGAGCGTAAGTATAAGATTTGCATTTAGATAAGGAAGGAGTAATTATAAAACTTCGCCTTTAATAAGTTGATAAAAGTGGAATAACACACATGCAATTATTTTTTTATGAACTGACATACAAAACATAGATCTTTTTTTTTTTTTTTTTTTTTTTTTTAAATAAACAATGAGGTATGGTTCCCTTAGGTTTTTTCAGCCGATTTTAGGGTCAATGCATTTTGTGAGGATCGCACAGTGGGGCTCTATCTATCCTCTATAGCTGAACTGAGCTGGCCCTGTATTGGGTAAGGCTGGGTTCACACAACCTATTTTCAAATGTAAACGAGGCGTATTATGCCTCGTTTTACGTCTGAAAATAAGGCTACAATACGTCGGCAAACATCTGCCCATTCATTTGAATGGGTTTGCCGACGTACTGTGCCGACGACCTGTAATTTACGCGTCGTCGTTTGACAGCTGTAAAGAAATTTGGCACATTTTATGTCTCCAGGAGACACACATCTGAATGCAGACTCTGTCAATAGATTACAGAAACCGTGGTTTCAATGAGCAAGACACTCTTGGCACTCGTCCTACTGTCGGAGTCTCGTTGTTCATTCATCGCGCAGTGCGTTGGGATGCAACTTGGTCACTTGTGGACCCAGAGGGTAGATATGTTTTTGTGCATGCTTATATAAGTTGTATATCTTTTGTGAACTTGGGTCTGTATGTTCCACCTGCTGTTAACATGGGGACGCTGCAATTGGCTGCCAATTTTGCCTCCAATTATCCAGAGGCTAAAATTCTATGTATGGGGGATTTTAATATGCTCTTGAACCTTGCTCTTGATAAATTTTTGCCCCAGGGTAGTACTCCAGTGCCAAGATATTCCTCAAACTTGCAGAGGTTGGTAGATGAGATGGGATGGATGGAATTGTGGAGAGTTAGATACCCTTGTTCTTTCGAATTCTCATGCTTTACTCCATCTAGAGGAGCGCTATCTAGAATTGATTATATGTTTGGTTCGTCCTCTATATATGCCTTAAGCTGTCCAATATTGACTATGCCCCGCCTAATGTTTTTCGGATCATGCACCTCTACAGGGAATACTTCAATTATATGATCGAGTAGTCCGTAAAATTAACTGGAGAGTTAATCCCTTTTGTATATCTGATCGGTCCGAATGATCGGATTCCTAATCAGTTGACCCAATTTCTGGATATTCATCATGATGAGACTAATAGTTTACTTATGTGGGATACATTTTAAAGCATACCTGAGGGGGGTGTCTGAAATCCACAATTTCCTTAATCAAAAAAAAATCTAGATCTGTTGAGGAGGGACTAGCCTCATCTTGTAAACTACTAGAATCATCCTTTTACTACTGACCCATCTGAGGAGAATAGACTAAAGTGGATGCAGGCGGGTAGATTATATTTGTTACATCTTAAAGAAAGAAGTGATAGGAAACTGTATTTCCTTAAACAAAATGGGGAATCAGTCAAGTAGACTATTGGCACAATAATCAATCTTCACCAGCCATTCTTAAAATCTTCGATGAGAATGGTCAAGAGCTTAGAAGTGCAGAGCAGATTAGGGACAGATTCCACAGGTACCACGCTGACCTGTATGCTTCTCAAGGCGGGTATTCGGATGGAACACTGTTTGAGTACCTGGAGGGGATCACTTTCCCGCAGTTATCCTCACAACATAGGGATCAACTTGACCGTGGCATTACATTGGAAGACTCGAAAAGGGCTGTGAGGGACATGGCTAATGGGAAATCGCTTGGACCAGACGGCATCCTTTTGGAAGGGTTTTCTAAATACCTTACATTGGCCCTGAATTGCTTAAGATGTACCAAATGGGATTTGAATTGGGTAATTTACCTATATCTTTATACAAATCCACTATTATATTTCTTTACTTAATATAGATTATAAATTACTGGCTAAGATTTTGGTGAACAGACTTAATGCTATTATTACCTCCTTGATACATGAGGATCAGTCTGGTTTTATTCCTGGGAAATCCACTTCTGGAAATATCCGTAGGGTCCAGGCGGTTTCACAGGTGGGAAGGGATTTGAAAAAGCAATGGGCATTGGCATTACTTACATGCGGTGTTATATCGATTTTGTCTTTGGCCCCTGTTTTTTCTAAATGGGTATCCATTTTATATAATAGTCCTAAAGCAAACATACTGGTAAATGGAATTGGTTCGACCTTTTTTGAGCTTGGTAGGGTAACTAGACAGGGATGCCCATTATCCCCTCTCCTGTTCACTTTGGGCATGGAACCCCTTTCTACACAGATTCGCCAAGACCCCATATTTAAAGGAGTGACTAATCGGAATTGGTCTGTATGCGAATGACCTGTATGCGAATGACCTGTTTCTTTTTATGTTTGCAGTACACACTATACTTCCTAGGGTCCTTCTCTCGTCTCCTGATCAATTGGACCAAGTCTGCTCTAATGCCTTTGTGGGAGGTAGATTGGCAGGATATTTATTATCTCCCAGTTGTTACATGCTTTAAATATCTGGGATTATATATAACAAAAAACCCTACTAGTTCACATGCTAAAAATATATATACCCTCTGGAGAATCTCCTTTATTCAGAAATTCCAGGCGTGGAAGACTTTGCCCCTCTCGGTAGCCGGCAAGGTAAATTTGGTAAAAATTATCCTTTTACCAAAAGGCCTGTATTTACTGGAGCATGCAAACGGTCCTCTTCCTAGATCCTTCTTTAATAAATGTCATTCCTTGATGTCCAACTTTGTCTGGTGAAACTCTCATAGGAAACTTATCCTTACTATACTACAGCGTCCAAAAATAAAGGGTAGTTTGGCGCTACCCGATTTTTATATTTGTTTCTTGGGATGTCCGCTTTGCTACTTAAAGACCTGGCTGATCTCGATACAAGAAGGCTGGGTTCACACGACCTATTTTCAGGCGTAAACGAGGCGTATTATGCCTTGATTTACGCCTGAAAATACGGCTCCAATACGTCGGCAAACATCTGCCCATTCATTTGAATGGGTTTGACGACGTACTGTGCTAACAACCTGTAATTTACGCGTCGTCGATTGACTGCCTCGTCAAAGAAGTGCAGGACACTTCTTTGGACGTTTTTGGAGCCGTTTTCTCATAGACACAGCGAAAAACGCGAGTTGCTCAAAAAACGTCTGAAAATCTGGGGCTGTTTTCCCTTGAAAACAGCTCTGTATTTTCAGACGTAATTGCAGTTATCGTGTGCACATACCCGAACCCTTTTCCGAATATGCTTTGGGGCACGGGCTGAAGCAGTCTACCCTTTGGCCTATCCTGGAAAATCCCTAACTGTTTAGAGGGAAATTACTATTGCTTCACAGACTAGCACATCAAGTGTGGAAGTTGATATATGGGTTTAGGGATTTGGCGGTAGACACCCTCCGATGTGGGACAACCAATGTTTCCCCAATTACAAATACTGGAAGGGGCTGACTTTTGGAAATCCAGAGAAATTCTCTGCCTAGGTGACGTATATAAGGATAACTTATGTCATTTACACAAATCGTGGACTGCTATAATCTGGACTGTACCCAATTTTTCCGGTACTTGCGATTAAGACATGCGTTCTCTTCTCAATTTCATGTAGAGACTGCATCTGTATCGAAGTTTCCTTTGATATGGATCCTAATAACCCAGGGACGCAAGGGCATTATTTAAGTAATATACGCACCCCTTCTTAATGCAGAAATTGACTCAAACACTACCTGTACAGGTTGCCTGGAAAATGGTCATACCCTCTTTATCTGAGGAGGAGTAGTCTGAGGCACTGCAGTCACATTTATTTGTTTCTCCTTCAGTAAATAATAGATTATCCCAACTATACATAACCTATCAAAGCTAGACTATATTGAATGGACCGTTTGCCACACTCGTAGGGTCACAGATGTCTCTCTCCCGAGGCAAATTTTCATACATCTTATCTGAGATGAGATGAAGCAGAAAACACGGCGCCACATAGTGCAGGTTAACCAGGTATAAAGTAGTGGATGAGAAGAGTAATACTAACCTGGTCACGGTGATAAAAAAGCAATGGAGAGATAAAGGTGCTGCTGCTGCCAGGACTCGAGACCGGTAATTCAAATGAAAAGACCGCTAAGGATGTGCTGGGTGAGCTGGAAAGGAGTCTCCGCGGGCGCTGCTGCACTTCAATAGGACCGAAAGGACACAAAGTTCAGAAGAGTGATAGATGATATACGGGAGAGTGGATAATAAAAATGGAATTTATTGGTGATATGACTACGCGTTTCAATGCCGAACAGGAACAGGGTACCATGGGATTTTTTAGTCTGCTGGGTGCTAAAATGTTTTTGAGGGATTTTGATCGTCTATAGGTGATGATCGGTCTATCAGGTAATTCTGTTTTTAAAAAGGGATCATTTTTCAGGATATACCAATGCATATACATATTGCTCCTTTTCAATTTCTTTGTGCCATCAATTACGATTTACCGGCTTTGCCGACTTTACAACTTATCATATAGCATGTTATAACACTATATTATACATAGTTTGGTTATCATATTGCTTGTTTTTTTCCCGTACATTATGGGTGCTCCCCTTTTCTGATACATTCTTAGTTAAATTTTATTCTTAACACATTGCTCTTTTTTAATCTTGTTGTGCTATTAATTACTATTTACCGGCTTTGCCGATTTTATATTTACTATATAGCCTGTTATAACCTTATACTATACATAGTTTGCTTACTATGTTCTTTGTCATTTTCTTATAAGTTATTGGTGCTCCCTCTCTCAGATACAATTTCAGTTATGTTTTACATTTAATTTCCCTCATGACACATTGTTTTTTTCCAATTTCGTTGTGCCATCAATTACGATTCACCGTCTTTGCCGACATTGTTCTTTTAAACATATAAGGGTGTTTTCCTACTATTTCTCTGGCATTTTCTGACAGGTATGTTAATATGTGTATATTTTTTACACTTTTTATAATGTACTTTTATCTCAAAAAATTTTTACTTTGTGATATTCTGTTCTATTTTTCTATAGCCAAGTTATCGCTTTTTTTTCTTCATTTTGACTATACCATGTACATAGTTTTTTATATATTACTGCATACTCTATGTTTTCGGCTTGTTCACTATGCCCAAAGTCTAGTTTATGAATAGTGTACCCTTTTAATATTAATTATTGCTCTTTTATTTGTATATTTCCGTTTTAGAATCAGTGCCGACAAAATGTCTTTCATTCCAAATGTCATTTTTGCACCTAAAGATCTGATCTCCATACCACACATTTATTTGTGGTTTATATTTATATATGTTCTATTTGTACTGGCATCTGTGATTATCCGGTTATCCCCGGTTAGCTATTTAGCTTGTTGTTTCAAGCATTCTTTTTGATACACTCCTCGCTATTACTTCAATGTTCTTCCTTATATTGCTATTATTGTACTGCAATCGTTTCTATCATATGTTATATGTTTTACTATTGATGCGATTATCCGTTCTTTTAAACTTTGAACTATGACGTAATTGGAACGCCCTGACCTCGTTCACATTGGCGGGTTTTTTCAACGTTTACATAGCTATTTAAACAAGGTATTTGTGTGTGTTCCTTCATGACCTGATGAAGATGCCGGTGCGGCATTGAAACGCGTAGTCATATCACCAATAAATTCCATTTTTATTATCCACTCTCCCGTATATCATCTATCACTCTTCCGAACTTTGTGTCCTTTCGGTCCTATTGAAGTGCAGCAGCGGCCGCGGAGACTCCTTTCCAGCTCACCCAGCACATACATCTTATCTGGGAGTGAGCATGTATTCGTTCCCTCTTGGAAGAAGTTATTTCCGTCCTGACTAATATCACTTCATTGCCTGTACCGAAAGCACCAGAGGTGTGCCTGTTGGGTTTGTTGCAGGAAGACCTCTGGACGCATCATGTACGAATTTTCTTTAGAGAAACTATGTTCATGGCTGGAAAGGCTATTGCTCAGAGAAGGATGGCGGATAGGTCCCCCTCGATAGCACAATGGAAATCCCTAGTTAACAAAACTATTTAATTTAAAAGAGTAGTATTCCGTAATAGGAAATGCCCCCTCAAGTTCGGAAAATTCTGGGATGGTTGGATCTATTCCCCCTTGACTCTGGATTCGGAGGGAACAGTATGTTTATCGTTGGAAAGGATGTTAGAGGATAATGGGATGGGCCTTGTAGTAATTTTGCATCAAATATTTTATTTTCTTATATTTCTTGATGTTCTGTACACTTATTGATCTGCTAAGGTATTATTCAGTACATTTGTTTGAGATGTATTTTTATACTGTATGCACATTGACCGGCGTGTACTTTTCCTCTTTCTATTTTGCTGTGATCATGCTGTAATGTTGTTTTTCTAATGCAAGCTTTGTGTTCAACTTTTTATTTTTAACTCGTTTTATTGTGTATGTGTTGGAAGCAGAAAAAAATGGCAAGCGTAATAATCTGCATGAGTTTGACAAGGGCCAAATTGGGATGGCTAGATGACTGATTTAGAGCTTTTCAAAAACAGCAGCTTTTCTCTGGTGCTCCTGATATACAGTGGTTAGTACCTACCAAAAGTCTGAAAATAAGGCTACAATACGTCGGCAAACATCTGCCCATTCATTTGAATGGGTTTGCCGACGTACTGTGCCGACGACCTGTAATTTACGCGTCGTCGTTTGACAGCTGTCAAACGACGACGCGTAAAAATACAGCCTCTGCAAAAGAAGTGCAGGGCACTTCTTTGGACGTTTTTGGAGCCGTTTTCTCATAGACTCCAATGAAAACAGCTCCAAAAACGGACGTAGAAAACACTGCGAAAAACGCTGCGAAAAACGTGAGTTGCTCAAAAAACGTCTGAAAATCAGGGGCTGTTTTCCCTTGAAAACAGCTCTGTATTTTCAGACGTTTTTGGTCACTACGTGTGCACATACCCTAATAATGATGGGCACCCGTTCTGAAAAGAACCACCCTATTATCGCCGGAACCTGTGGACAGAGCACCACTGTGCGATTCTTACAAAATGCATTTACCCTAAAATCGGCTGAAAAAAACAAAGGGAATCATATGCCGTTGTTTATGAAAAAAAAGACCTATGTTTTGTATGTCAGTTTTGAACATTAACCCCTTAATGACCAGCCTATTTTACACCTTAATGACCAAGCCATTTTTTACGTTTTTCCATCGTCTCATTCAAAGAGCTATAACCTTTCTATTTTTGCGTCGACATAGCTGTATAAGGTCTTTTTTTTTGTGGGACAAGTTGTAATTTTTAATAGCACCATTTTGGGGTACATAGAATTTATTGATTAACTTTTATAAGCTTTTTTTTGGGGGAGAATAGAAAAAAACAGCAATTTCACCACCCTTTTTTGCGTCCTAAATTTACGCCGTTTACCATGTGGTGTAAATAACACAATAACTTTATTCAGTGGGTTGTTGCGATTGCAACGATACCAAATTTGTATAGTTTTTGTATGTTTTACTACTTTTACACAGTGAAAAAACGTTTTTGTTTTTTTTTTCAAAATGATTTGTTTTTGTGTCTTCATATTTGAAGAGCCGTAACGTTTTTATTTTTTCGCCGATGCAATTTTTTGCGCGACGACTTGTAGTTTTTATCGGTACCCTTTTAGAGTAGATGCGACTTTTTGTTCACTTTTTATCACATTTTTTTATGGCTGAATTCAAAGAAAACAGCAATTTTTGCATTGTTTTTTATTTTTATTTTTAACACGTTCACCGTGCGGGTTAAATGATGTAATAACAGTCCAGAAGGAAAAGGTTCAGCACTCCTTGTGGAATATGAAAAAAATCTTCTTTATTGGTTAAAATAGATAGCCAGCGGAAGACTGAACAGCAAACAGTGGACAAAAAACATAAAACATACGTTCCCTCTGACGCGTTTCTAGCTCTCAAGAGCCATTACTCATAGATAGGGAAAGGAATGAGAATGTCTGACTAAAATAGCTGCCAAGACAAAAAACACCCACTTTGATCAGGTGTATGCAATTATCACAGGAGCCATAGATCAGAAGGAATGTGAATATATTTTTGTTGAGAAACCGGTTATTCGTATTTTTCACTCTTTGCCTAAAATCCATAAGGATCGCTTCCCGCCCCCTATGAGACCTATTGTGGCAGGTATTGGTTCCTTGAATGAGAAACTTAGCGAGTGGGTAGATACATTACTGCAACCTTTGGTTACACGTTGCTATGGGTTTCTCCAGGATACAAAACATGTGCTATCGTCTGTAGAGAGTATCAAATGGCAGGATAATTTTGTATGGATAACTTGTGACATTGAAGCATTGTACACATGTATCCCTCATCAATTGGCTTTAAAGGCAGTTCTATACCATTTAGATAGATATTCCAAATACTCCTTAGATCTCAAAAATGTTATTATTATGGCAATAGAGTATCTTCTCTCCTCTAACTATTTCATGTTTCATGGTTGCTATTATATTCAAAAAACAGGCGCAGCTATGGGAGCTAAATTTTCCCCTTCGCTTGCCAATTTATATGTAGCATGGTGGGAGGAGTGCTTTCTATTCACTGAAAGCAATCCTTTTGCTTCTATTTTAACCAATAAAGAAGATTTTTTCATATTCCACAAGGAGTGCTGAACCTTTTCCTTCTGGACTGTTGTTTCTACAGCGTGGAGATCGCTGTTTTCTTCGTGCACCTAGGAGGGTGAGCTGATATTTCCATATATTTCCTATAAATGATGTAATAAGTTTATAGTTGGGGTCGTTACGGACCCCGGCGATACCAAATATGTGTAACTTTTTTTTACTTTATTTTGTTTTTTAATAATAAAGCAGTTTGTAAGGGGGAAAAGTGGGTTTTTCTTTTTTTTTTTCCACTTTTTTTTTTATTTTCACTTTTTTTTTAAAACTTTTTTTACTAGTCCCACTAGGGGACTTCACTATGCGATTATCCGATCACATTTATAATGCACTGCCATACTTCTGTATTGCAGTGTATTGTTCCTGTCTGTTTTCCAGAGGCATGATCTAGCAGACATTCATTACAGGCAGACATGGGGGCCTTTAGGCCCCCGGCTGCCATCGGCGACACTGACACTCGGTGATCTTATCACCGGGTGTCGGTGGGATGAGGGAGCTCCCTTCCTCTCCCCAAAACCACTCAGATGCGGCGCACGCTATTGAGCACCGCATCTGAGGAGTTAAACGGGTGAGATCGATACATACACGTTCGAGCAGGAACGCCCCCAGCCCTCAGCTACCTCTGGCAGCTGAGAGCAGGGAGATTTGACAGCTTCCTGCTCTGTTTATTTATTCCGATGCAGTGACGTAAAAAGTCTATTGCATCAGAATAAAGCCTATTAGTGACCGACGTAAAAACACTATGGGGCGGTCACTAACGGGTTAAAGAGGCTCTGTCACCACATTATAAGTGCCCTATCTGCTACATAAGGAGATGATATAATGTAGGTGACAGCAGTGCTTTTTATTTAGAAAAACGATCTATTTTTACCACTTTATGAGCGATTTTTAGCTTTATGCTAATGAGTTTCTTAATGCCCAACTGGGAATGTTTTTACTTTAGACCAAGTGGGCGTTGTACAGAGGAGTGTATGAGGCTGACCAATCAGCGTCATACCCTTCTCTCCATTCATTTATACAGCAATAGCGATATAGTTATATCGCTATGTGCAGCCACATAAACACACTGTAACATTTCTGCAGTATCCTGACAATGAATATACATTACCTCCAGCCAGGACGTGATGTCTATTCAGAATCCTGACACTTCTGAATCTTTTCTGTGAGATTACAGCAAGGCAAACGTAATCTCGTTTGAAATGACAGGTTACATCGTAATCTCGCGAGATTACGTTTGCCTTGCTGTAAATCTCACAGAGACGCTACAGAAGTGACAGGATTCTGAATACAGTAAAGAAGGGAGGAAACCTCCAGCTCACCAGTTTGATGCGTCTCCAGACTCTCCGCTCGGATCCCCGCTACGGCTGTCGGTATGCAATAGAAAAAGTAGAAGAAATGATCCAGCGCTGAATCCTACTTTGAGTTTAAAAAGGAAGCAGTATTCCCACCTTTATTGGGGTATTGAAATTAAAAATTGAAGGGAGACGCAGTCCCAAGACATGTGTAGATAGTAGGCGGTTTGCCCTGGCCTACGCGTTTCGAGCACGTACTGTGCTCTTACTCATGGCAAAGAAATGTTCTGAATACACGTCACGTCCTGGCTGGAGGTAATGTATTTTCATTGTCAGGACACTACAGTAATGTTATAGTGTGTTTATGTGGCTGCACATAGCGCTATAGCTATATCGCTATCTGCAGTGTAAATGAACGGAGAGAAGTGTATGACGCTGATTGGTCACTGATTGGTCAGCGTCATACACTACTCTGTACAACGCCCACTTGGTCTAAAGTAAAAACACGCCCACTTGGGCATTAAGCAACTCATTAGCATAAAGCTAAAATCGCTCATAAAGTGGTAAAAATAGATAGTTTTTCTAAATAAAAAGCATTACTGTCATCTACATTACAGCGCCGATCTTCTAATATAGGAGATAGGGCACTTATAATGTGGTGACAGAGCCTCTTTAATTGAATTTGTGTCATTCCATTTGTATCAACTTATTGAAGGCTAAGTTTTTTATAATTACTCCTTCCTTATCTAAATGTAATTTGAGAAATTGGAAGGATTAACGGGAACCAGCCCGTGTAAGATTTCTGGCTTCTGCGGCACTGTATCTAGCCTACCATGTGGTAGGCTTTGATACTGGGCCCAGCAGACCGTATCACGCATGGTGGGATATTTTCTGATGGGCCCTGTATCTAAGCCTATTTTTAGCCGCTGATTTTGACGCAGAAGCCGTGTCAGAATCGGAGTTAAAAAATGGCCGAAATTGCCCCCCATTGATTTGAATGGGAGGCAGACGTTTTTTTTTTTTTTTCCTGCTGCTTTTAGCCGCTCGTTGGTAAAAAAGCGGCATGTCTTTTCATGGGAGGCAGAAATATCCTGCCTGCAAAAAAACTCAATGTGAATTAGGCCTTAGATACAGGGCCCAGCAGACAGTATAATGCACGGTCTAATACGGTCTGCTGGGCCCTGTATCTAATCCTACCTTGTGGTATGCTTCGATACAGGGCCCAGCAGACCGTATAACGCATTGGTGTAATACTGTCTGCTGGGCCCTGTAGTTAAGCCTATTATGTGTGATACCGTCCGCTGGGCCCTATAGGTAAGCCTACCATGTGTGATACTGTCCGCTGGGCCCTGTAGCTAAGCCTACCATGTGTGATACTGTCCGCTGGGCCTTGTGGCTAAGCCTATTATGTGTGATACTATCCGCTGTGCCTTGTGGCTAAGTCTATTATGTCTGATACTGTCCGCTGGGTCCTGTAGCTAAGCCTATTATGTGTGATACTGCCCACTTTGTCCATTTCCATAGACTTTAATTGAAGAGACAGCGCACATGCTTGTTTCTTGTGATCAATGGTGTCCCAGCAATCAGACAATTATTACGTATCCTGTGGCTAGGTGATCTTTGTCCATTCTGTGACATCCCCCTTTAACATGTTGGTTGTCTGCAACCGCCTCTGGAGGGATCATAGGAGCTAACTGTATACTGTATAAATCAATAATAAGACAATATGCAATAAGTTCCTATGCTATGCAGGGCATTTGGAGCTTCACATAAAAAACCAAACAAAGCTCTGACCACTATACAGATATATTAAGAAATTCATCAGCAGAAATTTTGGATTTAAAATAAGACATGGTGTTAAAAGGTGGACATTCACTTTAATCTTGCAGTTCTGGTAGGCGTCCAGTTGGTGGAGTGGCACCTCGGCAGCACCAGGCGTCTCTTGCATATGTGTAGTCACAAAGCTGCTCATATACTGAACATCTGGAGGGTAGGTGCCTGGTAAAAGGACTGTTGTAGGTGATGTATTGTATTACAACCACTAGCACTCACTAGTCTGGCAGATGGCCTTGTTTTCTATTAGTCTTTTTGGTGACAGGCTTTAAATCCAGATTTGTTGGCCATTTTTGCATTTGCTTTATAGTACATCTAATCTCTATACTTAATTTAGTTTGTACAGTTTCTAAAAACGAATTAAATGGCGTTGAGCTAAATTTGGAAAGCGATTATGTTATTTCATGTAACAAATTCCAGGAAAATGTAAAAAGTAAAATACAGGTAATAAAAAAAACCTTAATTTTCCGCTGCCCATTTCCCAGAATCGTTTTCTATGCACCGTATTTGCAAACAAGTAGGTGCTATAAAGCATTCAAAGTAGCGTTCACACATTTTAACAGCCGTCACAGTGTCTGTGTGGAAGAGTAGAAGCAGTTACTGCACCGTTTGCAAATTATTGCAAAGCTTTTACGATTAAATAACTTTTTTACTTTTAAAATTATTTTTCATTTTTATTATTGTTTCACTCATGATTTTATAGACCTGACTAGACCCCCCCTCCCCACACACAATTAAATCACCTGTTTTCTGTACAGACCTGCAAAGCAAGAATTCAAACATTTGTAGAATATTTTGTGAAAGATTTAAATACTTCCATCTGAAAATTCTGAATATTTAATAATTTATTGATCTAAACTACACTGAATTTTTCCATAAATATTTTTCTTGGGGAAATTCATTAGGGCCTGTTCACATCTGCGTTGGAGGTTCTGTTAGGGGCCTCCGTCACAGATCCATCAGAAAATACCAGAAACAATAGCGCAGCACCCTGCGTAACCCATTAAAGTCGAAGGGTTCCGTCCGCCGCCGGTGGTGTCTGTGGTGCAAAAGTACAGGCACTTCTTGTTAGCAAGTGATCAGTCAGTTCTTAAAGTTGATGTGTTGGGTGGGGCGTGGCCTGCTAGCGGCATGAGCAAATGCGAAGTGTGAGAGCTCCCGCGTGTAGCCTGCTATATCCGTTATCCTGACCTTAATCCTGAGACCGACCGATCTCCCTCCGGGTCTACGGAGTACTCCTGCATTCTAGCACCGACGGTGCCGATGGGTCCCACGAATGTGTCATCAGCGGCGGAGAAATTGAAAGATTTCGCCAGGAACAGCACTCAAAATGGCGCCGCGGCCTCTCAAATGCATCGATCCAGACCACCACCCGGTCAGAGTTCTTCTACATGCCAACCTGAGGAGACAGATACTGGCCCTGATCTAGGTATATGAACAACTGCTGCAGGCTATTAATTTGTTTACCACCTCGCTGATTGGGAAGATAGCAGAGGTGAGGGTGGATCTTTGATTGATCCGCCATGATGTTTGGAAGCTCAGGGACTTGGTGAAGGAGACAGAACATTGCATTTCTACTATTGAAGACAACACTGCCTGCATCCCTGATCACTTGTCGGTGGTGGAGAAAAAAAGTGGAGCTGTGGCTGCAGAAATGCGACGATTTGGAAAATCGTCCGTGCAGAAACAGCGTTCGGATTATAGGGCACCCAGAACGGATAGAGGGATCAACGCCTGGAACCTTTATTGAGAAATGGCTCTGGAGCACCTTTCCTGAGGCACGTTTCTCGTCGGCGTTTGCATTAGAACGAGCCCATAGAGTTCCAGCGAAACCACCACAGCCTGGCTTACCACCAAAACCTCTGTTGGCACATCTCTTAAATTGGAAAGATTGGGATATGATCCTACAGATGGCTCTGAAACTGCAGGATATTCAATATGAGAACTCCCGCATTTCGATATATCCAGATTTTTCGGCTGAATTGCAGAAAAAGCGGGCAACCTTTATTGCAGTAAAAAAGCAAATGTGGGATTTAAACATCCCTTTATTCTATGGCTTATCCAGCTCGTCTCCGGATATCTGATGGGGGGAGAAACCGTTGTCTTTGGGGACCCAAAGGAAGCTGAAGAACGGCTAACTACGCAGCCAGGAGGCTTACGCCATTGATGCCATCCACTTCTATTGCTCGGGAACATAAAGTTATGGTGACTATGATATTTTCCTGAACTGGAGAGGAAGAGGATGGATGGGTAACCACTATAGTTCTTGTACTTTTCCTGGCTGACATTTGTAGGGATGGTTCCTATCTATCGTTGGATTTAATTATTTTCTTTTATACATATCCTGTGAATTGGTCTAACTCACATTTTAGCGGGGGAAGCTTATGTTGCAGTCTTATTTCTGTGGGGTTTAAAATTACCATCTTGTTCTCTTTCATTCACGGACACCCCGTAACCATATGCCAAGATACTCAAGTTAAAACCATAAATATAATGGTTATTACAGTTCCTAAATGTGGGAGAAGATCCCTCCCAAAGTTACCCTTACAGGGGTTAGTTATGTTGTATTTGATACTACTGTAGTTATAACGCTTGCTAATTTTTTAACATACTGCGAATGTTCTAAATCCTCCCTTGTACCATATATGCCATGTGCAGCAACTATGGAGATAGCCTTGCTAGATACTGTATGTGTATTCTTCCATGTCTAAACTAAAAGCGATATAGTGGATTATCCGCGGTATTGGTAAATCCCGTAAGAGACTTGCGGTATTTGCGCACGTTAAGAAGTTTGGCACATTTTATGTCTCCAGGAGACACAACTGAATGCAGACTCTGTCAATAGATTACAGAAACCGTGGTTTCAATGAGCAAGACACTCTTGGCACTCGTCCTACTGTCGGAGTCTCGTTGTTCATTCATCGCTCAGTCCGTTGGGATGCAACTTGGTCACTTGTGGACCCAGAGGGTAGATATGTTTTTGTGCATGCTTATATAAATTGTATATCTTTTGTGAACTTGGGTCTGTATGTTCCACCTGCTGTTAACATGGGGACGCTGCAATTGGCTGCCAATTTTGCCTCCAATTATCCAGAGGCTAAAATTCTATGTATGGGGGATTTTAATATGCTCTTGAACCTTGCTCTTGATAAATTTTTGCCCCAGGGTAGTACTCCAGTGCCAAGATATTCCTCAAACTTGCAGAGGTTGGTAGATGAGATGGGATGGATGGAATTGTGGAGAGTTAGACACCCTTGTTCTTTGGAATTCTCATGCTTTACTCCATCTAGAGGAGCACTATCTAGAATTAATTATAGGTTTGGTGCGTTCGCTATATTCCTTATGCTGTCCAATATTGACTATGCCCCGCCTAATATTTTTCGGATCCTGCACCTCTACAGGGAATACTTCAATTGTATGATCGAGTAGTCCATAAAATTAACTGGAGAGTTAATCCCTTTTGTATATCTGATCGGTCCAAATGATCGCATTCCTAATCAGTTGACCCAATTTCTGGATATTCATCATGATGAGCCTAATAGTTTACTTATGTGGGATACATTTTAAAGCATACCTGAGGGGGGTGTCTGAAATCCACAATTTCCTTAATCAAAAAAGAATCTAGATCTGTTGAGGAGGGACTAGCCTCATCTTGTAAACTACTAGAATCATCCTTTTACTACTGACCCATCTGAGGAGAATAGACTAAAGTGGATGCAGGCGGGTAGATTATATTTGTTACATCTTAAAGAAAGAAGTGATAGGAAACTGTATTTCCTTAAACAAAATGGGGAATCAGTCAGGTAGACTATTGGCACAATAATCAATCTTCACCAGCCATTCTTAAAATCTTCGATGAGAATGGTCAAGAGCTTAGAAGTGCAGAGCAGATTAGGGACAGATTCCACAGGTACCACGCTGACCTGTATGCTTCTCAAGGTGGGTATTCGGATGGAACACTGTTTGAGTACCTGGAGGGGATCAATTTCCCGCAGTTATCCTCGCAACATAGGGATCAACTTGACCGTGACATTACATTGGAAGAATCGAAAAGGGCTTTGAGGGACATGGCTAATGGGAAATCGCTTGGACCAGACAACATCCTTTTTGGAAGGGTTTTCTAAAAACCTTGAGATCATTGGCCCTGAATTGTTCAAATGTACCAAATGGGATTTGAATTGGGTAATTTACCTATATCTTTATATAAATCCACTATTATATTTCTTTACTTAATATAGATTATAAATTACTGGCTAAGATTTTGGTGAGCAGACTTAATGCTATTATTACCTCCTTTATACATGAGGATCAGTCTGGTTTTATTCCTGGGAAATCCACTTCTGGAAATATCCGTAGGGTCCAGGCGGTTTCACAGGTGGGAAGGGATTTGAAAAAGCAATGGCCAAAACCTTCGATTCCGTGAAATGGAGATACTTGCATGCGGTGTTATATCGATTTTGTCTTTGGCCCCTGTTTTTTCTAAATGGGTATCTATTTTATATAATAGTCCTAAAGCAAACATACTGGTAAATGGAATTGGTTTGACCTTTTTTGAGCTTGGTAGGGTAACTAGACAGGGATGCCCATTATCCCCTCTCCTGTTCACTTTGGGCATGGAACCCCTTTGTACACAGATTCGCCAAGACCCCATATTTAAAGGAGTGACTAATCGGACATAGGGAGAGTAGAATTGGTCTGTATGCGAATGACCTGTTTCTTTTTATGTTTGCAGTACACACTATACTTCCTAGGGTCCTTTTCTCGTCTCCTGATCAATTGGACCAAGTCTGCTCTAATGCCTTTGTGGGAGGTAGATTGGCCGGATATTTGTTATCTCCCAGTTGTTACATGCTTTAAATAGCTGGGAATATATATAACAAAAAACCCTACTAGTTCACATGCAAAAAATATATATACCCTCTGGAGAATCTCCTTTATTCAGAAATTCCAGGCGTGGAAGACTTTGCCCCTCTCGGTAGCCGGCAGGGTAAATTTGGTAAAAATTATCCTTTTACCAAAAGGCCTGTATTTACTGGAGCATGCAAACGGTCCTCTTCCTAGATCCTTCTTTAATAAATGGCATTCCTTGATGTCCAACTTTGTCTCGTGAAACTCTCATAGGAAACTTGTCCTTACTACACTACAGCGTCCAAAAATAAAGGGTAGTTTGGCGCTACCCGATTTTTATATTTGTTTCTTGGGATGTCAGCTTTGCTACTTAAAGACCTGGCTGAACTCGATTCAAGAAGGCTGGGTACACACAACCTATTTTCAGGCGTAAACGAGTTGTATTATGCCTTGATTTACGCCTGAAAATACGGCTCCAATACGTCGGCAAACATCTGCCCATTCATTTGAATGGGTTTGCCGACGTACTGTGCCAACAACCTGTAATTTACGCGTCGTCGTTTGACAGCTGTCAAACGACGACGCGTAAAATGACTGCCTCGTCAAAGAAGTGCAGGACACTTCTTTGGACGTTTTTGGAGCTGTTTTCTCATAGACTCCAATGAAAACAGCTCCAAAAACGGACGTGAAAACCGCGAGTTGCTCAAAAAACGTCTGAAAATCTGGGGCTGTTTTGCCTTGAAAACAGCTCCGTATTTTCAGATGTAATTGCAGTTATCGTGTGCACATACCCGAACCCTTTTCCGAATATGCTTTGGGGCACGTGCTGAAGCAGTCTACCCTTTGGTCTATCCTGGAAAGTCCCGCACTGTTTAGAGGGAAATTACTATTGCTTCACAGACTAGCACATCAAGTGTGGAAGCTGATATATGGGTTTAGGGATTTGGCGGTAGACACCCTCCGATGTGGGACAACCAATGTTTCCCCAATTACAAATACTGGAAGGGGCTGACTTTTGGAAATCCAAAGAAATTCTCTGCCTAGGTGACGTATATAAGGATAACTTATGTCATTTACACAAATCGTGGACTGCTATAATCTGGACCGTACCCAATTTTTCCGGTACTTGCGATTAAGACATGCGTTCTCTTCTCAATTTCATGTAGAGACTGCATCTTTATCGAAGTTTCCTTTTAATAGGGATCCTAATAGCCCAGGGACCCAAGGGCATTATTTAAGTAATATACGCACCCCTTCTTAATGCAGAAATTGACTCAAACACTCCCTGTACAGGTTGCCTGGAAAATGGTCATACCCTCTTTATCTGAGGAGGAGTAGTCTGAGGCACTGCAGTCACATTTATTTGTTTCTCCTTCAGTAAATAATAGATTATCCCAACTATTCATAACCTATCAAAGCTAGACTATATTGAATGGGCCGTTTGCCACTCTCGGAATGTCACAGATGTCTCTCTCCCGAGGCAAATTTTCATACATCTTATCTGGGAGTGAGCATGTATTCGTTCCCTCTTGGAAGACGTTATTTCCGTCCTGACTAATATCACTTCATTGCCTGGACACATCATGTACGAATTTTCTTTAGAGAAACTATGTTCATGGCTGGAAAGGCTATTGCCCAGAGAAGGATGGCGGATAGGTCCCCCTCGATAGCACAATGGAAATCCCTAGTTAACAAAACTATTTAATTTAAAAGAGTAGTATTCCGTAATAGGAAATGCCCCCTCAAGTTCGGAAAATTCTGGGATGGTTGGATCTATTCCCCCTTGACTCTGGATTCGGAGGGAACAGTATGTTTATCGTTGGAAAGGATGTTAGAGGATAATGGGATGGGCCTTGTAGTAATTTTGCATCAAATATTTTATTTTCTTATATTTCTTGATGTTCTGTACACTTATTGATCTGCTAAGGTATTATTCAGTACATTTGTTTGAGATGTATTTTTATACTGTATGCACATTGACCGGCGTGTACTTTTCCTCTTTCTATTTTGCTGTGATCATGCTGTAATGTTGTTTTTCTAATGCAAGCTTTGTGTTCAACTTTTTATTTTTTATCTCGTTTTATTAATGTGTTGGAAGCAGACAAAAATGGCAAGCGTAATAATCTACATGAGTTTGACAAGGGCCAAATTGGGATGGCTAGATGACTGATTTAGAGCTTTTCAAAAACAGCAGCTTTTGTCTGGTGCTCCTGATATACAGTGGTTAGTACCTACCAAAAGTAATCCAAGGACAATTGGTGAACTGGCGACCAGGTCATGGGTGCCAAACGTTCATTGATGTGCCTTTGGAGTGACAGCCTCTGGTCCAATCCCACAGAAGAGCTACTGTAGCACACATTGCTGAAAAAATGAATTCTGGCTATGATAGAAAGGTGTCCGAACACACAGTGCATCACAGCTTGCTGCGTTTGGGGCTGCATAGCCACAGACTGGTCAGAGTGTCCACGCTGACTCCTGTCCATTGCCGAAAGCACCTTCAATATGCAAATGAGCATCAGAACTGGACCATGGAGCAATGGAAGGAGGTGGCCTGGTCTGATGAATCACGTTTTCCATTACATTATGTGGATGACCAGTGTGTGCTTTGCTTAGCTGCGAAAAAGATGGCACCAGGATATACTATGGGAAGAAGGCAAGCTGGCGGAGGCAGTGTAATGCTCTGGTCAATGTTCTGCTGGGAAACCTTGAGTACAGGCATTCATGTGAATGTTACTTTAAAGTGTACAACCTACCTAAATATTGTTGCAGACCAAGGGCACCCCTTCATGACAACGGTATGCCCTAATGACAGTGGACTTTTTCAGCAGGATGTGACCTGACACATTGCAAAAATTGTTCAGGAATGGTTTGAGGAACATGCCAAAGCAATCAAGGTGTCAACGTGGCCTCCAAATTCCCCATATCTCTATCCAATCTGTGGGATGTGCTTGAAAAACAAGTCCGATCCAAGGACTACTGGTGACGTGTAATTGCATAACTCCCAACTTCCAAATAATGCAAAGAGGCATTACGCCTGTGTCGCGCTCAGTCTGCCGCAGCAATTTTTTTAACATTGAGCTACGCCTTTGAACCATGCCTCTAACTTTGCCCAATCCGCGCCCATACACACACCGTTTAGCCAACACCCTATCATGCCCCATAGTACCCCCACACAGTATCATGCCCCCATAGTGCCTTCCCACACAGTATAATGACCCCATCGTGCCTCCCACAAGATCATGCATTCATAGTCCCCCCCTCTACACAGTATCATGCCCCAAGGGTGCCCCACCACAGTATAATGCCCTTAAATTTCCCCCACACTCCATATAATGCTCCCATAGTGCCCCCCACACAGTATCATGCCTCCATACACAGAATAATGTCCCCATAGCTGCCCCCCGCATAGTGCCTAATAAAAATAGTAAAATAAATACTCCCCTAGCCCCGTTCCCATGCACAGTATCGGGAGAAAGCTGTCAATCAGTGGCTGGTCGGCGAGGCTAGCCGCAGCTCATGAATACGAGCTGCTGGAAAGTAAGTAATTTCAACAAGAACTACTGAACGCTGACAATTTAGCGATGCAGCATTCGAATCAGGGTCTCAGGCACTACTTTATGATGCCCTCAAATAGGGTGGCATACACCTTGTGACAGATTCCCTTTACGGCCCAAATAGGACTGGTCGTTGAATCCATTCAGCCGTTGCGGTAGAAACTGCACCTGAAAACCACATGCGTTTTTATTGTGATGTGGTATGTTTTTTGATGCGGCTGCGTTTTTTACCACACGCATCGAATAGTGCACCAAATCGCGGTATGAACTCATGCGGTTTTCAGATGTGGTTTTAACTGAAACCGCAACGTCTGAATGGATCCTAAGGGTTTTTTTTTCTTTTTAAAGAATGATGCGATTATTATTATCATAATGTTAATTATATATGTGTTGTTATTTAGTGAATTACAAATGTGTTTCTAGATTTTACAATTAATGAGCCAATGCCGCCCAGATACATTTTGTCTGGGACCCCTCATGAAGAGCTAATAGCACTGGGAAGCTTTTATTTTATACTGGAGACACCGTTTTAATTTCAATTTCCCCAAAATGGTGCTACAAAAAAACAAGACCTCAATCAAAACATAAAATTATAGTGCGTTCGGAACGCAGTACATTTGCTACATCCTAATGGGGTTAAAGAAAAGTGACTGACTATCATAGAAAAACATGGTTTTCTCTGTGCGGTACAACAAAAAATCTGAACTTGGTCTTATATCTAACCTCTTGCTCCAATTCTATTTTTTTTTAATAGGCCAACAATCCGGTTACATTCAGACAGTGCGTATGTATCTTCCGGCCTGTTAAATATTAATACGATTTATTTAAATTACGCTCTGCAACATTTTCCACATTTCATTCCTCTTGGTTTGACCCATACCCTGTTTGCCTACTTTTATTTTTATTAATGCTCAGCCAGTTTTGTATTTGCCTCTAATTTGTTGCACATAAGCTATGATCGGTCAGATTGTGTCACTTGTTTCATAAACAAAAGAAGCAACAAAGCCCCAGCGACCCCTCTCTACCCCCAACGCTTCACTCGCCTTTGCCAAGTGTACAGTTCAGTGTTCGGTCACCTGTATCTGTTGGTTTAGCACATTTTAAAGTAGTTCTCAGCTCCCTTCTTGTTCTCTGCAGCTTAGTTCTAAGCTTCAAACATTGCCTGGCTCATTATGCCCTACAGAAGGTGAAGGTCTTCTTGTCGGACCGGAACTGCTCACTAATTAGAGTGTGGTGCTTGGCACTGAACGTGTCGTGCTTGCAAGCTTTCCTACTGCGATCACTTCTATTCAAGCTCTCCTATTATAAGAGGACAATGGACCTGAGTCAGTGGATAACAACAGCTGCTGCTGGAACACCGCATAAGCCACTAAAACCCTGAACCAAAAAAAAAAAAAAATCCTATGTATTTATTACCAATATGGATTCGATCACTAAACATCTTTTCAAGTCTCTACTGTCCATTCTGTCTATATGTGTTATACTTCAGAGTTTTTGTTTTTACCTGTTACCTATCCGCTAATACTGTTAAATTGCCCACAATTCTCCACAATTCTACTTACTGGTTAGTGTTTATTTCAAGTGGGAAATGGATGAGAACGTAATTGCTTATTGCTTACCATCAGTCCCCATGTAGCTCAATGGCGTCTGTTAATGAAGTGCTAATAGACAATCTGCCTAAAACTGGATCAGACTGCAACCTTTCCTGTATTGTGACTAGGACCAGAAATTGCTAGAAAAAATATAAATTATGCACGTATCCATATACTGTGTGTCTATCAACGCCTTCCTGCAAAATGAGGTAAAGTACATGTACATCATTAATTGGTTTTACTTGAGGCAAAATTAAATACATGTTTGTCAGAGTGATCGCACGGGCACGGAAGCTGTGCTTATACGATCACTGCAGTAGTCCAGCAGTGATTGACAGCCGGGGTTCTGCTCTAACAGCTGGGATCGGATATAACTGTGCTAAATAGGGACCGCAGTCATTAAGGTGTTATACAGGGGTAAGGGGCTCCCTCTGTCAGTCCATCAGTCCCCTGCAAAGCAATCACTGAGGGAACCAAGGTGTTATGATGACACCCGGTCACACCCCTTGAAGAAGCGGATAACGCAAAACGCGTGTCGGGGTTCCACACACAGGTATCCAGGCCACCAGGACTACTATTATGGGTAAGACTATCTGAGTTACTAATATTAGGGGTTATTTGCTCTAGAAAAAACACACTTTGGTCATCTTTTCCTTAACAAAATAGCCTATACCCAAATTACTCACGATACATACGATAGCATACTGCCTTAGTCATATGTCCTTAATATAAGGACGTTAAAATACACCATACACTTGGTTTTGCTTTTTACCTGTGTCTGTTTCATATAGAGTTTCTCCCTTCATGTACCTTTTTAGCATGTATGTTTTTATATGTATCTAATAAAAATTTATTTCTTTCATATATACTCTGCTTCATACTCTGTTTCTTGTGTGTATATGTACCTGTACATTATGGAGTTGCCTTTTCATTCTACAAGGGAGGTTGTTCCGTAGGGACATTACCTAGTCCATTACTACTTTTGCATTAGGAGATATCAAGCATAATTTCACTTGCAGTACAGAATCGATCACTATGTGCCATTCTTCCAAGCAGACTATCCGTCCGTGCAGAGGTTCGCCTCTGCATACCTCTTGCTATTCTTCTCGTTTGTTCATTTTTCTCCAAACCTCCGGTATACGCAACGTTGAACATTGCTGACATCTTGGCCTAGGCATGTAGCGATCTGCCGGAGTGATAATCCCAGGTGTCTCAATTCAAGGATTCTGTCCCTCTCAGTTTGCGATAACTGGCATGTCGACTAACAGGAGGCATCGCACAATCATCCCTCACCACTTGGTCTGATCCGATTTTTGAGGTTTCATGTGACTAAAAAACTTGGCTTTCAATCTGTATTTTATGCCCCTTCCACGTGCCACAGATTGGAGCTAGGTCCTTGAAAATGTCATCGTTTGCAGATCTTCGCGACACCTACTACTTCGATTTGCATAGGCTTATGGCTTGCCCTTCTTGGTGTTGCAATATCAATGTTGAGGAGTGTATATTTGGTATCGCCGTAATTGTACAGACCTATAGACTAAAGGTAACCCCTTTATGCCGCACGTTGAATGGCGTAAATTTGAAATGCAAAAAAACAATGGCGGAATTGCTGTTTTTTTTTCCATCCCCCCTCCTCCCCACGAAAAAAACGTTTATAAAAGTTAAAGGGGTTGTCCAGTACCAAAAAATTGATGGCCTATCCTCAGGATAGGCCACCAATATCTGATCGGTGGGGGTCTGACTCCCTGCACCCTCGCCGATCAGCTGTTTTGAAGGGGTCACAGCACTCGTATGAGCGCTACTTCCCCTTCATTTCCTTCAGGCCCCATGCACACGACCGTGCCCATAATCACTGTGCACGACCTTCCGCGGATAGTCATCCGCATTTGCGGACTGTGCTCCCATTATAAAGTATGGGAGCACGGTCCGTAAAATAAAAAAATAGGACGTCCTATTTTTTACGGAAGGTTTCTACGGCCCGGTCACCTTCCCGTATATATATGGGAAGGTGTCAGCTGGACATAGAAATTAATGGGTCCGTATCTACGGACCGTAATTACGGGCGAAATCTACGGTCGTGTGCATGGTGCATTACTGGTCACACTGTGAATCGCTGACACTTGTAGCGGCGGTTCACAATATTACAACCATCTCCCATTGAAGTGCATAAGAACACTCTTGTTTAAATTCACAGGCTGCAAACCCCTACATACCTAGTCCTGCTCTCAGCTGAGGCATAGATAGAATTGTATTCAGTGTAGGCAATACTCTCTGAGGCTGGGTTCATGTGCCGCATGGACAAAAACCGTGCAGCAAAACTTCACACGTTTTACCTGAAATTGCCACAGTTTTGCTATGCAGTTAGTGGCTGCACGATTTTTTACAGGCTAAGCATGTCATACATATTTCACCTGTAAAAACCATGCGGCTGTGTTGGGAGCACGTATTCAGCATCCCCAGCGCATAAACCAAATATAAACCAGAAATGAGATGTGAACACAAGCTGACAGTAAGAAATTCAAGTCCTGAGTGCCATTCACAGAGTACGAACTGCAGTAAAAGACAGTCTGCTGAAGGAAGGGCATCAGAGTGGAAAGTTAAATTAGTTTCAGTTCTGTATTTTATCATATGTTATGCTTATCATAAATGTTATGGTATGGTCGGTCCTACTGGTAAATGGAGTGATTACAATAATATCATTATTCTAGAGTACTTCTATTGAATTTGAGCCTTGTAAAGCAGTATTCATTGAGTCACCGTTAGTGTTGGCCACGGGCCACAGGAGCTCTTGGGTCTGTGTTTACATCAGTGAGCATCAGTCGGGATTTGGAGCTCTGCAGCCGAGTAAGGTAGCTCCTAGCTCTTAGTGTCTATTAGAAGATGTATCCGTCCATAGTTAGGTTTTCATCCATGTAATAAAATTTAAAGTGATGGGTAACCTAAGTAACATACTTATTTCCAAATGAAGAAGAAACTGCATTTGTACATTTTTCTCTAACACAATTTTGATCTTTTATAGGTCAGTATATTTCCGTGAGGTTATCTTTTTTTTCTCATTTGACTTAATTTAGTCTTTTGGTTTGTTTCTGTAAGCCTAATCCTACACTTTTGATTTTCCATAGTGGTTCATGCTACCACAGGTTATTGCTGTGAAAAATGGTCCATTTTTGTATAATGTTTTAAGTCTCTTGTTTTTACAGTCATGCATCTGTATGGTTTTATTTAATGTTTTTTGTTTGTATTTTTTTTGACTAGGCTGGAAAGCCTGTCCGTCGGTCCACAGCAGGCGCACATCTTTCCATTGGCCCAGGAAAACATGGAAAGCTGCTATTAAAAGGAGAAGGCCAAAATGAGTTCCAATCACATACCCCAAGTAGGAGGTCTTCAGGAAATGAGCAAAAATTGGCGGTAAATTTTCCAATGTGTTCCAGTATATTTCCCAAAGATAATAAACTAAAAGTAAAACATGAAAAATTCAGACCAAAGGAAATACATTGCAAAAAGTGGTGAAGCATGAATTCGTATTTTACATTTCTTAGAACGAAGTGAGATTTAAAGGGCCAGTCAGAATAATACAAGATCTTTATGCAGTAATGAAACCCAGGAATACAACACGGAAATTATTTTGTAACTTTCAATAGGAAAGTGACATGATTTCTTATGACCGTGGATACATTTTATTATATTTCTTTACAGTGTTTCTGACGTATCATTTAGGGATACATGACTACGGCTCAACTACAAATCAATGGATTTCCATGCTTTGCTTTGGAAACACTTGAGTGGAGGGGACAACCAGGACTGACTAGTTAAAGGGTGTCATGAAACCTTTTATCAGGGCATTGGTGGCGTTTTCTCTCCCTAATTTTTTTATGTTCGATAAAGATCTGAACGTCACTTTTCCATAAGCAGTAAGTTTAAGTAAACCGTTTCAGGTAACTATGTGTTTCTGTGTCGAAGTTTTTGCATTGATTTAATCTTTAATTCTTTAGAAACTTCAGGAAGAAAATGACCAACTTAAGCAAGAACTTGAAGATTTGAGGTTTGTGTAACTGTATAAATGTTGTCCTGTTAACATTGCTTCTAGGGGAGAATAGCTCCATAAAACGGTGTCCGATAGAACATGGCAGAAATTATTTTTCAGTTTTGTATGGAATCTGACAGAAAAAAACAAACTGAATGCCTCTGAGTTAAATCAGGGAATGCAGAGATAAACTAGGGCCCCATTGAAGCCTATGTATGCCCTATTACAGCTCCATACAACTTGGAGGTGAAACCGGGTATAGTACATCCATGTGCTTGAGTCCTACATGGCATTTTTAAAAAAAATAATCTGGGCTTTAAAGGCCAATTCTCAAGGATAAAGCAACAGGGTAAAATTAGTTTGGCCATTCTTATGAACAGCGAGATAAAACTAACCACCAAAGATGATCAGATGTCCCCATCCAAAGCCAAATCGTATAGTCATACAGATGATAGTTCTCCTGCATCTTGAGAAGATAAATAATAACCAGAAATCCTAAAAGGCATTTTAGGCCCTGATCACACTGCGTTTTTTGACGCGGAAAATGCTCCACAAAATGTCCAAAAAAGCCTCCCATTGATTTTCGATGGGAGGCAGAGGCGTTTTTTTCCCCCGAGCGGTAGAACCGGCTTGCGGGAGATAGAAGCGACATGCCTAATCTTTTTATGGGGACTAACGATATTTCTATTAAAACACATATCTTTATCCAGGTGATAGGTCCGCTTTAAGTACTAATAGTGTAAAAAGTACTTTGATTTACCAGCGTGAAAAGAATAACAACTTTAGAAAGTACATTTTACTAATTATGGTGATTTCCCATATTTGACTTAAAACTTGTTTCTTTCTCTCATGGTCACAAATACATGCCATTTGTTTATATTGTCTCTTATACTTCTCCTAACTTTCATCTTCTGTCCCTATTTTGGTTTGTCAACTAGGTAACACTGAATTATTTATTGTAGGAAGTGTATTTTTCTCTGGTATTTAGGTGAAGAATGTGAGCAATATTTACTGTACTGTATGGTTTGCATATTAAGCAGTAGTTGGTAGTTTAATCTTCTATTTTAGGCACTTTCACTGGGACGTTGACTTTATAATCTGTGGGAAGAACGGTTTTTCTCTGGTATTGCCTTGGATGAACTACCACTGCTGTCGTCCTAGAACTCAATTATATTCTTGCGGTCACAATTACTGATCAGCAGTGGGAGGCAGTTAAGAATTCTAAAATTTCATGGGAAAGATAGTACAGAGCCTGGCTACATGCCTTTAAAATTAGCAACATACTTATTTAACAAGAAATGTTCACTGTTATTATTAAAGGCTACTTTATATTATATCAGTAGCAAGAGCTTTGTATATAGCAGGGGTACTCAACCACTTTTAGCAAAGGTCCACTTTTGTCGTCAGATGAAGGTCCGAGCTGAACATGAGTAGTAAATATTTGTAGTGTCGCGCAGGGCCCCCTGTGGAGGGTGTCGCGCAGGGCCCCCTGCGTAGGGTGTCGCACTCCCCAGGCCCCCTTGCCGAGGGCGTCGCGCTCGCCGGGCCCCTCTTGCCGAGGGCGTCTCGCTCGCCGGGCCCCTCTTGCCGAGGGCGTCTCGCTCGCCGGGCCCCTCTTGCCGAGGGCGTCTCGCTCGCCGGGCCCCTCTTGCCGAGGGCGTCTCGCTCGCCGGGCCCCTCTTGCCGAGGGCGTCTCGCTCGCCGGGCCCCTCTTGCCGAGGGCGTCTCGCTCGCCGGGCCCCTCTTGCCGAGGGCGTCTCGCGCCCCGGGCCCCCCCCCTTGCCGGGGTGTCCCGGATGCCTGATGTTGGTGGCGCCACTGGCCTGGACAACTGGCGTCCGCGGTCCGCCAGTTGAGAACACCTGGTATATAGTATATTAAAGGTTGTTCTATGATCCTAAGAACAGCAGGTACGCAAGATTTACTCCAGAGGAATTCAACTGAAATAGTTTCGGCCTTACATTGGTTGGTGCCTTGTGCGGTACCTTCTGTAGGTGCACCCTATATGGTGTACTGTCATACAGTGTACAATTAACAATACCAATAATATTAAGATTTGTGGTAGTCGCAAGCCCTGGGTGCTATGCATTCTGGGAGGTTGCACATGTCGCACACCTCTAAGGCTGGCCCTATTAACATTGCAAAACTTACAACTAAGTTTTTTGCTTTATTTTAATATCCTCAATCAAGCTTTTGAGGTGTTTTTTTTTTGTTTTCTTTGCAATAAAGCCTCTTTTATTCTCCTGGCTACCCAACCCCATCCTCAGGTGTCCAGAATTCTTTGCACTGTCCCAGAACACAACACATCTGTAATCCTTTTTGCAGGCTTAACTTCTCCAGTACTGATCTATTATTACAGAGATGTGTAATGCACTGACCCCAGTAGACTGACCGATGGCAGCGTTTACACCAGAATGTGGACTCCCTGGCAGCAGTGTTTACACTAGACTGTGGACTGACCGGCGGCAAAGGATACACTAGACTCGGAACTGACTGGCGGCAGCGTTTACACCGGACTGTGGACTGACCAGTGGCAGAGTTTACACTAGACTCTGAACTAACAGGCAGCAGATTATAGTAAATTTGTCAAGCAATGGATGACCCAGCTCGATACACTGTGCTCCGTCCACTTTTTTAAAAACTGGCAAGATTTGCGTAAAAGATTAAAGTCGCAATTTGGGCATAAGAGGCATGTGCTAAAATTTTCAACTTTTTACAGCCACGAAACCTTTTTAATAAATTCCACTAAAGTCTGACAATCTGTCTGGAGTCTAGCCTGTTTAGCTCAAAGAGCATTGCCTGCACTAGATACAATCAGGATCAGTGATCAGGACTAGGTATGTACAAATTTCTAGACTGTGAATGTAAGGCCCCCTGCACACAACCGTGCCTATAATCACGTCTGTGATTATGGGTATGGCCAGCCACTGACAGCCACCCGCATTTGCGGGCCGTTCTCCCATATAAAGTATTGTAGCACGGTCTGCAAAAAGCAAAAAATAGGACATGTCCTACCCTTTGCGGAGCCTTTCTAAGGAATGGACACCTTCCCGTAAATATACCGGAAGGTGTCTGTGGGCAATAAAAATGAATGGGTCCGTAATTACGGATTAGAATTACTAATGAATTCAACGGTCGGGTGCATGGCGCCTAAACAAGTGTCCGAAAACAAATATTTTTAAAATTGTGAGAAATTGGCATGCCTGACAGCTTTTAGACAGAGCAGAATTGCCGTGGTTTTTCAATATGGTTATTGGTGACGCGATTTTTGCAGGTGAAGCACATGGTTTTTAACGTGTTTAACTTGTAAAAAAAATGCTTGAACAATAATTCTATGGCAAAACTGCGGAAATTTGTAGTAAAATGCCTCACTGTTTTTGCACACTCGGCACACTAATGCAACGTGTGAATCCAGCCTCAGAGAGCCTTTCCTAAACTGGATAAAATTGTGTCCACTTCTCATCTGGGAGCAGGACTAGATACAGTATGTACGGGTGTTACAGCATACTAATAACTAGAAAATGGTGAGTAATTGAAACATAAAGATTATTTGAAAGTTGTATAACTTTTATTTATTACTTAGTTATTTTTTAGTTTTATTTTTAACATTTCTGCATTAAGCATTATTTATATAAAATTGGAAAATCCCTTTAATGTACAGTCTGAAAATCCCATTTTCATACACACTATTAGGGAATTCTAAGTTAATAGAGGGGAGTCCACTGTTCAGATCCTCATACAAAGAGCGTCTCTCGCTCTGGAGGACCTGTTCTGACCTGCATAATACAGACAGCCCACTAATATGAATGGACACTATGCAATTCTTAATTTCTCCTGTGGTAGCGCTGCAGAGAAATAGAACACTTATTTCCAAGTTTCCCCACAGACAACCAGTCCTAGCAGTAGCACACTTTGTGATCAGCTTATTGTCAGGGGACCATTGTAACAAGCAGAGAAATAGTTTATTTTAGAGCCAAAGATGGAGTTTACCTCTTCTTGGTGGTCTGTGCCCTCCCTATACATTAGTAAGCACAATGAATAATAATGCTTTAGTCCTAACATGCAATTTCAGTGATATCTAGACTAACATTTTTGTCTAGAAATATACTTTGTGACAAGAATTGGATTCATATAACGCCCCGCTGTTCACAGGGAGTCCCTGATGTGTCAAAAATCTACAAATATAATACTAATATTGTTAGATTAAGGACAGCCCATCGTGAAGCATGCAGTCATGTATACTGTGGATGTAGCACAAGCAATACTTCAATCCCTGTAGTAGAATCTATCAGCCTAACGTGATTTGGTTAAACTCGAATATTCCATAAAGCGTTCCTCAAGCCTTTTTAGCTTGGTGTTAGAAATTGGTGACTGATACTCAAAAATAAATAACCAAGTACAGATTTTCTTATTAGAAGTTAAATTATAACATCATATAAACTTCTTTTTTTTTTTTTTTATGCTTGTCTGTAGATTTCAGTACGGCCAGTTAATTGATGAGGGCAGGAACCAGTGCTTAGATGAACGACGGGTCAAGCTGTTAAAGTCCCAGGTTTTACAGCTGGATAGACAGGTAATGTATATCAAGTTGCACTACATCTGCTGTCTCTAAATGGGTCAGTCTGTATGTTAACTGCTATGTTCTACAAAAAGTCTGTTAGAGCACTGTGCTCCATCCAGTAGTAGCTATTTGGCAGGCTCTCCACCGACTTCCTTAACACTGCCATGCATTTTAAACATTAAAACAGTGTGTCCACGCCCTGACAACCAAAGGCTTTATTATTCCAGTGCAAGGAATGCTGGGAATTGCAGTTTCACAATAGTTAGTGCCGAAGGTTGCTGACCTCTGCCCTAATGCCTCAATCTCCACCAAAGCCATCTTTTTACAAAAGATGCAAAAATTTGCCCAAAGTTCATACAAATGCCAAGGTTATTTGGATTGACCAGGACAAATTTTTATTTTCTTAGTCTGCCCTGTTATTTTTATCCTTTCGATATGCCATAAGAACACAGCCTCTTTTGGCCTTGAGGACACAGACAATTTTCTCAAATCTGACATGTCAGTTTATGTGGTAATAACTTTGGAATGCTTTTATGTATTCAAGCGATTCTGAGATTGTTTTCTTGTGACACATTGTACCAAGTTAGTGGTAAAATTTGGTCGATTATATTCAGTGTTTACTTGTGAAAAACACCAAAATTCTGAGAAAATTTGCAAAAATTAGCATTTTTCTAAATTTAAATGTATGTGCTTGTAAGTCAGATGGTAATACCACACAAAATAGTTTCTAGTTAACCTTTACCATATGTCTACTTTATGTTGGCCTCGTTATTTTTAAAAGTCCTTTTTCATTTTTTTAGGACATTACAAGGCTTAGAACTTTAGCGCCAATTTCTCACATTTGCAAGAAAATTTCAAAAGGCTATTTTTTCAGAGACCAGTTCAGTTCTGAAGTGGCTTTGAGGGCCCTTTATATTAGAAAGTCCCCCATAAATCACCCCATTTTAAAAACTGCACCCCTTAAAGTATTTAAAACCGCATTCAGAAAGTTTCTCAACCCCTTAGGTCAATCACAGGAATCAAAGCAAAGTAGGGGTGACATTTACAATTTTCATTTTTTTTTCCCCAAAATTAATTTCTAATACCTTTTTTTTCTGCAATCCAGAAGGTTTTACCAGAGAAGCGCAACTCAATATTTATTGCCCAGGTTCTGCAGTTTTTAGAAATATCCCACATGTGGCCCTAGTGTGCTAAGTGACTGAAGCACAGGCCTCAGAAGCAAAGGAGCATTTTTTAATATATTAAAGACACCATGTCAGGTTTGAAGAGGTCTTGTGGAACCCCCCCCAAAAGTGACCCCATTTTGGAAACTACACCCCTCAAGGAATTTATCTAGGGGTATAGTGAGCATTTTGACCCCACAGGTTTTTTGCTAAACTTATTGTAATTAGGCCTCATGCACACAAACGTATTTTTTCTCTCCCGTAAATACTGGTCCTTGGTCACACGTATTCGACCCGTATTGCACCAGTATTTAAGGACCCGTGCCCGTAAATACGGGTCCGGTGTCACCAGTATTCCACCCGTATTTACGGGCACGTTTTCGCTCCAAAATTGCACTGCAATAATCGGCAGCCCCTTCTCTCTATCCGTGCAGGATAGAGAGACGGGGCAGCCCTTTCCGAGGTAAAAGTAAAAGAAATTCATACTTACCCGGCCGTTGCCTTGGTGACGCGTCCCTCTCTTGACATCCAGCCCGACCTCCCTGGATGACGCGACAGTCCATGTGACCGCTGCAGCCTGTGATTGGCTGCTGCGGTCACCTGGGCTGAAACGTCATTCCGTGAGGCCAGACTGGGGGAAGAAGCAGGGAGTTCTGGGTAAGTATGAACGTCCTTTTTTTTTTTTTTTACAGGTTCATCTATATTGTGATGGGTAGTTTCTGTCCAGGGTGCTGAAAGAGTTACTGCCGATCGTTTAACTCTTTCAGCACCCTAGACAGTGACTATTTACTGACGTCGCCTAGCAACGCTCCCGTAATTACGGGTGCACACACGTAGTCACCCGTAATTACGGGAGCCCCATAAACTTCTATGGGCCTGCCCGTGCCGTAATTACGGCCTAAAATACGACATGTTCTCTATTTTTTAACGTCCCGGGCACCTTCCCGTAAGCATACGGGGAGGTACCCGTGGCCAATAGAAGTCTATGGGCCTGTAATTACGGGCGTTTTTACGTTCGTGTGCATGGGGCCTTAGTCTATAAAAATATACTTATTTCTTTTCTGAATAAACTTAGAAATTGTTAATTTTTACAAGGAATAAAGCAGTAAAAGGACCCGAAAATTTCTCCCGATTACGACAATACCCCATATGTAGTAATAAACTGCTGTATAGACCCACCGGAGGGCTCACAAGCGAAAGAGTGCCATTTGGATTTTGTAGCAGGTTTTCTGGAATGGTTTTCAGTGCCATGTCTTGTTTGTAATGCCCTGGAGGGACCAAAACAGTGCAATCCCCCCCAAAACTTTTGGCGCTCAAGTTTTGCTGTAATGGTTTGCGGCGCCATGTCACATTTGCAAAGCTCCTGAGGGGCCAAAACAGTGCAAACGCTGCAAAAGTGACACCATTTGGGAAACTACACCCCTCAAGGAATTTATCTAGCAGTATAGTGACCCCACTGTTTTTTTGCTGAATTCATTGGAATTAGGCAGTGAAAATTAAAATCTACATTTTTTTCCACGAAAATGTTTATTTTATTTTTTAGGAATAAAGGAGAAAAAGCACCCCAACAATTGTAAAGCAATTTCTGCCGAGTACGGCAATACCCTATATGTGGTAATAAACTGCTGTTTGGACACACCACAGGGCTCAGAATGGCAGGAGTACTACTTGGTTTTTGGGCGCCGTGTTGCATTTGCAGAGCCCCTGAGGTACCATTGCAGTAGAAACCCCTGAGAAGTGACCCCATTTTGTGAACTACACCCCTCAAGGCATTTATCATTTGCCTGGACATATGACAGGGCTTAGGAGTGAAAGAGCAAATGCGCAATTGAGGCCTATTTTGGTGATTTTTGCAGCATTGGCCCGCAATGGCTGGGCTCTGGGGTCAAATAGTAAGAGACCCCTGAGTAGTGACCCCCATTTTGGAAACTGCACACCTCAAGGCATTTTTTAAGGGGTGTAGTGAGCGTGTTTTGTCCCAACATGTTTTTTTTTTATTAAAAATTAACGCTCAGTCGATGGTGCAAAGTGAAAATTGCAATTTTCCACTGATATGCCATTTTAGTGTACAATATGTTGTGCCTAGTTCGTGCCACTGAAGACAAATACCTCAAACTGTTAAGCGAGTTCTGCCGGGTATGGTGATGCCATATATGTTAACGTAAACTGCTGTTTGGGCACGCTGTAGGGTTCAGAAGGGAAGGAGCGCCATTTGGCTTTTGGAGTGCAGATTTTGCTTGGTAGTGTAAAGGATCTGCCAGGCACAGCTTTGGGGTTAACTCCCAGAACTAATCAGTCAGCACCTGAGAATACATCCCTGAGACTGACTCCTGCTTCCACCATTCAGGCTGGCAGGCTTAGGAGTGGGAGAGCCTATCGTAACCTGGCCAGACTCAGCTAGCTCCCGCCCTCGGTCTATTTAAGCCTGCACTTCCTGTCCCTCGGTGCTTGTTATTGCTTGTGTTTCTTTCCTTGTGGTTTCCTGGCCAAGCTACAGCTCCTGCTATTTTTGATCCTGCTCCATACAGACCCTGGCTTACCGACTACTCTTCTGCCTTTCGTTTTGTACCTCGCACACTCCTGGCTTGACTCGGCTCGTTCACCACTCTGGTTGCTCACGGTGTTGCCGTGGGCAACGGCCCCTTTTCCTTGCTTGTGTTCCTTTGTATGTTTTTCGTGTTTGTCGTGCACTTACTGAGCGCAGGGACCGCCGCCCAGTTGTACCCCGTCGCCTAGGGCGGGTCGTTGCAAGTAGGCAGGGACAGAGTGGCGGGTAGATTAGGGCTCACTTGTCCGTCTCCCTACCCCCTGCCATTACAGGTAGTAGTTTTGTTTGGGGTTTTGCTGGTATTTGAGTTTATAATGTGGGGGTTTATGTAATCTGTGCGGATTACATCAGGGCATAATAGAGGGTATAATGCAGTAAATTAATAATAATTCATAGATTTGTGGCCTGTGTCGCACTGATAAATGGTGCCCAATCTTACCTGCTTTTGGAACACTCTGCACATTTTGCATCGCCATATTCTGAGAGCCAGAACTTTTTTTTAATTTTTTCTCCACCGGAGCTGTGTGAGGGCTTATTCGTTGAGGGACAATCTGCAGTTTTCATTGGTACCATTTTGGGGTACATGCGATTTTTATTTTTTTATTACTTTTTTTATTTCATTTTTTATCAAGCAAGGTGACCAAAAACCAGCAATTCTGATAATGTTTTATTTTTTTACGGCTTTCTTTACTTTATTCTGCGGGTCGATACGATTACGGCGATACCATATGTATCTTTTTTTATGTTTTGCAGCGTCTGCACAATAAAATCACTTTTTTCAAATAATTTCTTTTTTTGTGTCACCATATTCTGAGAGCCATAACTTTTTGACCAAAAAACAGCGATTCTGGAATTTTTTTATTTTATATTTTTTACGGTGTTCACCTTGCGGGTAAAATAGTGTGATATTTTTATAGTTCATGTCGTTAGAAACACGGTGATACCACATATGTGTACTTTTTAAATGTTTTCGGTTTTTCCTATAATAAAAGACTTATTGTGGGGAAAAAAGGCGGTTATTGGTTTTTTAACTTGGAATTTTAATTTTTTTACTTTTTTACAACATATTTTTATAAACTTTTTTTTTGACACTACATAGTGCAGTGTGTTAGAGCTGTCAGCTATTCACTGACAGGAAGCCTATAGGGCTTCGCCTCCCGGCGGGGCCTAATAGGCTTCTGTACTAGTAGGCCATTGTTAGGCCTCTGGCTGCTCCCGCTGTGATTGATCCCCTGCCGTCTTACTGTCATAAACGGTTGATGGCACAGTTCTGTCTCCTTGTCCTGTGACAGTTAGCCAGGACACACCGGTACGTCTCAGTGCCTTAAAGCACTGCATTACAGGATGTACTGGTGCATCCTGGAGCGTTAAGGGGTTAATTGCGGTATTTCCAGCTCAGACATTTATGGCATATCCACCAACATACCGAATTTTTCGGACTACAAGACGCACCGGACTATAAGGCGCTCCCAGGTTTTAGACAACAGAATATAGGAACAAAATTATTTTGTATTTTACTACATTTACAAAAAAAACAACAATTTGTTTAAAAAAAAAAAATTGTTCTGTTTCACCACATTTTGAGATCCATAACTTTTAGAATTTTTCATTGATTGAGCGGTGTGAGGGCTTATTTTTTGCGGGACGAGCTGAGCTATGCTTTTTCGGTAACTCCCATAGTAGTGAATGGCAGTTACAGAAGCAGCATAGCATGCGAGCTACGCTGTTTCCATAACTACTATTCAGTTCTATGGGACTTACGGAAACAACGTAGCTCAGCGAGTTACACTGTTTCTGTAACTCGACCGTGTAATCATTAAGTGGACGGGAGAGCACAAAAAGCTAGAATGGGGTCTAGAGATAGGTGCGGGGGTCAGAGGTGGGACCCGAACCTATCTGATATGACATCTCCTGTGGAGATGTCATAACTGTCCTTCATGGGAAAACCCCTATAAATGCTGCGGTCGGACCGGCATTTAACTAGTTAAACGGCCAGGAACAGCGAGATCGCTGTTCCTGGCCGTTAGACCAGCATGTCAGCTGTAAGACACAGCAGACACAGCAGACTCCTGCAGTGTATTGAGCGGGCTCTGCGCGTGAGCCTGCTCCAAACATCACCCCTCCCCCGCTCGATGAAGTGCCGGAACGTCATGGATCTGGAAGGGGTTAATTAAGGAACTTGTCGGGGTCTGGCGCAGCCGGGTCCCTTGACTGCCGACTATAAGACGCAGGGGCTTTTTAGCAAGATTTATTCTAGCTAAAAACTGCGTCTTATAGTCCAAATAATACGGTGGTTTGTAAGGCCGAAAAAAGACATACGTCCGTCCATTTCAGCCTATTGTTCTGCAATGTTAAACCAGAGGAAAGCAAAACCCCCATGAGGCATAATACAATTTTTCTCATCTTAGGGAAAAATTCCTTCCCCACTCCAATATGGCAACCAGAATAAATCACTGGATTAAGGACCCATCTACAGTAGTCTAATAACCATAACTTGTAATATTATTACACTCAAGAAAGACATCCAGGCCGCTTTTGAACTCTTTTAGTGAATTCACCATGACAACTTCCTCTGGCGGAGTGTTCCATAGTCTCACTGCTCTTACAGTAAAGAATCCCCTTCTGTGTTGGTGTAGAAATCTTCTTTCCTCTCGATGTATTGGATGCCCTTTATTAAAGTTACGGTCCTGGGTATAAATAGATCATTAGACAGATTTCTATATTAACCTGTGATATATTTATACATAGTTATTAGGTCACCACTCAGCCGCCTTTTTTCTAAACTTAATAACCTGAATTTTGATAAACTTTCTGGGTGCTGTAGTCCACCCATTCCATTTATTACTTTGTTTGACCTTCTTTAAAGGGTAGCTAAACGTTTGACAAACTTCTGACCTGTCATAGTAACATGTCAGAAGTTTGGATTGATGGGGGTCCGAGCACTGAGACCCCCACCAATCGCTAGAACGAAGCAGCTGAAGTCCGTACTCTGATACATTTATTTCCGGAAACAGCCGAACAGACACAAAGTGGCTGAACGCTCACACAAACGCTTCAGCTGCTTCGTTCTAGCGATTTGTGGGGGTCTCCGTGCTCGGACGCCCACCAATCCAAACTTCTGACCTGTCACTATGACATGTCAGAAGTTTGTCAAACGTTTAGCTACACTTTAAACCTACTCAAGCTCTACTATGTCTTTCCTCTGCATTGGTGCCTTAAAATGTACACAATATTCCAAGTGTGGGATAGATGCCTGATAGATGTGGTTCCCCCGATCCCCATCACGGCCACATCCAAGAGGAGTATGAATAGAGAGATGGTGTGCGGCGCTCTCCATTCACTTCTATCATAATTGTATGGTATATCCTGTAAAAGTCTGCATTGGGGAAAAAAAAACCTTTTTAAAGACTTCCGGTTCCGGCGCGCGCATGGGAGGCAGCAGAGAGTGAGAGCTCCAGTGGCTAACCTCCTGTAACATCGCTGCCCGGGTCACAAACTGGTCCAGTAGTGGGTTTTGACACCCCATACCTGTTCAGGTATTCCTTGCTCTACGGCATGGAGAAATTTTGTGCAACGGCCAGGGATGCAGACGCCTGGAACTTCGCTTCCTTAGAGAGAGGACAGACTGGTGCACCTGAAAATGGCGCCGGAGACTCCTCGAACCACGAGGAGTGGCAGATCTGCCTCACAGCCGGCATCATTTTCCTCCCCTCAGGAGGAGCTTGTGCAGGAGGAGACTGTGGCAACATTGGTGCCGGGACTAGACGTGTCTTGCATGTCTCTGGCTTTGGAGGTGGTGAAGCTGCTGGCTCCAGATATAACGGCCTCATTGGAGCAGACGGTGAACAACACCCTATCGGTCTTGCGAAGGGAGGTAAGCTCCCATGGCACACAGATTTCTGAGCTGGAGCAACGCATGAGTCTGGTGGAGGATGAATTGGGCAGAGCCCAGACATGTTTACAGCATACTCTTAAATCCAACCGGACTTTATTGGAAAAAGTGGAAGACTTGGAGAACAGGTCAAGGAGGAGTAATCTCCGGATTATAGGGATTCCGGAATCCATCCCTCACAGTCAATTGGCACAGATCTGTGCAGTGGAATTACCGCAAACACTGGGTATACAGAGGCGGTGTATCTTAGAACGAGCACACAGAGTTGGTCCACCCAGGGTTTCACAGGAGCATGGCGACCAGGTGCGGCCACGTCCGGTGATTGTGAAATATTTGAGCTATGTGGATAAGGCGGCCATCTTGCAGACCTTTAAGAAGGTAGGTGCACCGGTAAAAGGACGGACTCACAAAATTTTACTCCGGAGATTATTCAGCAGAAGTTGCTTGGAAGAGGTGAGCTTTTTCCACAGTATGCTCGACCATGGTGAGGAGACATTTGAAATTATTTTTGCAATTCCAGGCTGTTTTGAAAGTCTTTTTGCCTGATGGCAAGATGGAAGTGTTTTCCTCCCCAGAGGAGTCCGCAAAGTTTATGGAATCAGTGTCTATGGATGACGGTGGAACTTTCACATTATCGTCGAGGAGGAACACGCCACGTAGATCTCCGAAAGATTCTCCGAGATGAGACCCTATTGCCACAGGGGCAGATGGTGTCTCATTCTATTCCATGGATCTACCTGAAGATTGAGATTTTGGACTGGGGAAGTTCTGCTCGCAAGTATTTCTGTTGCACTTTATTCTGTGTAGCTACTGGCCAGATGGGTACTACTGAAAGCTACTAAGGACGTTTAGTTTAAGATGAATGTTAATACTGTATGAGGTATGCTTTTTATTACACTGAGGAAATGTGGGGTTGATATTTGCTGATTTTTGGCGGGAAGTGAAGTTACTTTTGCTATATTTCCGGATTGCTAGAGTGTTACTCTCGGCTCTTCACGGATGTAGGTGGGGCAAACGAATCCTCATCTTAAGTATGCGTGAAAAAAGTGAAGTCTACGAGAACTCCTTCGTATATGTTTTTTCTCACAATGTTATGGTATTGGAGGTTGGGATACCTGTTTGGGGAGCTGGGGGGGAGTGATCTTGTATATCGCAATATATTCGCTGGCAGAGGTCTGAGACAACCAATGATCAGGAACATCTTGGGTATAATCGACAGTTAGGAGAAATTTTATGCGAGTAGTCTACTGGAACGTGAAGGGGTTATTGACATCAAGTTATAGAATCTACTACAGACGCTGAGGGGCGTTACATCAGATTGAAAGTGGATTGCCCAGCAGGGATGTTGAGTCTGTACAATCTGTATGCTCCTAATAGTTCTAATATGGGGTTCTTTCAACAGATTGAGAGTACACTTTTGCAGGATAGAGATCAAAAGATCCTCATTGGAGGTGATCCTAATACGGTAAATGATGTCGCGGAGGATAGAAAGCGTTCACACTAGGTATCGTAACGGAAAACGCAGGGTGATTCTATTTTAAAACAATTATTACATTAAACAGGAGTAACAGATATGTGGAGATACCTTAATCCCATGGGTAGGGAATGTACCCATTTATCCCATTCTCAATCTGCATGGTCGAGAATTTATTATTTTTTGGCTTCTCAGGGCTTGTTACATAGAGTAAAAGATGTATCTATTATGGATATTGTTATCTCTGATCACTCTCCTCTTCTTATAGAGCTGGAAGAACTTTTCCCGAAGGGAACGGATATACTTTGGCGTTTGCCTGTGGCATTGGCGCACGATGAGGAATTTGGGAAACTTCTGAAGGGTTGGTGGGAGGACTTTGCACAGCATAATGGGCAACACCGGTCTAATCCGTCTCTGTACTGGGATACAGGGAAAGTAGTTATTAGAGGACATATTATAGCTTATGTGCACAGGAAAAAAAAGGAAGTGAATAAAAGTTATATTTAGGCAACGGAGTGTTTGAGACAGGCATACTCATCTTTTCAGAATGATCCTGGGGAAGATACTAAAAGTCGGTGGCTTTTAGCTAAGCAACATTTCGATTTACAGCAATCCAGGTTGGAGACCTATTTTGGGGAGAGCGATGCGGCAACATTCTTTAAATTCAGGAACAAGTCGGGAAGGCTTTTGGCTAATTTGGCAAGGGGGAAAAAAACAGTTTATCATATCCATAGTTTGGAGGATGAGTCGGGGATTGCCCGTAGGGATCCGAAAAACATAGTCAGATCTTTGGTCGTTTTTATGAGGAATTATATCAACAAGGCTCAGTTTACATGGATAAGGGCCGGGATTTTTTGAAAAATTTGTCATTACCTAGTATAGGAGAGGAGGATAGCATGGCATTGAATGCCTCAATTACTGAGGAAGAACTTGGAAGGGTCATTGAGAATCTCCCGTCTCAAAGAGCGCCGGGTCCTGATGGGTATCCGGGGGAGTTTTATAAATGACAGAAATCCGAAATTGTTCCCGTACTTAAAGTTTTATTTGGCAAGGTAATGGAGAGAGATCAAATATCTCCGTCTAACAATGTGGCATATATAAAAGTATTGCCCAAACCAGGCAAGAATTTGGAACAGCCTGATTCTTACAGACCAATTTCGCAAATTAACCAGGACCTGAAAATATTGTCCAAGTTGATGGCGGACCGTTTAGCATTATTATTACCTAAACTGATAGGGAATCATCAAGTAGGATTTGTCAAGCGTCGATCACCTGTTACTAATATACGGACAGTTTTAGCAGTCCAAGATAGGCTATTACTGAAGAAGGGGGAGGGCAGTCAGCAGCACTGCTAGCAATTGATGCGGAAAAAGCATTTGATAATGTAAATTGGGAATGGTTGGGGGTAGTGTTAGATCGAATGGGTATTCAGGGACAATTTAGGACATTTGCATCTGCTTTCATCGGACACCGATAAGGGGAAACGGGTGGGAGACACGGATCTTAAGTTAACATGTTATGCTGATGATATGCTTTTGTTTATGAATTCTCCGCAAGATCATTTAGAGGGACTTTTGAGGGTTTTGCAAGACTTTGGTAAATTTTCTGTCAATTGCTGTTTTTGCTTGAAACTCCTAGTCCTGCTCCGTTCTCCTCACCGGTAGAGATAGCACATAGAAATATTACGTATTTGGGAATAAAGATAGGTAGGGTTCCCAATACTTTTATATACTTTAAATTATATCCCTCTATTTAAGAAAATAAGCCAGGAACTTCAGCGGTGGTCAAAATTGCCTTTGTCATTATTTGGAAGGGCGCATTTAATAAAGAGGAAGCGTCTTACTAAACTATTATCTCCCCTTCAGATGATACCGATATTGTTGCATCATAAAGATCTTCAATCTTTACAGTCAGAATTGACTGCCTTCTTATGGGGATAAAAAAAGAGATCTCCTATTGCATATAAAAAATTATGTCTACCAAAAATGGAAGGGGGTTTACAATTACCAAGCATTCAGGGGTATAACTTGGCAGCTCTATTCCGACATGTAAAGGATTGGATAGGAGGATCAAACTTTTTTTCTAACACAGAATTGGATCAAGAGTTGTCAGGATCTTGGGATTTGGGGTCTCTCCTGCATACGCAGTACAAGTTTCTTTTAGCAACAGCTAAGCAGAGTCTTCTTATCTGAGATACAGTGACATCATGGAAGGCGGTCAGAAAATTATATCACTTACCCATATTTATTTAAAAATATTTAACTTTATGGGGAAACGCAGCTTTCCGGCAGGGGGATGATAAATTATATAAGGAATGGCAGATTAAACGGATATGGAAACTGGGGGACATGATGGAGTTGTCAGAGGGGAGGTTATTCACGTGGGAGGAATTTAGATCTACATTTCCGATGGGCCCGCAGCAGTTCCTTCAGTATATGCAAATGAGGAGTTACTGTGAGTCGTTGTACAAGGATATGTCGGGGGCTGAAATGGCTGGTGGTTTTGATAATATGCTAGGTCATAAGGATAAGGCGGAATCTTTATCTTCAATATATGGCAAAATTAGGGAAGTAATGTTGGTACACACTCGGGACCATCTCTTTAACCATTGGGAAAAGGATTTGCAAGAAACTGCAATCCCACATAAAATTCTTAAGGGCTTGGACAAAGTCAGGAATTCCATAGTGAATGAACAGTGGAGGGAAATGCAGTATAAAATAGCACATAAAGCCACATGCCTTTTATATTCCGTATAGGGATGCACCAGCACATTATTTGAAACAGTGTCCTAAATGTGATTTGCCGAAAGCAGATTTATTGCATGGTCTGTGGCATTGTCCTCATATTCAGCCGATATGGTTGGAAGTACAGGCGTTAATTGCAGATGTGTGAGAGGAGAATATTCCTCTTTTACCTCTTCATTATATATTCCATTATGTTCCTCAGGGTTCCGATGTAAGATCGCATGGGTTAATGTCGAAAAGGAATACATATCGCTCTTTTAGTGACGAAAAAGTGTATATTGGGACATTGGCTGCAACCGCCAATACAGACGATGGCAGAAATAAAGAGCACAATAAAGCATTTAATGGTTGTGGACAAAATTGATGCAGAAAAGAGTAAAGATGCATGTACGGAAATTGTTTTTTAGGAAATGGAAACCGTTTATAGGAACATTTTGGAGGTTTCTGAGGTTCAGAGATTGATGCATTCATTCAAATATACTGCCTGGTACTATAAGGAAAATTTAGGTGGAACGTTGGGTAGGTTAAAGATTTCTGATTTGGGGTCTCAGAGGATGGGCGATGATTAACGATGCACAGGGTGGGGCGGGTGGGGGGGGGGGCTGTTCTTTTACATATGTTATAGATGGCCGTAGTGGTTCATTTTGTCAGGGTAGAGGAAAATTGAAAAGGAGTGAGGGTACTGAGTTTTCTGTATATGCATGTAAACCTATGTCATGTTTCTGATGTTCAGATGTCATTTTGGAAATTGGATATCATGTATGTAACATGGATTGTTTTTTGTTTTTACTCTGCCTTCCTTTTTCTACCCCAATAAAAAGACTGTTAAAAAAGAAAAAAATAACCTTTTAAGTGAATGTATCTTTTAAAGACAGGCTTTCCGTTTTTTTCTGTTATTTAAGCCAAAAGTCTTTGCTGATACATTTTATTATACAGTACAGCTCCAAATCTGATTTATAACCAAAGAGTGGAGTGAAATAATTCTTGCTGTCTGAAGCCACCACATACGGAGTTATACGGCTTGTATTAAAGTCAATAATACCTATGTAGTAAACTCTCAACGAGTTGGTTCTGTCTAATTATATAGTTATTTCTAATAGAATACCAACCAGAATTTCAAGAATTTGACAGACAAGGACATCTGCATGATTTATATGTAAAGTTGATATTTATTTTAGAGAGAAATACTCTAAGTTCTAATAAAGTAAATTCAGACCCATGTTTGTAGTTTGAGTATTTGTACCAGCATTATGCCGTGTTGGCTGAATGTTCTTATGTGCCTCCTTTTTTCTACCAGGTGATGTTGCTGACGGAAGGACTTAGTTCTAGAGCTTCTGTACTACTTGAACTTGGAGATGCACTACAAGCAGTTCTTGATAAGCTGCAGTAAGTACTATTCGCCATGTTGATCAGCTTAAACATGACATTTGTCTTGATGGGTTTATCTTAAAGGTGTTGTCCACTACTGAACAACTGATGACCTATCCACCAGATAGGTCATCAGTATAACATCGGTGCGGGTCAGACACCCTGACCCCGCGCCGTTAAGCCGCTCCGGCTGCCTCCGTGCACCGGGTATTATGACCCATTATGCTATGTACGGAGCCAGAAGCAGTTGGCTTCGTACATAGCATAGCGGCCGTGCTGCCGAACTGCAGCTCTGCTTCGGTTCAGTTGAACAGGAGCAGAGCTGCAGTGCGGCAGCTCGGCCGCTATTCAGTGGCCAGAGCCAACTGCTTTCGACATGTACATCCGATGCTTGGAGGCAGCCGGAGCGGCTTAACGGTGCGGGGTCTGGGTGTCGGACCCCCACAGATCATGTACTGTATGTAGGTCATCAGTTGTCCAGTAGTGGACAACCCCTTTAAGGGTACAGTTGCATGTTCCTAGATATAACTGTATATTTCCAATGTATGTGATAGATCACATGTTTTGTTTTTTTTATTTTATAAAAATGTAACAGTGGAGCTTTGTCAATTCAAGTATAGAACATAGTTTGACACCCAAAATAAACTATTTATCTTTGCAAATCAGATGTGTACTTACCAGTGAAAACCGAACTTCTGAAGTACAAGTCAACAGAGTAGACTTAATACGAATGATTGAGATATGCCAATCCATGCAGGACAAACTGAGTCGGAATCATCAGGTGAGGAAATACGCGGGTGTCTCATGCCTCAACCAAATTGATAGGTGGTGGTTTAATGGTTATCTCAATAGATGTAGATCAGAACTGCACAACTTTTGCTGGTCTGAGGGTTACACTGTCAGATTATACTACTTAAAGGGGCCAAAATATAACTTAACAGGTCGCTGTTATTTCAACTAATAGGTAACATGTCATAACTGTTTTAAACAGTGGGGGTCCAGGCACTGAGACCTCTACCAAATGCTAGAATAAAGGGGCTGCTGCACTCAGAGTGTCACGCTCTTAAAAAACTGAATATGGGCCATAGACAGCATATGGTCCATATTCAGCTCTCCTAGGATAGCTGAAACTATCCATTTGGTTCTCAGCACCTAGACACCCCAGCAATCACAACTTCTATCTCTATTTGACTGAAGTATATTTGCTCTGCTAATCAGAGCAAATATACATAAGTTTTATCCTTTTTTTATGAATCCCTTCCTGCTCACCACATGTAAATTAGAGGAAATGGACATTACATGTGGCTGTTTTTTTGTACATTTGCTTCCTAAATGCAAAATTAAGCAACTTTCTAAATAGTCTTCATTGAAAATATTCACCATTTTGGTTGTGTAGAATCTGTTCAGTTCCTGTACATTGCTGGTTGCGACTAAGATCAGACAGCACACTGCTACTGGCTGCTGTCGGCTCAAGGCTGATCTTCTCTCCTCCTTCATTCCCTCATTCAAGAAACCAGCAGGAAAGAAGGGGTGAGAAGGATGTGCACTGCAGAACAAGCTGTATAAGAGTATTTCGGGGGTAGTGGGACAGGGAATTTCGCAGGCTCTACTGTATAACCATGAAGATAGGGAGGAGAGCACACATTGCTGTGCTATGCTGTTTTCGTAACTGCCATTCACTTCTATGGGAGACACGGAAACAGTATAGCTCAGCTGTTTCCAAAAAAACCTGTCCTGCTGTGCACTGATGGTTCCACCTGGATGGGGAAGCTGCCTCACCAGAGGGATAGGGTCGGGGGACCCCCGTTCGGGAGATAGATGTGGGTCCCAGAGGTGGGGCCTGCATCTATCAGACATTTATGGCATATCCTGTTGTCATGACACAACCCCTTTAACAGACTAATAGCACAGTCTCTGTGCCAGAAGCTCGTTTTATTTATGCGCTAACTTTGATGGCACTGGACCAAGTTTTCCCACTGGCAGCCCGATACTGTAATATAACAGGGAACTGAAATAATCACTTTCCTGTCCCTAAAAAACCCTGAACATAGTGCGCATATTGAGCTCTGTGTTTGCGATTATAGTAGCGCTGCTTCTGATCTTGGCAGGTTGCTACAGAACCCTGTGGCGTAATTTCACTAGCCCATACATGTGCAGCTGAGTGCATCATGTTCTAGGCACTGCTACACAGACCCTGGGGCACTTTAAACTCCCTGTCTAGCATCCACCTTTTCTGAGATATCGGTGCCGTTATATTTGGCGCCCATTATGTAATTTACCCCCTGTACTGTCAGTGGGGTGTTTGTTTTCATGGAAAGGGCAGGGGGGGCGGCGTGATACTTAGCCCTCTGACACTGTCCAATCAACTACAGACAGTGTCAGAGTGGCTTGTGCTGTGTGATCTCTCTCGTTATCACTGTCTAGCAAGAGCTGGAGAGAGGACAGCGCCGCCGCTACGAAACAGAAGAGGAGAAGAATTCAAATTCTTCTTCTCTTCTGTTACGTGGCGGCTGCAGCGTCGGAGCTGTGCATGCATGCACTCTCATCCTCTCTCCAGCTCTTGACAGACAGTGATAACAGGACTGTGTGAACTGAAGAGAGATCACACAGCACAAGCTGCTCTGACACTGTCCGTAGCCGATTGGACAGTGTCTGAAAAGAGCTGGAGTGAGAAGAGCGTGCGCACGCACCCACCGGTCCGGCACCGCCGCTGCAGCCGCCATGGAACAGAAGAGGAGAAGAAGAATGTGAATGAATTCTTCTTCTCTTCTGATCTGTAGAGGTGGCGACAGCAGCGTAGGAGCTGTGCGTGCACGCCCGCTCTCCTCTCTCCAGCTCTTGTCAGGCAGTGATGACAAGACTGTGTGATCTCGCGAGAGAGATCACACATCGCAAAGCCGCTCTGACACTATTCGTAGCTGATTGGACAGTGTCAGAGCACTAAGTATCACGCCTCCCCCTGCCCTTTCCATGAAAAGAAACTCCCCACTGACAGTATAGGGGCTAATTTACATATCGGGCGGCAAATATAATGGCACCAATATCTCAAAAATGGAGGTGGCTAGACAAGTAGTTTAAAGTGTCCCAGGGTCTGTGCAGTAGTGCCTATAACATGGTATGCTCAGCTACACATGTATGGGGTAGTGAAAGGTTCTCTTTAACGTCATCACTGGAATTCCCTATGCAGAAGAGGCTCGGAAGCAGGCAGAGAAGATGCGATCTGCATCTTTTCTGCATGTTTGTATATCAGTGACTTGTATATGGGGACAGCAGGGAATACACAAACAGAGGATGTGTTCCCTGCTAACCTTTGCCTCTATTTCAGAAAATAAATATAGGAAAATGTACAACATAAATGTAATAAATAAAATGAGGAAAAATAATAAAACAATGAAAAAACTGAAAGAAAAAAAAAAGCCCCCCTTCACCCAAGAATGTGCACACCACTCCCAACTGCTCTGTCCCCGTCAACCAGAATGTACGTTACCCCAAACAAATAATTCCCTGTTCCACTAATTTTAGGTTATTCTACCGCTCGGCCCTAATCTTTTGTGCCTTCACCAAAACAATTTCTGTATTTGGATGGTAATCATTTATGTACAGAGGCTGTGTCTACATTTTAGGCCCCTTTCACACTGCGTTTCTCCTGCACATTTGACATAAGCGTCGGAAAAGCTCTGATTAACTTGACAGAGCTTCAGACTCTTAATAACCTTAATAGCCAAAAGAGTGTCCCTTTTGTTCTCAGGGATAATGTTTTTTTTCTGAATAGACTAGCATAGTTGACTACACTATTCTATCCAGAGGCATCCCGAAAAGAATGTATACCACAGTTAACTTTTTTTTTTAACATGGCAGCCAATCGGTTACGTGTGCCACTGTATGGCATTTGTCACAGGCATCCAATTAACTAATACGTCGTAAACCATTTCAATAGCTTTTCATGGCATATCCGTTAAATGGATACCATAATATTCATTGGGTGTCAGATACCCATCAGTGGCATGAGAGTTCATGATGTATCCGTTTATTGGATCCCACTGTTGGGCACTTGTCACATCCTCCATTTAACCCCTTCCCGCTGCAGCCAGTTTTGACCTTCCTGACAGAGCCTCATTTTTCAAATCTGACGTGTCACTTTGTGGTAATAACTTTGGAATGCTTTTACCTATCCAAGCGATTCTGAGATTGTTTTCTCGTGACACATTGGACTTTGTTAGTGGTAAAATTTGGTCATTACATTCTGTATTTAATTGTGAAAAACACCAAAATGTAGCGAAAAATTTGCACAAAAAAGTGACCATATTTTAGAAAATACACTTCTAAAGGCATTTATCAAGGGGTGTAGCGAGCATTTAGACCCCACTGGTGTTTTTCAGAAATGTAATACGCAGTGGATGATGCAAAGTGAAAAATGAAAATTTTCCACTTATATGCCGTTTCACCACACGATATGTTGTGCCCAGCTACTACTCGAGAATCTTACCCCATAAATTGTTAAGTGGGTTCTCCCGGGTATGGCAATGCCTTACATGTGGACGTAAACTGCTGTTTGGGCACACTGTAGGGCTTAGAAGGGAAGGACCGCCATTTGTAGTGTGAATTTTGCTTGATAGTTTTGTTTGGAGTTTTACTGGTAATTTGCATTTTTATAACTTTAAATGCATCTGCTTGTAGGACAGATCGTAACACCACACATAGTTGCTAATTAACGTTTCCCATATGTCTACTTTTATGTTGGCATAGTTTTTTGAACATCCTTCATTTTTCTAGGACGTTACAAGGCTTATAAATTTAGCAGCAGTTTCTCACATTTTCAGGTCACCAGTTCAGTTCTTAAGTGGCTTTGAGGGGCCCATACAAACCCCCATAAATCACCCCATTTTTAAAACGACACCCTCAAACTATTCAAAACAGCATTTAGAAAGTTTCTTAACCCTTTAGGCGTTTCACAGGAATTCTTTTTTTTTTTGCAGAAATTCAGTATTAATCCATTTTTTTTTCTGTAACACAGAAGGTTTTACCAGAGAAATACAACTAAAAATGTATTACCCAGATTCTGCAGTTTCTATAAATATCCCACATGTGGCCCTAATGTGCTAATGCACTGAAGCACTGACCTTAGAAGCAAAGGAGTAGCGAGTGGATTTTGGGGCCTACTTTTTATTAGATAATATTTTAGGCACAGTGTCAGGATTGAAGAGGTCTTGTAGTACCAAAACAAAGGAAACACCCAAAAAAATACACCGTTTTGGAAACTACACCCCATATGTGGTCATAAACAGGTGTTTGGACACAAGTCAGGGCACAGAAAGGAAGGAGCGCTATTTGGCTTTTGGAGCTCATATTTAGCTGGAATGGTTTGCTTAGGCCATGTCGCATTTGCAAAGCCCCTGAGGGGCCAAAACGCTGGAAACCCCAAAAGTAACCCCATTTGGGAAACTACACCCCTCAAGGACATTATCTAGGGATATAGTGAGCATTTTGACCCCACAGGTTTTTTGCAGAAATGATTGGAAGAAAACTGTGAAAATTAAAGTCTACATTTTTTTCCAATAAAATGTAGGTTTAACAAATGTTCTTTTAATTTCCACAAGAGCTAAAGGAGAAAAAGCACCCTAACATTTGTAAAGCAATTTCTCACGAGTAAGGCAATACCCCATATGCGGTCATATACTGCTGTTTGGACACACGGTAGGGCTCAGAAGGGAAGGAGCGCCATTAGGCTTTTGGAATGGTTTCTGGGCGCCATGTCACATTTGCTGAGACCCTGTAGTACTAGTACAGTGGAAACACCCCAAAAGTGACACTATTGTGGAAACTACACCCCTTCGAGGAATCATCTAGGGGTATAGTGAGTATTTTGACCCCAAATGTTTTTTGCTGAATTAATTTGAATTAAGCCGTGTAAATGAAAATTGTTAGTCTTTTCCAATAAGATGTGGTTTTAATGTCTCCCGAGTATGGCAATACCCCATGTGTTTATAAACGGCTGTTTGGACGTATGGGAGGGTTCAGGAGAAAAGGAGTGGTATTTGACTTTTGGAGCGTAGATTTTGCTGGAATGGTTTGTGGACGCCATGTCGCATTTGCAAAACCCCTGATGTACCCCAAAAAAAAAGTGACCCTATTTTAGAAAATACACTTCTAAAGGCATTCATCAAGTGCTGTAGTGAGCATTTAGACTCTACAGGTGTTTTTCAGAAATGAATACGCAGTGGATGATGCAAAGTGAAAATTGCTATTTTTCCACTTATTTGCCATTTCATCACACAATATGTTGTGCCCAGCTTGTGCTACTGGAGAATCACCCCATAAATTGTTAAGCGGGTTCTCCTGGCTATGGCAATGCCTTACATATGGACGTAAACTTTGTGCACACTCTAGGCTTAGAAGGGAAGGACCGCCATTTGGAGCCTTGATTTTGCTTGGTAGTAGTTTTGTTTGGGGTTTTACTGGTATTTCAGTTTATAATGTGGGGGGGCATATGTAAACTGTGTGGAGTACATCCGGGCATAATAATGGTGTAAATAATAAAAATTATCCATAGATGTGTGGTACTCTGTGAAGCGATCCTGTATCCGAATGTGGGATACCAATTATATATAGTTTTTTTTTCTTTTTTTACGTTTTTTCCGATAATAAAAGACCTCTTATGTGAAAAAAGGCAATTTTTATTTTTTTAACTTGAGACTTTTGTTTTATTACAACATTTTTATTAACTTTTTTTTTAAACTTCTTTTTTTTTTTTCTCACTTGGGGACTTGAAGGCCTGATGCCCTGATCGCTATTCTAATACACTGCACTACATACGTTGTGCAGTGTATTAGAGGTGTCAGTCATACACTTACAGCAAGCCTATGAGGACCCGCCAGAGGTTATGGCTCTTGAAAGGTAGGGAGGAAAAAATTAAAAAGAAAAATTGCCTGGACCTTAAGAGGTTAAACTAAAATCGGGCCTTTGTTCTATAAGGCGGGATTCACACGACAGGGTTTCCCGGCCGGGTGCCGGCCGTTCATAAATCGGCCGGCACCCGGCTGCATTAGGAATAATAGATCCCTAATGGGGCTATTCACACGACCGATTTTTTGACGGCCGGGTAAACCGGCCGTCAAAAAATGGGACATGCCCTATTTTCGGCCGGGTGTCCGGCCGCCCGGCTCCCATAGAAGTCTATGGGGCCGGGTAATACACGGCCATCACCGGAATGTATCCCGAGTGATGGCCGGGTCTACCGTCGCTCGCGCACTCTCTCTCCTCCTCCTCACAGTGCAGAGTGCATGTGAGGAGGAGGAGGGTCTTTTTCTGCTCCCTGTAGGAGTCGGAATCCCCAATCCCCGGCCGGGGTTTGGGGATTCCGCTACAGGAGAAGTGCGTGACTACACTGTCCATATATGGACATAGCGAAGTCACTCACTTCTGCAGCGGAATCCCCGACTCTATGGCCGGGGATTCCGCTACAGGAGAAGTGCGTGACTACACTGTCCATATATGGACATAGCGAAGTCACTCACTTCTGCAGCGGAATCCCCGACTCTATGGCCGGGGATTCCGCTACAGGAGAAGTGCGTGACTACACTGTCCATATATGGACATAGCGAAGTCACTCACTTCTGCAGCGGAATCCCCGACTCTATGGCCTGGGATTCCACTACAGGAGAAGTGCGTGACTACACTGTCCATATATGGACACAGTGACGTCACTCACTTCTGAAGCGGAATTCCCGACCTGTGGCAGGGAATTCCTCTCCAGGAGAACTCAGTGACTACACTGTCCATATATGGACATTGAAGTCAGTGACTTCTCCTGGAAAGGGGGGGGGATGGGTGCAAACTACAGGGGGCTGTGTGGCATCACCTACAGGGGACTTGGTGGCATCACCTACAGGGGACTTGGTGGCATCACCTACAGGGGGCTGGGTGGCATCACCTACAGGGGGCTGGGTGGCATCACCTACAGGGGGCTGGGTGGCATCACCTACAGGGGGCTGGGTGGCATCGCCTACAGGGGGCTGGGTGGCATCGCCTACAGGGGGCAGGGTGGCATCGCCTACAGGGGGCTTGGTGGCATCACCTACAGGGGGCTTGGTGGCATCACCTACAGGGGACTTGGTGGCATCACCTACAGGGGGCTGGGTGGCATCACCTACAGGGGGCTGGGTGACATCACCTACAGGGAGCAGGGTGGCATTACCTAGAGGGCAGGGTGGCATCGCCTGCAGGGGGCAGGGTGGCATCGCCTGCAGGGGGCTGGGTGGCATCGCCTACAGGGGGCAGGGTGGCATCACCTACAGGGGGCTGGGTGGCATTACCTACCAGGGGGGCTGTGGCATTATCTACAAAGGGCTGTGTGTGGCAACAAATTTAAATGAAATTCATCCGATTTTAAAACGGACAGGGAAAAAAATGGCTGCAAATCGGGTCCAAATCGGCCGGTAAAAACGGCAACCCGGCCTGGAATGGAATCGGAACGGATGCAAACCGGCCCGGGAAAATCGGCCAAAAACGGCCGATTTTTCCCGGCCGACACTCTGACCCTGTCGTGTGAATGAGGCCTAAGGACGTCATACTTACACAATGTACACATATTTTGCATCGATATACACTGGAGAATTATGGAATACATTTTTGGGTTAAAGAGTTTGTCAGGATCCAATGAATGTGTTTGTTTTTTTTGTATAATTAAAAGTTATACAATTTTCCAATATATTTTCCGATATTCCTCACGGTTTTTAAGATCTCTGCTTTTTGTTAGTACAGTTATCAGAGCTGTGTCTTTTAACAATCCCAGCACCTGTGTGACCATCACATGACTATGGACAGAATTAAAACAGAAAGTTTATTGGAAAATTGTATAACTTTTCATTATACAAAAAATAAAATTAACTGCCTAAAACCGGACAACCCCTTTGAATATTATTCATTGAACAATCTACTTTGAAACCAAACATTAAAAAATTAGGACATTTTTTTTTTCCGGTTTCTGACCAGTACTAGCAAGTAATACCAGTTTTAAATAATAAAGTCCTATGTATTCCACATAAAAAAAGAAACAAAAACATTTGGGGTAGACTAAAAATAAACAAAAATTTGTTCTACAAATATAAATACATAATTTAAAAAAGTGAAATTGGGAAGGCCCAAAACATCCCTGGTCATGAAAGGGTTAAACTATGACGGTCTTTAGCCAATCATCAAATCGGTTTGTGTGGTGCGCAGCAAGCCGGTCATTCATATTGTACAGTTACGTTATCTGTCTTGGGGTATGTTCACATGCACTGTTTTCAGACGTAATTCGGGCGTTTTATGCTTGACAAAACGGCTACATTACGCCTACAAACATCTGCCCATTACTTTCAATGGGTCTTACGATGTTCTGTTCCCACGAGCCTTTATTTTACGCGTCGCTGTCAAAATACGGCGCGTAAAAAGACGCCCGCGAAAAAGAAGTGCATGTCACTTCTTGGGACGTTTTTGGAGCCGTTTTTCATTGACTCCATTGAAAAACAGCTCCAATAACGTCCATAAAATACGCTGTGAAAAACGCGAGTTGCTACAAAAACGTCTGAAAATCAGGAGCTGTTTTCGCCTGAAAACAGCTCAATGTTTTCAGACCTTTTTGGTCACTGCGTGTGAACATACCCTTACTGTCCATGTTTGTACTACCCTTCCAATTAGGGATCGCCTAACGTTCAGTCTTTGTGACCCTTTCTGCATGCACATACCGATGTCGAGTCCATACATTGTGTGGGATCCTCCATACAGAGCGTTGTATACAGCTGTCACATGACCACACCCTCAAATAGATCTGACGCTGTACTCGTTTAATGCTTGCGTTAAATCAGAGACGTGATGGTGTCACATAACATGTAATGCACAGTGATTGAACAGGCAAACTTTAATACCTCTATAATGGTACCCATGTTCTGTTTTCTGTAAACAGATTTTTTTTCAAGTTGTACCAGGAAAAAAGTAAAAATGGCGACAAAAAAATGAAAAATACTCTGAATCTGCAGCTTTTCCCATTTCTAACACTAGGTGTCTCCATGTAGCTACGTAACAAGATTAAGTCGTCTTATTTTACGATATTACCAAAATGTTCTTTGTTATAATCGTAAAGAACATGTAACCCCTTACAAAACAGATACTTGTCTATTATTCAAAAAACATTCCAAAAACATCCATGCTTTGTAATTTAATGATGGAAAGAGCAAAGGGTTTTCCAAAGTATATTTTTTAGTTTAAAGCTTTTCAAGCACAAAGAAAAACATCTGAAAATCGCCCGTTTTATGTTATTATCTTTCATGTGCAGACAAAAAGAAAATACAGTATTTCCTATTTCCCCCCCTTAATTAAATTAGGAATGCTAATCGGAGGCCAAAGTAGCTACTGGAGCATTTAACACATGCCTCAATGGCCAATTTTAGATAATGCAAGTGTCTATTCACCGAAGCTTCTATCCTTCATAGAAGAGGACAATGAAGTCCATGTGTATCTAAACATTAAAAGAAACAAAAAAAAAAGGGATTTTTACCATGAATAAATTTATAATCATTGTTTACAGCAACGGCTAATTTCTGTACCCCTTTCGCCAGAATACATGGAATCTATACCCAGTTGTTAATTTGCTAGCAATTTTGGTTTTCTAGCACTTGCACCCATGACCTCGATTGTAAATAGTGTTGATAAATGAAACCATCAGAAACAAAAGAATGTGAGCGCATGGCTGTCTCTGACGGGCCCATCAATTACAATGGAGAGTTGCTGCACATGCACAGTAAATCTCCGTCCAGGAATAAGGACTTGGGTCCTCGCGTTGTCCGTAATGGTGGAGGTTCCAAAGGTCAGACTGCCACCAATCATACATTTAAAAAAAAAATGAAAATAAATAAATTATGCCTTGAAGTTTACATATTGGGGGGAAAAAGATAAGTGAATATGTGAAAATTACAGAACCTGTGTTTTCCCCATAGAAGACCATGGAGATTGAAATACAGATCCTTATTTCACCATTTTAGCCTGAAGTGTTTTATAATTTGGAAATCTGGCTCTGTAATACAAATTCTTTTTGGGGATCATTTATAAAAATTGTCTTAGTCTTTTCTGTGATATTTAGTATATAAAATGGCACACGTCCGATGACTTATTTATATGGGGTGTGCACATTATTTAAAATTTTATTTGGTTTCCTCAACAGTTTGGGGGTTTTCTTACAGTTTTCTTGTTGTGCTGCATTTTTAAAGAATTAGTTTTTGGGACTGGAATGAAGGTTCGCCTACCTAGAGTACTAACACTATGATCGTCTCTCCGCACGAGAGATTATGAGTTATAATAATGCAGTAGTTTTATCTGCAGTCCTATATTCTGTATGATTATAACACAGATTACACACTGTAATATTACAACATGTTATACCAGATTACAACCTCACCTCTGCTACGTCTTCATGAAGTCCTCCAGCCAAGACTCTCCCCAAGAAGCCTGTGGAGCAGTAGAAGCCTATATCAATCCTAATTATGCAAAAATACAATTTCTAAATTAGTGTCCCACTCGAACCAATCCCAAAAATGGTTAATTTCTGGAATCCAATATATGTTATCTATGTTCAGTTTTTTTTAACAAAATAATAATATAATGTGGCATTGATATAAGTGTATAAGTAGAGTGGATCGTGCCTTATATAATAATTTAGCTACTATGACAGTCCTGTGCCATTTATTTTTAATGCAGTAAGTGTTGGGTATAGGAGTGAATTAGTCAGCCACTTTGCTAGCATAGTCTTAATAGCAATATTTGAATTGTGTCAGATAATGGTGAAAACCTGTAGCAAAAACTGTTCAGATGGAAGGGGAACTAATTTAGGGAAATGTGTGCCATGTAAGCAACTAGATATATTCTATCTAATTGGAAATGATGTGTAGTTAGCTTTCAAACTGCTTTGAATCCATTAGTGTAGCAGTAAGTCACCTATGGTTGCATATGAGTAATTTCATAAGATTGTTTCTAGCAATTGCCCATTGCTGGAATGCATAAATGACTTTTTTTCTTGTTCGGCTCATTGCGGCCATGGGTGTATGTGTTGCCATTAGGAGACGTGACACTAAGGCTACGTTCAGACGAGCATAGCTAACCTCAAGTGAAAAACTGCAGTTTTTCACATCCGAGGTACTCACGTGTGGGACGCGTTGTCACGGATCCCCCATAGACTAGAGTCTATGGTGGGATCCGTGACACGCAGGAAAATAAGGCCTGTCCTATTTTTTCACGGACCCGTCACACGCTCGGTTGAAACAATGGTCATGTGACTGACCCCATTGAAATACAGGAGTCCGTGAGACGGCCGTTGTTTTAATGGCTGTCACACGAACGAGATACAGGCTCATCTGAATGGGCCCTAAGAATAAAAATGTTGGCCCGTCCTATCGTATATATTTTTTTTTCTACGGACACTGGGCTAATTTAGTCTTCACTTAGTTTCCTTAGGGACAGACACCACTGCTGGTTCAGCAGGATGTCTTTTTTTTATTTTTATGTTTTGTTTATTTTTTCTTATCCTCTCTGTAGCTGAGAAACAGGGGTGAGGCTATCCCGATTTTTTTCCCCCTTTTCAGACGGGCATACAGTGTCAACCAAACATGCGCCGTTGTTTCCTTCAAAAATGAAGAGGCACAAGAGAGCGCAACCTCCTCTGTCGCCCACCAGTCATAGGGTCGCCCTTTTTGCTCCCAACCATTGTCCCACCTCACCTGTAAATGGCACATGGAGTGGTCATCCCATCTGGTCCTCTGCCTTTGGGAGCTACCTATTACCTCCCCCTAACGCAACACGTGGGCATGTGGTGCGTCTTGTACATTTGTGGTGCATCTACTATTCACATGTGCTCATTTGATTATGCTCATCCAGTGGGTCTTAGTACAATGGCACTATTACTGCCCCACATGTATCACCGTCTCCCGGCCGCCGTTTTCTCTCAATTGCCTACTGCCCTTTTTTGCCCTCTTTTCCTGCGTTTTAGGAGGCGTGGTTACCTGCTCCGGTCCTGTCCAACGATTGTTGAATATTCAACACATGAATGCTGGCATCCTATCACAGCACAGAACGGACTGATCCACTTCTCCCCCTCACTGCTGTTCGGATCACAGCACCCAGGACCTCCTTCTAGGCACTACTATCGTACCACACTCCCTGAAAACGTGTAGGAGTTACTATTATGCATCCTTTTGTCCCTCAGGCCCCCTTCACAGACCTTGAACCAGTGTAACATTTCTGCAGGGAGTCATATACTTAGTAACCTCAGGTGCCATTGCACTCCTTATGGATGTATTAGTCTTGCCTTTTTACAGTATTTGAGTGCACTCCTAATCCTGTTTCCCCATCTTTTACAGTGGGACATGGTGCCTCTATACTGCCCTATCAATAATCAGAGAAGAATACTTCCGACTGGTTCCTTATGTAACTTACTATGTTTGCTCCATATGTGGCCAAAAGTTTTCATGGGGACAACTAACTCCTCTGTCTCACGCCTGGCCAAGATTACTACTATTCCAATTGCGGACGTTCGACAGACCTTGGAACTGCCGCATATTCCTTCTCTAGGTTCTCCTTTTGAAGCTACTGGCTCAGTCTTGAGACAGATTTTTTCTTCAACGTTGTACAGCAGAGCCTCCGTTGACTGGATTTGCCAACTCTGTTATGGCATTCTCTCTGGGGTACCCACTGAAGAATTAGTTGATCTCTCTCATCAGCTGTCTAGTGCCACCAAGTATCTGTGCAAAGGCACCCTGGGTGCAGGTCACGTGCCTCGGCTTTGACCATTGCTGCCATCTGGTCCGCCTGTACGAAATAATTTTGAAAGCGACATGTAGAAAGATAACTCACCTGCCTCAAACTAAGGATTGTCATGCTGCAACCCTTAGGAAACCGGGACTTTTGCAGATACCTTGGTCCACGAGCATCCAGGCAGCTGTTCTATCAGGACTCCAAGAACAAGTCCTCCTTCAAGCCACATCCTTCTTGGGGTGCCCATCCTCCGGCTACTAAACCTAGAGAGGCTAAGACCAATTTGGTTAAAAGGTGCGCTCTCACTTGAGTCTTGGGTGGGGGACAGGCTCTTGCTTTTCAAGGATGTCTGGCTCTCTTACATCTCCGATGCCTGGGTGCGGGAATTAGTCTCCTAAGGATACAAGATGAGTTTGTAATCCCACCACTCAACAGATTCTTCCAGTCCACGCCTCCTCCATTGCCTGCCACAGCAGCCACCTTCCTTCAGGCAATAGGCTCACTCTTGAGTCAAGGAGTGATCATCTCTGTTCCTCATGATCAGGAGTTTTGTGACTCCAATTGTTACCAAAAAGGATGAATCGGTTCGCTCCACCCTGGACCTCGAACATTCAAATGCCAATGTCAAGGTACGTCACTTCCGCATGGAATTTCTCCGCTTAGTCATTATCTACTTTGCTCTGGAATTACTTCCTCCAGAAGTTGTCCACCCTCCAACAGAAAATATGCTCTCTGCAGAGTGGAATCCCCAACATTTTTCAATTTTTTTGCATGAGGGTTCTGAGCACAGTGGTGACTTCCATCAAAGCCATTCTGTTTGGCCAGTTTTATACTCCTCTGCGTCAAAGAGCGATCCCCTTCTGGTGCAACAACTCTCTGGATTCACTGGACCGCCGAATCCATCTTCCCGTGCCCGTTGTGCACCTGATATCCAGGCAAAAGCTGATTTTTTTTTTTTCACTCCAAGCTTAGTTACATAATTTTAACACAGATGAACCCTCCAATGGATACCAGTGTTAAAATATGTAGAATAGAACTGTAGAAATATGTTGGCACTTATACATTAAAAAAACTAACATTTTTCGTGTTCTTCATAGTAATCAGTCCAAATCCAGCTTTCATTTTTCCTGAGATGGTTTAAAATCTTTCTTATTCTGGGTGTAATTTAGCTGTCACATGACTGAGTGCACATTGTAACTGATGTCTGGGTAGCGGAAATATTTCCTGGTGTTAAAATAACAGCCACTAATTTCTGCAATGTAGAATTCATACTTTAACAATGAATATAGGAAGTTGTTCTTCTGTACAGTCCTCACAATGTGCAGTTAGAGAATGCTTATTATAACTATACTCCAGAAAGAAGAAAACTTTCTCTCTAACCATTCTTTTAAAGAGTTTTCTTCTGAATAAGGACTGTTAGGAAATGCTCCCTGGGAAAAATATGCCAAAGGCCTTTTTCACATTGGCATAATGGCTTCTGTTTTTAAAGGATCCTTTATCCCCAATTGAATTGGGACATTATCGGTTCTTCAGGTTTCATATTTTATCTCGATAGAATATTGCAGCATGTTTTGTTACTCAGACACTCAAAAATCTATGGAAACTTGATGGAAAAGAACTAACGCAAGTGGCAACCGATCCTAAAATTCTACTTGCCTTTTTTTCTTGATCTCCATTAGGAGAATCCGTTGTCTGGCTTAGAAAACATATTTTTATATACCATATTAGAGACTGCTGAGTAAAAACGGAGTGGTCCTCTGTTCAGTATCTAAGTCAAGGGTGGTTACAAAGAGCGTCTCTTTCTCAGGAGGACCTGTCCTGTCCTGCATTACACACACGACCCATTGATTTGAACGGGCGCTGCGTAATGCTTAATTTCTCCTGTGGTGGTGCTGCAGGGAAATTGAACACTTATGAACAGGTTTCCCCACCGATCACTGGGGGTTCCACTATGGAAAACTTTGTGATCACCTAATTGTCAAGGAATGTTTCTAACAACTAGGGATTGTCCCAAAGCGGTGACTTAGATACCCGTCTATAATGGTTGTACGAGTCTTGTTTTAAAGAGGCTCTGTCACCACATTATAAGTGCCCTATCTTGTACATAATGTGATCGGCGCTGTAATGTAGATTACAGCAGTGTTTTTTATTTAGAAAAACGATCATTTGACGGTTTTATTACCTATATTAGCTTTAAGCTAATGACTTTCTTAATGGACAACTGGGCTTGTTTTACTTTTTGACCAAGTGGGCATTGTGGAGAGAAGTGTATGACGCTGACCAATCCGTGACCAATCAGCGTCATACACTTCTCCCCATTCATTTACACAGCACATAGTAATCTTACTAGATCACTATGTGCAGCCACATACACACACACATTAACGTTACTGAAGTGTCCTGACAATGAATAGAGATCACTACCAGCCAGGACGGGATGTCTATTCAGAATCCTGACACTTTGCTAATGTTTGTGTGAGATTTACAGCAAGGCAATCGTAATCTCGCGAGATTACACTGTAAACTGTCATTTAAAATGGGATTACGCTTGCCTTGCTGTAAATCTCACACAAACGTTAGCGAAGTCTCATGATTCTGAATAGCATCACGTCCTGGCTGGTAGTGATGTATATTCATTGTCAGGACACTCGAGTAACGTTCGTGTGTGTGTGTGTGTATGTGGCTGCACATAGTCATAGAGTAAGATTACTGTGTGCTGTGTAAATTAATGGGGAGAAGTGTATGACACTGATTGGTCAGCGTCATACACTTCTCTGACCAACTTGGTCAGAAAGTAAAACACGCCCAGTTGTCTATTAAGAAAGTCATTAGCATAAAGCTAAAATAGGTCATAACTCCGTCAAAAATGATAGTTTTTCAAAATAAAAAACACTGCTGTAATCTACATTACAGAGCCGATCACATTATGTACAAGATAGGGCATTTATAATGTGGTGACAGAGCCTCTTTAAGCTTCTTCAGATTTATTACTTCCCTGATATTGCTTTTGTTGCAGCATGCAAAATTGGGGGTCCTGCAGTCATTGGGATTATTGATCATACATTTAATCCCATACTAAGCATTATAAAAGCAGTGTAAGCTTATATGTATACTCTTTCAGCGATTTTGTCACCTCAGTGTTTCTCTTGATCAGTGATTTTGATGATCTCCGTTATTTTGTAGTGGTCTATTGCTATTTGTGGTATGAGCATACGCTAAGAACTTGTCTGTATGAGTACATGGAATCATTTGAGTGTTCATATACTTTTGTTAAAGTGGGTAATTTGGGTCTCCATTGGATGTATCTTACAACATGGGTACTATAGCTATGCAGAGGGTACAGACCTGCTTTGGCTGGAACTGTTTACTTTGGGTCAAGCCTGTAATTATTGACCGCTTGTTTAATCGCAACAAGTTGGCTAGTAGCAGATCTACATTATTAAATGTGGAGTAAAAAAATTATAAAAATGAATACTTTTTCTTGGCATTTGCAGTCATGCTGTATATCCAGTTACAGCTTTTATAGGCATGTTTGTACCTTGACTCTTCTCATCATAAATTAAGAATATCTACGCATAAATAAGAATTTCCAGAGATCATATTAATGACCTAGCATTTTTAAGAGCACTTAATATATGTTAAAAGTTAACCAGTCATGTAATATCCAAATATAGATGTTTTCCACAGCTGCACTTATTGGCTTCTTTCAGTCCCCCATAAAATCTCACTTTGTTTCCGCTTTTCTACATGAGTTAGAAACCTAGTTAATTTCACAGTGTGTTCTTTATTGACTGCGCTGTTTAACTTAGTTTTTTTTCTCTCCGCCATATGTTAGTGATTCATAGCCTAAAGATTTTCCATGTCAGTCTTGCATAGTCAGAACTGGCTAGCCCTTGCTTTTCACTTGCTGTGGTTTTTAGAAATTATAAATAGCATCTATGAATCAAGGCAGGCAGAGTGATGTAGAAGAACAGGAAATGTCTTGTTTGATGGTTCCCTACTCATGCTATAAATATAGTTTAGAAAAGTTAATGTATTAGCTGCTAAATGCAGGATGGTCTCATCCTAATAGATACTTGGGTAACATGCCAGTGCTCTAGACCCTGGTGTCAGCAGTTTACGGTTACGAAAAGGTTGGCGTTCCAAGCACTTCATGGGTCTTTCCTTACTGTTGTTTTTTTTTTGCAAATTGTCAAAAGTCTTTTCAGGATATAACATTGCGACAAATGTCACACTTGAGTAGGTTTGTGGTAAGGGTGGAACATAAAGTAAGAAAAGATCTGTGCGCATCAAATGACATTGAAAACGTACTACATTGACTTATAGAGGATGTTGTCGAATAAAAAAAACATGTCTGCTTTCTTCCAGAAACAGCACCACATATGTCCACAGGTTGTGTATGTTATTGTAGATCAACCCAAATCGATTCATTGGAGCAGAGCTGCAATGGACAGGTGTAGCACTCTTTTTGGAAGAAAGCTGCCATGTTTTTCTAATCCTGCACAACCCCTTATATAATCATGATTAATAGCCAATGTCTATAAGCTATTGATTCCTAAGGCCTCATGCACACGACTATATTGGATTTGCGGTCCGCAAAACTATGGGTCCATTGCTGTCCATCACACCACAAAAACCTTTGTTGTGCATCCGTGTGTCATCAGGACTCACGGGTCCACAACAATTCACCAGTATTGGTGAATCTGCAATAACGGACCGTAAAATGACATGTCCTGAGATTTTGCGGTCCGGATTTACCACGGTCGTGTGCATGGGGCCATAGAAATGAATGGGTCCGCAATTTATCCACAAAAATGCATATAAATTGCGGCCGCAATTTTACTGTCGTGCGCATGGAGGCTAACTGTTAGCTGTCACATGTAATCATGTTTTCAGTACGAGACAGTTGTCCTGCAGCGAGGCAGGGACTCCTAGCGTCGTACATAACTATGATGCTAGGAGCCCGGCTCCCTGCACTGTGTTCAGTCCGGTACTTGCGGCCGAAATACGTCCGTCAACTACGGACGTAATGCCCTCGTGTGAACATACCCTCAGGGTTTTTTCTGTTGTCAAGCATGTGGACTGTTTCCAATGACAACCAGCAGAATTGTGAATTCATCACAGAACTATAATACAAGCCAAGCTATTTGGCATCGGTGCAAGCTAAATAATGCAGTTCATTTACAAAGTGATGTGGAAGAGAAGTCCACTTCTCAAGCAATTAAAGCAGAATCCTTTATTGTAAAATACCAGTGAAGCCCATATTACAGATTAAAGTTGCAGGGATGCTAACACGTTTCGGGAAACACTATTTCTAATAGTACTATTACACGGCCCGACATGGCTCCTATCACACGGAGCAATAATTGGATATGTATAAGGACGAGCACTCATTACGCCGATCGTTCGTCCATGTACGTTTTCATCATGTTGGCAGCACATCTCCCGATTACACAGGAAGATGTGCTTCCGACAACAATGCATAACCGATGTGATCAGCCGATGAATGAGCGTTTGCTCGTTCATCGGCTGATCATTGCCCTAATTACACAGAGCAGTGATCAGGAACGAGCGTTCATATGAACGTTCATTTGTCCGATTATTGTCTCATTTGTCCGATCAATAGGGATAGTAATGGCATACCCAGCTCAACAGCGTAACATTTTATATGTACAGATAACCAATCACAAGTGTGACAAATCTAAGGTCATTTGCAAATAATAATCACAGTAAAATACTTATCAAACTAGTTTACAAACTACCATACACAACAATAAAGATTAAAACAAAAATACAACAGATGCATCAAATACTGAATGTGATAAAAAAAAAAAAGATCACAAAGGTGTTTTAAGTCATCCGGGAAACGTGTGCAAAACAAATCTAAAGAAGCCTCCCTATGAACCCCTGCTCGCACTGCTTTGTACATTTACTGATGCTGCGGTCAATCGTGCATTGGTGCCCTTGAGACGCGATGCAGGATGCTGTGTTTCTATTGCAGCCAGGGGCCTAACAAAGGCTAACCAGGCCTGCCATGTATCTAAACCTATTAGGCCCTGTCCAAGGCAGGGCCTAATAGGATGCCTGTCAGTATAATACTGACAGGGATCAGGCACTGCACTACATAAGCAGTGCAGTGTATTATGTAAGCAAACACTGAATTCCATTGTCCAGTACCATAGAGGGACTAAACATTTTTTATAATAAAGGTACAGTTAGCAAAAAACAAACAACCTTTTCTTCCCTTGGAAAATGTTTTATTATGGGAAAAATGTAATATTACCACTTTTACTAGTTTTACAAAGCAAAAACTATTTGTTAAAAAAAAATAATTTGTTCTGTTTCACCACATTCTGAGAGGCATTTTTTGGTACATACGATTTTTCTGTCACTTTTTTATTTTTATTAAATTTTTTTTTTTTTATTATTTGGAGAAAAATGGGAAAAGTTTTTTTTTAACATTTTAATATTTTTTTACACTTCTGAAAATGTATCTAACTGTTTTTTTGTTTTTTTTTTACACATTTTATTAGCTCCCTAGGAGACTTGAACCAGCGATCATTCGATCGCTGGTACAATACACTAGTACAATACATGGTTGAGTTACGGAAACCGCGTAACTCGCTGAGCTACGCTGTTTCCGTAACTCCCACAGTAGTGAATGGCAGTTACAGAAGCAGCGTAGCATGCCATTCTGTTTCCGTATCTACTATTCAGTTCCATGGGAGTTACGGAAACAGCGTAGTTCAGCGAGTTACACTGTTTACGTAACTCAACCATGTACGCTGTTTTCGGAGCTGCCGAGTTCCGGAACCAGCGTAGCTCGCGGTGCTACGCTGTTAAAGTAACTCACATTCACTTCTATGGGTGTTACGGAAACAGCGTAGCTCAGCGAGCACTCGGCTACTTTCGTAATTCCCGACCACCTAACCAGGAAGTGGCTGGGAGATAGCGGAGCGAGTAAGCTAGAACGGGGTTTAGGGGGCCCCGTTCTAGAGATAGGTGCGGGTCCCAGAGGACCCGCATCTATCGGATATTTGACATATCCTGTGGATAGTTCATAAATGTTCTTCATGGGAAGACCCCTCTAAATGCCGCTATTGACCACGGCATTTAACTAGTTAAACAGCCAGGATCAGCGCCATCACTGTTCCTGACCGTTAGAGCAGTGTGTCGGCTATAAAACACAGCTGACACCTGCAATGTATGGAGCGGGCTCCGTGCATAAGCCCGTTCCAAACATCATCCTCTACCCGCACCATGATGTGCCGGCACATCATGGGTCAGGAAGGGTTTAAGTAAGAAGCGGTCAGGGGGCCCGGCACTACCGAGTCCCTTGACTGCCGACTATAAGACGCAGGGACTTTTTAGCAATATTTATTCTTGCTAAAAACTGCGTCTTATAGTCTGAAAAATACGGTAATTTGTATCACAATAATGACCCATACTATTCTCGTCCTGCATATAAAACAAACCATCATAAAGCTTTGTCGATGGAAAAATAAAAAAAGTTATAGCTCATGGAATACAGCAATACAAAAAAAATGTATTTTTAAAAAAAAAAAAAAAAAAAAAAAGCATTTTTAGTGTGCAAAAATAGTAAAACTATAAAAATGTGATTTTTGCCGTAACCATAACAATCCGCAGAATAAAGTTAATGTTTAATTTATACTGCACAGGGATTGCTGTAAAATTAAATTTTAAAAACATTGAGATTTGATGTGTAAATGATGATTATGGGAAAACCTGTTTAAGGCCCAAAATAGGCCGTGTCTTTAAGAGGTTAAGCAGGGTTCTCCTATAGTCTCTGTCCGAGGTTATCTGTATGTCTAAAATGGATGAGCTGGGTATCCTATGACTAAGAAACAGTGTTGCCTGAAACATCGGTGCTACTTTCATTTGTTCGGTGTGTTTTACGGCTATTCTACAATAAAGGATCTTGGCCTTCTCATATGAAGTCTTCCACGTGTTTCCAGCTGATCCCTTCTGCATGTACGTACACCTCGGTGAGCTAAATTAATCTGCATTTCTATTTACAAAGTTACTCAACTATTACTAATGGATTTTACGAACTTCATTCAGATGTATGGGACAGTCGATCTTTTCAATCCATTAGCTCTAAAAGCAGTTGACTGTAGGGAGAAAAAAAGGCATTTTTGTAATAAACCTATATTACTAAGTGCACTCATATGGCTGTGTCTTTTTCCAGTCTGTGTTATCCATATAATTCTTGTCAAAAACAGCGGTAGATCCCATCAGAGGAAATCCGGAAAACCCTATTAATCCAATTTTTATATAAATGCATTTAGGCAGAGAGGCTCTGAGAATGGAGTCACCTGTATGTGTGTATAAAGACATAGCGTACACATGCATATTATTATATAATTTATACATTTGTGCTTGGCAAATATTATTACTCTATTATGAAGGAAGACTAAAGTAGCAATGAAGAATCTTTTATTCCAGAGCTGGAGCCGCTGTTTTTACTCCATCGGACATTCTCCTGGTGTATGTCAGTTTTCTACATTCCCAACCAGCAATCTGTCATGATGGAATGAATAGCCCCACTCAACATTTCATAATCATACCTCTAGTATTTGCAGTCGATATGCAAACATACTATTTAGAAACCTGTCAAAGAATGCAAACAAATCTGTGTTTGAACACTGGATCACTTGGCTTCCAAGTTATGTACTCTCTTCACTCAAAGGAACACATTCACTTTTCTTTCTTATTTTATATAAACTTCCATTGTTTGATTTTACACTCTCTCCAGATATTTATTGTGGGATATTTGCTGGTATTTTCCAGTATTTCAGAGTTCTCTTTTTGGACATATAAACACCTGTCTTTAGTTATTCCCCCTCCCCACCCAAGGAGAACTGAACATTACAGTAAAATTCTCCTAATCAAGTTCCCATTAGTGTAAAATTCCGGGGACTCTGGCAAAAAATCATGTCCCAAATTATTAATTCGGCTTGATGTTTATATATTCCAAGTAGGGATGTCACGATACCAAAATTTGGACTTAGATACCGATACTTCGTTTAGTATTGCCATTTCGATACCAATTCGATACTTTGCCAACAGTAATAAAAAAAAGTTCTTCCGTTTTCTGATGTGAGGCGCGAGGTGTGATTAATTTTGAATGTGCCTCACATTAATAGTAATTAATCCCATCATGTTTCTCATAATGGGTTAATGTGTAAGGTACATGATACCTTAAGGTATGTGTAAGGTACATGATGGGGTTAATTACTATTAATGTGAGGCACATGGAGGTTAAATTCATCACACCTCGTGCCCCAAAAAAAGTGAAAGAAAGCAGTTTTAATTTTTTATTTTTACAGCGTACACATCATAAATGATGCAAAAAAATTGTTGTGAAGGTTATTACGGCCGCACCAATACCCAATATGTGTATATTTTATGTATTGAGACTTATTTTAATGTTTATTGTAAAAAAAGGTGTATGTGTATTTTTTTTAATTTATGTTTTTACTTTATTTTTAAACTTTAATGTACTGGCATATATCTATATGCCAGTACATTAGCCTGTGTACTGATAGTACACAGGCAGTTGTTAGGACATACCTAAGTATGCCCTAACAGGAAATATGGTAGGATAGCCCTGGGGTCCTTCAATGGGCTGTCTGCCCATATATGGTATGTCCCTCAATCGCGTCACAGGAATTCCAGTGATGCGATCCAAGGGGCATCCCCCACCCCCTTCTCACTTCCTCTTGAATGCTGCAGTCCGCTTTGATTGCAGAATTCAGGGGAATAGCGGCGGAGATTAGTGGTTTCTCTGATCTTCGCCGTTATAGAGCGGGGCTGCGGCTATGTAACGCACTCATTGCCCCACTCCTGACAATAAGTGCGCGCGCGGTCATTAGTGCAGCGCTGGCTGCATCGCATCATCCTGACAGGGCGCACATGTCAGGACTCGGGAGCGGGGCAATGACTATTACACAGCCACAGCCCCACTCTCATACATTCATGTGTTACAATGCTAAGCTGTGCGGCTGCACAGCTAAGTATCGAAATACATGAAATAACAGTATCAAACCGTTTGGGGATGCAAAGTATCGAAACCGTATCGAAGTTTCGATGCATCGTGCATCCCTAATTCCAAGGCATAAAAGTTCCTCCTGCCATTGTAATCCGAAATAGCTTTATATTCTTAAAGCTCACATTAACGAAAGGTGCGAGCCTACCAGACTGTACCTGAGAAACTGTGAAGGTTACTTGTCTTATCCTTCGGATAGGTTATCAGTAGCTGATGGGTCGGGGTCCGACTTTCGGGACCTCCGCTAATCAGCTGTTTTGAAGGGACCGCAACGCTCGTATGAGCACTACTTTCCCTTCATGTCTTCTTGAGCACTGTGAATGGTCGACATGCGTTGCGCGGCGATTCACAGGTATTGCAGACTTTTCTCTCATTCATTTCAATGGGAGGAAAGGCTGCAATACCTGGTAATCGCCGCTAAATGCATGTCGACCATTCACAGTGAGCAAGAAGAAATGAAGGGGAAGCAGCGCTTGTACAAGCGCTGCGGCCCCTTAAAAATAGCTGATCGGTGGGGGTCCCGGGAGTCGGACTCCGACCCATCAGCTATTGATGGCTTATCCTGAGGATACGCAACCAGTTTTTAGTGGCTGGAAAAACACTTTAACTATCATTCATTTTTCTTACCGTTATTTCTTTAATGGAAGAGTTTCAGCAGAACAGACCTTTTTGCTTTTTTTTTAATTTCTTAGGACATCTAACAGATGTCTTGGATTTCTCCCCTCCCCCTGATTTTAGCGCCGTTTATTTTGTGTTTATTTTGTGTTTATTGTCTTAGTTAGGAGTCCGCTGTATTCATGAAGAGAGCGCTCCCTCCGCCCTCTCAGCAGTGATTGACGGGCTGCTGTGTATCTGCATGCACAGCAGCCAGCCCTCAGTCTCTGCAGAGAGGGACGGGGAGCGCTACTGGGGGGTCCACTCATGAATACACTGGACTGGTAACTACTGTATGAGTCTGCTATATTATTTTATAGCTCCTATTATTCAAACTGCACATAGGGCAGCAAAATCTGAAGACATGCACTTGAATAGCCTCTGATATGGCATAGTAGGAGTAATTTAAGGGTTTGATTGTCACGTTGGGTGCGTGGACCCACTGGGCCGTACCGCCTTGACGGTATGGCAGCTGGCCAACAGGGCGCAGGTCACAGTATATAGTTAGTATAGTGTACCTGTGGCAGCTCGGACAGTAGCAATGACCGGCTCGGATGGGACACAGGCAGCACGCCACTTGACCAGGTAGCACAGGATACAGGAACGGGGAACACTGGGAACTGGGAAACACTAGGAGACCATTTGCTTAGACAAACTTGGGGTATGACAACAACGCTCAGGCATGGGAGGAAGGGGCTGAGCCTTTCTTATAGTCCAAGGTACTCATGGGCTAATTTTAACATTTAACTCCGGTGTGCGCGCTGGCCCTTTAAGAGCGGTCACGAGTGTGCGTGCGTACCCTACGGGACCTGGCCAAGGTAAGCGGAAGTGAGCACTGGTGTCTCCTGAGGAGGAGACTGAGGCCAGCGCTCGTAGACCCATGGCTGCGGCCGTCAGGAGGTGAGTGAACCCACGGCCATGGACATGACCGTATCCCCTCTCTTACGCCCCTTCTCTTGGGGCCAGAGCGGGAGAGAAACTTTTTCAGAAGGGTAGGAGCATTGAGGTTCTACTCTGGCTCCCAGGACCTCTCTTCAGGACCAAACCCCTTCCAATCCACCAAATAAAATGTTCTTCCTCTTACCCTCTTGGTGTCCAAGATCTCCTTAACCTCGAAGGTGTCTGTAGGACCGCTGGAGGCAACCGCAGCGCTAGGAGTCTTTGTATAGCGGTTCACAACCACCGGCTTCAGGAGGGAGACATGGAAGGAGTTGGGGATCTTGAGGGTAGGAGGCAGCCGAGGCTTGTAGGCGACCAGGTTGATCTGCTGTGGGATCTCGAAGGGTCCAAGGAACCTGGGAGCAAATTTGCATGATGGCACCCTCAGTCGGATATTCCTAGAGGACAGCCAGACCTTCGTGCCAGGGAGAAATTGAGGGGTTCTCTCCTCCTTGTGTCTGCCTTCCGTTTCATGCGGTCGACTGCCAGTAGGATGGAGGATCGAGTCTGCTGCCAGATCCGCAGGAAGTCCCCAAAAGCAGTGTCAGCTGCTGGTAACTCGGATGTATCAGGCACTGGGAGAGGAATTTGTGGGTGTTGGCCATAGACAATGAAGAACGGTGTATTCCTTGTGGACTCGCTGGTGTTATTATATGAGCATTCAGCCCACGGAAGCAGCTGCACCCCGTCATCATGTTGCTTGGAGATGAAGTGGCGTAGGTGGTTCTCTAAGATCTGATTGATCCTCTCGACCTGACCAATGGACTGAGGATGGTAGGCTGAGGAAAAGTCCAACTTCATATATAACAAAAAAAAAAGAAAAAATATTCAGAAACACCAAAGGCACTCTTGGGTTATAAGAAAATTATGAAAAAATACTTTATTGAAATCTAAATAAATTTTAGAATATTAATATATGAAAAGGGGGAAATGGACACAAAAATGTTAAAAAAATCTCCTGGCCAGGAAACAACCATATGTTCAATTATAAATTACCTCCTGTGCACTTGTTCTATAACTTGCAAGATAAATAACATATATGTATACATCTCCTTAAAAATAAGGTCAGTTGCATAAACAAGAAAAAAACGCTGGGTTGCGTTCACATTTGCGGTTTCCACATATATATAGATTCTTATCCTCAAGCTGGCAAGAATTCCTATTCAAAAGAATTAATAAAATTGTAAAGAAAGTTTTCCTTTATATAATAATTCTTATCGTAAGGGCATACCCATAGTATATAGAGCAAATGAATTTACGGCGTGTTTATTTTGCTCTTCCTTTTCGGATGTTGGATCTTGTTTTTTTAGTGATCAGGGGTAATTGATAGTCTTTTTCTAGACCTTTACGGTCAAAGTAAGTCCCTCCCGATCCCTAGGGTTATTTCAAGAGGCAGTTTCCCAGTTGTTTTTATACGGCAATTCCAACTCTTATTGCATATATAAATTTTTACCTCCAGTCATCCGGAGAACACCGGGAGGCCACGTGGTGGAGCAGCAGGTTTAGCAGGAGGCTCAGAAGGTTCTCACAAGGTGAGTTCCTGCTCATGTAGCAATATATTCCTTCATGTCTTTAAATTCGCCACGACTTCAAGCAACATAATCTTACTTTTCAGATGCACAGAGTTACTCCACGGTATACACGAAGAGGCATAAGATCCAAAGGACAAGAGCACACACCGCCAGGAAGGTAAGTTCGAAATTGTAAGATGTTATTTTCCATGTGGTGTCTCCAACACCGCTAGGGATTTGCAAGGTATGGTTTGACGTCACTACCTGCCGAGCTTGATTGAAACGGCTCTGAGGAAATCCCGATCAGGGATGAAACGCGTCAGCTGATCAATCAAGCTCGGCAGGTAGTGACGTCAAACCATGCCTTGCAAATCCCTAGTGGTTTTGAAGACACCACATGGAAAATAACATCTTACAATTCCGAACTTACCTTCCTGGCGGTGTGTGCTCTTGTCCTTTTGGATCTTATGCTTCTTCGTGTATACCGTGGAGTAACTCTGTGCATCTGAAAAGTAAGATTTATGTTGCAGGCTGAAGATGTGTTGGATGAAAAGGTTGGCCAGTTGAGGAGCAGAAGGAAGACCAGTCAGCGGAACGAAGTGGGCCATTTTCGAAAATCGATCCACCACCACCAAGTCAGTACTGCATCCAGCAGAGAGAGGCAGGTCAGTAATAAAGTCCATAGATATATGCTGCCGGGGAGCATCGGGCACAGGAGATTCTTGTGGTCCGTAAAAATCAGGATGGGATGAGCTCCACTCCTCCAGGGCCAATTTGATGGGCAGTAACTCCCGATCCCCAATTGAGTAGTTGCATTCTGTGGAAGAGAAGAGCTTAGAGAAATATCCACATACCATTGACTTGCCCTTGGAACCTCTCTGGAACAGGAGTGCACTAGCACCGACAGAGGAGACGTCCACCTCCAACGAGAAATGTCGAGAAACATCTGGATGATGGAGGATAGAGGCTGACGTGAAGGCACTCTTCAGGCTATTGAATGCGGACTCTGCCTTTAGAAGTTCACACCTTGGCGTTCATGCCCTTCTTGGTGGGGTTAGAGATAGAAGTCAGTGAGGAGAAGTTTGGATTGAACGGTCTGTAACAATTGGCGAATCCCAGGAAGCGCTGTATGGCCCTCAAGCCTTGAGGACGTGGCCATTCCAGGACGGACTTTACCTTCTCAGGATCCATCTTGAGAACTCGATTCGTGACATTGTAGCCCAGGAAGGGTAGAGCATCATTCTCAAACACGCACTTCCCCAACTTGGCGTACAGACGATTCTCCCTTAACCGCAGCAAAACTTGACGGACATGTCTCTGATGAGTCTCTGATCTGGAGAAAAAAATCAATTTGTCATCAAGATAGACCACTACACAAACATAGAGGTGGTCACGGAAAAAGTAATTAACGAACTCCTGGAAGACCGCGGGAGCATTACACAGACCGAAGGGCATTACTAGATACTCATAGTGTCCATAACGGGTGTTAAATGCAGTCTTCCATTCGTCACCCTGGCGTATCCGGATTAGATTGTAAGCCCCACACAGGTCTAGTTTTGAAAAAAATCTTGGCACCACATATACGATCAAATTGTTCTGAGATCAGTGGCAACAGATACTTATTTTTCACCGTGATCTGGTTGAGACCCCAGTAGACAATACAAGGACGCAGGGAACCATCCTTCTTCTTGACGAAGAAGAACCCGGCTCCTGCCGGGGAAGAAGACTTCTGTATGAAGCCCCTCTCCAAGTTCTCTTTAACATAGGCGGACATGGACAGAGTCTCTGGCAAGGAGAGAGGATATACCCTACCACGGTGAAGGAATGCACCAGGAATCAGCTCGATAGGACAGTCATACGCCCGATGTGGGGGCAGCATCTCCGCCTTCCTCTTGCTGAAGACATCTGAAAATGCAGCATAATGACCAGGCAATCCTGCCAATGACCGAGGCAGAGGAGGCTAAGCCGAACGAATCTGTACCAGGCAACGGTTGTGACACTCAGGACCCCACTGGAGAACCTCTCCAGAGTTCCAGTACAGGACTGGGGCATGTAGTCGGAGCCAAGGCAGTCCCAGCAGAACGGGGTTAACGGCCTTGGACAAGACAAAGAACGATAGAAGCTCGGAGTGGAGAGCTCCCACTTGGAGCCTCAGCAGCTTGGTCCCAGCTGTAACTGGGTCTGGCAGAGGTAGTCCATTTACCGATGCAACCATCAACGGCCTCTCCAGAGGGGTAGTGGGTAATTGGAGAAGGTCCACCAGGTCTCTACAAATGAAATTAGCAGCGGATCCAGAGTCCAGATACGCAGAGACCCGATGCGTTTTCTCGCCGGACACTATGGTCACGGGTATGGTCAATTTAGAAGGAAGTCCTTCTTTACCCAAGGTTGTCTCTCCTACCAACCCTAGGCTTTGCGGCTTTTGGGGACACAGATGCACAAGATGGCCTCCGAGGCCGCAATATAGACAGAGTCCCGAAGTGCGTCTGCGTTGTCTCTCCTGGGTAGATGGCTTAAACTGGTCCATCCTCACAGACTCCTTAGGAGGATCGACATCAGAGGACGGCAGGGGTTGCTGCAAAGTAGGGACCAGACTAGGGAGGACTCCCTCCCGACGGGCTTTTTGGAGCCGTTCTTGGATCTTTATATCAAGCCGGGCGGCCAGAAGGATGAGGTCATCCAGGGTAGACTGTAGATCTCGAGCGGCAAGCTCGTCCTTAATCTTAGGAGTCAGTCCCTGCCAGAATGTAGCCAGCAGGGCGTCATTGTTCCACAACAGTTCTCCCGCCAGAGTGCGGAAGTGGATGGCGTACTCTCCCACAGAGGTGTCTCCTAGGCGTAGGTTCAGCAAGGAGGCTGCTGCAGACGAGACTCGTCCAGGCTTCTCAAGCACTGTGCGAAATGTCCAGAGGAACCCCTGGAAGTCACGGGTCTCTGGTCCTTGTCTCTCCCAGATAGGATTCGCCCATGCAAGGGCCCTGCCAGTGAGGAGAGAGATGATGAAAGCGACCCTTGCGCCATCAGATGAAAATGCCCTTGCATACAGGGTGAAGTGGATCTGGCACTGGGTCAAAAATCCATGACCGATCCCTGCGTCTCCATCATAGTGGTCAGGAAGTGGCAAAGAAAATCGATGATCGACACTGCCAGGAGGTGTAGTAGGAGGAACGGCAGCTTGTGCCTCCTGCCGACGTGCGAGAATGTTCAAGGCAAGGAGGAGTTGGTCCTGTCGAGACCGGAGGTCCAGCATATCCGTCCGCATCTCTTGTGACGTCATCTTGGTATTGGATCGACCAGCATGGTCCATGGCCTTAGCGTACTGTCACGTTGGGTGTGTGGACCAACTGGGCCGTACCGCCTTGACGGTATGGCAGCTGTACAACAGGGCGCAGGTCACAGTCTATAGTTCGCATAGTGTACCTGTGGCTCGGACAGTAGCAATGACAGGCTTGGCTGGGACTTAGGCAGCAGGCAGACGTCAGGCGTGGTGTAGCAGGACAGGCGTGGAATACAGCACGACTACAGCTCAGCACGCCACTTGACCAAGTAGCACAGGATACAGGTACAGGAACAGGGAACACTGAACTGGGAAACACTAGGAGACCATTTGCTTAGATAAACTTAGGGTACAACAACAACGCTCAGGCTTATAGTCCAGTGTACTCATGGGCTAATTTTGACATGAGCTACGGGACCCGGCCAAAGTAAGTGGAAGTGAGGAGGAGACTGGGGCCAGCGCTCGCAGACCCATGGCTGCGGCCGTCAGGAGGTGAGTGAGCCTGACGGCCCGCGGCCATGGACATGACACTGATCTAAAAGGGGTTTTCCCAAAATAAATTTTTATCACCTATCCGCAGGATAGGTGATAAATATCTGGTGGGGGTCCAACCGCTGGGACCCCCAACAATCAGGAGAACAGGCTTACCTTGCCGTTTCTGGGAACCCCATAGGACTGGGGTAGTAGTGCACCTGCTCGGCCACTGCTCCAATAGAGCGGTGGCCGAGCATGAGCACTACTCCACCATTCCTATTGGTCTCCCAGGAATAGCAAGGTAAGCCGTTCTCCAGCGGTCGGTTCCCTGTCGATTTAGATATTTATCACCTATCCTGTGGATAGATGATCAATATTGATCATTGGAAATTTCCCTTTAATGTCTAAACTTGAAAAAATATAGTCAAATCATTTTTATACAGAAAAAAATGGTATTGGTTTTGCATTTCTAATGATTTATATGAAATTTAAGTGATTGGGGCTGTACACAGAACAATAATTGACATTGCTTTTTGGTCTGTTTGTGGGACGACTTGTAGTTTTTCGTAGCACCATTTATTTTGCCTTATAATGTACTAGGAAACTGGGAAAAAATTATTTGTGGGGTAGAAAATGAAAAAAACAGATTCATTCCTCCATGTTTTTTTGCGCGCCGTTTTTACGGAATTCACTGTGCAATTAAAACAACATGTTAACTTTATTCTGTGGGTCAATACGATTACGGCGATACCAAATATATATAGTTTTTTCTATATTTTACTACTTTTACAAGTAAAAACCGAAGTGTAAAAAAGAAAATTTATTTTGTGTCGTAAAATTCAGAGAGCCATAACTTTTTTCTTTTTCCATCGATTAAGTGGTATGAGGGCTTATTTTTTGTGGGATAAGCTGTAGTTCTTAATAATACCATTTTGGTGTACGTGCGACGGTTTGATCACTTTTTTATTTCATTTTTTGTGGGCGATTAGGTGACCAAAAAAAAGGACATTCTGGCGCTTACAATGTATTTCTTTTTTTACGGTGTTCACCATGCGGGTTAAATAATGATATATTGTAATAGTTCAGACTTTTACGGACGCGGCTATACCAATTCTGTTTATTTAATTTTTTTACTATGCTCTAGGGGGAAAAGGTTTTTTTTTTGAACTTTTAATATTTATTTTTTTATTTATATTTTTTAAACACAAAAATAAAACTTTATTTAAAGGGAATGTGTTGCCAGAAAAACATGTTTTTTTTTTAAAAATTAAACATTTAGTGTGGGGGTGATTAAACATTGTTCAAATTTTTTTTATTTTTTCACGAGTCAGGAAATATTATAAATTAATTCTAATTTATAATACTACCCATTTTTGGTCACTAGATGGAGCTATTCCCAAAATTGCAGCATTGCAACATTGGGTTAAAAGCCCTCGCTCTAGTGAGCTCTCGGCATCCCCCCCTCCTTTATCCTGGCTAGTGCCGGGATAAACGAGGGGTTTGAACGGTGTAACCTCCTACACTGTGTGTCGCCATTTTTTGAGCTAACACACAGTGTAGTAGGTTTACATACAGTAGTAAACACACACAAACACGAACATACATTGAAATCTCTTACCTGCTCCTGCCGCCGCGGCTCCCTCCGGCCCGTCCGCTCCGTTTGCTGCCGCTGGTCCAAGTGCACAAATCCGGAAGCCGCGACCGGAAGTAGTAATATTACTGTCCGGCCGCGACTTCCGGTCCACAGGAAAATGGCGCCGGACGGCGGCAATTTCGAATTGGACTGTGTGGGAGCGGCGCATGCGCAGTTCCCACACAGACGCCGTACACTGAAGTCAATGGGACGGGAGCCGTTCACAGTCCCTATGGGACTGTGGCTGCCGTATTCTATGTCTGTGTGTGTCGTTAATCGACACACACAGAAATGGAACAAAAAATGGCAGCCCCCATAGGGAAGAAAAAGTGTAAAAATAAGAAAAAGTAAAACACAAACACACAAATGAATATAAACGTTTTTAATAAAGCACTAACATCTTTAACATATAAAAAAATAATTTGTGATGACACTGTTCCTTTAACTCATTTTTACTTTTTTTTTTATTAGTCCCACTAGGGGACTTCAACCAGCGATCGTTAGATCACTTGCACGATGTACTGCAATACTAATGTATTGCAGTATATCGTGATTCTGATAGGCCTCTATTAAGCCCTGCCGGAGGCAGGGCTTAATAGGTGTACAACTATGGCGGACCAGGGGGTTTTCATTAGGCCCCCAGGCAGCCATAGCAACCATCGCCCCCCCTGCAATTGCAGTCTGGGCGGCGCGATGAGCTGTTGAGCGTGTCACCCCCCTCTTTTTAACTATTTTAAATGCTGCGGTCGCTATTGACCGCAGCATTTAATGAGTTAAACGAGCGGGATCGCGCTCGAGCGCCATGCCGCTCATTACTCTGAAGTGTCGGCTGTAACATACAGCCGACACCAGCATCGTATGGAACGAGTTCACTCCGTGAGCCCGCTCCATACTTCCCCCTACTTGGCTATGACGTAACTGTATGTCAGGAAGGGGTTAAATATGCAAATGAGGCTATACTAGACAAGTGGGCGTCAACAACAGTGATTCTCCTGAGGTGGTGCTACCTCACAGCATCTGACACTGTCCTATCAGCATGAAGCTGCTTCACACATTGTGAGAGTCTGAGGCTGGAGGGAAGGGGGAGCATTTAAAACAGCCATATCTCGGGCTGTGGACCACCTAGAAAAGTGGTGGCATATGAAAGATGAGATCCTAATCTTTCATATGACACCAGGTTCTCAGTTCTAGCTGTGAGACAACTTGAGTTATCACCAGTTTAAAAAACAGACGGGAATGAAAGCATTATACTATATGATCACACTGTGTTGCTGGGCTGGGAAGAGGAAAACTGTATAACGATTGGACAGCGTCATACAGAAAACATTACATCGCCCAGAGTGAAAAGAAAGTCACCTCCCATTTGGCTATTTTCAAATTCGCGTATTTAAAAAAAAAAATAATAATTGCTCATAACTTTGCAAATAATAAAGGTTTTTGAAAAAAATCACACTGTAGTTGTCAGCATCATAGCGCCTATTAGATTAGTTAGGAGATAGGGCATTAATAAGCTGGTGACAGATCCTCTTTAACCCCTTCCCTCTTTGGCCACTTTTGACCTTCCTGGCAGAGCCTCCTTTTTCAAATCTGACATGTTTCACTTTATGCGGTAGTTACTTCGGAATGCTTTTACCTATCCAAGCGATTCTGAGAATGTTTTCTCGTGACACATTGGACTTTATGTTGCTGTTAAAATTTGCTTGGTACATTCAGTATTTAATTGTGAAAAACACCAAAATTTAGTGAAACATTGCAAAAATTCCCATTTTTCCAATTTTAAAGAGGCTCGGTCACCACATTATAAGTGCCCTATCTCCTACATAAGGAGATGGGCACTATAATGTAGGTGACAGTAATGCTTTTTATTTTTTAAAAACGATCTCTTTTCACCACTTTAGTTGCTTAATGCCCAAGTGGTTGTATTTTTACTTTAGACCAATTGGGCGTTGTACAGGGGAGTGTATGACGCTGACCAATCAGCCTCATGTACTCCTCTTCATTCATTTACTCAGCGCATAGGGATCCTGCTAGATCCTTATGTGCTGTCTTATACTAACGCATTAACAATACTGAAGTGTTTAGACAGTGAATAGACATTCCACGGGATGTCTATTCACAATCTCTGCACTTCGTTACTGTTTCTATGGTAGTTACAGAAGAAACCGTCCACATTTGCAAAGCCCCTGAGGGACCAAAACGGTGAAAACACCCAAAAAGTAACTCCATGTAGGAAACTACACCCCTTGAGGAATTAATCTAGGGTTATAGTGAGCGTTTTGACCCCACAGGTGTTTCATAGACTTTATTAGAATTGGGCAGTGAAAATAAAAACAATCCTTTTTCTTCAATTAGACGTAGCTTTAGCTCAAAACTTTTCATTTTCTCAAAAAATGAAAAAAAAAAACCCAACATTTGTAAAGAATCTTCTCTGGAGTACGGAAATACCCCATATGTGGTCATAAACTGCTGTTTGGGCACTAGGCAAGGATCAGAAGAGAAGGAGCGCCATTTGGCTTTTAGAGTGCAGATTTTGCTGGATTGGTTTCTGGTCTCTATGTTGCATTTGCAATGCCCCTGTGGGACCAAAACAGTGGCAACCCCCCAGAAGTGACCCCATTTTGGAAACTAAAGCATGCATGTTCACCCCGCAGGTGTTTTGCAGAAATTAGTGTGCACTCGATGTTGCAGCGTGAAAATGGGATTTTTTTCCAAAGATATGCCAATATGTGGTGCCCAGCTTGTGCCACCATAACAAGACCGCTCTCTAATTGTTATGCTGTGTTTCCCAGTTTTAGAATCGCCCTACATGGAGCCGTAATCTTTTGCTTGGACATTCGACAGGGCTCAGGAGTGAAAGAGTGCCATGCGAAGTTGAAGCCTAATTTGGCAATTTACAAAGTATTGGTTCACAATTGCAGGGCTCTGATGTGAAATAATAAAATAAAACCCTGAGAAGTGACCCCATTTTGGAAACTACACCCCTCAAGGCATTTATTAAGGGGTGTAGTGAGGATTTTCAGCCACAGGTCTTTTCCATAAATGATTGCGCTGCAGATTGCGCATAGTAAAAATTTAAATTTCTTCCCAGATATGCCAATTCAGTGGCAAATATGTCATGCCCAGCTTATGCCACTGGAGACACACACCCCAAAAATTCTCACGGGTATGGCGATGCCATATATGTGGAAGTAAACGGCTGTTTGGACACACTGTAGGGCTCAGAAGGGAGGGAGCGCCATTTGGCTTTTGAAGCGTAGACTTTGCTTGGTAGAAGTTTTGTTTGGAGTTTTACTAGTATTTCAGTTTATATTGTTGAGGTACATGTAACCCGGGCAGAGTGCATCAGGGGCATAGTCAGGTGGTATTATAATGGGGTAAAAAAAAAACAATAAAATAATCCATAGATGTGTATTACGCTGTGGAGCAATCCTTAATGCACAGGCCGGTGTCGCACTGATAAATTATGTTCTTCCTCTCCGCACCTTTGCAGTTTGGGGAATTTTGCTAGGAAGTGTTGTGCTGGTATAATGCGGGTACACTTGCCTTCAGCAGATATGTTTGGGCCTTACCCTTCCTGGTTTCCTAATTTTAAGGCCTCGATAAATTGCCTTTTGAAACAGAAGCAATGTTCCCATCAGGCCTGCACAACCACCTATTTTTATTTCCTGACTTATTGGAGCCTTAACTAATTTTATTTTTTCATAGACGTAGTGGTATGAGGGCTGTTTTTTTGCGGGATGAGCTGTAGTTATTATTGGTACCATTTTGGGGTACATGCGACTCTTTGATCACTTTTTATCCTGTTTTTTTGGGAGGCAAGGTGACCAGAAAACAGCAATTCTGGCATAGTTTTTTAGTTTCTTTTTATACAGCGTTCATCAAGCGTTCTAAATTACATGTTAACTTTATTCTGTGGGTCAGTACGATTCCGGCGATTTATGTTTTACAACATTTTGCACAAAATTAGTTTTGTAAAAAGAATGTGTTTTTTCTGTCGCCATGTTGTGAGATCCGTAAGAGACGGTGAAGTATGAGGGCTTGTTTTTTGCAAGACGAGCCGTAGTTTTTATAGGTACCATCTTTGGATACATGTGACTTTTTTTTATTACTTTTTATTTAAATTTTTCTAGGGCAAAGTGACCAAAAAACAGAAATACTGGCATTGTTTTTTACGGGGTTTTTTTTACGCCGTTCACCGCGTGGAATAAATAACATAATACTTTTATAGTTTAGGCTATTACGGTTACAGCGATACCAAATATGTATGGTTTTATTTTATTTTTTTCAATAATAAAGGACATGATAAGGTAAAAAGGGCGTTTGTGTTTTATTTTATTACTTGAAACTTTTATTATATTTTTTACAACTTTTTTGTTTTCACTTTTTTTTACACTTTTCTTTAGTCCCACTAGGGGACTTGAAAGTCCAACTGGCAGATTTTTTTTTTTCTAATACATTGCACTACCTATGTAGTGCAATGTATTAGATCTGTCAGTCATTCACTTACAGCAAGCCGATTGGCTTCCGTAATGGCAGAGCAGGAGGCCATTGTTAGGTCTCCTGTCGCCATAGTAGCAGTCCGCAGCCCTGATTGCATGGCAAGCCTGACGATCTGCTGACATCCACTAAGGGGTTAGTGGCAGGGATAGGAGCTAGCTCAGATTCCTGCCTTTACTGGTGGATGTTGGCTTTAACATACAGCTGATATCCACTACTGATGACGCCGGCTCAGCTCCTGAGCCGGCGCCATCTTGCCGACGGCAACGGAAGCCTTTTAGGCTGGAAGTTTTCTGTGCTAGCAGACCGGGAGGCCACTATTCGCCACCGATACCGATTTCGTTGCTGGGGTGACGATGAGCTGCAAACACCTTAAATGCAGAGATTGCTTTTGACGGCTGCATTTAAGGGGTTAAGGGCGGGGATCGAAGCTTTCTTTGGGCACTGCCATTACAGCAGGGTGTCAGCTGTAAGATACAGCTGACATCCAGGGATGATGGCACCGACTCCGCTTCTGAGCCGGTGCCATTGATTTGTCGGAAGTATACGATATTTTGCGGGAAGCACTGGCTTTCCATGACTTATTCTTATGACAAATGTCGGGAAGTGGTTAAGATGCACAAGGTTGTACTGTTTACTTGTTATTTGCTCTATCAGCATCCTGAAAAAAACACATCGCTGAAATTTGACACATTCATTTTAAAATTCTGTCAGTTACCATGTCCTTACAAACACTGCCACATATATATATATATATATATATATATATATATATTTTTTTTTTTAATGACTGGGATTATGGTCTGGTTGTAGTCTGTTGCTTGAATGACTACTGTCAACATTTTAAGTGACTTAGTACACTTTAGAGACATGTAAGTAATACTTCCAATCCGTGTGATAGCCGTTATATCTCAGCACAGCTATCAGTAGATTCTGTTCACTGTCTACAGTACGTCAATGTCGACATCCTAAATAGCTTGAATAGTTACGAATATGTGTGAACCTTGATATACAGTAGATGTTGATTCAAAGCCACACAAATTGTCCATGACCGCATTGCACCCGACCAGGATCTCAGTTCAAGATTTCAGCCCGTAATAAGGGATTATATAAGTAAGATATTAAAAATATGTTTTCATAAATTAATAATATACTCCTGTTGAATTACTCCTTTTTATGACCAGCATTGATTGAATTACAGTTCAAGGTAGCTGTGGGCAAATCTCATTTCTTGCAGCTTTTCTAAAGATTATCTGCAGACGCAAGCTGTTTTTTGACCGACTGTATCTACTGCACAGAGCAATAACGACTATTCTGCTATATCGTCTGATCACTCCTGCTCATAAAGGTGACAATCCTGATAGTAAGCACATATTAGAGAATTACTGTACGTGCAGTGCCCTTATAAACATGCTTGGGTTCACCAAAGGTTAAAGTCCTCACACAATGCCCCCTCCCTTATTCTGGCTAGTGCCAGGAGAAGGAGGGGTTTCAATCTTCAAACCTCCTACACTGTGTGCCGCCATTTTCTGAGCGACTTCACAGTGTAGGAGGATTACAGGCAGTATAACACGAACATACACACACATCACATACACGAACATAAATTACCTGCTCCTGCCACCTCCGCTCCTATTCCTTGCGCCTTCGCTTCCTTGAACATATGGCCGGAAGCCGCGGCCGGAAGTCGTCATCTTACTGTCCGGCAGCGGCTTCCAGTCCACAAGAAAATGGCGCCGAATTTCGCTCTGCGAACGAGCTTCCTTTTGGTCTGTGTGGGAGCGGCGCATGCGCCGTTCCCACACAGACGGCATACACTGCAGAGAATGGAACGGCTCCCGTTTGCATTCTCTATGGGGTTTTATGTGCCGTATTCCATCTCTGTATGTGTTGTTAATCGACACATACAGAGATGAAAAAATATGGAAGCCCCCATAGAGAAGTAAAAGTAAGTACAAAGTAAAAAGTAGAACACGAGAACACAAATAAATAAAATGTATGTTAATATCATATTAAAAGCAATATGATAAAAAAAAATCATGACACCTTCCCTTTTAGTATAAACTCTTAGTACTCTACAGAATTTTTTCCAGGTTCTATGTTGTTACTTTTATTTCTGTACATCTTATAAGGCAAATAGAATAAAATACAATGTGCCAGACTCTCTTAAGAAATGGATGTTCAGAACAGACTTTAACCTCGTGAACAAACGTAGCTGAGTAGGTGAAAATTTGGACGGAGAGCTAACTTTCCTGGACAGTCGTGTTGGCCCATTGGAAAACTGGGAAACTTTACTGTTACAAGGAAACACTGGAGAAGGGCCAGCATTACAAGCGCTCACATCTATGTGTTTTGAACTGTAATATAAAGGGCTTACACACTAACGCAAGCAGCAAATATGTTTTTACTTAACTGTAAAGAAGTATTTTCATAATTTCTTTACTGTGAAGTTGGCATCTAGCACTATTTATGTTTCATCCATGGCTGGCAGAACATCTTGAAAGCTCTGACACAGGTTGCTGTTCTTTTCCTAAACCTGCCATTTCTAAACCGGACTAGCAATTATTGAAACATGATTTCATCTGCAAATACAGTTATGAGTATCCATGTGGTGTGTCACTTTAACTCATTTGGACGGCACTTTGTTTTACAAGTGGAATTTATTGCGAGAGTTTACTTCTTAGGTTCACCTCTGGTGAACTTGCGTTAGTATATTAGGTTATTACATTTACAGTAGTTCTCTAATCTGTGGTATACATACCTTAAGACTCTCCCGGAGAAGATAACTCTAGCTAATGTAAGCCCTATTATATGATCATGCACAGGGCTCTTAGGCCCCATGCACATGAACGTGCTTTTGCGGCCGCAATTCCCCCGAAAATCCACGGGAGAATTGCGGCCCCATTCATTCCTATGGGGCCATGCACACGACTATGGTTTCCACGGTCCGTGCATGGCCCAGGAGCCCAGACTGCAGAAAGAATGGGCAGGTCTTATTATGGCCGTGTTCTGCGGTCCAGGCTCATAGCAAATAATGGTGGCGGCAATGAGCACGGCCCGCCATTTGCGGGCGGCTTGCGAGTGACACTCCGCCCCGGCCGACCCGAAAATCACGGTCGGTGGCTACGGTCGTGTGCATGAGGCTTTGCTCTCCTGCCCCATGACAGTAGGATGTGATGGTAGCATCAGCCTGATGTTTTATGCTTTTAGGTCCCTTCTGCTCTATGTAATCCCTGTATCTAATATACTTTAGTTACCAGAATAAATTCCTTGTGGTAGTGATCTGATAATAGAGCAAGTAAGACCGGAGGAAATTTAATTTCCTGCAACTTCCCTGAAGTCTGCCATCTTTTGCCTGCTGTTCCATAGACAGAATACAGGCTGCCATAAATGGGGACCTGCATACTGCACAGGGCAGAGGTCGAAAATTTGAGCTGCTCTACTCCATGATCATTTCCGTCCTGATAATAAAGATAGTCATTCTGATAATGGAAGTACAGTATATTGGAGACCTTTTTTCAAAACAAACCCGCTCATAAACTGAAGGTAAACTTAGCCTTTAAAAAGGGTACCTACTGTACAATGACGGGCTGTAAATGTCATTTTTGTTTTCTTTGTGGGTGAACTGTTAATTATAATAGAAGCCGTATTTACATTAGATTAGACTCACCCGCTCGGCCTTTTTTCGGAAGACTTGAAAAGTATATTGGCAGCGGACGTGCAGCCCATCATTGGTTGTACAAGCTAATGACTACTTTGTCAAGGGACTTTGTAATCGCATTGAGGGTAAGCTAGCATCCCACTCTTCCTGGTTGTCCAGCTCTGGACACTATGAAGCTTCTCTCTTGCTTTTGAGTGGCCTAGGAATTTCAATGTGATGAAATAGAATGGGAAATAGGTATCAATAGTCGTTTTTATTTGACACATTTTGTTTTTGTTCTCATGAATTCCTAATCAAAATAAAAAATAGCACAGGTAAGGCCCTGTTCACACAGAGTATTTTGACTGGCCGAAAATGCCTCCCATTGAATTCAATATGAGCCGGAGGTGTTTTTTTTCCCGCGAGCGGAAAAACCGTCTCGTGGGAAAAAGAAGTGACATGCCCTATCTTCGGGCGTTTACGTCTCTGACCTCCCATTGTCATCAGAGGGAGGCAGAGAAAGCGTATTTCGCTGCATTTTTTTTTGCCCGTGGCGCTCAATGGCCGCAGGCGTAAAACGCAGTGAAAAATGCGGCAAACGGCGTGCAGGCAGATCAAAATCTGCCTCAAAATCCCAAACGGAATTTTGAGGCAGAATATTCTGCCTGCAAAAAACTCTGTGAACATAGCCTTAACCTGCAATAAAATAACAAAGTTATATAGGGAATTATGTAGGAAACCTGGTAAAACTGCCGTTTCCCATTGTGATTTATTGTGCAGGAGTTGAGACTCCTTAGTGCAACCCTCCAGTTGAAGGTTTACTTTTCATCAGCTGTCAGGGACATCGTAGCTGTATTCAGCCCTGACATTTTATTTTGTTACTATAGTGATCGTATTGGCAATGGATGTCCCCAATAGTTTGGTGACTTTAGCGGTGAATATGGGAAAGCAGTATTCTGAAACCACCTCCAGAGACTGTGCTGATACCTAGGGCCTTATTCACACCAACGTATTTCTCATCTGTGTGCTGTCCATTTTAAAAACAGTCAAAACATTGATCCATACAAGTCAGTTGGGCTATTCACACAACTGTTTTCTTTTTAGCAGGGCATGTGTCCATTGTGAGAAACTCACAGCATGTCCTATTCTAGTCTGTTTATGTGGACCAGACTCGTCCATTGAAGTCTATAGGTGCTTAAAGAAACCTATCAGTTGCTAGTGAAATGCAGGAAAAAAAAAGTCAAACAAGGAAGTTACTTTCTGTAACAATTCCTCACGGTCTTCAAGATCTCTGCTGGTGTCATTCAATAGGAACATTCATTGCCTACTTCCACTGGATAAAATTCTGTCCATGGTCATGTGATAGACACACAGGTGCTGGGATTGTTAGAGCTCTGATAATCGTACTGTGACTATAACGAGCCATGCACCGGTGTACATCACATGACCATGGACAGAATTTTATCCACATGAATTAAACAATGAATGTTCCTACTGAATGAGAAGCAGAGATTTTGAAAATCGTGAGAAGCATAAAATTGTACAATAATATCTGAATTTGCTGAAATGGACAACCCCTTTAATAATTTGAGAGAGCTGTGGTTTTCTATTAAGTTTGTCAGAGGGTGACACTGCCATGTCAACACAGACTCCTGTAAACCACATAATGGCTGATGGCATATATTAATATATGCCACCAACACTTTCACTCCAAGTGGTTTGGTACAGTTATGATAAGAGTCCGTCAGGAAAGAGTGGTTTTCTTTAAGTAGTGTAACCTTTAAAATTCAGTTTAAACCCTAAAAAGAGACAACAAAAAAACACATAAAAATAAATGTACAGATGGTATGTAGTCCGGCTGAAAGTCAAGACAATTTAAATAAGTTTAAAAAGGCCAGGTCTAGACCTTTCAGTGAATTATTAATTTAGACATTTGGCCTCTGACCTCCCAGGCTGCTAAATGCAAAGATTTCCGCTCGTACTGATATGTCACATTTTGCGTATACTCTTTTTTTCTTTTCATCTATAGATGAAAGTAAATCTTATTTAGGCTACAAATATTAATTTGAAATATAATGAGAATATTTTTTAATTTTCGTACAATTGTATACAAAACAAATACCTCAAATTTTGTATGTTGCTCTACTGAATTAAATGTTTATCTGGATTCCCCATGTTGTTGCCTGCACTACTCCTCTTACATATGTGTATAAGCAATTGTATGCACTCTGATCAATCGTTCTATTCCATAGCTCTACGACTAATTGGCAAATACTGTAGGAGCATGACAATTACAAAAATTATTCATTATGTCAATAAAAATTGTGAAATGAAAAGAATAATAGCTTTCTACCAATGGGACTGCAACAGCAATGGGGCTATCTGAGAAAATCTATTCAGTCCTTTTCCGATCTTTGTGAAATTTGATGATTGATATATTCTCTACTCTAAAGAACATTAAAGGGGTTATGCGGGGGCCAAAAATTGCATTGCAGTAATATATTTATGTGAAACGACGTAACTTACTAATGTACCTTAATTTATGTTTCTGTACTAAATTATGCAGTTCAAACCTTGTGAATTGTTCCTGGAGCTTTTCTAATAATGATGACGCTCAGACACGGCCCCGCATGACTGAGGGCTTGTTTCATGTGCTGTTCGTGAACATGACCGCAAGGGGCTGTCACATTGCCTATTGCTTGAATCCCGAGCAGAGCATCAGCTAGCGCTTTGCTCGGGACTCCAGCACTGCTCCGGACGTCCATATTTGGCAATTCAGGGGTTTCCTATTGCTGGAGTTCCCGAGCAGAGCATCATCTGATTCTCTTCCTGGGGACTCCAGCACTTCTGCCCACTTCACTGTCCTTATATGGACAGTGGCATCGGCAGCAGTACTGGAGTCCCGAGGAGAGCATCAGCTGATTCTCTGCCCGGGTACTCCAGCCCTGCTCCCGACGTCACTGTTCATATATGGTCAATGACTTCAGTGGTTTCCTATCGCTGGAGTTCCCAAGCAGAGCATCAGCTAATGCTCTGCTCGGGGATTCCAGTACTGCTGCCGACGTTATTGTTCATATATGGACAGTAACGTTGGCAGAAGCGCTGTAGTCCCCAGGCAGAGCATCAGCTGATGCTCTGCTCGAGAACTCCAGCGATCGGAAACCCCTGAATTGACTAAATATGGACGTCGGGAGCAGTGCTGGAGTCCCGAGCAAAGCGCTAGCTGATGCTCTGCTTGGGACTCAAGCAATAGGCAATGTGACAACCCCTAACAGTCATGTACACGAACAGCACATGAAGCAAGCTTTCAGTCACTTGGGGCAATATCGGAGCGTCATCATTATTAGAAAAGCTCCAGCACTTCCGGGAACAATTCACAAGGGTTTTCTTTATGAATACACTGGATTGATAACTATAGTATTAGTCCATTGTATTATTTTATAGCTATCGTTATGCAAATGGCACATAGGGCAGCACAGTCTGAAGACAGATTCACTTGAATAGCCTCCTTTGATAGGGCATTGTAGATTTTTGGGACTAATTTGAGGGTTTTATCTTAAAGGGGTTTTCCCATAATCAATATTTATAAATGGAGTGGTGGCCAAGCATATGCACTACCGCTCCATTCCTGTAGGGCTCCGAGGAGTGGCACGGTAAACCCATTCTCGTGATGGGTTGGTGTCCCAGCGGTCAGACCCCCACCAATCCGATATTTATCTCCTATGCTGAGGATAGGTGATAAATGTTGTTTATGGGAAAACTCCTAAATGTATTTGAAAATATCTTTCCAATGGTGAGCACAATGTGTAAGTTCAGTTTGTGACCTAAATAGGGTCCCGTTTCTATTGCGCAAAACAAGACCTTTTTTATCACAACAGTACTTAGTCTATGAACACCTTTGCAATTACATTTTTATTGTTTAAATGCATCTGAAATAAAAAGTAAGGCAAATCGTATTGATTAAAACATGTCATACTGTTGTGTCTACAGCTTCTATGCAGACCTATGTGTCTCCTTGTTTGCAGATTTCAAACAAATTCTGTGTAGTCTGATCCTGCCGTTTTACAACCTTCTATCATTCCTATTTTTCTTGCGAACATGTATTCAGTAGGTTAGCAAGAAGTAAGAGACCAATGGAGTAGAGTGTGACCACATTATGTATAATTTTCCATCACTGTATAGAATAGCATGACACTAAGATTACAAACTGCTTGTAACATCACTATTTTATTGTGGACTGATATTACTCTACTGCACTTTACTGCCTTGCATTGTTTTATTGTATACCTTACAAACCCATTATAAAGCTTGTTCTGAATATAGTGTATATTTTCTGTTATTTTCACATAGACAACAAGTGTAGAAAATCTTGCTCTACCGTGGATAATGTCCGGAAGACCAGCAACTAAAAATCCAGTGACTCTGTTGGATGTTTGTTTTGGGAAAGTTGATAACCTTAACCTTCTCTATGTGGTAAGATTTCAAGATGCAAATATGTACAATAGTAATAATTATATGACTGGAAGTGGTAATTTTCCAAAATGAATTTTTTATGTCCAGACAGCGTATGGTAATATTAGGTGGAATAAAAACAGCAGAAAATCCTCTTACACATCTTTTCTTCTAACTAGTATTCCCCAAAATATTATAAGATCTTGTTATCTGATATCCATCTTAGGCCTCATGCACACAACTGTAGCCATGTGCACGGCCATCATTTTCGGGCCGGCCAGCTGCGGAGTGTCACCCGCGAGCCACCCGCAAATTGCAGGCCGTGACATGTCCATTCTTTTTGTGGTCACAGTAGTGTGCATGGGCCCATTGAAATGAATGGGGCCGCAATTCTCCCGTGGATTTTCGGGGGAATCGTGGGCGCAAATATTAATACTATAGACGTAATGCCGTTTTATTTATAGAATATGAAGTGGTAGTAACAGACTTTTGGATTCATAGCAAAAGTGAATGTTTTTTTTAATTATACTGTCTTTCAGCCCTATTTTTTAAATCAATGTTTCAGTCTGAAAGGGAGACGTCCAGTTTATTCCTTGACCATAGGCTGTTATTTTTTTAACGACGTTTTCTAGTGTTTAGAAAAGAAGTGATTTCAGCCGATGTGTATTCACATATAATATAAATTTGCATGAAAGAAATCATAAATTGCTACGGAATATATTATGATTAAAGATGTATTCTGAATTGCAGCAAATAAAACGTATTCATAATAATAAGTTACAGAATTGTGAGTGTAGCTGGCAGTGCATGGAGTTCCCCTGCCCATTCAACTGCACCTGAGTCTTGCTCTCCTCATTGTCCAGGTCTAGACTCCAGGTGGGCGGATTGGCTTTGCTCCATAATACTTGTTATGTTCCCCGGGAGATGTTCTTCTCATTACAGTGCCAGGTAGCCTAGCAACCCCTAAGCAGCTAGCTGCTCAAAACCATCAACAGCACCACACAAATGCTTTCTTTGGAAGCTCTTCTTCCCTGACCAATCCCCAGATCACCCTGAACTTTAAAAAGGGCTCTGCCCTTCCACTCCTTGCCTGAGCGTTGTTGTTGTCTACCCATGTTCATATTGCAAACGGTCCCTTAGTTTCCTTCTCCCAGTGTTCCCGTATCCTGCTTCTGTATCCTATTGCTGTGTTTGTTTCCTGAGCCTAAGCTTTTAGTTGGAGTAGAGTGTGTCATCTGCCACGCCAAGCTCCATCTGTGCCTAAGCCTCTGCTTCAACTCGTGTCCGTCTTGACTCTTACAGGTAATCTTGTGCTAAAGACTTTGCATAGACTTATAGACGGTTGTTTGGTCAGCTGCCACTCCGCTATGGCAGAGCGGCCTAGTGGGTCCACATACCCCTAGATCGTGACAGTACGCTCAGGCCATGGAACCCACTGGTCAACCTAAGACGGCGTTTCAGGTGATGCTAACAGACATGCATGATCTGCGTGCAGGCCAGGATCAGCTCCTACTGGCAGTAAATTCTATGATTGCCTATTTGGATCGTCCTCCTGCACCTCCTCTGGATGCCGCTGCTGTTCCACTACCTGTTACCCCTCCTGCCTCTCCAGGATCTACAGTTTTGCTACCTCCACCGCCTCGCTACGATGTAGATCCTAGAGCCTGTAGAGTCTTCATTAATCAATTCACGATCCACTTTAGACTATGGGCTCATCTCTTCCCCTCTGATGAAGCCAAGGTAGCATTCATTATTTGTCTTCTGGCTTGCAAAGACCTAGCTTGGACGAACACCATCTCGGAATGGGAGGGCCTGGAATTCTCGGATCTATTATTGTTTTTAGAGACTATTCGTACAGTGTTCGAGGAACCGTAAGTGTTCGAACATCCTCTGCAGCAGCCACTCTGCTAACCCTCAAGGAAGGGGAGTCGACGGTAGGAGAGTATGCCAGCTACACTGCCATGTACACTGGCAGCGGAGCAGGCATGGAACAATGAGGCCCTGTTGGCAACCTTTTGTCAAGGACTGTCCACGCACATTAAATACGAACTCTTAAGGTTTGTGTCTGTATTGTGGCCTCAAATGCCATTTTGTGTGTCAATGTCCACAAAAGCCGGGAAAGTCCAGCACCTAGGGTTGTCTCCCCAACCAACCCTAAGTGGAACGACGCCAAATCCTCTCCCAAATTGTCTATTCCTGTAACCATTGTCTCTGGAGAGAGATAATACACTGCATCTGCCTATTTGTATTCGGAAGAAGCTGCAAATTTTATTCAGCATTACCTAGTGGATCGCCTCTATCTGCCCACGGTTCCTCTGGAGATACCCCTGGGTGTTGCCTCTATGAGTGGACTACCGTTCCCTGATCCTATTGTGTCCATCACTGAACCGCTGACACCACGCTTCGGGGGTTCTCCACTCGGAATAGATTGCCTTTCTTGTCTTGCCTATAGCGATCAACCCTATTCTGCTGGGCCTGCCTTGGCTTTGTTTACATGCTCCGGTTCTCTACTGGAGTTTTGGAGAAGTCCTCCAATGATGATCAAAGTGTCTTCACCGCTGTCTGCCACAGGTTCGTCCTGTTTTGCCTCCAGTGCCTCAATCACTCTCTGATCTACCCACACATTATGCCAGCTTAGCGGACGACTTTAGTCAGGAGGCAGAGACTCTTCCTCCCCATCGCATCTACGATTGTCCTGTTAAACTTCTCCCTGACGTCTCATCCCCTCGTGGACGAGTCTTTCCTCTTTCCTTGCCGGAGATCCTGGCCATGTCTGCTTACGTTAAGGAGAACCTGGAGAGAGGGTTCATCTGGAAGTCTTCTTCGTAAAGAAGAAATATGGATCTCTTTGTCCTTATATCGACTACCGAGGTTTGAACCAAATCACGGTCAAAAACAAGTACCCCTTGCCGCTCATCTTAGAGCTCTTCGACAGAATTTGTGGGGCCAAGGTGTTCACAAAGCTAGATCTACGCGGGGCTTATAACTTGATCCGTATGGTGACAAGTGGCAAACGGCATTCAACACCCGAGACTGTCACTACGAATATCTCGTGATGCCCTTTGGACTGTGTAACGCTGCAGCTGTGTTCCAGGAATTTGTAAATTACATCTTCCGGGAACTGCTGTATGTCTGTATGGTGGTCTATCTAGATCTACTCACCCGATTTTGACGCCGCGCCGGAGGCATGTGTGCTAAGTTTTGTTGCGGTTAAGGGGGAATCACCTATATGCTAAACTCGAAAAATGTGTGTTTGGGAGGAACTCTCGGCCCTTCCTGGGCTACATTGTCTCCGATCGTGGGCTCAAGATGGATCCAGAAAAGGTGAAGTCCGTTTTAGAATGGCCACGTCCACAGAGTCTTCGGTCTATACAATAATTTTTGGGATTCGCAAACTTCTACCTGCAATTTATCCCAAACTTCTCATTTCTGACTGCTCCAGTCTATGCTCTCACCAATAAGGCGTGAATGCCAAGATTTGACGTAAATTAAAAGCTTTGTATTATGGACACAATAACAAAGTGGGTTCCCTTTTCGCCAATCGCTTGAAAAAAACTATGGCTAAAACTAGAATTCCATACATATATCTTAAGCCCGTCTGGGTCAAAAATCTTTAAGCCCCAAGATATATCAAACTCCATTGCAGAGTTTTATTGATCACTTTATAACTTACAAGGTAATAATATTACTACACAACCATGGGATGAGGGAATGAAGCTTTCATCTATATCATATAAGCATTTAAATGCCATATCAGCTGATTTTACTATTACAGACATTCTAAAAACTATTGCATCTTTAAAGCCTAACAAGGCTCTTGGCCCTAATGACCTATCTTATGATTATTACAAGCTGTTTAACACTACATTAACCCCTCATTTAATGAAAGTATTCAAGTCTTTACCAGGGAGATACTATCTGCCACCAAAATTACTCTTCCTAAACCGGATATACCCCCTGATCGTCCAAGTAAAGGGGGTTTTACACTGGGCAATTATCGGGCAAATGAGCGTTCATAGAACGCTTGTTGCCCATAATTGCCCTGTGTAAACAGGGCAGCGATCAGTAGACGAACGACCGAATGCTCGTTCATCGGCTGATTGTATCGTTTTAAAAAAGTCAAATATTATCGTTGTCGGCAGCACATCTACCTGTGTGAACAGCAAGAAGTGCTGCCTGCATGATGATAATGTTTGGGGACGAGCAATCAGCGTAACGACCGCTCGTCCCCATCCATATCTCCTTGTGACCAGAGCAAACGAGCGCCGATCAACGAGCCGTCTCGTTGATCGGCGCTCACTGCATCGGACTAAAATCGGCCGGTGTAATAGAGCCTTAACTTTCGTCCGATTTTCCTACGGACCTCAAAATTTATTTTAAGATTCTGCCCTTTCTTTTTTCTTGAGCCGCAAGGCATATTCCTTACTTGGGGGTTAAACTCTCCTATCCTACCTCTAAGTTATATAAATTGTATTTCCTACCCCTACTCAAAGATGTGCAGGAAGAGTTCCAAAAATATTCCAAAATTTACATCTCTTGGGTGGGGAGGGTGGCTACTATAAAAATCATGGTTTTACCTATGGTTTCAAATTAGTTTAGAAACCTTCCCATTCTGCTCTCTAAGAAATATCTTCAAAAACTAAATTAAATCCCACATGGCTTACACCTTCTGTAAAAAGGTCAATACAGGACAAGAAAAGGGCATTAAAAAAATACAAATCTGAGGGTACATCTGTAGCCTTTTTAAATTATAAGGAGCATAATAAAATCTGTAAACATTTAATAAAATTAGCAAAAATACAAAATGAAAGGCAGGTGGCCAAGGATAGTAAAACAAATCCCCAAAAATTCTTCAAGTATATAAATGCAAAAAAGCCAAGGTCTGAACATGTAGGACCCTTAGATAATGGTAATGGGGAGTTGGTCACAGGGGGATCAAGAGAAGGCTGAGTTACTAAATGGGTTCTTCAGCTCTGTATATACAACAGAAGATAGAGCAGCTGATATAGCTTGTGCCAGTGCTGTTGATATACTGAATTGGATGAATGTAGATATGGTCCAAGCTAACTAAAATAAAATAAAGTGCACAAGGCCCCCGGGACCAGATGGGTTACACCCTAGAATTCTTAAAGAGCTTAGTTCAGTTATTTCAGTCCCCCTCTTCATAATATTCAGAGATTCTCTAGTGACTGGTATAGTGCCAAGGGACTGGCGCAGGACAAATGTGGTGCCTATTTTCAAAGAAGGCTCTAGGTCTTCCCCGGGAAATTCTAGACCACTAAGCTTAACATCCATCGTGGGGAAAATTTTGAGGGGCTATTGAGGGACTATATACAGTATTATGTGACAAAAAATAGTATTATAAGTGACAGCCAGCACGGTTTTACTAAGGACAGAAGTTGTCAAACTAACCTGATTTGTTTTTATAAAGAGGTGAGCAGAAGCCTAGACAGAGGGGCCGCTGTGGATATAGTGGTTTTGGACATTGCAAAGGCATTTGACACTGTCCCTCATAGATGTCTAATGGGTAAATTAAGGACTATAGGTTTAGATAGTATAGTTTGTAATTGGATTTAGAATTGGCTCAAGGACCGTATCCAGAGAGTTGTGGTCAATGATTCCTACTCTGAATGGTCCCCGGTTATAAGTGGTGTACCCCAGGGTTCAGTGCTGGGACCACTATTATTCAACTTATTTATTAATGGTATAGAGGATGGGATTAATAGCACTATATCTATTTTTGCAGATGACACCAAGCTATGTAATATAGTTCAGTCTATGGAAGATGTTTGTGAATTGCAAGCAGATTTAAACAAACTAAGTGTTTGGGCATCCACTTGGTAAATAAAGTTTAATGTAGATAGATGTAAATTTATGCATCTGGGTACTAACAACCTGAATGCATCATATGTCCTAGGGGAAGCTACACTGGGGGAGTCACTTGTTGAGAATGATCTGGGTGTACTTGTAAATCATAAACTAAATAACAGCATGCAATGTCAATCAGCTGCTTCAAAGGCCAGCAAGATATTGTCGTGTATTAAAAGGGGCATGGACTCGCAGGACAGGGATATAATATTACCACTTTACAAAGCATTAGTGAGGTCTCATCTAGAATATGCAGTTCAGTTCTGGGCTTCAGTTAATAGAAAGGATGCCCTGGAGTTGGAAAAAATACAAAGAAGAGCAACGAAGCTAATAAGGGGCATGGAGAATCTAAGTTATGAGGAAAGATTAAAAGAATTAAACATATTTAGCCTTGAAAAAGGACGACTAAGGGCGACATTTTATATAAATGTATTAATGCCACATACAAAAAATATGGTTAAATCCTGTTCCATGTAAAACCCCCTCAAAAAACAAGAGGGCACTCCCTCCGTTTGGAGAAAAAAGGTTCAACCTGCAGAGGCGACAAGCCTTTACTGTGAGAACTGTGAATCCATGGAATAGTCTACCGCAGGAGCTGGTCACAGCAGGGACAGTAGATGGCTTTTAAAAAGGCTTAGATAATTTCCTAGAACAAAAAAATATTAGCTCCTATGTGTAGAAATTTCTACCTTCCCTTTACCCATCCCTTGGTTGAAATTGATGGACATGTGTCTTCTTTCAGCCGTACTATGTAAAATCCGGTCTGTAAAGGTAGATTACGTTTTCCAAATGTTTGGTAATATTGCCATGCTGATATTCTGGATTTGGTGCGCTTTGGGAAACATAAAGAACAGGGCCCTAAGTGGGCTGATGTAGAACACCACTTTTCCGAATCCTTTCCCTTACTAGAACAACTGTGGTTGCTCATCCTCAAACATACACCCCCCCCCCCCCATCTCCTTATCTAATCAAGCTGAACTTTTTGTCGGCGGAAATTAATCGCAATGGGAAATAGGGTACTCTCCTTAACCACAGTGAGAGGTATATCAGCTATCCTTAGACATTTTTTCATTTTCCGAATAATAATTTAATTGTTTGTTCTTCAGAGAAAATGTGTACTATGTGTCTTCACGTTTATGGCAAAATTTACATTTAAAGGGGTTTTCGCATCTGTGTCATTTAGGGCATATCCATAGGATATGCCCTAAATGTCGAATAGTTGCGTGTCCCACTTCAGGAATCCACACCTATCTCCCTGACCTTGTTCAGCACCAGCTGCTAACAAGGTATTTGGGAGTATGGAAACAGCTGAGCTATGCTGTTTCCATAATGCTCATAAACAGCATAGCACGACAAGCTACGCTGTTTCCGGAACTAGGTGAGCTACGGAAACATCGTATCTCGCTATGCTACACTGTTTCCGGCACTCCCATTAACTTCAATGGAAGTTACGGGAACAGCGTAGCTCAGCACGCTCTGCTGCGTCCGTACGCCCGACCAACTCGTCAGACAATGGCTGGGGAGCAGAGGAAGCCAGACAAGGTAGGTCAAGGGGCCCCGTTCTCGAGATGGTTTTTGTCCCAGAGGTAAATACAGCATCTATCAGGCATTTATGGCATATCCTGTGGATGCTATAAATGTCCAAGATGGGGAAAACTCTTTAAGCATGTGTAATATGTATTCAACAATATAAAAATTACCTTAAGCATAGGCACTGACAGGATTTTCTAAGTAATATTAGCATTTATTAGTTGTGTGTTTAGATACATTTACATATTTTAGAAATGCTGACATGGCTGTAGTCTTCGTGTATCACAAGGTGCAAAAGAGAAAGATTGGGTTTTTGGAAGCTCATTCACCTGGAAGAGAAACATTTTCCTAAGCAATTTGTGGTCTGCCAGATACATTTCTGGCCAGGCGATGATGAGCATGAAAGATTCTGAGGATTGTGTGTACAGTTTTTTGCTTTTTTTTATCTTGTTATTCACTGTGCAACCTAATAATCACACATTCACATGGCTTTAATCACTCAGCACTTAAAATTGTTGGACTTGGGAAAAAATGTATGGCCAAGAAAAAATTTTTGTGGACATCTTATAGTAGTATTTTGGCTTTATTTATTACCTGTTAGGTTGAAATCATGAAGTTTTGTAGAAGCTTTATCTTTCTAGCAGGAAAAGCTCATAGCCTAAGTATCCAGCAAACAAGGTCCTCTGCTCATTATAGGGATCTATTTTTCTTAGCAATGTGGTGGATGCTTAAAGGGGTTGTCATGACATACATTTATGGCATATCCACTGGGTCCCACCTCTAGGAACTGCACATATGTTCCAAACGGGCGAGGGTCCTGCTGAGGCGGCCTCTGGTCACCGCATCCAGGCAGAGCATCGTGCACAGCATGATGAGTTTTCCAGAAACATCCGAGCTCGTTGAACTATGCTGTTTCTGTAACTCCTGAGTTACAGAAACAGCGTAGCTCGTTGTGCTATGCTATTTCTTTAACTCCCATTCACTTTTATGAGAGTTATGGAAACAGAATAGCTCAATGAGATCGGCTGTTTCTTGAAAACCTGTCCTGCTGTACACTCATTCTCCACCTGAATGGGTCAAACAGGAAAACGGGTTGGCAAACCACTATTTGAAAGTTAGGTATGGGTCCCAGAGGTGGGACCAACATCTATTAGATATTTATGGCATATCTTGTGTATATGCCATAAATGTTCGTCATGATACAACCCCTTTAGTCAGTAAATTATTAGACCACATTAGTACATTAATGGCATACAGTATTTTTTTTGTGTATTATATAAAACCAGATAAAATCTGCAAAATCACAGAAAAGTTATAGTGGGGAGGAAAAAAACCCAATATTTATTTACTTGTGATACATTTAGTGTAACCGTGTCAATCAGTTTACCCCTTAATGACTATCCTGTTTTAGGCCTTAGGGGACAGTATATACCATAAATTGATGCTGTTTGCGGAACCTTAATTTACTTCTATGAGTGTTCTGGAAACAGCATAGCATAACATGCTCCGCTCTTTCGGGAAATCCTGGCCGCTTAATCAGACAGTGGTTAGTGCCAAGCGGAAGAAGGTAGGACGGGACATCAGGGGGTTCCATTCTAGAGATAGGTGTAGGTCCCAGATGTGGGACTTGCTTCTGTCGGACATTTATGGCATATGCTGTGGATATTCCATAAATTTCTGAGATGGGAATACTCCTTTAACCCCTTAACGCCATCCACCAGCCATTTATGTATAGCATAGGAATTGAGCCCACGCTATATGCCGCGCGTACTGAATGTTTTGTATACAGCTGACACCTGCCTGCTTCGGATGGGATCAGATATAACTCTGATCCCGCCATTTAACTCCTCAGATGCCTAGGTGAATAGCGACCATGTGCTGCTGAGTCGTTAGACGCTGAGGGCTTTCGTTGTCCACTGATCGCCCCCCCCACTCCCCACCCAGATTGGTCCTCTCATGCCAAAATTGCGGTGACTATCAGCTGGCATGACAGCCAAAGGCCTAGTGAAGGGGCTTTCAAGTCTGCCTTCTGTGTCCTATTATTAAGCCTTACCTGAGGAGTGGTTTATAGTAGAGCACAAAAAAAGCCAATGCACTGCAATACATAAGTATTGCATGAGCCACCTAGCGATCACATGGGTGAATTACCATAGGGAATTAAAAGTAAAAAGAATGTTTAAAGACATTTTTTTTAAATATTTAAAAATTACATCTTTTTTCACATAAAAAAATAAACAGAATTGGTATCACTATGTTATTTAACCCGCTGTGTGAACGCTGTTTGTTTGGTTACCCCGCTTACACAAAAAAATGAAATAAAAAGTGTTTAAAAGTGGTATCTAGCCCAAACTGGTAGCAATGAAAACTACCGCTCGCCCCACATAAAAAAAGCCGGCACACATCTCAATCGATAAAAAAAATAAAACGTTATGGGTCTCCGAATATGGCGACACAAATAATTTTTTTTAAATTGTTTATATTTTGTAGAAGTAGCAAAACACACACACAAAAAAAGAAAATTTGATATCACCGAAATGGTACTGATCCGCAGAATGAAGTTGACATGTAATTTTTAACACGCAATGAATGCTGTAAAATTAAGCACAAAAAACTAGAGTTGTACTTTTTTATGTCACCATTTTGGGGTATGCATTATGTATTGTGTAACTTTTATTAAAAAAATTTGAGGAGGTAGTATATAAAAACATCCATACCGCCATTGTTTTTTGGATTTTTGTTTTTACAGTGTTTCACCTCTGGCATGGCATAAACGCTATCGAAGGATATCAGACCTTGGGGCTTTTGGCTGGCTGCCATGGAAAACGATCCGCTATTGACCGTGGCATCTAGGGGTTTAAACGACCGGGATCGGAGGTTCCTCCGAACCCTTCCGTTAGAGCATTAACTCTGGTTATATTAGACACCAGAACAACCGCTCCTACCTGGTAGGGCAGACTTTTCCAAGCTTAATAGTCAGCGCCATAAATTGGCGGTGCTGAGAAATATGGCCATTAGTGACAGCTGTAGAAAGGTGTATTGGCAGACCCTAATGGATTGAACTACATTACAATCTTTTAAAACATACTTTATTTTTCATTTCTGGCTTGGAAAATTAAATATTTATACACTGGTACCTGGTTATAGAAGACTATTTGACAGTTCTGTGAGCCTATGAGCAAAATTAAGTGACACTTTAAAAAAGAAAAATCCTATAAACTGTAGAACAAAAAAACCTTTCCTGTTTGTATATTCACATATATTGAATTAATTAAGCCAAGCATACAATGATTTATGTCAATACTTTAAAAAATGAATTCATAATAATAATGATAGTGGCAGTATATATACTACTATATTACTATTCTAAATATGTAAAATATACTCTGGCAATATTAATATCCATTTTATGATTCTTTACTTGCACTATGTTTTTTTTAAATGCTAATTATATAATACATTTTGGTGGAAAAATATCCTTAAAGGAGATGGTTTAGACAAAAAACAGCCAACTGTCAAGTCGATAGTTGCAGAAAACCTCATGTTGAAATCATCAAAGCCTTTAATTTAAAGATCTGATAGTCTCAATCCTTTATATCTCAACTAAGCCATAGGGGAAGGAGAGACAACTGAATGAATAATTAAGATGAATAAGAGTAGAGTGTGCACACACTGCAACATGTAGAGTGATCTATTGAATATTCTCTTGTCACAGATGCTGCAGGATTAGAAAAGGAAAAAAATGGTGCAGATTTAATTTGGCTTCAGAAAACAAAAATAATTCTGCTGCTTGTATGACTGAAATTAGTAGATTTTGCATTTTCAGTAATGTTTACATTGGGAAAAGCGTCTGATAGCCTATCTCTAGGTATTCATATGTGGCTGTGCATTGTCACCCATAAATAAGATATCTGGTCCCATATCTCTGTCTATCTAGTATATACACATTAATTTGTCAGTAAACTCTTTCTTTTGTGCTCTTTGCAACCTAATGCATTAAAATAACTCACTACGTTTACTTAAAGCGTACCTAACTTTTCAGGTGATGACTTTTCAGAATAAGCTGTCAGATGAGGAATAACACTATATCTGGCCTTTATATGATTTTTATGTTACATATTTTAGTAGCTTTACCCTCTATAGGCTCTCTCTAATTATCATTTTTTTCTGTGCTAGTGGGTAGAGCCTAATTGCTATCATGTCTTCTATACACTGCACTTATAGAGAATAAAACATCCTGCTTCCCAATTACTTTCTAATCCTCTATACATATACATACATAGAGCAGCAACATGGAAGAGATTATACAGCAGTACTGAGCAGTGTAGCTGAGAATCCAGCCCTGGGGTGACATATAACACTTACCAGCAGCCTGTGTCTCCTTTCTCTGTCTGCTCCTGCTCCCTTTCCCTGCTCCCCCTTCCCCTCCTCATAGACTTCTATGGGGAGCAGCACCTATGTGTCTCATTATATCATTATAAGGGCTGGATTACCAAATATTTTAGCTTATAGTACGGTCATAGGAAATTATACATAACTCCTTTGTAATGGACCTATTGGGAAACAGAAGACAAACCATAAAATGTCAACACAAAATCTATTACTATCACGGTTTTAAAATTCAATAAATTATAAAGAAATAAAAATGAAAAAAAGTTTCACTTTTTTTCATCACATCTGGAGTTGTTCTGCTATCTATCTTTAATTAATATATATATATATATATATATATATATATATATATATATATATATATATACACACCGTCTTTTTAGTTTACTGTATTTTTGTTTCTATTTCAGAGTATTTAACATCCATTTGGTATGTTAAAAACAATTTAATAATTGATATAAAAAGCAAGCACCATCACACAATGTGTTATTATAAGGACAAATGGAGCAGCAGAAAGACCTAACCTATAGAAATAAACACAAAGTAGGCCTGACATATTCCTATTCTTTGTATTATGGGTGTGACCTTTTCCAGTTAAACTGAAGTAAATTAACATTGACAGCCTATGATAGCTACTGATCTCCCTTGAAAAACAGTATTGCAAATTCCTTCTCAGCAGAATTGCTTTCCTTGTTGAATAATTCATTTCCACCACTACCTCATATAGTGCACCTGCTGGCAGGATTTTACATTGCTTATTAAAATATATGCAGCAGGCTTTACAATTAAGTCTTTGAGAATTACAACCATTTTGCTTACATAATGTTTTACAGTGCATTAGATTAGTGGTAACAAAGGCACGGAATTTGCATTTCAACAGGAATGGTAGTCACAAGGGTAAGAGGTCACATTGATAAGAATATTGTAATTTAATTGCAAAAAAAAGACCATGCACCATTTATTTTTATCATGAAATCCTTATAGTGAAAATATATTATTATCCAACATATAAAACAGATTGATTTTTTTTTTTTTTACTTTATTATACTATAGTTGCTTTAGATTTTAGACAAACACATCAGAATATTATTTAAGAACCGCTGGGAGCAACTGTGGAACTAGAAGTCTTGCTGTAGGGGTTCAGGACCACAGGCTTCAGGAGGGACACATGAAAGGAGTTGGGGATTCTGAGGGCAGGAGGCAGCCGCAGCTTATAGGAGACAGGGTTTATTTGTTGAATCTCGAAAGGAACCTGGGAGCAAACTTGTATGAAGGCACCTTCAAACAAATGTTCCGAGAGGATAGCCAGACTTTGGTACCCGGAAGATACTGAGGCGGCTCTCTTCTCCTTCTATCTGCTTTTCGCTTCATGCGATCGACTGCCAGTAAAATAGAGGACTGGGTCTGTTGCCAGATTTGCAGAAAGTCCCCATATGCAGAGTCAGCAGCGGGTACTTGAGATGTCGTCGACACTGGAAGAGGGACTCTAGGATGTTGACTGTACACTATGTGAAATGGAGTGGCAGTGGTGGACTCACTTGTGTGGTTGTTGTATGAGAACTCGGCCCATGGAAGAAGCTGTACCCAGTTATCGTGCTGTGAAGAGATGAATTGGCGGAGATAATTTTCCATGATCTGGTTGATCCTCTCGACTTGACCGTTGGACTGGGGGTGATAAGCTGAGGAAAAGTCCAATCTCACATCCAGGAGTTTACAGAGGGCTCTCCAGAACTTTGAAGTAAACTGAACCCGCCGGTCGGACACAATGTGAAGAGGCAAGCCATGCAAGCGAAAGATGTGTAGAATGAAGAGACTCGCCAGTCGAGGAGCAGAAGGTAGGCCGGTCAGCGGGATGAAATGCGCCATCTTAGAGAACCGGTCCACCACCACCCAGACGGTGTTGCATCCTGCTGAGGGGGGAAGGTCTGTGACAAAGTAGATCGCAATGTGCTGCCAGGGTACAGGCAGAGGTTGAAGCAGGCCGGCATGCTTGGAGTGAGTAACTTTGTTAGAAGCACACACCGTGCAAGAAGAGAAAAAGTCCAGAACATCTTTAGGTAGCGTGGGCCACCAGAAGTGATGAGCAATCAGGTCTCGGGTTTTACGGACACCAGGGTGCCCAGCCAGTTTAGAACTGTGTCCCCAGTGGAGAATTCTTCTGTCTGTCTGTCTGTCAACCGAACAAAAGTCCTCCCCGGAGGGATGTCTCTAGCCTGCAGAGGATTAGCAGTGACGATGCAGGACGGGTCTATGATCGTCTGAAGGGACTCCACCGTGTCTTCCGTCTGAAACAATCTGGACAGGGCATCGGCCCTCACATTCTTGTCTGCGGGACGGTAGTGGAGCACAAACTGGAAATGGGTGAAGAACAGCGACCACCTGGCTTGACGGGGATTCAGTCGTTGAGCAGACTGAAGGTAGGTAAGGTTTTTGTGGTCGGTGAAGATCAGGATGGGGTGAGCAGTGCCCTCTAGAAGATGTCTCCACTCCTCCAGAGCCAATTTGATGGCCAGTAGCTCCCGATCTCCAATAGAGTAATTGCGCTCAGCAGAAGAAAAAAGTCGAGAATAGTAGCCACATACTACTGCCTTTCCTTTGGAGCTTCTCTGGAACAGAAGTGCACCTGCACCAACAGAGGAAGCGTCCACTTCCAGTGAGAACTGCCGAGATTCGTCAGGATGATGGAGGATCGAAGCTGAAGTGAAGGTTCTCTTGAGGCTAATAAATGCGAACTCTGCTTCTGGAGTCCACACCTGTGTGTTCACACCCTTCTTGGTAAGGGTAGAGATGGGAGCCGTCCGAGATGAGAAATTTGGAATAAACTGCCCGTAGAAATTGGCGAATCCCAGGAACCGCTGTATGGCCCTTAAGCCTTGAGAACGTGGCCACTCCTGGACAGCTTTCACTTTCTCAGGATCTATCTTGAGACCTTGATCCGAGATGATGTACCCCAGGAAGGGCAGAGAACTCTTCTCAAAGACGCACTTCTCCAGCTTGGCGTATAATTGATTCACCCTTAATCGTAGTAGAACCTGACGGACATGCCTCCGATGAGTCGTCGGATCTGGGGAGAAAATCAAAATATCATCGAGATAAATAACAACACAGACATAGAGGAAATCTCGGAAGATATCATTAACAAACTCCTGAAACACTGCGGGAGCGTTACACAGTCCGAAGGGCATCATTAGGTATTCGTAGTGTTAAATGCCGTCTTCCATTCATCACCCCGGCGAATCTGGATTAGATTATAAGCACCCCGTAGGTCTAGCTTAGAAAAAAATTTGTCTCCTCGTATGCGATCAAACAGCTCAGATATAAGTGGCAACGGGTATTTGTTCTTGACCGTGATCTGGCTGAGACCACGGTAGTCAATGCAGTGTCGAAGGGATCCGTCCTTTTTAACGAAGAAGAATCCAGCCCCGGCCGGGGAGAAAGACTTTCGTATGAAACCCTTTTCCAGACACTCCTTGATATAGGCCGAAATGGATAGAGACTCTGGCAAGGAGAGAGGATATACTCGACCATGGGGGAGAGAGGCATTAGGAACCAGTTCAATGGGGCAGTCATAAGTTCGATTAACTGAGGCAACGGCCAAAGACGTCTCTAGCGGAACTGTGGGCAACTGAAGATGATCCACTAGCTCTTTCTGGATGAAGTTTGCAGCAGAACCAGAGTCAAGATAGGCAGAAACTTGATGCGTCCTCCCGCCAGATACTAGGATCACAGGAATAGTCAACTTCGAACAGAATGCTTTATTAGGTACCGTTCCATGTAGGGTTGTGTCTCCAATCAATCCTAGGCAATGGGGTCTCTCTGGTCTCTGGGGACACAGACGCACAATATGGCCTCCGAGGCCGCAATACAGACAAAGTCCAGAAGTGTGTCTGCGTTGTTTCTCCTGGGTAGACAATTTGACATAGTTACTCTGCATAGGAACCTCTGGTGGGACGACTGAGGAGGATTGCTGGAAAGTAGAATCCAGCCTAGGAAGTTCTCTCTCTCGGAGAACCTCTTGGGAACGCTCCCGGATCCTCATCTCAACCCGGGTGGCGAGTAGGATAAGATCGTGCAGGGTAGATTGTAGATCGCGAGCAGCCAGCTTGTCCTTAATCCCTGAAGACAGTCCCTGCCAGAATGTATCCACCAAAGCCTCGTTGTTCCAGGTCAATTCAGCAGCCAGGATTCGGAACTGAATGGCATACTCGCCCACGGAGAGGTCTCCCTGGTGAATGGTCAGCAAGGATGCAGCAGCCGAAGAAACTCTCGCAGGTTCCTAAAAGATCGAGCGGAAAGTCTGTAAGAAGCACTGCAAGTCACGGGTCTCTGGTCCCTGATGTTCCCACAGAGGATTAGCCCATGCCAGGACTTTGCCAGTAAGGAGAGAGATGATGAAGGCGATCCTGACGTCATCTGAAGAGAAGGACCTGTCATGTAGTCTGAAGTGGATCAGGCACTGATTCAAAAATCCCCTGCAGGTCATCGGGTCTCCATCATAGCGTGGAGGTAGCGGCAAGAAGCACAGGGGATCGGTACCGGTACAGACAGGAAGTATAGCAGGAGGAACAGCAGGAATGGGTGCAGTGACCACTGTGGTAGGAACAAGCAGCCGATGGGCTATTGCGTTCACTGACAGGAGGAGTTGGTCTCGACAGGACTGGAGATCCTCCATCTCGGCCAGCATGGCTTGTGTCGTCAAGGTCTCAGGTTGACCAGCGGGGTCCATGGCCTGAGCGTACTGTCATGTAGCGGGTTAGTGGACCCACTAGGCCATGCCGCCGTAGCGGGGAGGCAGCTGGCCAAACAGGAAAACCCCAGCAATACAATGTCCCGCACAAGGGTACCTGGATAGTCCAGAGGGTGGCCACACCTCTGGCACAGATGGAGATGGGTGCAGCAGGTAACGCCAAACGTGGCGGATGACATAGGTGCCGCAGGTTGCGCCAGACGTGGCGAATTCTTCTGGACGTGGCAGATGACAGAGGACGTGGCGGATTCCTCCGGACGTGGCAGAGGTCGAGAGGTGAGTAAACCCGACGGCCCGTGGCCATGGACGCTACATATACCCAGTTCCTTCTATACTAAAGTCTCTCCCAGTCCCCCCCCATGCAGATTATTAGTACCCAAATGTAGAACTTTACATGTGTCCACATTGAACCTCATTTGCCAAGTAGACATACAAACTCTGTGTCCAAGTCAAGTTGAAATTTATAAACCTCTACCATAGACCTGTATTACATTACAAAGCTTGGTGTCATCTGAAACAAGTGTTGCAGGACTATTAATCTACTTCTTTAAATCTATCATAAAAGAAAAGATAGTGACAATTTTAGGTCAATTTAGTTACCTAGTGGCTTGCCACTTTCTGCTGTAGTTGAACAGTAGAATCTGATGGGAGGGAGATATAAGAACCAGGGATGCAGTCTCGCTGTTTCTCCTGTAGTCAAGAAAATTTGTGCAAATGATATCCATTCTAAAACAAAAAATGGTATAAATCTTATTTTCAATATATATGGATAACACAACTTTTCTGAATCTAGTAAAATATGCCAGTTTCTGTTTAATTTTCTTCAAATGTCTACTGTTGTGAGATCTAATCAAGTCACATTTGTAATGAAAATATTGAAATAGTCACTCGGATTTCATTAAAGATTGCATGCAGTCCTTAATTACTTCACTAGATTAATATTTGTGTAAAAAATATTCCCGGGTGGTAGTAGTTATAATGTTTACATAAGCCTGCAGAATCGTGTTGGCCTGTTGCTCCGTATTATGTTTTCTATTAAATATATTCTTCCACAGCTATTTGGAGAAGTCAACACAATGAGCAGAGTTTGAATCAGCCAATTAACCTTTCTTCCTGAGGTTTTTACTGTGTTTTGCTTCATCTTACAATGATGTGAGACCTGACTTTCAGGGCAGAATTTTGTTATTTTTATAGATAGATACTGTAGATATATTACTAACTGTATCTCTTCAGTTGTCCCACCAAACGTCTTGTATCCTTGAGGCCAAATGGTGAATAATAAACATAAGATGTATAACATTTTTTACAATATCTGTCAGCAGATTCCCAATGTACCATGTTCCTATTGAGAGCTTTAGCTCTATCTTAGTTTTCCAGAGCATATAGTACTATCCCTACTCTTGGAAGACAGCATACAACTAGCATGCTACCTGTGTGTAGATGGTTACCAACTAAATGGGTATATAATTATTAGGGAAGTAGCAACATGAGTTTGAGGAGTAGTAGCAGAACCTATATGGAAGAAGTTAGGGCTGGGCAATTAATCGAAAAAGAAAAAAAATAAAAGAAAAAAAAAAAATATATATATATATATATATACATACACACCCCCCCCCCCCCCCCCAGTTTAAAATGTATCTGCATCTTCAAGATGCAGATACAGTTGAGTCCATTGGTAGAGCAGGGGACCGCACGCGAGGCAGTGACATCATCGCGCCAGTCTGAGCAGAGGGAACTCCTCCACTCATTGGAATGGGGTTAGTTGAGTATATATATTATTATTTTTATCAGGCACCATTGGGTCTGTGTGGGTGCAGCTATGGGGGCATTATACAGCATTGGAGCAGCTAAGGGGCATCTTTGGGGGACTTTATACTGTGTGGAGGGCAGCTATGGGGTCCGTTATGGGGGGGCATTATACTGTGTGGGGGAAGATATGGGGGGCATTATACTGAGTGGAGTGCAGTTATGGGGGGCATTCTACTTTGAACGACTGCTTTGGGGGCATTCTACTATGTGGAGGGCAGTTATGGGGGGCATTATACTGTGTGGGAGAAAGCTATAGGGGGCATTCTACTGTGTGGAGAGCAGTTATGGGGGAATTATACTGTGTTGGGACAGCTATTGGGGTATTATATAGTGAGGTGAGCACTATGGGGCAAAATACTGTGTGAGGGCAGTGTCTAGGTATATTATATATAGTAGTATACAGCATGATCAGGGGATAAATATTCAATAGCGTAGCATGTAAATAGGGGGTGTGGAATGCAAAAGGGATGTGGCTTAAATAATTGTTCATTAATCGTAATAGAGGTTACATGTTCAATTAATTATGATTTTAATTTAGTTCCTAATCGCCCAGCACTACAAGAAGTAGTGACCTGGTATAATAAGTCTGGTATAGGATATATGTGGCTGGTCCTCTCTTTACTACTTAAAAATACCAGCTTGTGTCTTGATTGTTAACAATCACTGTTCATTTGCAGAGAGACTTAGGGACCTATAACACGGCCCAACGTGGGCCGTATAAACGAATGACGATCAACGAGATATATCGTTGATTGGTGCTCATTTTCTCCTTTCACATGGAGCAATGATTGTTTATGTATAGGGACAAGCGCTCGTTACTCCGATCGCTCGTCCCTATATATTTTCCTCATGTCGGCAGCGCATCTCCCTGTTTACACAGGGAGATGTGCTGCCGACAGCGATGATTTTTATTGCTGCATAAAAGAGCAGATCAGCCGATGAACGAGTGTTTAGTGTTTGCTCGTTTATCGGCTGATTGTTGCCCTGTTTACAAAAGGCAATGATCGGGAACGACTGTTCTTATGAACGATCGTTGGCCCGATCATGGGCTCATGTAATGGGGCCTTAGCATCTTATTCCCAAAAGTATAGAGTAGTAAGGAAGGTCAGAATATTCAATGGAGATTATTATTCTTATCATAAGGCTTTATCACATCCCCGAGTTGAAGGTTATCAATAATAAATTGTACATGTAGGGTCTGACTGATTATGATTTAGAGATTTGGTTTTCATTGCAGAGGTGCTTATACATTGCATGACTGGATTTGTCTATGACACCTGCCAATTTCCACAATGCTACCCCTTATAGGTAGTACAGTTCTGCCATATTATGATTGCCCCCACATAGAGGGTGAAGGTGTCTTTTTCACATGTTTTTAGGATTGCCTGTTATACATACATTTACTAGAATAAGCATTTTGTAACTGTATTGTAATATTCTGTATTAAATTTACATATGTGATGTATCTAATAAACTAAGAATATTTGTAATAATAAAAAATGACTAGGTATTTAATATACTACATTAAATTTGTTCTTTTATAAGCAGCTAGATTAATGAAAAAGTATACAACAAATAAAATGGCTGTATCTTTAAGGCCTACTTTCTGATGGTATTCTGAATCATTATATTAATCATAACTATTTTATTGCCAGTTTTATCACTGTTCCTCTGCAGTGTCATTATTTTCCAGGAGAAAATTCAGAGGAATAATCTGTATTGTCACAGTTTACAAGACCAGTAAGTCCCTTAAGGCTATTGACTGCATATACTGGTCCTCCATCACTGTCAATAAGAAAGATGGACTCTTTTCACTGTCTTGGCTTTATATTTTGTTTTTCTGTTTTCTACTTCGTGTGCGGATATTAAAGTTTCGGTTCAGACGGTAACCTTTTTGTTTCTCTTTAAAGAACGTGTATTTTACATACTATTAAAATAAAAATATTATACATATGTTTATATAATGTTATAGTGAGTGGATCGGGTGTTAATTTCTTGGAGCGGGCTATCTCTTACGTGTATGTATATGTGTGTGTGTGTGTGTATGTATATATATATATATATGTGTGTGTGTGTTGAAGACGCAGTCTGCACTTTGTAAAGTACAGTGAAGTTTACCGCTCAGACGGCACTGGTAACAGTCCAATATCATTCAGTATGGACTCTCTCCCAGAAAAATACAGTGGACAGTCCGTAATCCAATGAGGGTGTGGATGGTAATTCTTATCCTTGTAGTTCCACCAAGCTCCTTATCGTCTCTCTCCACATTCAAAGAACTCCTGGTAGGAAAAGGATCTTATGTCTCTAATAGATGGAAAAAGGAAGACACATAGTGCAACACCCTCTGAAAAAAGATTGCTCCACGCCAAGTTTAATCCACACTCACAGAAGTAACAAGAAATAAAAGCATCAAGGTAAGTAAAAATCTTTAAAATTTCTAGGCGGCACGCCAAACACTCTCGCCCGACCCTGGGTTTTGCCCTTCCGGCTTCCTCTGGGACATGCACATGAATGATATTGGACTGTTACCAGTGCCGTCTGAGCGGTAAACTTCACTGTACTTTATATATGTTATTTAGGGTATTTGTTGGATCATACCCAATTTAGTTTTGCCTGCTCCGGTCTGAGAGAGATTTTGTGGGTATTTGAGCCAAGCGAAACCACCATTATATTTGTATTCTGCACTTTGTACTTCAAGCGATTTGTTATCTTTTCATATAGATATTTTCTATGAATGACTTTAATGCTAAAGGGATCCTGTCACTTGATTTTTTTCCCCCTAAACTGCCATCACTTTATACATCTGTGGAATATCTGTCTTTATTAATATGCCAGTGTATAAACTGACCGTCTTAGCATTATATAGAAAACAAACTTATAATACTGGTCACCCTATATGGTAATCATTCCTTAGGGTTAGTTCACACGTTGCGTAAATACTGGGGATTTTACGCAACCAATATCGTTGCGGAAAATCCTCAGCATAATACAGTAGCAGCAAAATGGATCAGAGAGAATAAATCTCATCCACACTCTGCGTAAATGCTGAGCGGAAGAAAACGCTCTGAAATTTACATGCGGTGCGGTTTTTTAATAATCAGCATGTCTATTGTATTTGCGTAAATGTTGCTTATTTCTTGCGGAATTTCCCCATTGAATGGGGAGATAAACCTCGCAACAAATAGCAGAAGTTGCATTTTTTGCAAAAAACGCAACTCAGAAGAAAAAAATAACTTCTACTTACCCAGAAGTTTTTGTTTCTTCGTCTAGGCCGGCCTCCTGGGATGACGTTTCAACCCATGTGACTGCTGCAGCCAAAAAACGTTGCGAGAAAACGTAGGAAAAAAAATGCGCAGAAAGTGTAATTCCTGCCTCAAAATTCCTGAAGGAATTCTGCGGCAGATTTTTTCTGCCTGCAAAAACTCTGTGTGAACTGGGCCTTTTGTTTTTAGTACTTTACGATGACATAATGGTGTCCTGCTGTGAATGGACTATGGATGTGACTGGCCCAAAAACACGGAGTCCTCCACCGATCAGTTTAACGAAGATGTTTTAAGCGTTTTACAGAGCGCTGTGTCCCTTTGGCTCTAAGAGGCATTTTCAAGTTCTTGGAAAGTGGTGTACAGACTATTAGAAAGTATATAGCATGTAAGTGGTTACCAATCTAATTCCAGCACTCATTTCTTAAAACAATGTTTTGATGGTTGCTATGGGCCAGTTTTGGTAAATCTCCCTCATAATATTTTTTTTAATCTTGGTCATGTAGATCTTAGAAAGTATTTTGGTGTCCGCCAGAGGCGACGTCCGCACAGTGCATTTGGGCAAATGCCCAGGGCCCAGTGCAGTGTGTTTTGTTCTGCAACTGAATAGAAAATGCTAATTCCCCTAAGTAAATAAAACATAATTTACTCTAATTTCTGATTTACTAATATATGGCTAGCTTTATTTTTTGAGTGGAAATCTTTAATATAATTTAAATTTCTTTCCTTTCCTGAAAGTATTCTGCATTGTATGTAAGGCAAATACTAGGAACCTGAAGTTCAGGCTGTCTAGTTCACAGAGGATTGATTAGACTAGATACATTGTAGAAAATCCTCAGCTGTGAGACATATTGGGTCTGTATGAGTTGTCAGCATCTCGATGTGTATATATAAATGTTTCCATTCACTGTCAGTAAGCAAAGATTTTGGAAATCGGCCTAATGTAAAAAATGTTGTGCACACAGAAAAAAGAGGTTTCCAAGTGCCTCAGGACACCTTTTTGTCAACACTATTTATATATGAGGCCCATAGTATATAATAATACTTCATAACCTTTCATTATAAATCCAGACAACACCTTTAACCCCTTAAGGACGCAACCTAGTTTGGGCCTTAAGGCTCAGAGCCCATTTTTCAAATCTGACATATTTCACTTTATGTGGTAATAACGTCGGAATGCTTAAACCTATCCAAGCGATTCTGAGATTGTTTTCTCGTGACACTTTGGGCTTCATGTTCGTGGTAAAATTTGGTCGCAAAATTTAGAGAAAATTTTGAAAAAATATCATTTTTCAGAATTCAAATGCATCTGCTTGAAAAACAGACCGTTATACCACCCAAAATATTTACTAGTTCACATTTCCCATATGTCTACTTTAGATTGGCATCGTTTTTTGAACATAATTTTATTTTTCTTGGACGTTACAAGGCTTAGAACATAAACAGCAATTTCTCATATTCTTAAGAAAATTTCAAAAGCCTGTTTTTTAAGGTACCAGTTCAGTTCTGAAGTGGATTTGAGGGGCCTATGTATTAGAAACCCCCATAAAACACCCCATTTTAAAAACTAGACCCCTCAAAGTATTCAAAACAGCATATAGAACGTTTTTTAACCCTTCAGGCATTTCACAGGAATTAAAGCAAAGTGGAGGTGAAATTTGCAAATTTCATTTTTTCTGCTGAATTTCAATTTTATTCAATTTTTTTCTGTAACAGAGAAGGTTTTACCAGAGAAATACTACTAAAAATGTATTGTCCAGATTCTGCAGTTTTTAGAAATGTCCCACATGTGGCTCTAGTGTTCTCGTAGACTAAAACACAAGCCCTAGAAGCAAAGAAGCACCTAGTGCATTTTGAGGCCTCTTTTTTATTAGAATATATTTTAGGCAGCATGCCAGGTTTGAAGAGGTGTTGAGGTATCAAAGTAATGGAAACCCACCAGAAGTGACCCCATTTTGGAAACTACACCCCTCAAGGAATTCATTTATGGTTTTTGTTATCATTTTGACCGCACAGTTTTTTCACAGCACCTATTTGAATTGGGCTGTGAAATGAAAAAAATGATATTTTTTCCAAAAAGATTTCATTTTTGATCAAAATTTCTTATTTTCACAGGAAACAACATACCCCATTTTGTTGCCCAATTTGTCCTGAGTGCGGCAATACCCCATTTGTGGTGATAAACTGCCGTTTGGGCCCATGGGAGGGCTCAGAAGGAAAGGACCACCATTTGGCCTACTGAAGCTTTTCTGGTGCTAAGTCATATATGCAGAAGCCCCTGAGGTACCAGTACAGTTGAAAACCCAGAGAAGTGACCCCATTTTAAAAACTACACCCCTTAAGACATTCATCTAGAGGTGTAGTGAGCATTTTGACCCCACAGGTACTGTGTAAAAGATAATGCGCAGCAGATGGTGCAGTGTGAGATTTGCAATTTTATATATATATATATATATATATATATATATATATATGCCATTTCAGTGTCCAATATATTGTGCCCAGCATGCGCCACCGGAGATATACACCCCTTAAATTGTAATGTGGGTTCTCCTGGGTACGGCAATACCCTACATGTGGCTGTTATCAGCTGCCTGGGCACACGGCAGGACTTAGAAGGGAAGGACCACCATTTGGCCTACTGGAGCTTTTCTGGTGCGAAGTCATGTATGCAGAAGCCCCTGAGGTACCAGTACATTTGAAACCCCCGAGAAGTGACCAGATTTTAAAAACTACACCCCTTAATACATTCATCTAGAGGTGTAGTGAGCATTTTGACCCCACAGTTATTGTGTAAAAGGTAATGCGCAGCAGAGGGTGCAGAGTGAGATTTGCCATTTTCTATACATATATGCCATTTCAGTGTCCGATATATGGTGCCCAGCATGTGCCACCGGAGACATACACCCCATAAATTGTAATGTGGGTTCTCCTGGGTACGGCAATACCCTATTTGTGGCTGTTATCTGCTGCCTGGGCAAACGGCATGGCTCAGAAGGGAAAGATGAGGGGGATAAGCTGTGCGGAGTGCATCAGGGTAAATAAAAAATCAAGGGATGTATGGTAAATTTTAAAGCAATCTTTCATACAGAGCCCTGGTTTTTCAGGACACGTGTCACATTGATATATTGTGACTTTCCTTATCCCCCTCTTATAGCAGACTCTGCACCTCTTTTGAGTCTTTCCCTTCCCACCAGTTTGGGGAACTTCTCCTGGAAAGTGTTGCCCTGGTACGATGCGTGTGACCTCGCTTCCAGAAGTACTGGGTGCCCCCTCTTCCTGGTCCCTAAAGATTAGTTTCTTGATAACCACCTCTTGAAATTCCAGGAAAGTTCCCCTCTGGCCTGCACATCGATGTAGCACGTACGCATTGTACAATGCCATCTGTATGATGTGCACGGCCAGCTTCTTATACCACACCCTCGATTTCCGCATGTCGCTGAAGGGTTTCAGGACTTGATCTGACAAGTCCACCCCTCCCATGTACCTATTGTAGTCCAGGATGCAGTCTGGTTAGGGGGTCTCTGTACTGGTACCTCGTACAGGTACATGGGTACTGGTGTGGCCATGTATTGTTGTCAATACAAGGACATCTCTCTTGTCCTTGTACTTGACACACAATATGTTGCTGCTAGAATGTGCCCTGCTCTCACCCCTTCTGAGTGTTTGCCCAAGCAGTGTCTTAGGGAGGCCTCTCATGTTTTTTCTAGCAGTGCCGCATGCCACAGTACTTCTGGAAGCAAGGCACTTGAAGAGTGGGACGCTGGTATAAAAATTATCCAGGTAGAGGTGGTAACCCTGGTCCAGCAGTGGGTGCACCAAATCCCACACAATTTTTGCATTAATTCCCAGTAAGGGGGGGGGGGGGCATTCTGGGGGCTGAATACTGCTGTCCTTCCCTTCATATATCCTAAATTTGTAGGTATACCCTGATGCACTCTCGCACAGCTTATACATCTTCACGCCATACCTTGCCCTCTTACTCGGCAGGTACTGGCGGAATTGAAGCCTCCCTTTAAAATGTACCAGGGACTCATCTATAGAAATACACTTCTCGGGGGTGTATGCTTGGGCAAACCGGGCACTGAAATGGTCTAATAGGGGTCTCAGTTTATACAAACGGTCAAAACTGGGGTCATCTCGGGGTGGGCACTGCTCATTATCAGTATAATGTAGGAAGCGAAGTATTGCCTCATAACGCATCCTGGACATGGCCATACGGTACATCGGGGTGTGGCATAGGATGTCCGTGCTCCAGTAGGTCCTAATGGACGGCTTTTTCAGAAGCCCCATATTCAAGTGAAGTCCCCAGAACTTGCCCAACTCTGCTGCGTCTACAGGAGTCCACCTCTGGGATTGGGCATAAAATGAGTTTGGGTTCTTGATGATATATTGTTGGGCATATAAATTTGTCTGGGACACCATAACTTCTATAAAATCATCAGTAAAAAAGAACTTGAAAAAGTCCATCTCACTGAGCCCTGCCGTGTTAAATTTGATCCCTGGGCTGCCCGTGTACTCAGGGATTTGGGGTTCATAGTGGTCTGGTGTGGGCGACCAAATGGTGTCACTTCGCTCAGGGGTATCAATTGTTGTACGGCCACTTGTCGAGGGGGTTTCAACTGTGGCGGTGGTGGTCCTGGGGCGTCTCCTAGGGGGTCCCTCCTCTTCATCACTGGATGAAGAGGTCGACAAATAAGAGTCTCACCATCCGACGAGTCTGTGTCGGAGGCAAGAAATGAATATGCCTCTTCGGCACTAAATGTCCTTTGGGACATGTTTGTTGTGCTTAGTATACCGCAAACAAAATAAAAAAATCCCAAACTGGGAGCAATAGGCTGCTACCTAAACTACGGTAGCACAAAAGCGTGTTTTATTTTGTTTTGTTTTTAGAGAACAAGTGGGCTTCCCTGACACTAAAACTAACTAGGGCGAGGGTTCCTAACACTAAACCTAACTAGATTTTATGTGAACTTCCCTAACGCTAAACCTAACTGTGGCGACTATTCCCTGACACTAAACCTATCTAGATAATTCCGAGCTTTCCTGACGCTAAACCTAACTACGGTGACGGGAGCCTGGCGCTAAACCTAACTTGATTTTATGTGAACTTCCCTGACGCTAAACCTAACTACGGTGATGGATCCCTAACGCTAAACCTAGCTACGGTGACGGATTCCTGACCCTGAAGTCCCTGACGCTACACCTAACTACGCTTTTTGACTGTTCCCTGACACTAACTAACCCTAATCCTAAACTAACCAGTTAAATTGTCTAAAGTGTCTAAACTTTTTTTTTTTTTTTTTACTTGTACATTTTTTTTTTAGTTTTGTATATTTTATAAAGAAGAAAAGAAAAAATATTCCCCAGGGACCAAAAATTTGTCCCTGAAGACTAACAAGTGGTCAGTGATACGAGATCACTGACCAAAAATGTGGAAGGACCACAAAAAGGAAGGGAACAGGAGAGGGTAGTGGATGAAGTGGGTAGTGGGTAGCTGAAAAACGTCTGTTTTGTAACTTTATTTTAACTTTTTCTCTCTCTCTCTTCCTGCACACAACCGCTCCGAACGCCTCACGAACTCCAACAGAGACGTTCAGGGCGGATGTGATGTCAGGGAGAGGAAGTTTAGACACAGATCGCCGCTATTGGACAGTTGGTCAGCAACTAACCAATAGCTGCGATCGTGAAGGCGGGACCATTTAGATTGGTCCCGGCACATTGAGCTGTGATAGCCTGCTGTCAGAAACAGCGGCTGTCACAGCTCGTGAACGCGCGCGGCGCTCTGTTTAATGCATGACATACTATTATGTCCTGGAGCGCGAACGATGCACTTACCATGACATAATAGTATGTCCTGGAGCGTTAAGGGGTTAAAAAAATATTGTAAACTCTGTGCGTTTTTGTAACTTGTACAGATGGTTTACCAAAAAAAAAAAAAAAAAAAAGCAAAGTGAGAAACAAGAGTAACAATGGTACGTCTCCGGTAGTATATCAATGTCGTCTTGTTTCCAATGTTCACATTTATTTTCTTGCTTTAGGCTGTTCTTTTAAAAACAATCCATCTTGGCCTTTGAAATCAATATACAAACATATTTCAAACAATTGGCGAAGTGTCCAGCGTTGTGTTATTTTTAATAGTGAGATCTTGTCCATTTCACATTACCTACAGATCGTTTTGAAAGATAATATGTGAATGCCTGGAGCGTGAAAGATTCTTCCTTGACTATGAGCGTTTCCCGTGGCATGCAAACATGAGATTTTCATACAGGGGTTATTGCGCCATATATTTGCCATATTCATTTTTCTTAATAAACAATTCTTATTCAATTTCCTCACATTGACATGTCTTGTGACATGTATTGTATGTGCAAGGACAATATAAAAAGTAGGTGCATATATTCAGGAGTATATTACAGAACAATTGATGTGTGCATATTTCAAAGTAAAGACACTATTAAAGGGGTAACTTAACATGTGGAAGCATTTCCATGAAAGTTATTAATTCCTTTAAAATTGTAATATTTTTCTTTGTATACAATTCTACCTATATAAAGTATTATAGTCTTTATTTATTAGAAAAAAGTGTTACATTGTTCCATTATCTCAAATATAGCCGTACTATACTGCCAATGTGCTTCACATTACAGTTTCTTACGATTATTTGTGGTATCAGGCATGCACCTGAAAAGGACAGAAAAGGGATGAATATTGAGTCGACGACGATCAGCCAGTCACCATTACTGGGAGTGTTCTCAACAATGCTGATTGGCTGAGAGAAGCTTATAAACAGAGCTCTCCTCACAGTGCTCCTCCCAAATGTCCTTTTGCGCTGGATGCCAGGTATTAAGGTAAGCTGTATAGTGGGAGATATTCGCACTCACTAGTTTAATTGGACACTTTTTTTAACGACTGATGAAGATCTAATAGTATACCTGATTTATAGATCAACTTTGTAATTTACTTACTATTAAAATTTAATTTTATCCATGCAAATTCTGTGTGGAGTTACTTCCACTAGGTGTCTCCCTTCCTGTAATATGCTGTCCACCTCCTGTTGTCAACCAACACCTGTAGAAAGTGGGGTGCGTCTGTTCAGTGCCTGGCTATAACAGTCTATGCAGAGGGGAGAGGGGGGATCAGGAGAAGAGAGTAGAGAGAGAGTGAGTCTGCAACACACATGCTTCATGTAAGTCTATAGAGAGTGGAGGGGTGAGCAGGGGGAGGAAGCAGGAGCAGAGTTAGAAAGACACAGGCTGCTGGGAAGATTTCTATGTGAACCCAGTGCAGGACTCTCAGCTAATCTACTCATTACTGCTGTATGATGGCCTCCATTTTACTGCAACAGCTTCTCTCTCTCTCTCTCTCTCTCTCTCTCTCTCTCTAATAATGTGATAAATAGAGATAGCAGAGCAGGATTCTCCTCTTCTTTATGTGCGGTGTATAGGAGACATGTTAGCAGTTATGACAACTAGCTCAGAGACCACTGAGATTCAGAGAGAGAGCATGCAGAGGGGAAAACTGCTAAATAGTGCAGAATACAAGTCATATAATAGCCAGAAATAGTCATATAAAGGCCAGATATAGTGATAGTCCTCATGTACACACATATGACCGCTTATTCTGAAAAGTCATATGAAAAGTTAGAATGGAGAAGATAAAATATTGGTATATAATTTGTCTATAGTGGAACTGAAAATCTGTCACAGGAAATCTGGTATGAACAAGGGAGTGGCCTTCTGAAAGGTCTTTTGAAGAGGTTTTACTGTGTCTTGGTTAGCAGCACTCACGAAAGAAGCATATTAAAGGCTATGGAAACCTTTGTGCGTGAAAAATCAATATACATGCATGTTACTAAGTCCCCACAACAAAAAAAATAGTTGCACTTTTGTTTTATGCATTGAGCTTTTCTTTTTATGGCTTCAGCAGCTGTCATAACCAGTTTGCAACCTTTTCTCCATTCAAACTTCTTGTCTAGGGGCGTTCCCCAGCATTGGTCACATGTTCCCTTCTCTAGGGGCGTTCCCCAGCACTGGTCACATGTTCCCTTCTCTAGGGGCATTCCCTAGCACTGATCACATGTTCTCTAATCTGGCTGTGTGGATTTCTTATGCATGAGCACAGCCTTCTCTCTACTCTCACCTCAGGCCCTCCCCTCACTTCTGCTGCTTCTGAGGCTTTTTGTATATCCATGCCCACACAGTAACACAGCGTGTCTATGTATTTCCCATCCTCCCCCTCCTCCTCTGAGCTTCTGCTCACGATCTTCTCACAACACTATATCTCTCTGCGAACACGGGACATGTTGCACTGTGCATGCCCAGCTTTCTGTGGTTGGGAGAGATCGCTGGGCATGCACTGTAGTCATCAGGTGAAAGTGGCTACTGGATAACTGAAGGGGAACTGTGCTCATCTGCACAGCACACACTAGTGAGTAGGACCTTGCACATGTGCAGATGTCACACTAAATGCTCGTACATGAGTCTACAAAGGAGGAGCTGCAGAGTTTGCTGTCAGGAAGCTGACTGACGGACGGATCAGAGAGAGAACTGGATACAGCAGCTGACCATGTACTAATATAGAGGTAAACTCAAGTACTCCTTAGTTTAGTATGCAAAAATTGGTTTTATTTTAGAATGAGGCAAAAAGTAGTAACGTTTCGGCCACAGTTTGGCCTTTGTCAAACACTATTGCCGGTGGTCAACCAACATATATCTATATTTTTTCTATTGACCAGCGGCAATAGTGTTTGACAAAGGCCAAACTGTGGCCGAAACGTTACTACTTTTTGCCTCATTCTAAAATAAAACCAATTTTTGCATACTAAACTAAGGAGTGCTGGGGTTTACCACTTCAAGATTTACGGGGTGGGAACCCTACCCATAGCACCCAAAAGATCCTGCAGAGTGCCACAGATTCTGATTTTCATGTACTAATATACACTGCAGGTACAGAAGACAAACCGTAGACAATTTCTAATTAAGACCAATTAGAAATGTGTTTTATTTTACGGAAAAACATACAATAAATACAAACTATGCAAAGGTGTAAATGGCCTTTAAGACAAGCTAACTCTAGTTCTACTTAGGCTGAACTTAAAACGGTTTCTGCTCTTGTGCACAAAATTACAATAAGGATATGCTATGAAATCTCAGTAGATCATCATGTTGCTGTAAAGATGTCTAATGATATAATTTGACCTTTCAAATTTTTCCTGTTTTAACAGAGTGCTCTTGAAGGGAAACTCAGCACATTGTTCAGACACCTGCATGCTGCAAGACAAACACTGAGCGTTATTTTAGCCCCAGGACCAGAACCTTCACAATCGGCACATCACATACTTCCAACGGTTACATATTCCAGGTTAATGAATCATTTAACAAGATGTAATCAGTCCTTGGAAGAATGTTGCAGAGATTTGCTCACAATGACCCTCATTGTACCATCTGCACCTTGGGTGAGTGGATGCCTATTGTTTTTCGTTTGCTGTTTATCATCAGTATTATCCAAACAGATCTGTGTAGTTTTTAGTTTTTTGTTTTTTTTTTCATTTTATGACTTTTTTTTTTTTTTTTACTCCTAAAGATATTGAATTTTAAAACTTTATTGCAATATATGAATAGAGATTATTGTAGTACAACTGTGTTATACACAATGGGGGGAATTTATTAAGACTGTCCTTTCGTACGCCAGGTTAAATCTAAATCGCACTGGACTAAGATGCACCTAATTTATTAAGAAGTGCACACCTCTTAATAAATTAGGTTTAACTTTGGTGATCCATGCCCCAGAAAGTTAAATCTACACCCTCTATGAGCTGAAGTCGTTTTGCGCTGTAACTGATAACACTTTCTGGCTGCTTTTTTTTATTTATTTTTTTTAAACCGCACAAAAGTAGTGATTTTTGCTCAAATTGCCAACTCTTGGATTATATGCGCCTTCTCTACACCTGAAAACTGGCGCAGAACAAGTAATAAATTACTTCCAATGTGTTCATTAAAGAAAAACTTTGGGTCTCTTTGCACTTGCACTTCTTTTCCTGAAGTGGGGGAAAGAGACATATACAGGATGTCACATAACTTTGCTCTGCATTAGGCTTTACTGGTGTCGAAAATGGAAAGAAAGCACTATGTGCATTGGAAAGAAGTTGTAGTCTGAGCACAGTGATTATATATTTTTGTGGGAACAGACGTAATTGCATTAGCAACTATTTAGACCTTGACATTTTATAGGTTAATATCGTTCCACGAGATCCGCTTTAAAGCGTACCTTTCAGCATCACTTGCTGTATTTTATTTTCTCTATATATAGTACAGGGCCATTATATTAGGAAAGAGCCAGAAGAGATCTTGATGTTTTTTTTACAGATACTGCCCTTAGTCTGTATTCAGGGTAGCAACTGCCTGGGATAAATATTCTTCAGCGCCGCCTTCTTGATTTCTTCTATTTCTAACACTTGTTTCAGATCTCCAAACTAAATGTAATATTTAATGAGACAACCTGAGTCAACACAAAATGCCGTTTTTTCAAATGATAACTTTTCCTTCAGAAATAAAATAATCGAACGCCAACTGAAAGTTTGTAAAAAAATAACTGCTTTCGTTGTCATTCAATTTACCAAATTTACATGGGTTCCATTAGACTAGAGACATCCAGATATTATACTCTCAGGTCTATAGTCACATTACGATTACCTAACTTCCACCCAGAAGAAGACTTCTTGGCTCTGGTTAAGCAAAGTATAAAGTATGCTTTATGATGGGCAGCTATATTTCTTGCTTTTCTCTGTAGCGGAAGCAGCTGGCTGCATGGAAGAAGGCAATATTTTCAACACGTATGAGGTTCATGTAAAGGATCTGCCAGGCACAGCGGGGTTAACTCCCAGAACTAATCAGTCAGCACCTGAGAATACATCCCTGAGACTGACTCCTGCTTCCACCATTCAGGCTGGCAAGCTTAGGAGTGGGAGAGCCTATCGTAACCTGGCCAGACTCAGCTAGCTCCCGCCCTCGGTCTATTTAAGCCTGCACTTCCTGTCCCTCGGTGCTTGTTATTGCTTTTGTTTCTTTCCTTGTGGTTCCTGGCCCAGCTACAGCTCCTGCTATTTTTGATCCTGCTCCATACCGACCCTGGCTTACCGACTACTCTTCTGCTTTTCGTTTTGTACCTCGCACACTCCTGGCTTGACTCGGCTCGTTCACCACTCTGGTTGCTCACGGTGTTGCCGTGGGCAACGGCCCCTTTTCCTTGCTTGTGTTCCTTGTATGTTTGTCGTGTTTGTCGTGCACTTACTGAGCGCAGGGACCGCCGCCCAGTTGTACCCCGTCGCCTAGGGCGGGTCGTTGCAAGTAGGCAGGGACAGAGTGGCGGGTAGATTAGGGCTCACTTATCCGTCTCCCTACCCCCTGCCGTTACATAATAACAAGCCCATACCTAGTCTACCCCTGGTCCCTGACACCACTATGGATCCCCGTGAGACCCTGGCTCAGCAAATGCAGGGTCTCTCCCTACAGGTCCAGGCCCTGGCTCAGAGGGTCAACCAGCCTGATGCTACCCTGGTAGTTCCCCGCACCGCACCTCTTGAACCCCACCTCAAGTTGCCCGACCGGTTCTCAGGGGACCGGAGGACTTTTCTCTCCTTTCGGGAGAGTTGTAGGCTTTACTTTCGTTTAAAGCCTCATTCCTCAGGTTCTGAGAGCCAGCGGGTGGGTATAATTATGTCCCGGCTCCAGGAAGGGCCCCAAGAGTGGGCCTTCTCCTTGGCTCCTGACGCCCCTGAACTTTCCTCCGTTGATTGTTTCTTTTCTGCTCTCGGACTTATTTATGACGAGACTGACAGGACTGCCTTTGCCGAGAGTCAGCTGGTGACCTTAAGTCAGGGTAAGAGACCTGTTGAGGAGTATTGCTCTGACTTTCGGAAGTGGTGCGTAGCTTCTCGGTGGAATGACCCTGCCTTAAGGTGCCAGTTTAGGTTGGGTCTGTCGAATGCCCTGAAAGACCTGCTAGTTAGCTATCCCTCTTCTGACTCCCTAGACCAGGTTATGGCTTTAGCGATACGACTTGACCGACGTCTCAGGGAACGACAACGTGAACGTTTATGTGTTTTCTCCTCCGACTCCCCCATGATGCCTCCCGAAGCTCCGTTGCTTCGTTCCTCCCCGAAAGATTCAGAGACACCTATGCAACTCGGGGCCTCCGTGTCCCCCCAACAACGTAGAGAATTCCGCTGGAAGAATGGTCTCTGCTTCTACTGTGGGGACGACAAGCATCAAGTGAACAACTGTCCTAAGCGTAAGGTTGCAGCCAGAGAACTTCTGCGTCTAAGTGATCATCGGGGAGGTCACTTGGGCGCACAGGTATTTCCCGTAAATATGAAACGTACTAAGATCTTGCTTCCCTTTCAGGTCTCTTTTGGTGGTAGGTCTGCTACCGGCAGTGCTTTCGTGGATTCAGGGTCCTCTACTAATATCATGTCTGTGGAATTTGCTATGTCCCTTGCTATGCCTCTTATTGATTTGCCTAAACCTGTCCCGGTAGTGGGTATCGACGCCACTCCTCTTGCTAATGGTTATTTTACACAGCATACCCCTGTTTTTGAACTCCTTGTTGGCTCCATGCATTTGGAGCAATGCTCTGTACTGTTGATGCAGGGATTATCGTACGATTTGGTTCTAGGTCTTCCCTGGTTGCAGTTGCATAATCCTACGTTTGACTGGAATACTGGGGAGCTAACCAAATGGGGTAATGAATGTTGTACGTCATGTTTTTCTGTTAATTCTATTTCTCCCCCTAAGGAGGCGAATACGCTACCCGAGTTTGTTCAGGACTTCGCTGATGTTTTCTCTAGGGAGGCCTCCGAAGTGTTACCTCCTCATAGAGAATACGATTGCGCTATCGAATTGGTACCAGGAGCTAAGCTTCCTAAGGGTAGGATATTTAATCTTTCTTGTCCCGAACGTGAAGCTATGAGAGTGTATATCCAGGAATCCCTGGCCAAGGGTTACATTCGTCCCTCTTCTTCTCCGGTAGGTGCTGGCTTCTTCTTCGTGGGGAAGAAGGATGGTGGTCTTAGGCCATGCATTGACTACCGTAGCCTGAATAAGGTCACGGTAAGGAACCAGTATCCCCTTCCTTTGATTCCTGATCTCTTTAATCAGGTTCAGGGGGCCCAATGGTTTTCTAAATTGGATCTACGGGGGGCGTATAACCTTATTCGCATCAAAGAGGGGGATGAGTGGAAGACTGCGTTTAACACGCCCGAAGGCCATTTCGAATACCTCGTCATGCCCTTTGGGTTGTGTAATGCCCCTGCGGTCTTCCAGAATTTCATAAATGAGATTTTGAGAAATTACCTGGGGATTTTTCTCGTAGTGTACCTTGATGACATACTGGTGTTTTCCAAGGACTGGTCCTCCCACGTGGAGCATGTCAGGAAGGTGCTCCAGGTCCTTTGGGAAAATAAACTGTTTGCCAAAACCGAAAAATGTGTGTTTGGGGTACAGGAGATTCCATTTTTGGGTCAAATCCTCACTCCTCATGAATTCCGCATGGACCCCGCCAAGGTTCAGGCTGTGGCGGAATGGGTCCAACCTGCCTCCCTGAAGGCGTTACAGTGTTTTTTGGGGTTTGCTAATTATTACAGGAGATTTATTGCTAACTTCTCGGTCATCGCTAAGCCCCTTACGGACCTCACTCGCAAAGGTGCTGATCTCCTCCACTGGCCTCCTGAGGCTGTCCAGGCTTTTGAGGTCCTTAAGAAGTGCTTTGTCTCGGCCCCGGTGCTGGTTCAGCCCAACCAAATGGAGCCATTTATCGTGGAAGTTGACGCATCTGAGGTGGGAGTGGGGGCTGTCTTGTCCCAGGGTACCAGGTCCCTCACCCATCTCCGCCCCTGTGCCTACTTCTCCAGGAAGTTTTCGCCAACTGAAAGTAACTATGATATTGGCAACCGCGAACTCTTAGCCATTAAATGGGCATTTGAAGAGTGGCGCCACTTCCTGGAGGGGGCTAGGCACCAGGTAACGGTCCTTACCGACCACAAGAATCTGGTGTTCCTAGAATCTGCCCGGAGGCTAAACCCGAGACAAGCTCGATGGGCGTTATTTTTTACCAGATTCAATTTTTTGGTTACCTATAGGGCTGGGTCTAAAAATATTAAGGCTGATGCACTGTCGCGTAGCTTCATGGCCAGCCCTCCTTCGGAGGAAGATCCTGCTTGTATTTTGCCTCCAGGTATAATCATTTCCTCGATCGATTCTGATTTAGTCTCTGAAATTGCTGCTGATCAAGGTGCAGCTCCCGGGAACCTTCCTGAGAACAAGCTGTTTGTTCCCCTGCAATTCCGGCTAAGGGTACTTAGGGAAAATCATGACTCCGCACTATCTGGCCATCCAGGCATCCTGGGTACCAAACACCTCATTACCAGAAATTATTGGTGGCCTGGGTTGCCTAAAGACGTTAAGGCCTACGTCGCCGCTTGTGAGGTTTGTGCTAGGTCCAAGACTCCCAGGTCCCGACCAGCGGGCTTACTGCGTTCGTTGCCCATTCCCCAGAGACCTTGGACACATATCTCCATGGATTTTATCACCGATTTGCCTCCCTCCCAAGGCAAGTCGGTGGTGTGGGTGGTGGTGGACCGCTTCAGTAAGATGTGCCACTTTGTGCCCCTCAAGAAACTACCCAACGCCAAAACGTTGGCTACCTTGTTTGTCAAACACATCCTGCGTCTCCATGGGGTCCCTGTCAATATTGTTTCGGACAGAGGGGTACAATTTGTTTCATTGTTTTGGAGAGCCTTCTGTATGAAGTTGGGGATTGATCTGTCCTTCTCCTCTGCCTTCCATCCTGAAACCAATGGCCAAACGGAGAGGACTAATCAGTCTCTAGAACAATACTTAAGGTGTTTTGTCTCTGACTGTCAATTTGATTGGGTCTCTTTCATTCCCCTCGCCGAATTTTCCCTTAATAACCGGGTCAGTAACTCGTCAGGGGTCTCTCCTTTTTTTTGTAATTTTGGGTTTAATCCACGGTTCTCCTCCGTTTCACCTGGTAGTTCCAACAATCCTGAGGTAGAGGTCGTTCATCGGGAACTGTGCACAGTCTGGGCCCAGGTTCAGAAAAACCTAGAGGTGTCCCAGAGCGTACAAAAAACTCAGGCTGATAAAAAACTTTCTGCTAACCCCCTGTTTATGGTCGGGGATCTGGTGTGGTTGTCGTCTAGGAACTTGCGTCTCAAGGTTCCGTCCAAGAAGTTTGCTCCCCGGTTTATTGGGCCGTATAAGGTCATTGAGGTCCTCAATCCTGTCTCCTTCCGGCTGGAGTTACCCCCGTCTTTTCGGATACACGACGTGTTTCATGCCTCCCTCCTCAAACGCTGCTCCCCGTCCTTGGCTCCCTCGAGGAGACCTCCTGTTCCCATCCTCACCCCGGAGGGGGTGGAATTCGAGGTGGCCAGGATTGTGGACAGCAAGATGGTCCAAGGCTCCCTCCAGTACCTGGTCCATTGGAGAGGACCCGAGGAGAGGACTTGGGTACCCGCCGGGAAGTTCACGCTGGGGTATTGGTCAGGAGGTTCCACCTGCGTTTCCCCAGTAAGCCAGGTCCACTTAGAAAGGGTCCGGTGGCCCCTCATAAAAGGGGGGGTACTGTAAAGGATCTGCCAGGCACAGCGGGGTTAACTCCCAGAACTAATCAGTCAGCACCTGAGAATACATCCCTGAGACTGACTCCTGCTTCCACCATTCAGGCTGGCAGGCTTAGGAGTGGGAGAGCCTATCGTAACCTGGCCAGACTCAGCTAGCTCCCGCCCTTGGTCTATTTAAGCCTGCACTTCCTGTCCCTCGGTGCTTGTTATTGCTTTTGTTTCTTTCCTTGTGGTTCCTGGCCCAGCTACAGCTCCTGCTATTTTTGATCCTGCTCCATACCGACCCTGGCTTACCGACTACTCTTCTGCTTTTCGTTTTGTACCTCGCACACTCCTGGCTTGACTCGGCTCGTTCACCACTCTGGTTGCTCACGGTGTTGCCGTGGGCAACGGCCCCTTTTCCTTGCTTGTGTTCCTTGTATGTTTGTCGTGTTTGTCGTGCACTTACTGAGCGCAGGGACCGCCGCCCAGTTGTACCCCGTCGCCTAGGGCGGGTCGTTGCAAGTAGGCAGGGACAGAGTGGCGGGTAGATTAGGGCTCACTTGTCCGTCTCCCTACCCCCTGCCGTTACAGTTCATGTATAAAACGTTTTAAAATGTCACACATGTGACCACTTCCGATAACCATAGCTGGATTAGCATATAGGTAGAGGTACCTACTGAAGGGAAAATTTACATATAAATTTACTGTACAGTGTACATTCATATGTAAATTAAGTATATTCATATGTTATTGAAGCATTCACTACTGTGTCTTTTTTCAGCCGTACTAACTGTAACATACTTGATAGACGGAGTCAAAGGCGCCAGACAATCTCTGACTACATAGAAATCCAGTATTGTGAATGAAATATAACCGCACCACCTTTCTAAACAAAGAGGGGGTCTTATCTAGTGTTAAAATGTTGGTATCTTCTATAAATGTGGTGGCTTTCTTCTAATTCACACATCACTGTTATTTTTTTATATATATCCGTTATTTTTAATGTGATTGTTCTCAAACCTTGTATGTTGCTAGAACATACTGTGGCTTGGTCTGACAAAGTATTTTTTTACTTCTCAGTATAAACACACACACTTTACCTTCTGTATATTTTGAGTTTGCTAAATTTTAATTCGGCTGACAGATTTAATTTAAATTTCCCTGCAGTTATCTGCCACAGTTAAGAAACGTTTGTGCATCTTTACAGCACATAAAGCAACATAATAAATTCTGTAGACAACATTCTCCCATTTAATCTTTAACGGTTATTTAGCTCAAAGCTAATTTTCACTCTCTTTTTGAACTTTCAGGTGCAAATCTTGTTCAGTCCCTTGATAATGGTGCTTGGGCTTTCTCTGAGAATTGACAAATTTACCTGTAAATTTAGCATGTTTTTTATGTACAATGGAGTTCCTTTGGGTGATTTACCACTTGCCATTACTTATTATTGCAGTTTTACTAATTTGTCTGTGAGCAGCATTCATTTTAATGGCAATTATGTGCAAACTAGAAACAAAGGGGGGATTCATTGCGCTTTCTACAGCAGATTTCTGGCACAGGAAAGTTAGAAACGGCACAAAAGTCGCAATCTGCATTAAAAAAAATTTACTTTTGTGCCGTTTGCGCCTCTCACAACACTTTTCTTAAAAGCGGGCTAAGCGAAAAGGGGCCCGACAATTTTTTTTTATAATTTACCACAGAACATGGCGTAAATTATGGCGCAAATCTAAGCCAGCTTTTGGCTAATGTAGAATTTACAATCTGGTGCACAGGTAGCCAGAAATTAGATTCCATTTATAAAGAGCGCAAACCTCTTGATAAATTAGGTGCAACTTTCTTTATGAAACACCAGTCTTAATAAATGCCCCCAAAGTGTCAGTTTGTAGTCGGTTGCTAATGGACAGTCAAGACTATTTTAAACATTGGCACAGAAAAGCTCCTCAAAAGTGGAATTTTCCTTTAATGCAAGTGACTTTTTTTTAAATTATTGCAACCTTTCAAAACTGTTATCTTGTGGGGCACATTGCTCATAGAAGTGATCAAAGAAATGTATTCATCTCACATCACAGCACGGCTCTGTTCACACTACATCCGATAGATACGTTTTTATAGCAAATATACAAACGTATACTGTAACGTTCTCATTGATTTTTTTTTTTTGGTGACCATGCATTCGAAAAGAGTTCCTTTTTGTTATGTTTGACAGGATTTTAATTCGGCACAGCAAAATAAAAAAAATACATGATTTACTTTTTTTCTTTTTCTTTTGTTATTGGTGTAATGGAGATATTCCTGTTTTAGATCCATCTTAAAAAAAATAAAAAGCAAAAGAAATCCATCACTTGAACAGATCCTAATGTATATCAACAGTCTACCAAACATATACAGTGCATCCAAGTTAGCAATGTCCCAACAGATCACCAGTCCAATGCATATTTCTTTAAAGTTAAGTCTGACTTGAATTAAAAAAGTTTATTCAGCATTCCGTCATTTAAAAAAAGTAAATAATTTAAAATTTTAGTGACATAGTTTAGTCTACTAATTCGATTTTTACGTCTTTAGGCAGTTTAACATCCCTGCAAACTAGCCATTACAAATTTTCTAATTTCCTGGATAAATATGTTCTTCACCGATGTTATTTTCTTACAAAGTTATAGGGTAGGTCCACTTCCACTGGGTTTTCCTAAAAGGAACATTTATGAATGTTCTGCATTTTGAGAATCTTCTACTAGTGTAATATAATAATAATCTTTATTTATATAGCGCCACGTATTCTGTAACACTTTACTAGTCAGAGGGTATGTGTATAGGCAATATCAGACGTTACATAGTGACCAAACTAATTTACAATTCCAATGAGGAGTGAGGACCCTGCTCACAAGAGCTTACAATCTATGAGGAAATAAATATAAATAGTGCTTGTTAAGTGCAATGGTCCAACTATCCTTTATACACATGGGGTAGTACATATAAAACTGGATGAGCCGGTCACCAGCCAGTATTTGTGTATGACAGACATGAAGTGCATTAGGGTGCAAGTGTGTAGGGGATACTGCTGAATGAGGGGGTCAAGTTCTGATAAATTATGTAAAAGGGGGGCTGGAAAAGCAGTCAGATTAGGGAATGTTATAGCAAAAGAAAAAGAATCATCACCGCACTGGAGATCAGTGTAAAATAATAGGTGCAAGCCTCAAAGGAACCTGATCCAAAGTCCCACAAATGGTATCTACAAAGAAGAGAGGTATCCACATTCTGGATAATGTCCAGAAATAGCTTAAGTGCATAATTTTACCCAGGTGTAAATGAGTGAAACATTTAAAATGTATTATTACATACACTCATGCATGTGGACTTCCTAATCCTCCCTCTCGGCGTCTCCAAAACATTGTTGCGCATGTCAGTCTAAAGCAATTTAGAAAACAACTCCCCTAGAGGGCGCTGTTGGATCACAGAGCGCATGCGTGCCCGGTAAACAGAAGGATAATCTGTATAATTCCAGCGTGAGTCATTCAGACATCACTGGCGCATCCGCACCCAGATTACTGATCCACCCGACCCCCATCTTGCAATCGGGTACACTTACTGCAACCCACTACATATGAAAAACTGCCTGTATCTAAATATTGAATTGCGTTATGGAATGTATACTGTTCATTAAATAAGTATATTAATCTTTACTCAAATATACTTCAAAAATATATAGTGCATTAAGTATTAGTGACAAGCAGATTCTAAATAAATGATGAGCCATAAATTCAGACATAAAATGTAAGTGAGTCTCCTATTAGAGAGGAGCTTAAACTATCCCCCAAAAAAGAGTGGTGAAACCCTTAAAAAAGAAGGTTCAATAACCAGATGCTGTGCTAAACACCATAATAAATCAATACCTCATAATCAGGCAAAGATATATAATCTATAATATAGGACATCACTGTCTTATACCAAAAATATAGTAAATCTATACATTATACCAAATACAGACCCAAATACAGACCCATTAAAAAATCGCACAAATTGTGATGGACCGCATATGAAAGAGGTGAATTTGAAGGAGAAAGTCCACGTGCATGTTATCATCTAGAAAAATATAGAAAAAGGAGAATTAATATATAGTCATAGAAACTCCATATTAAGACCTATAATATACAAAATTACTCACGACACATATATGTTCCGTTTCCATACAGTACTCAGGATAAATCAGAAAAATACAGGGATGTCCCAGCTAAACCAGAACACAGGAACACCTTCATGTAACATCACGGCCAACCTTAAAGTCAAGATTTAAGCCATTAGGGGATAATGTATTGAGTCGAAATATCCATTCCAATTATTTTTGTATAAGTTTAGCTGTCCTGTCACCCCCTACCCTATGTAGCGGTACATGGTCTATAATCCAAAAGCTAAGGTGACACACGTCTATGGGAGGTTAGTAAAGTCTCGCAAGATTTCATACTAACTTTGTTTCTCTATCTATTCCGGAGAGCTGGATATTGGCGTTTAGAGAATTTATCACTCATCTCGTCAAGTCGTTTAGACAAATGCAGTGGCTCAGATACGATTCACTTCACCCTAAGCATTTGACTAAAAGGAAGCGATTCTAGCATCCGCTTAGGATGCTGGCTATCAAAAGGCAACAAATTGTTGCGATCAGTGGGTTTAATGTACAAATCCGTTACTAACCTATCCTCCAATCTTTAGACCATTGTGTCCAAAAATTACAGAGATAGTTCAGATGTACTCATAGTGAATTTATTGTCAATATCATTCAAAAAGGAATAGAACTCCTCCAATTCACACATAGTGCCTGTCCAAATAGCAAAGACATCATCAATGTGTCTCCACCACCTCAGTACATGACCGAAGTGGTGGGATACATAGACGTGTCTCAACTCCTGGGCCGCCATGAACATATTGGCGTAAGTCGGAGCCACATTCGAGCCCATGGCGGTCCCTTTTCTTTGTACATAGAAATTATCTCGAAACAGGAAATAGTTCTCAGTGAGAACTATTTCCAATAAGTTCATTAGAAACTTCACACAATCATCCGTAAAGGACGGGCCTCTTAGAGCTTCATGAACCACCTGCAGACCTCCTAGAATGGTCAGTCGAGGTGTATAAGCTACACACATCAAATGACACGAAGATGACATTACTACTGAGTGTCACATCTTTACATTTTAAAATAAAGTCAGAGGTATCCCGGATATAGCAAGGGGCAGAGGTAGCATGTGATCTCAACACTTTATCAAGAAAAGATGCTATTGGCCCAAAGATGGAGCCCCTGCCAGAGACAATAGGTCGTCCAGGAGGTTTTTCCAGACCTTTATGAATTTTAGGGAATGTTACAGGTTGTCTAAAAAGATGTGTTTTCAGGGCATGCTTAAAACTGAATGTTGGGAAGTAATCGAATTGTCAGGGGTAGCGCATTCCAGAGGACTGGTGCAGCACGAGAAAAATCTTGGAGATGGGAGTGCGAGGTACAGATTATGGAGGATGTTAATCTAAATTTATTTCTCTAGAAGTCTTTTAAACCACTACAAATAGAATTTATGATCTCACAAGGCGAATTACATTTTAGAGAAGATGTGAAGCTGATCTCCAGTAGGGTCGTGGAACCATGCACTGCACCAGTGCAACTCTGAAGCAATCCTCCAATCCAGTGGTGCTACCAAGCCATCCTCTAATTGAGTGGGGCAATGGAGTCATCTCACATGACCTATCAGGAGATACTTTGTACTACATTTTCCCCTTAATTCAGCCATTTACACCTTAAATATGTTGGGCATAACTTTCTTGGCAACTCCCTGAAAAAAGAGACATTCACTTGCTGACTGGTTCCAGCTTATTTCTTAGCACAGAACAGTAGGTGCACATAAAACGATACCACAGCTGAAAAGCAGCAATATAATGTTTATTACTTCATGAGACAAGGTTTGTCTATGTCACTCACGAATTTCAGTCCAATTAATGCAAAGCATAAAAAATCACAAGCAATGTGGCCTAAGCAAAAATAATAAAACAGAACCTATTCAACATCATATTATTCTGCCTGACATGACGGGACCAATTCAAATATGGTCTTCAGTTAATAAGATGATGGACTGCAACATAAATGTGCTCAGTCTGCAGCCAACATTTTTTAATTTTTTAGAACTCTAGAAATTATTTATCATTGGAATAGGGTATCCACTAATACTAATAAATAACTTTTATTCAATATGCTTTCAAATAAGAAAAATGTGACTTAAAAGATAGCACACACTCCATTGGATTTGGTCCCTGATAAATGGGATACACTCGTTTTCACGATTCCCACATTAATGGATAAGTTAGGTATGAGTTGCTATTACGGGTAAGCTATTAACTCAAGAGCACCATTGTAGTCATTTAATGCGTGCTTATTTGGTACATATAGTCAGCCCTCCAATCTCTTAAGTCAACTGTATCCGTCCAGGTTGCTTTTATGTGTAGACTGTTGTTACTCAAGCACCATATTTATTAGGTGCTATTTCCTTTTAGAACCATTCCTGACGACTGTCCCTTTAAACACACCCTAAGCTTAATAGTCTCTGATGCTCTGAAAAAAGCGTTTTGCCTGAACTACTCAACCCTAGTTTGTCCCTGCTAATATTGGACTATTCTACCTAGCCTCTCCAACGTGTTTCACCCTGCATTCTGGGATCCTCAGGGAGAGTTTGACTATGTTAGTCTCTTTTCGTTACATGTGCAGTGCAGTGGCCGCGTGCGACCGGGAATGGGCGAGCTTATGTACCCTAAGGATCTCCCACAGAGGGGACCGATCCAGGGTGAAACAGCCAATCGGCGGAGGGGCTCGTCCCTGACGACATAGATCCACGCCTCCCGCTCGTCAGCCTTTCCAGTCTCTGGCGTCTCCTTCCTTAGTTCCTCATCTGTTGTCATGGGGACCTTTAGACGTGCTCTCGGCCGCGATAGTATAGCAGTGTGCAATGCATATAGCAAACCAGCTCACTCTTTGCCTATGTATATATTTAGCGCCATCTAATTGATTTACAGCTAAACAAAGTATATACCAATTAAATATCTAGTGTGTGAATGAGGATGGAAACCAGAAGAAGAATACGTTCCCAGTAGATCAGATTCACTAGGAGTCGCTGTAGAGGTATAGAGACTTGACAAATTGTGGCTATTCATATAGACCTTGAAACCGGGTACACAGCAGCAGATATTAGTCAAGGGCCCTGATGGTATTGCCATATACAGGTCGCCGTGCCCTATACTTTATTCAAATGAAACGTGACTTTTCACCAGATCTTCCTCTCCCATAGGTAATTTTTGGAGTGGTCTTTAACCCTTTCTTTAGATTAGGATTCCCAAGTAGGACATTAGAGTATTTGGAGGTAATGTCACATACTTCATTGTGTGCCTCATCAAAGGTACCAATAGTTGTAAAAGTATTTTCCTCCATTTCTTTTTTTCTGAGGGGTTAGGAGATCCCTCATTTTTGTACCAATAGCATCCTCCTGAGTGTTTTGTCTGGATAACCTTCCTTCCTAAATCTCTCACGTAGATCATTGGCTCTCTTAAATGATTGTGTAGAGGAACAATTTCTCCTCACTCGAAGGTATTGACCTTTCCGTGTTCCCCTTTTGAGTGTTAATGGATGATGGCTTTCCCATTTCAAAAGACTGTTGGTGGAAGTGGGTTTGCTATATACTGAAGTGTGAATTTTCCCTTTAGCGTCGTCCTCTACCTGCATGTCCCGAAATGCCAGATGTGCCAGGTCACACTCGTAAGTGAACCGCAAGTCAAGATAATTGACATATTAAGATGTTGTACAAATTTGCCAAAGTCTAGCTCAGATCCCTGCCACAACATGGAAATATCATCTATAAATCTATACTATGAAATAATTCTAGAACACCACTCCTGGTTTCCATCCACAAAAACAGTATTGTTCTCCCACCAGCCCAGGAAAAGGTTTGTGCACGAGGGGCACAGGGGCTCCATATAGCCGTACCCCGGAGCTGGTGGAAGAACCAACCATTGATGTGTAAAGAGCCTCCACATCCATACTTCCCAACAAAATCTGCCTGTCCAATTCAAGACCGTCTATTTTAAGAAGAAGTTCAGTAGTGTCACATAGCTATGATGGTAAACTACTCACAAAAGGTCTTGGTATTCTGTCCACATATATACCGATGTTCTGACCCAGACCACCTATTCCTGAAACTATTGGACGTCCTCGAATGGGCACCATATTTTTGTGCACCTTCAGAAGTGCATAGAAAGTAGGTATTGTTGGGAAGGGGGGGATCTTGTTCTTTCTCAGATATTAGGCCATCATTATGTGCCACCAACAGAATAGCCTCTAATTACTGTATAAATATTGGACAAGGATCCCTATCCAGTATCCTGTAGCAATCCGTGCCCTTAACCAATGCTAGACACATTTCTTAGTCTTTTGGTCCATGACCACTACATTACCACTTTTGTCTGAGGGTTTAATCGTGATGCTACTGTCCTGCTCTAGGGTCATAAGGCTCTTAATCTCTTCGTCTGTGAGGTTTGCTTTCCCCCACACTTTCCCTTTCAAGAGATCAAGCTCCTTTGTAACTAAGTCAAGGAAGATGTCAATGTGTGGGGTATCCCCCAATATGGGCATCTTAGAGTTTTTCATTTTTAAATCCGTAAATGGCCTTTTTGTAATCTCTCCCCTTCCTCCAAAAGTTCTACTAACGATTTTGTAGTTTCCTGTTTTATCTCACTCACTGTTGGATACACATATTTCTAGTTTGAATTCAATTAAATTTATGCCACTTCAACTTTCTTGTAAATAGATATAAATCCTTAACCCAGTTAAGAGATAAATCTAGTGTTGGGTACAAAAGATAGTCCCTTTGTTAAGAGTCAGCTCACTTTCTGTTAGTTGTCTGGCAGAAAAGTTGTGAGAGTTTTTATTTATTGAGGTCCTGGTCTTGTGTAGACCGTTTTGTTCCTTAACTGGTATGTTATTGCAAAGTCTGTATTTCCTCAAAGATTAGGAGGGTACTAGACATGAGCTGGTTTTGCCTGATTCACAGAAATATCAGTCCATAGTATACAATAGGATTATCTACCATTGTCTTAAATTCGCCACAAGCGAATCCCAAACCTGACGAATAGATTCACCCAATGCATCCTAATGACTACGGAACCACAAACCGATTCATAAATCCGGCAAAACTGAAATCTCCAGAGGGTACGCTGCCTGGCACTGCTCTATATTCTTATGACCGTCCTGTTCAATGATATCAACACTTATGTAATACTTCTCCAGTAAGGCTCTGTTTACATCTGCATTCTGGCTTCAGCTTAAAGTCACGATGCATTGCCGGATCCGTAGCACTACGGACACCAGCGATGAATGACGGACCCTATTGACTTATAATGGAGTCCATCGGGTTCCACCAAGCTGTCCTTTGTTTTGATGGGTAAAATAGCGCAGCATGCAGGGCTATTTGTGAAGTGCAATTTGATGGAATTTGCAACCGAGTCTCCAAAGCAGATGGGAACATAGCCTATCCCTTCCTCTTGATATTCAAGAATATTTATCAAGTGATTTAACATTATTTATATAGTACCAACCTATTCTGCCGCACTTTGCTCATTGTTCACTCATCATTTCTTTTTGAAAAATGGGATCACAATTTAATTTCCCTAGATCAAGCATGCACACTAGCTTGGGTCAATATCATAGGAAGCCATTTAACCTATTATTAGATTTTTGTAGTGTGGGATACAATTAGAGAACCTGGAGGAAACCTACACAAATATAAAGAAAACACAATTAGCACAATGATTCAAATAAATATAATGCTAAATTATTGCTCATAGTTTAATGGCAATTTCTTTAAGGCTTTTTTTTTGTTTGTTTTGTTTTTTAAAAAGACTTAAGAATTCGCCTTCCTTCCTCCAACCTCCACAACTTCCCATTCCTAGCTCACTACTATAACAAAACAATGGCATCTAATTTCTCACCACTTATTATTCATCCTATCTAATACTGGCTGTATTTTCAAGTTACTGTTTGTCCCATGGCTAAATATACCTTAGAAGCCATGTCTTTGTACTGAAGGTAGTTTATGTTTTTCAGCAGACCATCCTCTTTACTTGGTACCCAGCTAAGGGCTCGTGCACATCTGCGTTCTGGGTTCCATTGTTCTGCTCCGTCATAGGAGCGGAACAACTAGAATACCAGAATTTCGGGATCCGTTGCATGACGGGTTCCGTCGGGTCTTCGTTATTGTTTCCATCATTTTGCCGAACATAATAGCACTATTTTGTTCATCAAAAACAATGGAACCTCTGACGAAAGCCCCTATTGAAGTCTCAGATGCAGATGTGAAAAGCCCCTAAATTGTGTTGGCTCAATTCATAGTTTATAAATATTTGAGATTACATCTGCAATTGTACTCCAAAATTCTTGTATAACAGGGCAACTCCTTTCTGTAGGTTTTGTAATGAATTAAATAAAATTAGATAACTGTAATAACTTCTGGTTCGCCCTTATTTAAAGGAGTACAATTTAATGGAGGCCTTTCAGAAGAATGTGCTGAAATCAGGAAAATACATAGAGAAGAGTAGGCTCCCTCTATGTCTCTACAGGACATTAACATCCCTCAACAGTATGGCTCTGCACTTGTTAGCCTCCATCTTCCAAGCACCTGTTAGAGAAGGGTTTGAAGACCCGAATGCTGGCTTTGCTATTTTTTCTAATGCCCAATGCAGAGCCCTGGGAAGGTTGATGGTTGATGGGAAAAACCTGAGCTAAAGCCCTCCTTTTCCATATTTCAGCATAGAAGTAAGGGCCTGTTCACATCACCGTTCATTTCCGTTCCGGGGATCCGTCGGAGGGTTCCATCGGGTGAACCCCGCAACGGAAAGTGAAACTGACAGCACAGCTTCCGTTTCAGTCACCATTGATCTTAATGGTGACGGAAATATCGCTAATGCTTTCCGTTCGTCACCATTCCGGCTGGTTTCCGGTTTTCCGACGGAATCAATAGCGCAGTCGACTACGCTATTGAATCCGTCGGAAAACCAGAAACCAGCCAGAATGGTGACGAACGGAAAGCATTAGCGATGTTTCACTTTCAGTTTCACTTTCCGTTGCGGGGTTCACCCGACGGAACCCCGGAACGGAAATGAACGGTGGTGTGAACAGGCCCTAAGATATAATTGTATTAAATTTTCAATATAGACTGGGGGCATTTATCAATTACTTCTGGTAGATATCCCTCAACTCTAGGCATAGGTCCTTAACCTTTTCATGCCGACAATCTGTACATAAACGTCCTTTTCGCACATACCCCGTGCTGCCAGGACGTGTATGTACAGATGTCTGTTCCAGCCGGCATAGTGCTGTGAAAAGCGCTCGGACGCCGGCTGGGTCAGTGTCCCCGGCTACCCAGCAACCTGTTCTCTGACAGCCGAACCGATTGGTTTGGCTGTCAGAAAATATGATCACCGGTATTAACCGCTTCCTGACCGCCCACAGTAAATTCACGTCGGCGCTTGCTGGGCTCTGTGCAGCGCCGACGTGAATTCACAGTGGGTGTTAAAAGCGCGATCCGGGTGTCTCAGAGTAGTGCTGACACCCGGATCGCGCTGTAAACCCCTGCCTCTGGTCCTGGAGACATGACCAGGACCTGATTGGTTCAGGTCCCGATCATGTGATCGCAGGGAAAGTTTGTTGCTACAACAAACTTTCCCGAGGACCGATTGCGCGTGCTGCCGTCGCTTGCATGGCAAAACCGGAGGCCATACAACAGCCTCTGGTCTGCCATTCATGGAAGCCTATGAGGACCAGCTGGTCCTCATAGTTCTTCCTGGCAGTGTGACTGTCAACGTCACACTGACAGTTTATAACACGTTACACTACCTACCTAGTGTAATGTGTTATAGCAGCCATCAGTGCTGCAGGTCTTCAAGTAGAACAAGTAAAAAAAAAAAGTAATAAAAAATGTTATATAAAAATGTAAAAATAAGTTATAAGTTACAAAAACATTAAAATGCTTTTTTTCCCCCTATAAGTCTTTTATTATAGGGAAAAAAACAAAGTACACATATTTGGTATCACCGCGTTCGTAACGACCCCAACTATAAAACCATAATATTATTTTTCCCGCACGGTGAACACCGCAAAAAATAATTAAAAAAACAATACTAGCAGCACTATTTTTTTTGGTCATCACCCCTCACAAAATATAGAATAAAAAGTGATCAAAATGGTGTCACCATAATCGTACCGACCTGCAGAATAAAGTAAAATGTCATTTATAGCGCACAGTGATTACTGTAAAAAAAAAGGACAAAAAAGATTGTCAAAATGTGTGTTGTTTCTTTTTGTCACTTTGCTTGCCAAAAAATCGAATAAAAAGTGATCAAAAAAATCACATGTACCCTAAAATGGTACCAATGAAAACTACAGATTGTAACGTAACAAATAAGCCCTCGCACGGCTCCGGTGGAGAAAAAAATAAAAAAAAGTTCTGCCGCTCAGAACATAGCGACAGAAATTGTGCAGAGTGTCCAAAAGCGGATAAGATCGGGCACCATTTAACAGTGCGACACCGGCCACATATCTATGAATTATTATTTATTCACTGCATGATTATACCCTCTTATTATGCCCTGATGTACTCTGCACAGATTACATATCCCCCACATTATAAACTGAAATACCAGCAAAACCACAAACAGAATTATTACCAAGCAAAATCTGCGCCCCAAAAGCCAAATGGCGCTCCTTCCCTTCTGAGCTCGGCCGTGGGTCCAGACAGCAGTGTATTACCACATATGGGGTATTGCAGTAATCGTGAGAAATAGCTTTACAAGTTTTGGGGTGCTTTTTATTAATTTATTCCTTGTAAAAATTACATTTTTTTTATATTTTTTCAGAAAAAAGTTGATTTTCATTTTCACAGACATATTCCAATAAATAAAGCAAAAGACCTGTCGGGTCAAGATGCTAACTATACCCCTAGATAAATTCCTTGAGGTGTGTAGTTTCCAAAACCACTTTTGGGGAGATTCCACTGTTTTGGCACCACAAGACCTCTTCAAACCTGAAATGCTGCCTAAAATATATTCTAAAAAAAAAAAGGAGACCCCAAAATCCTCTGGGTGCTCCTTTTGGTTGTGAGGCGTGCGGTGCGTTTCAGTCCATTAGTACACTAGAGCCACATGTGGGATATTTCTAAAAACTGCAGAATCTGGGCAATAAATATTGAGTTGCATTTCTTGGGTGAAACCTTTTGTGTTACAGAAAAAAATGTATTACAAATTAATTTTGGCAAAAAAAATTAAATTTGTAAATTTCACCTCTACTTTGCTTTAATTCCTGTGACGCGCCTAAAGGGTTAATAAACTTTCTGAATGCTGTTTTGAATACTTTGAGGGGTGCAGTTTTTAAAATGGGGTGATTTATGGGGTCTATGTAGTACATAAAGCCCTCAAAGCCACTTCAAAACTGAACTGGTTCTTGACAAAATAGCCTTTTGAAATTTTCTTGAAAATGTGAGAAATTGCTGCTAAAGTTCTAAGCCTTGTAACGTCCTAGAAAAATAAAATAATGTTCAAAAAACAATGCAAATATAAAGTAGACATATGGGGGATGTTAATTAGCAACAATTTTGTGTGGCATTACTAACTGTTTCACAAGTAGATTACATTTAAAATGAGAAAAAATGTATAATTTTTGCAAATTTTCTTTCAATTTTGGTGTTTTTCACAAATAACCTATGAATTTATTGACCAAATTTTTCCACTAACATAAAGTACAATATGTCACGAGAAAACAATCTCTGAATCGCTTGGATAGGCAAAAGCATTCCAGAGTTATTACCACATAAAATGACACATGTCAGATTTGAAAAAATGGGGCTGGTCATTGACCCTTGGTCCTGAAAGGGTTAATCTTCTTACCAAATCAGGACTCCTGAGATCTAACATTTCGTGAAATATTACAGTAAAGTTTCAGTAATTGGGTGCTTGCTAGAGGATTGAATATGTGTACAAACCATTGGATTTTCTATATTATCCACTTTATATAATCAGCCAAATGATAACAAAGAAGTATATGGATTGAAAAGGGCGCACACAGTTCTCTTGTCCGAAGATTGGCAGTAGTCACTATTCTAATTGGAACTGTACTTCTGTGGTCGCCTCTGAATTTCTACTGTAATATTGTGTAGTTCCAGCATTGACCACACTCTAATGATGATCCCTTCTGTATACATACATTTTTGTAAACACATTTGGATAGCTTTTATTAGAAAATTTAATAGAATATTTTAAAAGAAGCCAGACACACACACATTGATGTAAGTATCCTGGTTACTCTCTCGTCAATGTGATCTGTTTAGTTGTAGGTGGTGGTAAAACATGGGGGCACATAAGGCGAGTTATAAACATTTAGCTAACAAAATTGTCTGTGCTTTGATTTTCATTCATGTTTATGACTTTTTAATTCCTCATATATTATCTGTTTATTCAGCTTGTTTCCACCTGGGTTTTATTGAAGAAGATGCTTTCTTGGTTTCTACCAGTTGACTTTATTATGTTTGTATTACAGGCAAAAATGGAGTGCTCTGTGAGCCAGGAATTTACTGTTGAGAATGTTCTTGCAGTATTGCCAGCATTTCCCAAAGGTGCTCCTCAGCAGCGGGCAAAAAGAGCGGCTGAAGCATTAGTGAAAGCCGCTAATTATTCCAGACTAATGGCAATGCAACAGGTATCTTGAACGTTCCTTCAGCACAATGATTCAATCATCTATTCATTGTATAGTGCTCCGCAATTGATCTGCTTGCTGTTATGTGTGAAGTAAAACTATTATTATAAACAGCTGCTCTGATGTCTACTGAGCTTTCACAGAGTCAAGCGTTTCCCAGCCAGGACCGGGAAACAGCTGTTTGATTATGTTTTATTGCATGGATAGAGGCACACAATTCTGGAAAACCTAGACCAGTGAAACACTTTTTTGAAAGGACTGCCAAATCTGTTTAACACTTTCCATGGTGAGATTCCCCCCTCTCACTTAAGTCTCCTTTTTCTTTTTTAAATTTGGATTATCCCTTAACCCCACAAGTAAATTTACTGACCAGTCAGATTCCAGCTCTCATTTTACAGTGGCCGTTTGAAAAATGAAGACCGCAAAATCACTGGTAGCTCTGTGTATCTCACTATTCCCATACCCTAGTTTTGATAAATATGTACTGTAGGTACTAGACCTGTAATGTGAGCCTATGAATTTGGTTCTCCCAATGCATACAGATATGTCTTGATCTAATGATTATCAAAATATCTGAAGTTGCAAGTTTTTATTTGTATAGATTATTTGATCTACTTTTCTATTTACTTAAAGCATACTTACATGTATGTGCAATGTCTGCCTAAAATATAGAGCATGTAAATCTAATGAACTTTGGAGTACCGTATATGGATTAGCAAGAGTTCTATATTTTTCTATGTTGGTTTTGTTGGAAAAGGGGGAATACTCCAAGTGAAAACTATCAGCAAGTGCTGTATTTCTTGCTAAAACATCAGCCTGTCAGCAGGAACAACTATGTTCAGAAGCAGGAATAAGGGTAGCAGTTTTTTGCTTATATCTTCTTACCGTGTACGGTCTACAACACTGTATAGCTTGAGGTGTGTTGAGTCGTGTGATGGATTTACCAGTAGTGATAATAGTTATGGTGTAACAACCAGCTGGTTTGTAGACCCACTGGACTACTCTGCTGGATTGGTGTAGGGCCACCTCTGAGGATGTTGTCTCAACAGCCTCCCTATCCTTCACCCTCTAACTCCTATACAGGGATCTTGTCTTCGCTGTGGGGAGACTGCCAGGTCGCTACCTCTTCAGGTGGTCCCGGCAGAGTAGCTTCTGGCCAAAGGATGACAATTGGTAACGGATGCAGGATACGAAACCTTTGCAGGATAACACAAGGTTTGTCCAACTTTGCTCAGGCACTTGGGCAGAGGGTAGCCTTACTTTGTAAGCCCTTGGTGTTCAGGGATAGACATTTACTACTCCCTGCCTCCTCCCCTGCTCTGTGCCCGTAGGGTGCGCGCGCTCTTGCTGTTTCTTAAAGAGTCAGTGCACGCGGACAGTGCAGGGGAGGAGGCAGGGAGCAGAGCGCTCAGGCATCCACGAGCATGAACAGACCGACGGATGTGGCCGCCGGGAGGAGAGAGAGGCGCTACATATGGTATGTTTTAGGTTTGCAGGTTGTTTTTTTTAAATACTTACACATATTATGTAGAAATATCTACCCTGTTACTGAAATTAAAAGGGTTGTTCAAGGGCAGTAGTCAGGGGCATAACTAGGAAAGACTAGGCCCCATAGCAAACTTTTGACTGGGGCTCCCCTGGGTGTCACACAACCCCCACTTGTAGATAGTGCCTCCCTATAGAGTCCGCCACACAGCGCCCCCCTGTAGATAGCGCCATATACAGCCCCCTGTATATAGCACCATACAGCCCCCCTGTAGATAGCGCCATACAGCCCCCTCCCTGTATAAGGCACCATACAGCCCCCCTGTAGATAACATCATACAGCCCCCTCCCTGTAGATGGCGCCATACAGTCCCCTGTAGATAGCGCCATACAGCCCCCTGTATATAGCACCATACAGCCCCCTGTATATAGCACCATACAGCCCCCTGTATATAGCACCATACAGCCCCCCTGTACATAGCGTCCTACAGCCCCCCTGTACATAGCGTCCTACAGCCCCCCTGTACATAGCACCATTAAGCCCCCTGTATATAGCACAATACAGCCCCCCCTAGTAGATAACGCCATACAGCCCCCCCTTATAGATAACGGCATACAGCCCCCCCTAGTAGATAACGCCATACAGCCCCCCCTTATAGATAACGCCATACAGTGCCAAACCCTTCCCCAAAAAACGGCCTATAGTTTGTCCTACAAAAGACATGTATCCCCTATCCACAGGATAAGGGATACATGTATGATCGCTGGCAGCAATAAGGAGAACGGGGGACCGAAAGTCCCCTGAAGTTCTCCATGAGAAACCTCGGAGCTCAATAAAAATTAAAAGAGCGCTGGTCACCCATGCGCACAAGCGCGACCGGTGCACAATTAATTTCTACAGGGCTGCCAACACTGACCCCGGAATTCCGAGGTTCCTCATGGAGAACATCGGGGGACTTTCGGTCCCCCGTTCTCCTTATCGCTGGACGGGTCCCAGCGATCACACACGCAGGTTGTTCCTACATGTCTTTTTGTAGGAACAACCCCTTTAATGGCAGAGCAGGGAGATACCTCCCTGCTCTGCCGTAGTGTTCAGTGGCGTTGCACTGTAGCAGCCATAGCGGCTGCTAGCGGAGCCTCCGGCCCAGGGCCCCATAGCAGCCGCTACGGCTGCTACAGCGGTAGTTACGCCACTGGCAGTAGTCCACTTAGACATTAGGTATTTGTTGGCAAATTTAGATCCAGTTTGAGTGGGATATTCTGATAACTGACAACTTTATGTTGAACCTTTAACATTAGATTATTAACTAGATCAGACAAATATCTAATGTTTATAGCCACATTTAGTCAATTTTCTAAAAAAACAAACAAACCATAAATCTGTCCATTGTATTAAGATAACAAACTGCAATATTCTGGGCATGTTATGTGACCTCAGCAGAGGTTACTGTGAAGGATGGAGGAGGAGGTGAGCTATTACCATCACCAATGGTGGATCCTGTATTATCTATATAGAGGTGTTACCTTTCATTGTATTCCTGCCAGTGATGAGAATGAGAAGTGATCGCTACAGAACAGGAAGTGTCAGCCTATTGAGGGCCCAGTGGTCAGTGTGAAAACTTCATATATGACTTTTTGATCACTTTTTCTCACTTTTTTTAAGGCTGGATTCAAAGAAAACTGCAATTTCTGCATGGTTTTTTATTTTATTTTTGACGACGTTCACCGTGCGGGTTAAATGATGTAATAAGTTTATAGTTGAGGTTGTTACGGACTCAGCGATGCCAAATATGTGTACGTTTTTTACTTTTATTTTTTAATAATAAAGCCGTTTGTTAGGGGAAAAAGTGTGTTTTTTATTTTCGTTTTTATTAAACTTTTTTTTTTACTAGTCCCACTAGGGGACTTCACTATGCGATTATCTGATCGCATTTATAATACACTGCAATACTTCTGCATTGCAGTGTAATATGCCTGTCCATGTAAAACAGACAGGCATCTGCTAGGCCATGCCTCTGGCATGACCTAGCAGGCATTTACTACAGACAGACCTGGGGGCCTTTATTAGGCCCCCGGCTGCCATCGGAGACACAGACACTCGGCGATCTTATCGCCGGGTGCCGGTGGGATGAGAGGGAGCTCCCTCCCTCTCTCCAAAACAACTCGGATGCATCGCTCTCTATTGAGTGCCGCATTAAACGGGTGAGAGCGATACTAATATATCGATCTCACCCGTACGAGCAGGGATGCCCCCAGCCCTCAGGTAGCTGAGAGCAGGGAGATTTAATGGCTCCCTGCTCTGTTTATTTATTCCAATGCAGCACCGTAAAAAGGCTATTGCATCAGAATAAAGCCCATTAGTGGCCGCCGTAAAAATACTATGGCGCGGTCACTAAAGCATTAAACAAGTCATTTTTCGACTATAAATTATCTTTTTCTGTCCAGAAGTCATCAGAAAATATATATATGAAGTCCACATATATTGTGAGCTGGAGATGCGATAAACTTAACAAACAGTATTTTTTTTCTATAATTTCTAGGAATTACTTGTTGAAGTAGAATCTTGGCAACTCTACTAGATCATTATTTTTTTTAAATTGCTATCGCTGCGTCCGTAAAAGTCTGATCTATTACAATATACCATTGTTTAACTCGCACGGTGAACACAGTAAGAAAACAAAAATGTAAACCGCCAATATCGCTGTTTTTTGGTAACCTTAGCTCGCAAAAAAAATTCAATAAAAAGTTGTATGTACCAAAAATTGGTACCAATAAAAACTACAGCTCGTCCCACAAAAAATAAGCCCTCACACTGCTCAATCCGCAAAAAAATAAAAACATTATGGTTCCCAGAATGTGATAAAACAAACCAATTAAGTTTTGTTTTTTTAACAAAAAGATTTTTTTTTTTTTTAAAGTAATAAAATATAGAAAAAATATATAAATTTGGTATCACTGTGATTGTATTGAGCCGCAGAATAAAGTGAAGTTGTCGTTTTTACCGCACGTTAAAAGCCATAAAAATGTAAACCAAAAAACAACATAGGAATCACAGTTTTTTCCAATGTCAGCCCGCAAATAATTTTTTTCCAGTTTCCCAGTACATTATATGGTACTTTAAATGGTGCCATTAGAAACTACAACTCTTCCCACAAACAATAAGCCCTCACACCACTATTAACGGAAAAATAAAAACGTTATGGCTCTTGGAATGCGGAATTCTTATACACTTGGAAAAATCATCCCTTTAAAAAAAACACATAAGACTATCCATTATATTTATACCTACTTATTCTTCCTTTATTTATTTTTTATTTTTTTGCAGTTCTTTAACACATTTTGCGATAATACTTCTTTTATATAATCTTTCGCATACAGACATTGCTATTTGTCAGATAGCCTGGTAAACATTTGAGTTTCAGACATTATTGCGCACACTGTCACATAGATGAAAATGTGAGAAATATTTATGCATGGAGAAAATGTGATTTTTCCTCCACTCTGCAGGTGTTTGTTTTAGAGGCAAAAATACATGCAGCACATTGGAATCATTCCACATCTATTTTTTGCTGACAACAGGAAAGCAGGACCCAGCTGTGCTTATGAATCTTTTTGAGAATAAACACGGTCACACTGCCATGGTCCAAAACCCCTTTGTTTTAAAAATTAGAACCATACTTTTAACAGTATTTCTCTATCTACATTTACAAAAAGTCAACTTTGGATTTTAACATGATTTTATCCTTTTAATATTTATCGCTCATTCAATAAAAGCCCTTATATGTATTAATAGCAATTAAATTATATTTGATTAAAATCACATGAAAGTCCCTTATAGAATTGAGCTATCCCTGAAAGTGTGATTTGTCTTGATTCTACAGTCATATATATATATATATATATATATATATATATATATATATATATATATATATATATATATATATATATAATTTACACACTACCGATCAAAAGTTTAGGGTCACTTAGAAATTTCCTTATTTTTGCAAGAAAAGCACAGGTTTTTTTCAATGAAGATAACATTAAATTAATCAGAATTACGCTCTATACATTGTTAATGTGCTAAGCTGCAAACGTCTGGTTTTTAATGCAATATCTACATAGGTGTATAGAGGCCCATTTCCAGCAACCATCACTCCGGTGTTCTAATGGTACATTGTGTTTGCTAACTGTGTTAGAAGCCTAATGGATGATTAGAAAACACTTGAAAAACCTTGTGCAATTATGTTAGCACCGCTGTAAACCGTTTTGCTGTTTAGAGGAGCTATAAAACTGACCTTCCTTTGAGCTAGTTGAGAATCTGGATCATTACATTTGTGGGTTCGATTAAACTCTCACAATGGCTAGAAAAAGAGAGCTTTCATGTGAAACTCTACAGTCTATTCTTGTTTTTCGAAATGAAGGCTATTCCATGCGAGAAATTGCCAAGAAACTGAAGATTTCTTACAACGGTGTGTACTACTCCCTTCAGAGGACAGCACAAGCAGGCTCTAACCAGAGTAGAAAGAGAAGTGGGAGACCTCGCTGCACAACTGAGCAACAAGACAAGTACATTAGAGTCTCTAGTTTGAGAAATAGACCCCTCACAGGTCCTCAACTGGCAGCTTCATTAAATAGTACCCGCAAAACGCCAGTGTCAACGTCTACAGTGAAGAGGCGACTCCGGGATGCTGGCCTTCAGGGCAGAGTGGCAAAGAAAAAGCCATATCTGAGACTGGCAAATAAAAGGAAAAGATTAATATGGGCAAAAGCACACAGACATTGGACAGAGGAAGATTGGAAAAAAGTGTTATGGACAGATGAATCGAAGTTTGAGGTGTTTGGATCACACAGAAGAACATTTGTGAGACGCAGAACAACTGAAAAGATGCTGGAAGAGTGCCTGACGCCATCTGTCAAGCATGGTGGAGGTAATGTGATGGTCTGGGGTTGCTTTGGTGCTGGTAAAGTGGGAGATTTGATTTGAATAAGGAAGGCTATCACTCTATTTTGCAATGCCATACCCTGTGGACAGCGCTTGATTGGAGCCAATTTCATCCTACGACAGGACAATGACCCAAAGCACACCTCCAAATTATGTAAGAACTATTTAGGGAAGAAGCAGGCAGCTGGTATACTATCTGTAATGGAGTGGCCAGCGCAGTCACCAGATCTCAACCCCATAGAGCTGTTGTGGGAGCAGCTTGACCGTATGGTACGCAAGAAGTGCCCATCAAGCCAATCCAACTTGTGGGAGGGGCTTCTGGAAGCATGGGTTGAAATTTCTCCCGATTACCTCAGCAAATTAACAGCTAGAATTCCAAAGGTCTGCAATGCTGTAATTGCTGCAAATGGAGCAAAGTTTGAAGGAGAAAATTATTATTTGAAATAAAAATCATTATTTCTAAACTTCTCAATGTCTTGACTGTATTTTTCTAGTCATTTTGCAACTCATTTGATAAATATAAGTGTGAGTTTTCATGGAAAACACAAAATTGTCTGGGTGACCCCAAACTTTTGAACGGTAGTGTGTTTGTGTGTGTGTGTGTGTGTGTGTGTGTATATATATATATATATATATATATATATATATATATATATATACAGGGTGGGCCATTTATATGGATACACCTAAATAAAATGGGAATGGTTGGTGATATTAACTTCCTGTTTGTGGCACATTAGTATATGGGAGGGGGGAAACTTTTCAAGCTGGGTGTTGACCATGGCGGCCATTTTGAAGTCGGCCATTTTGTATCCAACTTTAGTTTTTTCAATGGGAAGAGGGTCATGTGACACATCAAACTTATTGAGAATTTCACAAGAAAAACAATGGTGTGCTTGGTTTTAACGTTACTTTATTCTTTCATGAGTTATTTACAAGTTTCTGACCACTTATAAAATGTGTTCAAAGTGTTGCCCATTGTGTTCGATTGTCAATGCAACCCTCTTCTCCCACTCTTCACACACTGATAGCAACACCGCAGAAGAAATGCTAGCACAGGCTTCCAGTATCCGTAGTTTCAGTTGCTGCACATCTCGTATCTTCGCAGCATAGACAATTGCCTTCAGATGACCCGAAAGATAAAAGTCTAAGTGGGTCAAATCGGGAGGCATTTCTTCTACGGTGTTGCTATCAGTGTGTGAAGAGTGGGAGAAGAGGGTTGCATTGACAATCCAACACAATGGGCAGCACTTTGAACACATTTTATAAGTGGTCAGAAACTCATGAAAGAATAAAGTAACATTAAAATTATGCACACCATTGTTTTTCTTGTGAAATTCTCGATAAGTTTGATGTGTCACATGACCCTCTTCCCATTGAAAAAACTAAAGTTGGATACAAAATGGCCGACTTCAAAATGGCCGCCATGTTCAACACCCAGCTTGAAAAGTTTCCCCCCTCCCATATACTAATGTGCCACAAACCGGAAGTTAATATCACCAACCATTCCCATTTTATTTAGGTGTATCCATATAAATGGCCCACCTTGTATATATATAGCACACAAGAAAATGGCGACAGTACACTACGAACACTAATGCCACCTAAGTCACTAAACATAAATAAATATGCATTACTGCTAAATCTACTTACAATAGGGAGGTTCTTAGCGCACATTTTGATCAAATTGTATGAGCCCACCTGCCACGACAAGGCGACCTCTATGAGGGGGGAATCTAAGCTGCATATACACTCAGAACTGGGACTAAACCTACATATTCTTGGGGATGGTAGGAACCAGCATTTAACCAATAAAAATCACCCAGGGCAGAATGGGAGGAGTGCAAGATTTAAAAATGGAGGCAGTCACTAACCCCACATATATGAATCATATAAACAGCACAAAAGTCTGAACAGCACATTACAACAAAATGTGTGTGTGTGTGTGTGTGTGTGTGTGTGTGTGTGTGTACCCTGTTTACTATATAAATAGTTTTTGCTGTCATTGGTTTTAATGGGGTTTTCAATACGATTTTAGTTGTCAGTTAGATATGTCATAAAAATTTGATTTTTATCCCACAGTTCCATGTCCTAGACATGCTCTTCTTCATCACGGTCACACCATGACCACACCTTTTTGGAATTAAGCCTACTTGGTGATCAGCTGATCCCCGCTGGTGTCTCTTCTGAAACCCATTGCGATCAACTGTTCTCGATGGGGAAGGTTGCAGGGGAAGTTTTACATATACACTTATATGAGCACCCACTTAATACTTTGTCGGCACACCTTTTGCCTTTTTCCCATATATTGTAATTTCCATCATTGTCCTGTACAGTCAGATGCTGTGATCTGATTTGGTCTCTGATTCAGATTACCTGTTGTGTGACTCTTGTTTGTCAGTTTACAAATCTAACAATCCTGCACTTGGCTCCCGCATCCAATAGCCATTCACTACTACATCCTGTCATGGCTCTGGGGTATGTGGACCCACTGGGCCTCTCCGCCATAGCGGAGTAGCAGCTGGTCAAACGAAAAGTCTATGGCAGTGTTATGGAATCACTTGTCAAGCAATTCCCAGGGTGGAAGTTTAATGGAATTGCTATATTAACGAGTCCCCAAAGGTTGCTGGAGACTGTCGTGACTGAGCTTGCAAATAAAGCCGCAACCCCAAATCCGTCACAAGTCTGATCAACACTGTCTAAGGCTACCCTATGGTTTTCGCCAGAGCCCACCGCAAGGCAGGATGGTTTTTGCTGCACAGAACCCAGGTTGTTTTAACGGAGTTCAGTGTTGGATTAACCCGTTAGTGACCGCCAATACGCCTTTTAACGGCGGCCACTAACGGGCTTTATTCTGATGCATATGCCTTTTTACGGCACTGCATCAGGATAAAGTAAACAGAGCAGGGAGCGTCAAATCTCCCTGCTCTCAGCTGCTAGAGGCAGCTGAGGGCTGGGAGAGTCCCTGCTCTGCCGGGTGAGATCGATATTAGTATCGATCTCACCTGTTTAACCCTTCAGATGCGGTGCGCAATAGCGTGCACCGCATCTGAGTGGTTTTGGAGAGAGGGAGGGAGCTCCCTCTCTCTCCCACCGACACCCGGCCATACGATCGCCGAGTTTCTGTGTCTCTAATGGCAGCCGGGGGCCTAATAAAGGCCGCCAGGTCTGCCTGGAGCGAATGCCTGCTAGATCATGCCGCAGGCATGACCTAGCAGATGCCTGTCCATTTTAAACGGACAGGCAGTAATACACTGCAATACAAAAGTATTGCAGTGTATTATAATAGCGATCGGAGAATCGCATATTATAGTCCCCTAATGGGACTAGTAAAAAAGTGAAAAAAAAGTTTAATAAAGTTAATTAAAAAAAAAATGTGAAAAAAATGAAAAACCCAGCTTTTCCCCTTACAAAATGCTTTACTATTAAAAAAATAAAATAAAGTTAAAAAGTTACACATATTTGGTATCGCCGCGTCCGTAACGACCCCGACTATAAATTTATTACATTATTTAACCCGCACGGTGAACGGCGTAAAAAATGTAATAAAAAAAACTATGGAAAAATTGCTGTTTTCTGTGAATCCTGACTTAAAAAAAATGTGATAAAAAGTGATCAAAAAGTCGCATCTACTCAAAAATGGTACCAATAAAAACTACAAGTTTCCCGCAAAAAAAAAGCCCTCCTACGACCGCATCAGCGAAAAAATAAAAACGTTACGGCTCTTCAAATATGGAGACACAAAAACAAATAATTTTGAAAAAAAAGTGTTTTTACTGTGTAAAAGTAGTAAAACATACAAAAACTATATAAATTTGGTATCAATGCAATCGTAACAAACCGCTGAATAAAGTTATTGTGTTATTTATATCACACGGTAAACGCCGTTGATTTAAGACGCGAAAAAGTGTGGCAAAATTTCAGGTTTTTTTCTATTCCCCCCCCCAAAAAAAAGTTAATAAAAGTTAATCAATAAATAATATGTCCCCCAAAATGGTGCTATTAAAAAGTACAACTTGTCCCGCAAAAAACAAGACCTTATACGGCTATGTCGACGCAAAAATAAAAACGTTATAGCTCTTGGAATGCGACGATGGAAAAACGTAAAAAATGGCTTGGTCATTAAGGTCTAAAATAGGCTGGTCATTAAGGGGTTAAAGCTGCAATGCAGGCAATACCAGAATAGGTAACAAGACAGCCAGAGGGTAAACAGAAAGTCCAAATCACAGAGCTAGGGGAAGTCAGGAATAGCAGATGTCAGTACCAGCCGGGAGCAGAAAGTCCAGATCCATAATCAAAGGGTAATCCAGAGACAAGCCGAGGTCAAGTTCCAAAAAGTCCAAATAGTCAAAGGAACAGGGTATAGTCAAAAGCTTGATCAAACACATGCAGCAAGGAAAATCACAAGCAAAGAACACCGAAGCAGCCCAGGTTTAAGTACTCCACCCTTACATCTGATAGGAAAAAAGTCATAGAAAAGGGATAGGCTGAACAACTAAAACCAGAGCCGCCTCATTAGCTAGATTAGTAGTCATGTTAATCTTAAAGGGACAGACGTTTGCTAACAGGCAGACACTAATGCGAGAGTACCTGGGTAGCAGGCTTGTGCCGGACAATCAGAAGCAGGCTTGCGCTAGATAACCGGACTTGAACACTGAAGTTGTCTCAGACTCTTGAGTTGACAAGGACTCCGGACACGGATAGTGCAGTCGTCTCGGACACTGGACTTGGCTTGGACACCGGACACGGATTGTGCAGTCGTCCCAGACACTTTACTTGGCCTGGACACGGATACTGAATACGGGAATACAGGATACGGAAATCAGGATACAGCTAGGAAACCTTTGCAGACAAACACAGGGAAAGACATAATATTGCTCAGGCACTGGGGAAAGGGGCAGGGTTTCATATAAGGGCCAAGGTGTGCAAGGATAGGTGGGAACAATTTTACTGGTGTGCGCTTGCCCTTTTAAGGCTTGGCACGAGGGCACGCGCGCGCGGGCATCCTACGGGACAGACGAGGAGAGGGAGCAGAGAGCACAGCACGCCAGCATTCCTGGGAAGGGATACACTGGCGAAGAGGTACAGTCCTGCGGCTGCCGGCAAGTGGGGGATGCCGGTGGTCCACGGGCATAACAAATTCATTGTGTTCATTACTTTTGTTGTCTTATTCTCCACGCTCTGAAAACTTTAACAACTGCTACGCTGGAAGAATTCAGTGCATCATGCACCAGAGCTTCACCGACCATCATCTCACATTCAAAGATCACGTCATTTATCCATTATGTCTGCTACTAAGCACTCTGATAGTTACTGCTGTTTTCACCTTCTTATACCTCCCTGTGATCTGACATCGGCAATATCTGAGTAATAATCACACTGTATAAAATTTATTAATGGTCATGATAAACTATCTACTAAGTGTATAGAGCTCTATAAAATATGTTTTCTCCCTGTAAATAAATATCAAAAATGAACCTGCCAAGTACACACAGTTGAAAAGCCATTATAATGGATGATCAAATATTTATGAAATCAGCGTACTATAATCCAGTGACTTCTCTGGGGTTCATGATTACTCAGTATGTGTATCAAAAGATCAATAATCAGGGGTCCAAAACGCTATCATTCTTTGTGTATTAGTTTAGCACAAATACTTGTGCTCTACTGTGTTGACCACAATTCTTCCTTTATGTAAGAACAATAAGATGTCTTGTCATTCTTTCAGTTTGTGACCTTTATTTTCTAGACCCATGCCCTGGAAGCTGAGCTTGATTTCCACAGGGGTATTTACAACCTACAAGTTCAGTATACACAAGCCCTTTTCCAAGGAATAAAACAAGCCTATCATCATTTTCAAGAAAATGTTGTGGCGGTTGTTTGTTCTCCACTGAAAGGTTAGTGAGACATAAAAATAACATTTGCACATCCTAGGTACACGTGTCAGGATAATGTGGTCAGTGTTAATAGTTTTACCCTTTAGAAAGAACTTGGTCATTGTAATTTAATATTATCAGAGTGACAGCAGCACAATATGCTTTCAAAAGGCTGGAAAAATATATCCGTTTTGCTAATGTAAACACTTTAAGACATTTAGCTTTGACATTTTTAGCACGGTCATACTTTGGAACTGTAACTTTCTTTAAGATAGATATGTTTTTTTTCTGGTAGAGCCATTTTCTTTTATCCCGCATTTTTTTGGGCATAAATTGTTTGTTATTTTTAGATAATCACGCACTCTTTTTATAGTGATTGTCTTTTTAACACCATTTCGTTTTTACATACAGTATTCTGTGCTTAATATATCTTTAAATTGGTTGCAGTTCCATTTTTCAACTGCAAAGCTCCAAATCAAATCAAGGGTGGATTTAAGGAATTGTATTAATTAACAATAGTACTTTTAAGAATAGAATAGTCATTCCCATAATGGAGCAGGAAAGACGGGGATTTCAAACGTCTATTGGCTTCCCCATCTGCTATTTTATAGGTGGTATACAACGTGCTGCAAACCGAATCCTGCATTCTACTGATGGATTTGCAGGGTAATTGCAGAGAACTGGAACTCTCTGTCTCCTCTTTATTATCAGAATGATCTCATTTGTAAAAGGAGTGATTCCAATATTAATAAGATTTTATGGAAAAGTGTAGGTTTACCAGAGGTGTACCTGCACTTCAACTTGTTTCAAAATTCAGGGAATACTATTTGTTCTACATATGCAGTTATTGTACAGATTTGGTAATCAACGACCCTATAACATTTGAGCAGACCGACAGAAATCACTTATTCTGTCGCGCACACACAGTCAATAACTGTCACGATGCGAGGTGTGAACCCACTGGGCCGTACCGCGTAGCGGGATGGCAGCTGGCCAAACCGGTAAGTACACATTTCGATAGTTCAGCGAGAGTACCTGAGGCAATCGTAGGCAGTGGCGAGGCGGGCACGTCCAGGACCAGGCGGCGGGAAGTCGTCCGGTGAGGCGTAGCAGGTCAGCGTAGGCTGTAGCACGGCAGGTAGCACGGCAATAGCACTATTTAGCAAGGAAACAGGATACGGGATACAGGAGCAAGGTGCACTGGGAGGCTGGAAGACACTGGGAGACCATAAGCAAGACGAACAATGGAAAACTAACAACGCTCTGGCAAAGGGCAAGAGGGCAGAGCCCTTTTTATAGCCCAGGGCATCCTGGGCCAGAGTGCAGATTTACTGCGAAAACGCGCGCACTGGCCCTTTAAGGCCGTGCACGCGCGGGCGCTCGCCGGAGACACTCAGAATCCAGAAGTGAGTGCCGGCGCCTGACTGGGGGACGACGCTGCAGGGAGGTAAGCTGTCCATGGCCACGGCCGTCGAGGTTAACGACCGAACGACGGGCCGTGGCCATAGACGTTACAATAACAACAACACATACACACAAATAAAACAATAGTTCTATAGCAGAGCCACTATCCTTTGGGAAATACTTAATCATACTGACCGCATACTCCGTGTAAGCCATATTTCTTGTAGGAGTAAAGAGCTTACATAAAAGGGGTTGTCCACTTTTCGTTTCAAAAGTGTTTTGCTACTAGGACCTCCAGCTCTAATCTGTGGGAATACCTGGTAGCAAAGGTTACATAGTTGATAAGGTTGTAAAAAGAAACTGGTCAAGTCCAACCTATAATTCTACTGTGTTGATCCAGAGGAAGGCAAAAAAAAAAAAAACATAATGCAGATGCCAATTTCCTCATTATGTGAAAAATTCCTCCCTGACTCCAAATATGGCAATCAGAATAAATTTCTGGATTAACGTCCCATCTCCAGAATCTAGTACCCATAAGTTGTAATATTATATTTTCCAAGAAAGGCATTAAGGCCCTTCTAGAACATGCTCAATCAATCAACCATTACAACATGCAGTGGCAGAGAGTTCCATAGTCTCACTGCTCTCGGTGGTTCAATTCAGCTGCAGTGCCACCACAGGAAAAATGAAGCATTACACTCTTATTAAAATGAGTGGACATGAAGAGTCCTCCAGAGTGAGAGAGACCATTTGTAGCCGATCTCTGCTCTGGTTAATTTCCTGAGTGGGGAACTCTCCGCTATTCTCTGACAAGGTATTTTTTTAAAAATTTTTAAACTAGACAACCCCTGATACACTCTAGCATTGATTGGGAACACTGACTTGCTTTGTCCATATCAATATTCAGTTCTGATTAGCTGTCGAAGTTGTATTGAATGTTGTGAACAAGCCTTAAGGCCCTATTACACCTGCCGATTTTGGACCGTGCAGCGAGCGCCGATCAACGAGACAGCTCGTTGATCGGCACTCGTTTTCTCCTGTCACAAGGAGCTATGCATGCGTACGAGCAGTCGTTACTCCGATCGCTCGTCCCCATACGATATCCTGTCGGCAGTGCGTCTCCCGTTTACACAGAGAGATGTGCTGCCAACAATGATATTTTACTTTTTTAGAATGATACGATAAGCAGATGATCATCTGCTGATCGCTGCACTGTTTACATAGGGCAATTATCGGCGTTCTATGAGCGATCGTTTTCCCGATAATTGCCCAGTGTAAAACCCCCTTTACATTGCACATTGAGGAGAATAATCTTGAATTTAAGAGTGCTTTCTACTCAACTGCCAATGATAACCTATAGATAGAGCTTTGATTAGCTATGTAATCTTGTTTCGGTATTTACTGATCTATAAGAGGTCTATGTTACCCAATCAGAGCATATTGGTTGTTACAATAATGGCAACTACTGAAATACTGCCCCGATGAACCCAAGCAAATTCAGGGATGAGAAGGCCAATATTGTGGTGGAGTGAGAGGACTGAATAGAATACTAAATAAAAATCTATCAAGTAAATACTTAAAGAGGCTCTGTCACCAGATTTTGCAACCCCTATCTGCTATTGCAGCAGATAGGCGCTGCAATGTAGATTACAGTAACGTTTTTATTTTAAAAAACGAGCATTTTTGGCCAAGTTATGACCATTTTTGTATTTATGCAAATGAGGCTTGCAAAAGTCCAAGTGGGTGTGTTTAAAGTAAAAGTCCAAGTGGGCGTGTATTATGTGCGTACATCGGGGCGTTTTTACTACTTTTACTAGCTGGGTGTTCTGACGAGAAGTATCATCCACTTCTCTTCAGAACGCCCAGCTTCTGGCAGTGCAGACACAGCCGTGTTCTCGAGAGATCACGCTGTGTCGTCACTCACAGGTCCTGCATCGTGTCGGCCACATCGGCACCAGAGGCTACAGTTGATTCTGCAGCAGCATCAGCGTTTGCAGGTAAGTAGCTAAAACGTTACTGTAATCTACATTGCAGCTCCTATTTGCTTCAATAGCAGATAGGGGTTGCAAAATCTGGTGACAGAGCCTCTTTAAAATACTTTAGATGTTGAAGTAAGCTTGGGTTTAAAAGGACTTTTTCAAAATAGGAACGTTGAAGATTAGCTAAATAGAAGATTTTGAGTATCCCGTTCCATTAACTATCTGCTTTCTGATTTTTATAGATGTCCTTTCCTCCTATGCTGACCTCAAAGCTGAAGCTTCTGAAACATCTTTGAGAAATTTCTTAACAATTTTTAAAAACAATGTGGAACAGATTCAGGATGCTGTTGACACTTTGACTCCATCAACGGCACAGCAGCATGAAGGTAACAATTTAACTTGTGCTTCATTTTGCATGTTAACCCAACAACATAGCACTTACAAACCCTACTATTATTCTCCTCTTTTCACAGCTTCTACATTTTCTTTTAAGCCTCCTGTACACATTATTTGCTGCTGAATTTCTATCAAATTTTCCTTGTGAAAATTTTGCCGTGTATAAGAGTGGCAGCAAAGTGGATGAGAAATTTGTACACCCTTCACAAAAAAACTGCAGAGAAGACGTGAGGATATTAACCTGTGGTGCAGATTCTGAATATCCAGCATCTTAATTTATGTTGAGAAGACGCTGCAGAATTCCTGCACGGAAAATCCGGATGGAAATTCCAGAGCAAATACTCAACATGTGTACAGGGATTTCAGGTTAAATTCAGTCAACATTATCTTCTGAAATGTCATAAATACATGTTAGAAGATGACTTTGGAGAAGTCTATGATCTCAGACCACTACTGATTTCCATTGCAAGTAGACTCTATAGAGTACTAAAATATTTTTGTTACGAAACACTAGCACCAGATTCTAAGCAAACTGACATTGGTTACGTTGACTCTTTGCGCAGAATGTTGTCAGATTTCCAGTAATGGAAGCCCAAGGGGCTTGAACTCCAGATCCCTTTCATTCATCAGTGGTGTTTAAAGATGACAGATTTCACCAACATGATCTTCTTGCATGTATTTTTAACATATCAGAAGATAAACTTGAGTGTCTTTTCTCTTTAAAGTATTTTTTTTTTTCCTTCAAAAAAGTCAAACTGTTTTGGACTTAGGGTATGTTCACACGCTGAGCCAAAAACGTATGAAAATCCGGAGCTGTTTTCAAGGGAAAACAGCACCTGATTTTCAGACGTTTTTTGAGCAACTCACGTTTTTCGCGCCGTTTTTTCGGCTGTTTTCAATAGAGTCTATGAGAAAACGGCTCCAAAAACGTCCCAAGAAGTGTCCTGCACTTCTTTTGACGAGGCTGTAATTTTACGCGTCGTCTTTTGAGAGCTGTCAAACGACGACACGTAAATTACAGGTCGTCGGCACAGTACGTCGGCAAACCCATTCAAATGAATGGGCAGATGTTTGCCGACGTATTGGAGCCCTATTTTCAGGCGTAAATTGAGGCATAATACGCCTCGTTTACGCCTGAAAATAGGTCGTGTGAACCCAGCCTTACACACAGGCTGTGTTCTTAGGGTCATTGTTTTGTTGGAAGGTGAACCTTCGGCTCAGTCTAAGGTCCAGAGCACTTTGGATCAGGTTTTCATTAACAAATATCTCTTTACTTTGCTTCATTCATCTTTACCCTCAAACTTGACCAGTCTCCCTATCCCATCCGCTAAAAAATCACCCACACAGCATTATGCTGCCACTGCCATGCTTCACTCTAGGGATAGTATTGGGCTGGTGATGAGCAGTGCTTTTGTTTCCTCCAGACATGACGCTTCGAATTGAGGCCAAAAAGTTCAATCTTGGTTTCATCAGATCACAGAATCTTGTTTCTCATAGTCTGAGAGTCCTTTAGGTGCTTTTTTGCAAACTCCAGGCGAGCTTTCATGTGTCTTTTTACTGAAAGGAATCTTCGTTCTGGCCACTCTGCCATAAAGCCCAGATTGGTGGAGTACTGCAGTGATGGTTGACCTTATGGAAGTTTCTCCCATCTGCACACACTATCTTTGGAGCTCAGCCAGAGTGACCATTGTGTTCTTTGTCACCTCTCCTAGCAAGGCCCTTCTCCCCTGATTTACTTAGTTTGTTGGGGCAGTCAGCTCTAGGAAGAGTCCTGGTTGTTCCAAACGTCTTCCATTTAAGAATTATGAGGCCGCTGTGCTCTTGGTCCAGGAGATAAGAAGGTAAAAAATGTAATGTCCGCTGGCGCAGCCGTACTGAAAATTGCTTTTATTTTTGTACAGTAACAACAACAATGTGTTTCAAGGCCGTACCAGCCCCTTCGTCAGGTTAGGTACAGGTGATTAGTCTAATCCCGATGTCTGTGGTTATATAGCTGGTACAAAAATAAAAGCAATTTTCAGTACGGCTGCGCCCTCGAGTATTCCGTTTTTTACCACCTTGTCTCCTGGATCCACACAGCGGAGTTTTAGCAATCTTTGGACCGGAATTTGGGCTTCTGAATTTACCATAGGTGGACTCCAATCAAGATGTAGAAACAATTCAAAGACAATCTAGAGAATTGGGAGGCCACCAGAGCTAAATTTTAAGTGTCATAACAAAGGGTCAGATTTGTCATTATGTGGTATTGAATAATCGGGAAAATTGAAGTTTTTTTTCTTTTAGCACAAGGCCTCAACACAACAAAATGTATGTGAAAAAAGTGAAAGGGTCTGAAAAATTTACGAATTCACTGTACATTGTATGTATAGTGTATAGCATTCAGACTTTTTTTTTGTTTCAACAATTACTATGAAAATAGTTTCTTTTGCACTAGTTATGGTTCCTGTTGTAACTCTGCTGTCATATTTGTTCATTTTTTTTTCAAGGTGAAGAGGCATTTTCTAAACTTGGCAAAGAATTCTTTATTTCATTAGACAATTCGCTTAAAAACTGTAGAGAAGAACGAGATCGTTCCATTTTTGAAATAGAAAAATTAAGGCAAGAATTTAATCAGGCATTAGATGCCATTAAAAGTTTAAAGATGGAAAGAAAGTATAAAGGAAGTCCTTCCAATGACCAGTCTTCAAAATCTGAGGCTGAAAGTGCAGATGGAAAAACCCAGACCGTTGACCACACACGCGAAATAGCAGATATGACATCTCAACTTTTTGCCTTTGGAAGAAAAAGTTCTCTCACATCGCCAGTTAAGGAGAAAGAAACACCACAGAGCCAACCTCAGCAAAATCAAAGCTCGAGTACAGTTCGTCATAGAAGCAAAAGCCTCCAGAGAAGCAAAAGTGTTAAAATGCGACCTTCTTGGCAAGTTTAATAAAATAATTTGATTTATTGTAAAAATATTTAGATAATTATGTACATTAAACAATTTAATATTTTACACTTTGAAAATTGAATGTCACACCATCAAGCAGTGTTGATCTATACTCTTAGCACATGGTTGGCCTGTTAGAACAGATTGATTTGTGACCAAATTTTCAAACAAGCATATATATAATCTATTATTATTTTTCTTTTTGATCTTCTTCGTTCAATTGACTTAACCATTCATACTAATTCAATGTTCTTACTTTTATTAATAATCTCATATGGTTTACCATATGGTGAAGAATTATATTTGTCCATATGAGATATAGAGGGCATAGCTTATGGATTACATACTGTTTTGTAAGTAGTAAATTCAAATACTTTGTAGTGCAGGTTTACTTATGATCTCCTGCTGATGCATCTGCATGGAGAGATGTTCAGGTGTTGCATTGTTGCTTGGTAACTGTACCACTGAGTGCTACCTGCGTCTCTCTGCACACAATGTGAGATTTGGTAGGAGATCAGAAGTAAACAAACTTTAAACTAAAAATAATAAAGTATTTGTTTGCACTACTTTTGACTCCAACTCATATTAATAAAGATGGATAGTGAAAATTGTGGGAAAGATAAATTCCCAGTCTTCTAACTTACAAAAAAGTTCTTTATTTTCAAAAATTCACATTTTAAGTGGTTTTGAAATTCAAACAGTAGATACGCCGACTGCTGCTGAGATGCTGTGCATTAACCACTTCAATATTACAATCCGGTAAATGAAAAGCAGTATGCTTGGAATCTTCCAGCTACCATATCCCTGTGCACAATGATGAAAAATGAATGTCCCTTTAAGGGGTTATGTCCATCTTAGACATTTTTGGAATATCCACAGGATATGCCATTAATGTCTGATAGAGGCGGGTCCTATGTTTAAAATTTGCCGCTCCCCGACCCAGTCCACTACTGAGGAGGTCGCTGGCGCCGCATCCAGGCAGAGAGATGTGTCCGGAAGTATGGAAACCGTCTAACTCGCTCCTGTGGGTATGCCATAAGATTTCTAAGATGGAAATACCTCTTTACCAACACACAATAAAAATGTAAACTGAGAGCTCATAATGAAGATATGAAGACTTTTGGTTTGAATCTTTATATGTTTGTTTATGTATTATGGAAAGTGATTTAAATAAACAAAAAACTTTTTGTTTTTCATTTTAGGTAAATTACTATGTGCTATCCAGTCTTGTTTTGCCAATAACCAAGAGCTATAATTTGCGGCTTGTTGAGTTACTTCATCTAATAGAGCAGTAAACATGCAAAACTTCAAGAAACTGACCTGTGCTTATCTTATCACCAGAATGCTAATTTGTATTTATATTTTATAACCGATGATAGAAATTAAAGATCCGTGATTGTTGGGCAATTTGTCAGCTATGTCATCTGTAGACATCAGAGGAAATATATTAGGCAAAATGCGTCAAAAGAGTGGCTAACTTGTGTGCTCTAAATGTATTATGTGTTTTAGACACTTTTTGCAAAAGTGTCTTGAAAAAGGGGTGTGACTAAGTGAAGTCGTAACATGTATTAGATTTATTCATTTGTGTGCGCCATTTGCATCTTGCTAGATATGTTAGACACATTTCTGTGTGTTCGAGAAATATGTCTAACTTTTGATGCATCTTGCAAGACATGTATCATACAGCATGCGCCATTGTTATAATTTTGGTGCAGTTTCCACCTTCTGGTCTAGCTTTATCCTGACTAGCTTTAGGAAAGAATTAATAAGTGTCTCCCATTATGTAAACTTAAAGGCAGCCACAACAGCTACTCTTTACATGGACATAAATTGTTTGGGTCACAATCATACTAACATGACATTTTTAAGCATAATAAATAATTAATTGATTTTATTTAATAACGTGGGAGTCTATTAACCCTGTAATATAACTTTTACAAAACCTCTAGTCTTCACTTTTAATACCCCCGCTAGTTTTGTTGCAACTCCCCTATATTCAGGTGATGGGCTTTTACCAGTACAGTATAGTGGTTTCCAGCTTGTGTAAAGTGAATGTCATTCTATAAACACTATTTTCATTTTTTAAGTCTAAATTCTCTGCTGATGAATTTTATAATTTATGTTTTTAAGGGTAGGAGCTCTGTCACAAAGCTCCAAACCCCCCTCATAGTCCTAGTGTTAAAGTGTTACGATACTGGCGAACACTGCTGGAATCCTATGGTCAGAAGTAGCGAGCGGAGCACAGTGCAGAATCCGGTGAGACGTCCCTAGGAACAGTGCTTGGAGGGTGGAACACGAGTAGTAGTAAATAGCAAGGAAGTAGGAACAGTCTGGCAAAGACAGTTCTCAGGAGCAGGAGACTGGAACAAGTCACAATACTCAAGCACTGTTTGGTATTCCATGTGGTCTGAAGTAGGCCCAAACAGGAAACGAGATGGTTCCACACGATGCAACATTTGCCATCTTGGTTAAGAGCAAGTTTAAGGGCAAAACAGCAGCCTCCAGTGGTAAGGAGTAAAAGTGCAGCACAATTCTTCAAAGTGTAAAACAGCGGCCACTAGTGGTAATTTTGCAGTACAACAACAGAATCCTGACATTACTCCCTCCTTTCGACAGCGGCCTCAGGACGATGTTTGACTTGGTTTATCTGGATATCTTTGGTGAAATTCCTTAACCAGTCGAGGAGCATTGAGATTGCCTACGGGTTCCCACGAATTATCCTCAAGGCCATATCCTTGCCATTTTATTAGATATTGCAACCGATTTCTGAATATCCTGGAGTCCAGGATGTTTTCAACAGTATAATGTTCTTGTCCATCAACTTCGATAGGATCAGGGGGAGGCAGGTGGCGTCTTGGAAATGGATTTGGAACAACAGGTTTCAGTAGGGATACATGGAACACTGGATGTATTCTCATTGGTCTGGGAAGTTTGAGATGAAAAGCCACTGAGTTTGCTTGTCCAATAATCTTGAAAGGACCAATAAATTTTTGGCCCAATTTTGCTGAAGGTAAGTGAAGTTTCAGATTCTTGGTGGAAAGCCATACTTCATCTCCCACTTTGAAGGTTGGAGAAGGTCTACGAAATTTATCTGCTATTTCCTTATATTTCTCCTGGGCAATTGATAATGTAATTTTTAGCATTTCCAGATTCTGTTGAAGTGATTGTATTCTGTCAGTCACTGCAGGAATAAAAGTTTCTCTGGGAAGATTAGGAAGAATACTGGGATGGTAACCCAAATTTGCAAAAAACGGTGTTTGTTTAGTGGAGGCATTCTGAGAATTATTGTAGGAGAACTCCGCCATTGGAAGCAAATCGACCCAGTCATCCTGTAAATTGCAGATGTAGCATCGGAGATACTGTTCTAACGTTTGATTTGTGCGCTCAGTCTGACCATTAGACTGGGGATGAAAAGCAGAAGACAAACTGACATTTATGTCGAGTGCTGTGCAAAAACTCCGCCAGAATCTTGATGTGAATTGTACTCCGCGATCCGAAACCACTTCATCTGGTATTCCATGAAGACTAAACACATTCTGAATTATAAGATCAGCAGTCTCTTTAGCAGAAGGTAGTCCAGGGCAAGGAATAAAATAGGCTGCTTTAGTGAGCCGATCAACCACTACTAAGATGGAATTCTTCCCTTTGGAGACTGGTAAGTGGACAATAAAGTCCATAGAGATAGATCCCCAAGGACGAGATGGAATTGACAGAGGCTGCAATAATCCCAGGGGTGAGGTACGAGGAGTTTTGTACATGGCACAGGTGTTGCAAGAAGAAACATATTTCTTCACATCTTTTTGATAATTGGGCCACCAAAAGAAGCGGGAAAGAAATTCTTGTGTTTTCTGAATCCCCTTGTGACCTGCTAGTTTAGAGTCGTGCATTAATTTTAGCACGTTTAATCTTACAGTTTCTGGAACGTAAATGCAGTGCTTGTTAGTCCATACTTGATTTTTGAAAGTTAGGGACACTTCATCTGGTGGGTGCAAAAGAATTGGGTCGGTCTCATAGGCTTCCTTTATCTCATCAAGCAAGTCCTTGCTATGGATCACCCCCAGGAAATTGGACTCGGAAAGAATAGTTGTTGGTGGTACTGTCGAGGAGGAGTCATTGGAGAACAACCTAGATAAGGCATCGGCCTTACCATTTCGGGAACCAGGCCTGTAAGAGATCACAAAGTTGAAACGATTTAGAAACAGACTCCATCGGGCTTGGCGGGGAGACAAACATTTGGCAGATCTAACAAATTCAAGGTTACGATGATCAGTTAGAGCCACTATTTGTTGAGCTGTGCCTTCTAAATGATGTCTCCATTCTTTGAAAGCAGCAATGATGGCTAGGAGTTCCTTGTTCCCCACGTCATAATTATTTTCAGCAGAAGTCAAACTTCGAGAAAAGTAAGCACAAGGGTGCAGTAAATCTTTCTCTCCAGTTCTTTGTGATAGAATAGCCCCTATTGCACCGTCTGAAGCATCCACTTCAACAATAAACGCTTTTTCAGGGTTAGGATGAACCAGTATAGGGGCTGTTGTGAATTTTGTTTTCAGATTGAAAAAAGCATCTTGTGTCTGAGGAGACCACACAAAAGGTATCCCTTTCTTTGTTAATTGGGTAATTGGTGTAATAATGCCCGAAAAATTCTTGATAAAACGTCTGTAGAAATTAGCAAATCCTACAAATCGTTGGACCTCTTTCACATTTTTTGGAGTTGGCCAGTCTCTAATTGCTTGAATCTTGCTAGAATCCAAGTGTAACCCTAGGGGAGAAATGATATAACCCAAGAACTGTATTTCCGTTTGATGGAATTCACATTTCTCCAACTTGATATAGAGTTGATATGTTTTCAGACGCTCCAACACCATTCTCACGTGATTCTGATGTTGTTCTGCAGAATTAGAAAAGATTAATATGTCATCCAGATAGATGACTACGAACTGATCTAACAAGTCCTTGAAGATATCGTTAATAAAATGCTGAAAGGTTGCAGGAGCATTCCAAAGTCCAAAAGACATGACTAGATATTCATAATGTCCAGAACGTGATCTAAACGCTGTTTTCCATTCATCACCTGGTCTAATGCGAACCAAATTATATGCACCTCGAAGATCCAATTTGGTGAATATTTTAGCTTGACAAACTCTATCCAGCAACTCCGGAATCAATGGCAGAGGGTAACGGTTTTTAATTGTGACTTTGTTTAATTCTCTATAGTCAACGCAAGGTCTCAAAGAGCCGTCTTTCTTTTTAACAAAAAATATAGGTGCACTTGCTGGCGATGAAGATGGACGAATAAAACCTTTAGCTAAATTTTAATCTATGTATTCTTTAAGAGCCTTCAGTTCCGGCTCTGCTAATGGGTAGATGCATCAAAAAGGTATAGCTGCTTCAGGCAACCGTTCAATCGGACAATCGTAAGGTCGATGTGGAGGAAGTTTATTAGCATTCTCTTTGTCACATATATCAGTAAATTCGTCATATAGAGGAGGTAATTTAGGAGATACTTCAAGCTCCCCTTCAATCTTTTCGCGAGATTGTTCTGGTAAAGACTCTGAGGAGGGGACCTCCGATGGAAAAGACACTTCTTTGGTTTCCCAGTCAATTGTAGGGTTCTGAGCCTGCAGCCATGGTAGTCCAAAAATAATTGGAAAATGTGGGGATGAAATTAATAGGAAAGATAGAACCTCATGGTGATTAGGTCTCATAATTATCTCCAATGGTTCAGTCTCTTGATCAACTGGACCTGAGTTCAGAGGGGATCCATCTACAGTTTCCATAAGAAATGTCCATAAAGTTCCCATTTGCTCCAGAGTCCACCATGGCAGAGGCGGATATCCATTGAGAATCAATTCTAAACTTGATGGGAATAAAGCAATGAGTGTCTTTGTGTTCTTTTTTAATATTGGGTGCTGTGCAGGAGACTGAATGAATGAGTGCATGCACTGGTGGCACTTGTTCAGAAGAAACAGATTCTACATCAGAGAAGTCATGATCTGCTACTACCGCCACCATCTTGCGTTGACGACATGGACAATTGATAAGGAAGTGATCAGTTTTACCACAATAGAAGCATTGATTTTCTCGAAACCTTCGTTCTCTTCTGTCGGCACTTTCATGCTTTTGTATACTGTCAATTTGCATAGGTTCAGCTTGGTGTTCTTGGTAATTCTTTGTTTCAGAGTCCCTAGGAGTGGGAGCTGGAGCAGACGAGTAATAGTTATTATTACGGGACCAGGTAGAACCCCATTTTTCTTGTCGACGCTCTGACAGCCGAGTGTCTATTCGAATACAATGGTGTACAAAATCATCAAACTCTGTGGGAGCTTCAGCCCGTGCTAACTCGTCCTTAAGTGCACTAGATAGTCCTTTTTTAAAGAATGTTAATTTTGCAGCATTATTCCACTCAGTATCCATCACCCACTGTCTGAAATCTGTGGCATATTCGGCAACAGAGCGTCTGCCCTGACGTAGAGCCATCAACGCTGCTTCTGCTGTAGTACACCGGTTAGGATCATCAAATACTTGGCTCATGGCTGCTAGGAAGGCATCCAAGTCATCAAGCCGAGCATCGTTGGTTTCAATAAGAGGGCTTGCCCAGGCTACAGCCTTATGTATCAGAAGCATAATAATACACAGCACCTTTGAATTATCAGTAGGGAAGTGAGCAGGATGTGCACCAAAATATAACTTGCATTGGTTTATAAATCCACTGTATTTGTCACGATCCCCACCAAACCTGAATGGTGGAAGCGGCAGGGTAGATGTAGAGGCTGGGGTCACAACTCGATTCTGAAGTTCCCGGATCAGCTCTGCTTGCTGAGCCACCATGCCTTGTAAACCCTGTGTAGCTTGTCCATAAACTTGAACATCATGGGTTGTTTGATTTTCAAACGCCAAATATTTAGTCTTTAAAGTTTGCATGTCAGCAAAGATGTTAGTAAGCAAACAGTTCAAATTGTTCACACGAACCTCCAAACTTGCTTCTCTGGCGGATTCCATGGAAATGGCTTGAGTATCCTGTTACGATACTGGCGAACACTGCTGGAATCCTATGGTCAGAAGTAGCGAGCGGAGCACAGTGCAGAACCCGGTGAGACGTCCCCAGGAACAGTGCTTGGAGGGTGGAACACGAGTAGTAGTAAATAGCAAGGAAGTAGGAACAGTCTGGCAAAGACAGTTCTCAGGAGCAGGAGACTGGAACAAGTCACAATACTCAAGCACTGTTTGGTATTCCATGTGGTCTGAAGTAGGCCCAAACAGGAAACAAGATGGTTCCACACGATGCAACATTTGCCATCTTGGTTAAGGGCAAGTTTAAGGGCAAAACAGCAGCCTCCAGTGGTAAGGAGTAAAAGTGCAGCACAATTCTTCAAAGTGTAAAACAGCGGCCACTAGTGGTAATTTTGCAGTACAACAACAGAATCCTGACATAAAGTGACTCTCCAGACTCCCCCCTTACTAAGGCTCATTTGCCTCCGTATATGTGGCAGTTACCTGATGCTGATCTTTTTCTCACTGGTGGTTTAGTAATCTGTACTCAGACTCCCTGTACGCACTTTAGTTAAGGCTCTGTTCACATCATGTCTGTGATATGCATGCCCCTAGGCCTCCATTAAATTCATTGGCCTTTGTCGGGCTGGTATACTTCAGAATTTATTTATTTTTCTAGGTTTGTAACAAAGCAGTAGGCTAGGCTATTAAATTCAGTAGGATCCTGCAAACAAAGTATACCGTGTGGTACGATATAGCAAACGTCACAAGAATCCATTGAACATATACATCATGAGCTTTTTTAATAGCTTTTCATGACGTATCCGTTAAACGTATCACATAATAATCTATGGGTGACAGATGCAACTGTTAGGCATCCTCCACCGCCTACGTTTAACGTATATGTCTGGAGCATCTCTCGACGTATACGCAAAGCGTGGACAAAAAACAGGAAGTGAAGGGGCACAATCTGTACAGAATTTCGACCTAAAAATGAAATAATGTTAAAAAGTGGACATTCGCTGTAAGGTTGTTTTTGTTTTTTTACAAAAAGTGGATGTATATCAATCAATGTCGGTTCTTAAATAAGAGAAAGAAAGCAGGAACTTCTGTGTTTGGAGTTCACAACTAAATATCATTCATGAAAAAAAAACATATTGCTGAAAATGTGTAGCTGAAATTTGTTGAGAAGTTTTGTAATCTTTAGGCCTCATTCACACGGCAGGGTTTCCCGTCCGGGTGCCGGCCGTTCATAAATCGGCCGGCACCCGGCTGCATTAGGAATGATAGACCCCTAATGGGGCTATTCACACGACCGATTTTTTGACGGCCGGAAAATCCGGCCGTCAAAAAATAGGACATGCTCTATCTTTGCCCGGGCACCCGGCCGCCCGGCTCCCATAGAAGTCTATGGGGCCGGGTATTACACGGCCATCACCGGAATGTGTTCCGAGTGATGGCCGGGTTTCCCGTGGCTTGCGCTCTATCTCCTCCTCCTCACAGCGCAGAGTGCATGTGAGGAGGAGGAGTTGATGCCATTCTGACGAATGGCATCGCTGCACACTGTGTTGCAGGGCCGGGGTGTACAGCAGGTGGAGGGAGCGCTGCGCTGGCTCCCTTCCCCTGCTTGTTAAAAGCACCCTGGCTCGGCGACACCTTAGATGGCGCCGCTAGTAGCAGCAGCTGCTGCGGCTGCTACTACTGCAGCGACGCCACTATAGCTGCAGCCGCACTTTAGCTCCTTGAAGGAGCGGAATCCCCGTGTGTTCGGGGATTCCGCTCCTGGACAGAGCGCTTGATGTCTCTGTCCATATCTGGGCAGTGACATCAGGGGAAACTCCTGAAGCGGAATCCCCGAACACATGGGGATTCCCCTTCAGGAGCTGCCGCTGATGTCACTGTCCGGATCTGCCCGGCCCGGCACGGATGCATAACTTTATGCAAACCGGCCGGGCAGAATGGCCGATTTTACCGGCCGGCACTCGGGCTCGGACCCGACCCGGTCGTGTGAATCCCGCCTTATGCATCCGTGCCGGGCCGGGCAGATCCGGACAGTGACATCAGCGGCAGCTCCTGAAGGGGAATCCCCATGTGTTCGGGGATTCCGCTTCAGGAGTTTCCCCTGATGTCACTGCCCAGATATGGACAGAGACATCAAGCGCTCTGTCCAGGAGCGGAATCCCCGAACACACGGGGATTCCGCTCCTTCAAGGAGCTAAAGTGCGGCTGCAGCTATAGTGGCGTCGCTGCAGTAGTAGCAGCCGCAGCAGCTGCTGCTACTAGCGGCGCCATCTAAGGTGTCGCCGAGCCAGGGTGCTTTTAACAAGCAGGGGAAGGGAGCCAGCGCAGCGCTCCCTCCACCTGCTGTACACCCCGGCCCTGCAACACAGTGTGCAGCGATGCCATTCGTCAGAATGGCATCAACTCCTCCTCCTCACATGCACTCTGCGCTGTGAGGAGGAGGAGATAGAGCGCAAGCCACGGGAAACCCGGCCATCACTCGGAACACATTCCGGTGATGGCCGTGTAATACCCGGCCCCATAGACTTCTATGGGAGCCGGGCGGCCGGGTGCCCGGGCAAAGATAGAGCATGTCCTATTTTTTGACGGCCGGATTTTCCGGCCGTCAAAAAATCGGTCGTGTGAATAGCCCCATTAGGGGTCTATCATTCCTAATGCAGCCGGGTGCCGGCCGATTTATGAACGGCCGGCACCCGGACGGGAAACCCTGCCGTGTGAATGAGGCCTAACTTTATGCAAACCGGCCGGGCAGAATGGCCGATTTTACCGGCCGGCACTCGGGCTCGGACCCGACCCGGTCGTGTGAATCCCGCCTTAAAATAATTTTTATTTATAGTTTATTTAATGATTAATAAATATGTTTGTTATCAAATGTTTTTTTGGTGTCCTTTACTTTCTATACTGTATCTATAACTATATAACATGTTATTTGAATAAACGTGTGCCTCTTTCATACGTGTAGCGCCGGCGGCCGCTGACAACCGATGTTCCCCTCCTGCTGAAGGTCGCGACCGCCAGCTGGACTGTGCTCATCGGCACCTTCCTCCTTCGGGGACGCCGGCGAGCTCTAAACTGTCAGTCAGAGAGGACGATCTGCCTATAGAGTTGCGCGCGCTCTGGCAGTCTGTTAGGCCAGGATCACACTCAGTTTTGATGCAGTCCTTGGTGCAGTTATTGGATCAGTTTTTTGAGGCAAACACGGGTGGACACAAAAGAAAGGAAATGCAGAAGTTTTTTCTTTATACTTTTCCTAACATTTCCACTTCTGGCTTTGGCTCAAAAAGCTGAGCCAAAAACAGCACCAAAGACTGCATCAAGACTGCAACTATTGTGTCAGCTCCATGCATCCCAGTGATTGATAAAATACCAGCACCCTGTTTATAAAATTCTACACAATGAGATAAACATGTTTAAGTTTCATTTTAAATAAATGTTCATCTGTGTTTATTAAATGCTTGTCAGGCAGAGACACCATTTCAATTCTACAACATACCCCATGGGTCAGCATACATTGGCTGCTTGTCTAAATACTCCTTGCCAAAACACACAAATATTTCATTGTAAAATACGATTTTTCTTCACATAAAGCCTATGGGTACACTCAATCCAATATGCTACTCTTAATGTTTAATATCGCCTAGTAAAGTGCAGCGAGGGGTTTGAAACATTGCGCCAATAAGATAATTCATTGAATTTTAATGACAACCTTTTCCTTCTAGTGAAGCACATCTCTCTTCAAAGAGCTGAGCTCACTCGTGTCCGTATTCCCTTGGATGCAGGAACCAAGGTGTTTCTGAATAATTACACACAATTTCCATAAAATGTGGAGCCTTTGTCTTATATATTGTGGACTGACTTCAAAGGGAATTAAGGTGAATTGAATCAATGCTTGTATAACATTACTGAAGACTAAACAGACTAATATTTTATGTCTGAAATTCTTCTTATTGACTATTATCACTATTGTTTTAAGGAAATATTTTCAACTAGAGACCAGTAAAAAAGTGCTGCTTGCAGTTGTGTAAAACAGTCTTGACATGTTTTTAGGTTACTATTAAAGGGATCCTCTATTATTACCAGACAAGAGTTTGAATTAGTCTATGTTAACAACACGTTTTTTTCTCTCATTCTATTTCATTTAACGTATACACAGGAAAAAGCTTCCGATATATACGTTAAACAGAGGCTATGACAGATACCTAACAGCGGCATCATCACTTATAGGCTACAATGGCATCCGTTTAATGTATACGTCATAAGCTTTTCTTGACGTATCCATTAACCACATGCCATTATAGCCTATGGGCATCCATAGGCTACCATGTTGAAAAATGCATTTATATATATTTTTAATGGACTTCGTGGGATCGATTATCGTAATTCACTACCCTATTCCATACCTATTTTGTGGCGTACTCGTGTATACTGGCCAGACAGACACTCTTTTGGCATTAGTCTGGCAATGAAGGCCTATGGAGATGTTTTGCGTGTAGGTCAGGAGCTTTCCCAACGTACACGCTAAACTTTAATAAAAAATGTGATGTGCTTTTTTTTTCTTCCCTGCTCCAGTGGGTTTGGTGGGTGGGACTGTATGGAATATTTAGGTTTCCTGTACATGGGTTTTAGGAATATAAATTATTTATCCCTTTTCCTAAATTTAATGCTTGTCCCCATTAATGTAGCGTTTGGTTTCTGAGGGGGAAAAGAAAATAAATTTTAAAAAAAACGTGATGTGCACAGCGCCTTACACCATTGTATCTCCATTGTATGTACTATACTGTATGCGGATTGATACCAAAAAAATCAGTTATTTGACCCGAGGAAAAAAGTCTTACCCAGGTAGCGAAGCGTAGTTAGGAAAAAATATATATATTATTTTTTATAAAGGAAAGCTGCAACGCGTTTCGACTTGGTACTAAAGTCTTCATCAGGCATAAAAACATGGCTTACAGAGTGTACATGTATACAGGACTAAATGATCATATGAAGGTCATCTAGGGAGGGTTTTTTTTCTCTAGCCATGTTTTTATGCCTGATGAAGTCTTTAGTGCAAATTCGAAAATTGTTGCAGCATTCTTTTATAAAAATAAATATATATATTTGTTCCTAACTACACTTTGCTACCTGGGTAAGATTCTTTCTTTCCCGGGTCAAATAACTGATGAGCACAGGAGCGCCCAAAAAAGGGAGAATTTTTTTTGTATCAAACTCCATTTCCTGAGACAACGGAAGATCCAAGCGAGCTCAGATCCAGTGTCATCTCCCAAGGCCAGCAAACTGTGATTCCCAGAGTCTGTGACTCAACATGCGACAAAATTAAGTTGTGCCGATGAAGCAGCACAATTTGAAAAGGTAAGCTGCTAATTCTCGTGTGTGTGTGTGTGTATGTATGTATATATATATATATAATGTGTGTATGTATATATATATAACACTCTAAAAAACGTTGGTCCCTATGTTATTGTCTTAGAGGAGTGCCGTCTCCCTTGTCCTCTTCTCCTTTTTCTCAGACCCCCAAAATCCCACCCCATATGCAGTAGGAACCGTAAATACCTAGCTCCTCCCCCTCTATCCCTGAGCAGTGAGGCACAGGCCAGGCCATAAGTTTCTATCCAAGATGCCCATAATTTGTCGAATTTAGCAGACGCTCTACATTTAAGAAAAACAGCCTTTTCATTGATAAGCAACATTCACCTTTGCTATAAACTCTTGCTCAGTCGGAGGAGAGGGCTGTATCCAATTCTGTGCAATCAGTTTCCGAGCCACGTACAACAATTTCCCCACGGCCACCTTCCCATAGGAGTCCAGACACAGATCATCTACGATGAAACCTCTCCAATAAGCTTCCATTCGCTCTAATTCTAGCCTTGGGACTCGAATATAAGGGTATGTTCACACGTCTTAACAAATTACGTCTGTAATTACGGAGCTGTTTTCAGGCGAAAACAGCTGAATTTCGGATAACAGACGTTGCTTTCCCAGGCATAAATCCGGTTTGATCAGGGTGTATAATAGGTTAAATAAGGTTAATACTTCTATTGGCTAGAGCTCTCGCAGGGATTTTAACATCTGTAGACAGTAAGGAGATAGGGCGATATGGCTTCCTGCATAGACGCCAGTAAAAACCCCAGCGCTAGAGATTCTTGGAGCACCTCCAGAAGTCGGGGTAACAGTACCTCCTGTGGGTAAGCCGTCTACTCCCGGGGGCTTTGTCATTAGCCACACCTTGCACAGCCTCCTGCAATTCCTCAAGGCTAAGAGGGGCATCCAATTTGTCTCTGGCATCCCCAGTTAATTTAGGCAGTCGATCATTATCCAAGAAGCTTGTGATGTCTGCAGTAGTAGGAGGGAACTTAGAGGAATACAAAGAAGTATAAAAGGACTGCAAATCTCCCAGAATACCTGGGACATCAGAAATCAAGCTACCCGAACTGTCTTTCAAAGCACTAATTTGTAAACCGTACTGGGCCCTAGAGATCATAGATAGCATGTGACCAACCCGCTCCCCCTCCGCGTAAAATCTCTGCTTGGCAAACTGTCTCTTTCTATCAGAAACCTCTAGGAGATGAGTTTCGAGGTAAGACTGGGCTTGTCGGGTTGGCAATAAAAGCCACTTCCGCAGACGTCACATCTGCATATAGTGTGTTATCCAAAGGCTTAGATTTAGTAATATTGATGGACTTAATCACCACCCCCCTCAAGTATGCCTTCATTAAATTCAAAGTATTCCCCTAACAATCGCGGGTCCTGATCCCTATCATGCATAATCGACAACCAGAACGTGCTAAGTTTCCACGTCCAGGAGCTACTATATCCTTCCCTTAGTTCCACAACTATCCATAAGTGAGAGTGGTCCGACAAAGACCTAGGCAAATATTCAACCTCCTTTATCCTAGGGAGCAACACAAGACTACAAAGGGCCAGATCTATACGAGATAACGATGCATACGTCGATGAGCAGCAAGAAAACTGCCTATCCAGCGGGTATTTGTCACTCCACACATCTATAAAGCCGTCTTCTGCAATAAGTGCACCAAAAGGGGTACATTCCGACACTACAGGTTGGGCAGCAATACGACATCTATCCCAGATCGAGTCAGGGACATTGTTAAAGTCCCCCACCAGCAGACATAGAGTCCTAGGATGTAGGGCCACAAATTCCAATACCTCTTTCAAAAGGACAGAAGAAAAAGGAGGGGGAATATACAATGAGACCAGCACAAGGAGCTGCTGATCAATTTTACAGAGGAGACATACATAGCGACCTCCCTCATCCAATGCGCTGCGCAAAACACTGAAATGGCATGTCCCTATGCACCAGGATGCTCACTCCTCTAGAATTATTGGAGTAAGTAGCATGATATGCAGAACTTATCCATGGTCTCTGCATTAAATCAACCCTGTCCAGAGCGAGGTGTGTTTCCTGCATGCAATAAATAGGGCAACATTTTAACATAAATCTAAACACCCCATGTCTCTTAATAGCATCAGATAACCCTCTGACATTCCAGCTAATTATCGGTGATACAGACATATTTTACACATGTAACCGTAATATCTAGCATATACAGTGTCAGTTTCCTTCCCTTCCACATCTCGGTTAAGTTAACACAGTATGGTCTAGCGCCTTTCCCCCCATCCCACCCTAAACCCTTCCCCCCATAACTAAACCTTTCTACTGCAATCATGACAATAGAAATGTACATTCCCAAGAATTTGGTGTAAACATAGCACATTACCCAACCTATGCAAAAACAAGGAGAGGAGCAGCAACTTCCCCACCCCCACACCTTTGTCTCTCCTAGGAAAAAAGCCCCGGAGGAACAAAAGGGAAAACACAACTATAGTACGTTGCACTGAAAATAAATCAAACAAATGGAGGCAGTCAGACAGGACAGAAGTCACCAGATGTCGGATAAGAAAAATCACCCCAGGGATACATCTTACGTGTTAGGAGGTGCTAGCTCCAAGCGAAGTTGTCCTTCATGTTGGTCTAGCCAGTACAAGGCGTCTTTAGGATCATCAAAGAAATGAGTACCGCCTAAGGCCGCCACTCGAAGTTTGGCGGGAAACAACATCGAGTAAACCACCTTCAGCTCTATGTCGCCTTTTTATATCCAGAAAACGGGCCCTTCGCTTCTGGACCTCAGCCATGTAATCCGGAAAGAGAGATATTTTACATCCATTTGTAATGAAGGGGGTAGGGAAACAGACAAGTGAGCCCTAATCTACCCGCCACTCAGTCCCTGCCTACTTGCAACGACCCGCCATAGGCGACGGGGTACAACTGGGCGACGGTCCCTACGCTCAAGTGCACGACAGACAAACAGACAAGGGTACACAGAAGCAAGGGAAAAGGGGCAGTTGCCCACGGCAACACCGTGAGCAACAAGAGTGGTGAACGAGCCGAGTCAAACCAGGAGTGTACGAGGTACCAAACGCAGAGCAGGAGAGTAGTGAACAAGCCGAGTCAAACCAGGAGTGTACGAGGTACCAAACGCAGAGCAGAAGAGTAGTCAGTAAGCCAGGGTCAATATGAAGCAGGGTCAAATAGTTCAGGAAGCTGCAGCAGGGCCAGGAAACCAAACGAGAAGAATCACAAGCAAAGAGGAACAGGAAAGGCAGGTATAAATAGACAGAGGGCGGGAGCTAGCTCCGTCTGGCCAGGCTGTGATAGGCTCTCCCACTCCTAAGCCTGCCATCCTGAGTGGTGGAAGATGGAGTCAGTCTCACAGACATAGAAGCAGGTGCAGACTGATTACCTATGGGCGTAGACACAGAAACTGAGCCTGGCAGATCCTTAACACCATTAATGCTGAGCTCCGACATATCCCGATCTGCACGAAGTAAAGTGTTCCGATTATTAAAATGAAGCACTTTGGCCAGAATTGGACGCCCAGGCGGCAGCGGCCTTGTGGGAACACGATGTGCCCTCTCAATGGCAAATAAGGGTGACAATACATCCTTCCCAAATTGTTGTACAAATCAGCCTTCAATAAAATCTGTAGGATTAGATCCCTCGGCCTTCTTAGGGACCCCAATAATGCGGACGTTGTATTTAACGCGCCTTTTGGTGCATTTTATACGCCAAAAAACGCATAAAAAAACGCTTGATTAAGCTTCCCATTTACATCAATGGTACATAAAACGCGCGTTTTTAAGCGGAAAAAAGAGGCATCGGGTCAATTCTTTGGTGCGTAAAATGCTCCAAATGTTGCCATAGTCAGTGGAAGTCCTAATTATGCGCCAAAAAGCGTGCACAAAAGCGTAAAAAAACACATGAAAAAGGTTTATTTTAAAAAGCGCTTCACTAGAAACGCTAGTGTATTTCACACGTTTATACGTTTTTTTTAGCTCCGTGTGAACCTGCCCTAAGGAAATTATTTTTCTTTGACGTCTAGTTTCTATTGTGGTGCAGGTGAGTAGACAGAAGTCTGTAGGTAAGTTTTTTTTATATTTCATATTACTAACTTAATTCTTTTGTTTTGCAGCTTCCACTGGATCGTTTGGACTATGTTGATCTACAATTATTTTTTTTTTTTTAATAAAATGGTTACCTAGGGTTTTTGTGGGGGGAGTTGAAAAATAATTTTGTAATGGTGTATTCACACAGTGCGGTTTGGCCGTGTTTTATTCCACGTGGCCAAAAAGCCCATCGAAAAATGCATGTGTTTTTAACGTAATTTTTTCAATGCGGTTTTCGGCTGTGTGGCAAAAACGTGGCAAAACCGCACTGTGAATACACCCTTACAAAATTATTTTCTATTAAAATAAGAACCTCCCCACAAAAACCCTCGGTAACCATTTTATTTAAAAATAAAATAAAATGTAGATGTCCCCACACACGTGTACCCACACACACACACACACACACACACACACACGTACCCGCACCCGCACAAACATACCCCACACACATACACACGTATCCCCCCTTATACACGTAACCACCCTAACCAATTCACCCCCGCCCCACACTAACACAAACCCCCCCCAAACATGCAGCCATGCCACACACAACCACCCCTACACGGACCTCCACCCCCCCACACACAAACCCCCCAAACATGCAGCCGCGCCACGCACAAACCTTCCCCTTCCACATATGCAAAACACCTGCACTCCCGCCCACACACCTTACCTGCAGTGCGGACGGTCTTCACCAAAATGGTACCGGCTTTCCCCCTACATACTAGCTTCTATGCTGGGTCGCTCTGAACTGCGCATGCCACAGAACATGCGCAGTACAGAGCTAGACGTCAGAAGCACAGGAGATAAGAACGGGAGCCATTCCTATCCCCTATGTCCTGTAGCTGCCATATTTCATCTGTGTATGTGTCGTGAAGAGACACATACACAGATTAAATAATAAATGGCAGCCCCAGTACAATAAAAAAGTGTAAAAAAAACAAAAACATTTGGGAGAAAAAATAAAGTAAATATAATATTTTATTAAATAAAAACACAAATGAATAAAAAAATCATGACACCTTTACTTTAATAGGGCTACCATAGACGTGCATCAGTCTACTACTGTACCGCCATATTTTCAAATGCCATACGGAGTATCTAGACGTGTACTGTATCCATAGGTTTTCGATTGAACAGCCCAAAGTTTGACAGGTTTACGTCTGGATACCTCTTTTAAGGCACTGAAAACTGTAGGCTATGCATCTCTGAACAACAAAAAAGTATACTTTTTTTTTTATAATGTCAATGGCAGATATATGCAACGGTATAGGTATAAGTTTCCGCTGTTCCTGGCCGTTTAACTAGTTAAATGCCACGGTCAATAGCAACTGCAGCCTTTAAACCGTTAGGAGGGAGATGGCCCCCTCCGACAGCCCAACGCCCCCCCCCCCCCGCAAGACACGATCGGACAGCACCGATGGTTGTCATGGCAGCCCGGGGGCCTAATGAAGGCACCCAGGTCTGCCTCCCTCTGCTAAGCCATGCCTCTGGCAGGGCTTAGTAGAAGCCTGTGAACATGACAGTATACTACAATACATTTGTATTGCAGTGTATTGTACCAGCAATCTAACGATCGCTGATTCAAGTCCCCTAGGGGAACTAATAAAATGTGGAAAAAAAAGTTAGATTACATTTTTCCCCAAGCACAATGTAAAAAATTGGTATCGCTAAGTCTGTAAAAGTCTGAACTATTACAATATACCATTATTTAACTCACACGGTGAGCGGCGTAAAAAAAATATGTAAAACTCCAGAATCGCTGTTTTTTGGTCACCTTAGCGCTAAAAAACATTAAATAAAAAGTGATCAAAAGATCATGTATACCAAAAAATGGTGCCAATAAAAACTACAGCTCGCCCCGCTAAAAATAAGCCCTCACACCACTCTATCGATGAAAAAATATCAGTTATATCTCTCAGAATGTGGTAAGTTTTTTTTTTTACAAATAGTTTTTTCTTTGTAAAAGTAGTAAAATATGAAATAATTTTCTGTTGTCTAAAACCTGGGTGTGTCTTATTGTCCGAAAAATACTGTATATAATTTGGCAAAATAAAAAATATTATTTTTTATTAGAATTTTAGTTTTTATACCTATACAGTGACTTACTTTTTAAATATAATAATCCCTATGTTACGTTGCTAGCTTCAATGTATATATTGCCTGCTAGTTTCTAAGAAAGATTATTAATACTTCTACAATACAAGTATTTATTACAGTAAAGAATTTCCATAACAGTCTTCTGACATCTTTGCTATATATACATATCTTTAGCCTGAAGCTGAATGGTTGCTTTTTACTATTGTTTTAGCACCTGTTCTATATGTAAGGAGGACGCAGTATGTTAAGCCATTACGGCACCTTTTAAAGTGAACGGAAAAATGGAAAAACAGCATGAGATTAATTGCAGCTTTCATGAGTCAGTAGGCACAAATGAGGCATTATTTAGATATTTACAAGGTGCAACACACATATTGGATTTGCTTCTATGTGACAATCGCTATAAACTTCATATAGTGTTGAGAGCTTTTCGCTTGTTGTGTAGGCTGAGGTTCACAATGAGTTATGCTCCTCTATGCTTTTTTGTATGTCTTTGTTTCTTGTTTATTTAGATGCACCATGGATTCTTTTTGAAGGCTATTACCACTGTAGCAATAATTTTGTTATTATTTCAATGCATCTAAAAAGAATAGTAAAGGAACGCGTCTACAACTGCTATGAAGCTAGGTGTCTTTCTATGGTAGCATACTACGTCTTCTTAACCTACCGAATGTACATTAGCAACAATTAGGATACAGAGAGTACGGAGTTTGTCTGCAGGATGAGACTATACAGGTTTGCTTGTAGTCTGTTACCATAGATACAGGTTTACATTGATTCTGTAGACATTAGATGGTAGGATATTTTTAATCAACACCATATGCAAAGTTGCTTAATTTTTCATTTTAGATCCATTGGGGAAAGAAAAAAAATGTTGCAAATGTGGAGCATCGATTTAAGAAACACATGAGCACATTGGGAAGTTTGTAAGTGAAATTAATTTTTACAGTTTTTAAAACATCTTACATATGCACACGTCCAATATACAGTACTGTGCAAAAGTTATAGGTAGTTGTGGAAAAATGCTGCAAAGTAAGAATGTTTTAAAAAACGGAAGGATTAATCGTTTTTTATATCAATTAACAAAATGCAAAGTGAATGAGCAGAACAGAAATCTAAATCAAATCAATATTTGATGTGACCACCCTTTACCTTAAAAACAGCATCAGTTCTTCTAGGGACATGTAAAGGATCTGCCAGGCACAGCTTCGGGGTTAACGCCCATAGATAATCAGTCTGCACCTGCTTCTATGTCTGTGAGACTGACACCATCTTCCACCACTCAGGGTGGCAGGCTTAGGAGTGGGAGAACCTATCACAGCCTGGCCAGACGGAGCTAGCTCCCGCCCTCTGTCTATTTATACCTGCCTTTCCTGTTCCTCCTTTGCTTGTGATTCTTCTCGTTTGGTTTCCTGGCCCTGCTGCAGCTTCTTGTACCATTGTCCTTGCTTCATATTGACCCCGGCTTGCTGACTACTCTCCTGCTCTGCGTTTGGTACCTCGTACACTCCTGGTTCGACTCGGCTTGTTCACTTCTCTTGTTGCTCACGGTTTTGCCGTGGGCAACTGCCCTTTCTTCCCCTAGCTCTGTGTACCCTTGTCTGTTTGTCTGTCGTGCACTTATTGAGCGTAGGGACCGTCGCCCAGTTGTACCCCGTCGCCTAGGGCGGGTCGTTGCAAGTAGGCAGGGACTGAGTGGTGGGTAGATTAGGGCTCACTTGTCTGTCTCCCCACCCCCGTCATTACAGGACACTTGCACAAAATCATGGATTAAGTAGGATTATAGTCAGGTGTATGATTAACCAATTATACCAAACAGGTGATAATTATCATCATTTTCATATGTAGGTTGAAGCAAAGTTATTAACTGTAACAGAAACAGTTGTGCAGGAGGCTTAACCCCTTAAGGACGCAGCCTAGTTTGGGCCTTAAGGCTCAGAGCCCATTTTTCAAATCTGACATATTTCACTTTATGTGGTAATAACGTCGGAATGCTTAAACCTATCCAAGCGATTCCGAGATTGTTTTCTCGTGACACTTTGGGCTTCATGTTCGTGGTAAAATTTGGTCGATATATTCAGTCTTTATTTGAGAAAAATTGCAAAATTTAGAGAAAATTTAGAAAAAATAGCATTTTTCAGAATTTAAATGCATCTGCTTGAAAAACAGACGGTTATACCACCCACAATAGTCACTAGTTCACATTTCCCATATGTCTACTTTAGATTGGCATCGTTTTTAGAATATTATTTTATTTTTCTTGGACGTTACAAGGCTTAGAACATAAACAGCAATTTCTCATATTTTTAAGAAAATTTCAAAAGCCTTTTTTTTAAGGTACCTGTTCAGTTCTGAAGTGGCTTTGAGGGGCCTATGTATTAGAAACCCCCATAAAGCACCCCATTTTAAAAACTAGACCCCTCAAAGTATTCAAAACAGCATTTAGAAAGTTTTTTAACCCTTCAGGCATTTCACAGGAATTAAAGCAAAGTGGAGGTGAAATTTGCAAATTTCGTTTTTATTTCTGAATTTCAATTTTATTCTATTTTTTTTCTGTAACAAAGAAGGTTTTACCAGAGAAACACAACTAAATATGTATTGTCCAGATTCTTCAGTTTTTAGAAATGTCCCACATGTGGCTCTAGTGCGCTCGTGGAATAAAACACAAGCCCCAGAAGCAAAGAAGCACCTAGTGCATTTTGGTGGTGCTTTTTTATTAGCATATATTTTAGGCAGCATGCCAGGTTTGGAGAGGTGTTGAGGTGCCAAAACAGTAGGAATCCCCCAAAACTGACCCCATTTTGGAAACTACACCCCTCAAGGAATTAATTTATGGTTATTGTTACCATTTTGACCCCGTAGTTTTTTCACAGCGCGTATTTGAATTGGGCTGTGAAATTAAAAGAATGACAATTTTTCCAATAAGATGTCATTTTTGATCAGAATTTCTTATTTTCACAGGGAACAAAATGCCCCATTTTGTTGCCCAATTTGTCCTGAGTGCGGCAATACCCCATTTGTGGTGATAAACTGCTGTTTGGGCCCATGGGAGGCCTCAGAAGGAAAGGAGCGCTATGTGTTTGTTGGAGTCCAGATTTTACTGGATTGGTTTTCGGGTGCCATGTCGCATTTGCAGAGCCTCAGAGGTATCAAAGCAATGGAAACCCACCAAAAGTGACCCCATTTTGGAAACAAAACCCCTCAAGGAATTTATTTATGGGTGTTGTGACCATTTAGACCCCACAGTTTTTTCACAGAACTTATTTGAATTGGGCTGTGAATTTAAAAAGAAAAACTTTTTTCCAATAAGATGTAGTTTTGGCTCAAAATGTCTTATTTTCACAACGAATAAAATACCCCATTTTGTTGCCAAATTTGTCCTGAGTGCGGCAATACCCTATTTGTGGCCATAAACTGCCGTTTGGGCCCATGGGAGGTATTAGAAGGAAAGGAGCGCTATGTGTTCTTTGGAGCACAGATTTTGCTGGATTGGTTTTCGGGTGCCATGTCGCATTTGCAGAGCCCCAAAGGTATCAAAGCAATGGAAACCCACCAGAAGTGACCCCATTTTGGAAACTACACCCCTCAAGGAATTCATTTATGGGTGTTGTGACCATTTAGACTCCACAGTTTTTTCACAGAATTTATTTGAATTGGGCTGTGAATTCAAAAAAATGAATTTATTTCCAATAAGAGGTAGTTTTGGCTCAAAATTTCTTATTTTCACAAGGAATAAAATACCCCAATTTGTTGCCCAATTTGTCCTGAGTGCGGCAATACCCCATTTGTGGTGATAAACTGCCGTTTGGGCCCATGGGAGGCCTCAGAAGGAAAGGAGCGCTATGTGTTCTTTGGAGCCCAGATTTTGCTGGATTGGTTTTCGGGTGCCATGTCGCATTTGCAGAGCCCCAAAGGTATCAAAGCAATGGAAACCCACCAGAAGTCACCCCATTTTGGAAACTACACCCCTCAAAGAATTTATTTATGGGTGTTGTGACCATTTAGACCCCACAGTTTTTTCACAGAATTTATTTGAATTGGGCTGTGAATTAAAAAATTTTTTATTTTTTCCAATAAGAGGTAGTTTTGGCTCAAAATTTCTTATTTTCACAAGGAATAAAATACCGCATTTTGTTGCCCAATTTGTCCTGAGTGTGGCAATACCCTATTTGTGGTGATAAACTGCCGTTTGGGCCCATGGGAGGGCTCAGAAGGAAAGGACCACCATGTGGCCTACTGGGAATTTTCTGGTGCTAAGTCGTGTGTGCAGAAGCCCCTGAGGTATCAGTACAGTTGAAACCCCCGAGAAGTGACCCCGTTTTAAAAACGACACCCCTTAAGGAATTCATCTAGAGGTGTAGTGAGCATTTTGACCCCACAGGTATTGTGTAAAAGATAATGTGCAGCAGTTGGTGCAGAGTGAGATTTGCAATTTTCTATATATATGCCATGTCAGTGTCCGATATATTGTGCCCAGCATGTGCCACCGGAGACCTACACCCCATAAACTGTAATGTTGGCTCTCCCGGGTACGGCAATACCCTACATGTGGCTGTTATCAGCTGCCTGGGCACACAGCAGGGCTCAGAGGGGAAAGATGAGGAGGGGTAAGCTGTGCGAAGTGGATCAGAGCGAGTAAAACTGGGGTAAATTAAAAATAAAGGGATGGATGATAAATTTGAAAACACTCCTTCATACAGAGCTCTGTTTTTTCGGGACACGCGTCACATTGATATATTGTGTCCTTCCTTATCCCCCTCTTATAGCAGACTCTGCACCTCTTTTGACTTTTTCCCTTCTTGCCAGTTTGGGGAACTTCTCCTAAAAAGTGTTGCCCTGGTACGATGCCTGTGGCCCCGCTTCCAGAAGTACTGTAAGGCTTCAGGACTTGATCTGACAAGTCCACCCCTCCCATGTACCTATTGTAGTCCAGGATGCAGTCTAGTTTGGGGGTCCCTGTACTGGTACCTCGTACAGGTACATGGGTACTGGTGTGGCATCTCCCTGGTCTTGTACTTGACACACAATATGTTGCTGCTAGATTGTGCCCTGCTCTCACCCCTTCTGAGTGTTTGCCCAAGCAGAGTCGTAGGGAGGCCTCTCAGGTTTCTTCTAGCAGTGCCGCATGCCGCAGGACTTCTGGAAGCGAGGCAGTTGAAGAGTGGGACGCTGGTATAAAAATTATCCAGGTAGAGGTGGTAACCCTGGTCCAGCAGTGGGTGCACCAAATCCCACACAATTTTTGTATTAACTCCCAGTAAGGGGGGGCATTCTGGGGGCTGAGAACTGGTGTCCTTCCCTTCATATATCCTAAATTTGTAGGTATACCCGGATGCACTCTCGCACAGCTTATACATCTTCACGCCATACCTTGCCCTCTTACCCGGCAGGTACTGGCGGAATTGAAGCCTCCCTTTCAATACACTTCTCGGGGGTGAATGCTGGGAAAACCGGGCACTGAAACGGTCTAATAGGGGTCTCCGTTTATACAAACGGTCAAAACTGGGGTCATCTCGGGGTGGGCACGGCTCATTATCAGTATAATGTAAGAAGCGAAGTATTGCCTCATTTTTATTTTATTTTTTAGTTTCCAGCTCAGTTCTGAAGTTGCTTTGAGGGGCCCATATATTAGACACCCTTATCAAACACCCCATTTCAGAAACTAGACCCCTCAAAGTATTCACAACAGCATTTAAAAAGTTTATTAACCCTTTAGGCGTTTCACAGGAATTTAGAGCAAAGTAGAGGTGACATTTAATTAATTTAATTTAATTTATTAGGCACCATATCCGGTTTGAGGAGGTCTTGTGGTGCTAAAACAGTGGAAACCCCCCAAAAGTGACCCCTTTTTGGAAACTAGACCCCTTGAGGAATCCATTGTAGTTTTCTTGGGGTGCATGCGGCTTTTTGATCAGTTTTTATTCTATTTTTAGGTGGCGTGGTGACTAAAAAAACAGCAATTTTACTATTGTTTTTTATTCAATTTTTTTTACAGCGTTCACCGTGCGCTATAAATGACACATTCACTTTATTCTGCGGGGCGATACGATTACGGCGATACCAGATGTTTATAGTTTTTTTTTATGTCTTATGGCGTTTGCACAATAAAATACATTTTGTAAAATATAATTTACTTTTTGTGTTACCTTATTCTAAGAGCCATAACTGTTTTATTTTTCCATCAGGAAAGTCGTGCGAGGACTTTTTTTTTGCGTAACGAACTGTAGTTTCGATCAGTACCATTTTTAGGTACATGCGACTTTTTGATCTGTTTTTATTCCATTTTTTGGGAGGTGAAGTGACCAAACAATTGTGATTGTGGTACGGTTTATTATTATTTTCTCTTACGGCGTTCACCGCGCGGGATAAATAACGACATCGTTTTGTAGTTCAGGACGTTACGGACGCGGCGATACCAATTATGTATAGTTTATTTGTTTATTTATATATTTTTATTAATAATAAAGAACTGATAAGGGAAAAAGGGGGACTTTTATTACTTTTAAATCTTTTATTTTCTTATTTTTACACAACTTTTTTTTACTTTTTTACACTTTTTTTACTTTGTCCCACTAGGGGACATGAGGGCAGGAGGCTCTGATCGCTATTCTAATACACTGCACTACATGCGTAGTGCAGTGTATTAGAGCTGTCAGCTGTTCGCTGACAGCAAGCATAGTGGGTCCTGATTTTGTCGGGACCCACTAGGCTTCCGTCGATGGCGTAGCCAGAGTCCATTGTTAGGATTCTGGTTGCCATAGTAGCCATCACGGCCCGCTATCGTGTAGCAGGCCGGCGATGGCAGCTTAACCCCTAAGAAGCCGCGATCGCTATTGAACGCGGCTTCTAAGGGGTTAATCGGCGGGGACCACCGCGATCGGTCCCTGCACACTAAGCTGTGATAGCCTGCTGTCGGAAACAGCAGGTATCACAGCTCAGACACGCGCCGGGGAAAGATGGCGCCGTGTTTACTCAGGTCAGTAATAGTACTGACCTGAGCGCGAACGTTCTACTTAGCAGGACGTACTATTACTGACCTGAGCGCGAAGGGGTTAAATCTAGGTGAGGAACAGCCAAACTCTGCTACAAAGATAAGGTTTTGGAAGACTGTTACGTATCACAGGTCCACCATGGCAAGACTGAGCACAGCAGCAAGACACAAGGTAGTTATACTGCATCAGCAAGGTCCCTCCTAGGCAAAGATTGGGGTTTCAAGATGTGCTTTTCAAGCTATTTTGAAGAAGCACAAAGAAACGGGCAACGTTGAGGACCGTAGATGTAGTGTTTGGCCAAGGGAATTTAGTGCAGCAGATCAAAGACCTATCATGCTTACTTCCCTTCGAAATTGGAAGATGTCCCGAAGTGCAATCTGCTCAAAACCTGCAGAAACCAGTGGGACCCAGGTATACCCATCTACTGTTCGAAGAAATCTGGCATGAAGTGGTGTTCATGGAATTGTGGCCGATGTGGAAACAAGGCTAAGACTCAACTATGCACTAAAACGGGTGCAGAAAAATGGCAGCAGGTGCTCTGGACTGATGAGTCAAAATGTTTAATATTTTGCTGTAACAGAAGGCAGTTTGTTCGCCAAAGGGCTGGAGAGCGGTACAAAAATGAGTGTCAGAAGAGCATCAGCTGTCCAAAGCCGTTGACCCAGTGTTGCTGGGCCTGCCTTGACTCAGTCTACATGCCCCAGTCCTGGACTGGAATTCTGGAGAGGTTCTCCAGTGGGGCCCTGAGTGTCAAAGCCGATGCCTGGTGCAGATTCGTACGGCTCAGCCTTCGCTGCTTCGGTCATTGGCAAGATTGCCGAGTCATTATGCTGCATTCTCAGACGCCTTCAGCAAGAGGGAGGTGGAGACATTGCCTTCACATCGGGCGTATGACTGCCCTATCGAATTGATTCCTGATGCATCCCTTCCTCGTGGTAGGGTATATCCTCTTTCCTTGCCAGAGACTCTGTCCATGTCCGCCTATGTGAAAGAAAACTTGGAGAGAGGCTTCATACGGAAGTATTCCTCCCCGGCAGGAGCCGGGTTCTTCTTCGTCATAAAGAAGGATGGTTCTCTTCGTCCTTGTATTGACTACCGAGGTCTCAACCAGATCACTGTGAAAAACAAATATCCGTTGCCACTGATCTCAGAACTGTTTGATCGTATACGTGGTGCCAAGATTTTTTCCAAACTAGACCTGCATGGGGCTTACAACCTAGTCTGGATTCGCCGGGGTGATGAATGGAAGACTGCATTTAACTCCTGTGACGGACACTATGAATATCTAGTAATGCCCTTCGGCCTGTGTAATGCTCCCCGGTCCTCCAGGAGTTTATTAATGACATTTTACGTGACCTCCTCTATGTTTGTGTAGTAGTCTACCTTGATATCTTGATTTTTTTCTTGATTTTTCTCTCCAGATCCTATGACGCATCAGAGACATGTCCGTCAAGTTTTGCTGCGGTTAAGGGAGAATCGTCTGTACGCTAAGTTGGAAAAGTGCGTGTTTGAAAAAGATGCACTACCCTTCCTGGGCTATATAGTCTCGAATCGAGGTCTCGAGATGGATCCTGAAGAGGTGAAGTCTGTCCTGGAATGGCCACGCCCTCAAGGCTTGAGGGCCATACAGCGCTTTCTGGGATTCGCCAAGATTTACAGACAGTTTATTCCAAACTCCTCCTAACTGATTTCTCCTATCTCTAACCTCACTAAGAAGGGCATGAACGCTAAGTCGTGGACACCTGAGGCAGAGTCCGTATTCAATAGCCTGAAGAGTGCCTTCACGTCAGCCTCTATCCTCCATCATCCAGACGTCTCTCTACAGTTCTCGTTGGAGGTGGACGCATCCTCTGTCAGTGCTGGTGCACTCCTGTTCCAGAGAGGCTCCGAGGGCAAGTCAATGGTATGTGGATATTTTTCTAAGCTCTTCTCTTCCGCAGAACGCAACTACTCGATTGGGGATCGGGAGCTACTGGCCATCAAATTGGCTCTGGAGGAGTGGAGACCTCTACTAGAGGCCGCTTCTCATCCCATCCTGATTTTTACAGACCACAAGAATCTGACCTACCTCCAGACGGCCCAACGGCTGAACCCTCGTAAGGCCAGGTGGTCGCTGTTCTTTACCAGGTTCCAGTTTGAGCTCCATTTTTGCCCAGCCAACAAGAATGTGAGGGCCGATGCCTTGTCCAGGTCTTTTGAGACAGAAGACACCATGGAGATTCCACAGAACATCATTGATCCGTCTTGCATTGTCTCTGTCAATCCCCTGCAAATTGGGGACATTCCTCCAGGGAGGACTTTTGTGCACCTGGCTGACCGTGGAAGAATCCTCCGCTGGGTACACTCCTCTAGATAACCAACATGTACACGAGCAGTATTAGTGTGAACTCCAAGAATATATGTCTTTATGTGTCTATAAGCATCAACGTAACACAAATAGCTGTAACTATGGAATGAGGAGAACACACATATAACCCAATATGACCTGGTACTCTGACCATAGCATTACTAAGAAACCTATAGAGAAAAGAGGTCAAGTACGCTCAAGATAATATGTGATAGAAAAACTTCTTTATTAGCAGAAACACAGAAACAAGACAATTAAAACATGAGTCATACAGTGTAAAGTTGGCGTCAGCCCATGTGGTGTACATATATTAGTGGTAGAACATAATGTAAAGAATCAATAGCAAGAATCCGGGATCAATACTGTTGTTGAAGAAACAGTCTTAAATGCATGTGGCTATATGTAACAACACATAAATAAATGGTATAGGAAGCAATTTTTAGGTTGGAACCACCATTGCCTGGTATGTAGGAGTTATGAACAGTGTAAATAGAAATGTGATAACAATAAATATGAATGGAGTAATTCACATATAAGATACACCATACACTGGTGCTGAAAAATGTAAACCGTAAGTATAATTGGTAGCACACAGTAGTATAGTAAGGCAAATACAGGTGAAGAATAGATGATCTGGATCCTAATACCAAACAAATATAGCCAGACACAGGAAAAAGAGTGTAGTATTACGTACCCGGATTCATATGACCAACATGGGGGAGACGCCAGTCCCGACGCGCGTTTCGGCTGATGCCTTCGTCCGGGGGTGGCGTCTTCCCGGCGGGACCCTCCCTTAAATACAGGCATGATTGGTGTCAGTGTGGGTGATGTCAGCGTAATTGGTGTCAGTGTGGGTGATGTCAGAGGTAGTCGGCGACAGGCCGGGGGTAGCAAGATGGCTACTCCCCACTTCCGGTACCGCGTCATCCAGGCGGAAGTGCGCGGACGCTGTCTGACAGCGCCGCCCACGTCCAACCAGGATTGGAGACTCGGCCGAGAGTGAGTGAGCCACTCCCCCACCCCCCGCCAGCGCACACCTCTTCCACCCAGGTACTACTCAGAGGGGAGATGTAAACTAGAACTACTGATAACATTAACGATAGAAATATGTGCGTACATTTAAAGAACTTGGAAACGTTAGTTGTTGCTAGGGGATGCAAATACGACCTATATGCAGGTAAGTTGGCAAGAAACAAAAGAAGAGAAGAAGAGACAAAGACACAAAGAAAAGAAAAACAATGAAGAAAAAAGGGAAAGATGTGAAAAGAGAAGGAGAGGCACAAATGTATGCGATGTGACATGAAAGACGGTCCATGATAACTCAAAAATTTAAATAATTAAATAAAAAAGGGGACCGAAGAAGAGGTGAATAAATAAATAAATAAATGAGGGTGTGAGAAACTGTGTTAAAGAATGAAAAGGTGTTATAAATGTATATATATATATAAACAATATACAATGTGTTATACAGCTATATACAGGAGTGGAACAATAAATTCATAACGGTGTAAATAGTGAATAAATGAATATGTTGGTGAAAATATAAGAGACATGTTAAATATTATATGTGAACAAAATAAAGGAAATATGAAGTTGTTACATATGTGTATATAAAAATATATATACAATATATTATACAGTTATAAATAAAATAAGAGAATAATGCATACACAGATTTTATATCAATGCAGGTGCATGTTCACCAATACTAATGTATATATACATCATAAATACATAAAAATAAAGATATAAATATATATATATACATACACATATAAACACAAAACATACAGGCAGGACACAAAGATATATATATTGGACATCACAAAGAAATATAATATAATAATAAAATATATATTGTGTGTACATATAAATGCATAGGAAAAAATATCCATAAATATAAATATATCACTAATAGATAAATATATATACATGCACAAAAATACATAAATATATATATATATATATATATATATATACAAAAATATATATTAATTAGTATAAATCAGTACAAAAATATCTAAGCATCTATATATTAAAAAATCTTTGTGCATGTAATATAATATGGACCAGTGCGGAATAGTATCCGTAATCATACAACATACACATAACAATAAAGAATACATACATACAATACACTACAACATATTAGATCCATTCTATACACACATATATATACATGTATATACATCAATATGGTAACACTAAAGACCAATTTGAGAACTGCACATATACAATAACCCTCCCCACCCATTAACAAAATGAATCAAACACGTATATATTGATAACTTCATCTCCAAGAATCCATGGCCTCCAGTAGCCCCGATGTATACGTCTCCGACAGATAGCTGTATTTCTAAATGCCTTGAAAAACATGAGAAAAATCCCAAAGGAGGGTAGTTAACAAGGTAATGACTATATATGTGTATAAAAATAGCAACTAGAAGAAGCGATATTAAACGATATAATAAGAACATAATTAAAAACTAGACCCGCAGAGAGTCAGTGGTTCAGAGAAATGGAGCGAAATTAAGGGATTCATTAAGACCCAGAGGCTGCATTGACCCAAGGGTCCAAATCCAGCGTGCTTCGCATTGTGCCAATTTTTGTTTGATATTCCCCCCTCTCATGCTTGCAACAATGTGATCAATGCCTCTCACCTTTAGCTTTGTTGGATCACAGGAGTGGTATGTTTTAAAATGGCGCGGTATAGGTTTTAGAGTTTCCACGACTTCCTCACTTGCTGCTCGTCTGATGTCAGACATGTGCTCTCTCACCCGCACTTTTAGTTCCCTTGAGGTAAGACCGACATACATTTTAGGGCATGGGCACGTTGCATAATATACTACTGCTTTAGTAGTGCAAGTTATCGCATGTGTTATAGTATACGTTTTCGTGCCTGTAACATTAGGGAAAGTTGTTGTACTCTCTACGTTAGGACATGCCACACAATGCCCACAAGAGGAACACCCCCATTTAGCTCCTTTTGTCCCAAAAGGATATTTTCTCATAATCGGGTCATAGTGACTCCTCACTAGGTGATCTTTTAAATTTTTCCCACGTCTTGCTGTTATACTGGGATACCTAGTCACATAATTAGTAAGAATTGGGTCCGTGAGCAGGATTGGCCAAAACCTTTTAACAATTTCCTTCATTTGTGGCCACCTCGAGTGATAGTTGGTTATAAACCTCACCTTGGTCTGTGTATCTTTTTTCCTTTTGGTGAATAGGAGATCATCTCTATTGGCATGTTTTGCTCTATGATATGCTTTCTTAATGGACCGCATGCTGTAGCCTCGTTCAATGAAGCGGTTTTTTAGATCCTTGGCTTGTTCCTCAAATATGATATCAGAGGAACATATCCTCCTTATCCTCAAAAATTGCCCAATAGGGATTGCCTGTAGGGTCTGTGGTGGATGAGAGGATGAGAAGTGCAGTAGAGAATTAACGGAAGTCTCTTTTCGAAATACATCACTCTGCAAGAAACCATCCAAGTCCTTGGTTAATTTGATGTCCAAAAAATCAATGTGCTGGCTGTTTGATTTATATGTAAATTTAAGATTGATCTGATTGTTGTTGAGATCCAACATGAATTTATCTAATTCAGAGTGGGTGCCCTTCCAGATGACCAGGATGTCATCAATGAACCGTACCCAAAACAGGACCCGGTCCATTGAATCATCCTGGCCATCTGTAAAGAGGTCCCTTTCCCACAGTCCAAGAAACAAATTGGCATATGAGGGCGCACAGGCTGCCCCCATCGCCGTTCCCTGGAGCTGTAAGTAAAAGTTACCATTGAAGGTAAAAAAGTTGTGCGTCAATGTGTATTCAAGCAACTCAACAAGGAAATCACACATGGGTTTTTCCAGATTGGTCGTAGACAAAAAGAATTTTGTGGCCCTGATGCCATCAGCATGCCTAATACTAGTGTAGAGAGATTCAACATCAATCGTAACTAGTAGCATATCGTCATCAATGCTGATGCCACTGACTTTTTGGAGGAGATCTGCAGAGTCACGAATATATGAAGGAAGGTTTGTAACCAAGTCCTTAAGATGATGATCAATATATCTACAGCACTTCTCTGTAATACTGCCCCTACCTGAGATTATTGGTCTTCCTGGTGGTATCGTATCGTTCTTATGCACTTTAGGGAGCAAGTACAGGGTAGGGACAATGGGTTCAGCCGTTGTAAGTGCGGTTAGTAAATCCTTGTTGATAACATCGTCTTACAAAGCTTTTGATAGTATCTGCTGCAGTATAGATCTAAAAGAAGACGAGGGATTAAATGTGAGTTTTTTGTAGCACTGTCTATCTCGTAATTGTTTGTAGGCCTCAGCCTCGTACATGTGACAAGGCCATACCACCACATTCTTGCCTTTGTCGGCAGCCTTGAATACAACATCCTTCAATTTTTGCAAATTGTTAAGGCTTTCCCGTTGTGCTGTAGTTAGATTGTCATGTCTGATGTTGGCGGGAATGTTTTGAAATTCTAATGTAACCGCCTTAACAAATAAGTCCACAGCTGGGCATAGGCTAAGTGGGGGGAATTTCTTAGATTTCATACGGACACACACTGGGATTTTACCTGGTACAGTAGTATCCTGTTCTTCCAGTAAATCCTCCAAAATCCCTAATGCTTGTTGCTCTTCTACGGTTGGAAAGAGGTCCGCATGATTGGATTTATGGAACCATTTTGTGTGTATGAGTGATCGACCGAACATATTGAGATCTTTTACTGCAGAGAAAGCATCAAAGCGATTACAAGGTGCAAACGTAAGACCCTTTGCAATGACCTCTCTATCTATATCTGAAAAAGTATGCGTGGATAAATTAATCACCTTTAGGCGATGGGTGGGATCCTGCACATCTGGTCTTTTCTTGTTTGCCATTTGTCTCTGGGTGAGTTTTCTTTTAGGACGTGAGCCAGATGATTGGTTATAGCGAGAGAATGCGTTTTCTGTTTCAATAAGGGAGGATATAGAGGATATAGATGGTGTATGACTCCGTCCACCTGTTTTATTCCTCCTCCACCTATAAACCCGATTTTGTTGGAAGTCTCCAACATCTCTAGTGAACTTTTTGGATTTAGTGGCTTGTATCTCTTTCTCCCACTCAGAAAATTGTGCCTCAAGACCCAATCTAAATAGAGACATATTGTCTGCAGATAAAAGTGCAATCAACTGAGATTGAACATCTTCAATTTCTGCGTCCAAGAGAACAAGTTGACTGACACGGGATCTGTAAGACTCGGGATCTGATTGCTCGTCATTTCTGGTGGCCCACGCTGCCCAAGGACATTATGAACTTTGTTTCTTCCTGTTCTGTATGTTCAGCCAACAAGGTCGCTCATTCCAGACCTGCTGGTCTGCTCCAGCCATTGCCTGTGCCCAATGCTCCCTGGCAGCATATAGCTATGGACTTTATTACGGACCTGCCTCTCTTTGCCGGATGCAGTACTGTTTGTGTGGTGGTGGATCAATTTTCAAAGATGGCCCACTTTGTTCCTCTGACCGGTCTTCCTTCTGCTCCTCTGCTGGCCAAGCTGTTCATCCAACACATCTTCCGCCTGCATTGTTTGCCACAACTGATTGTGTCTGATCAGGGAGTTTCAGTTCACCTCGAAGTTCTGGAGAGCCCTCTGCGGACTCCTAGGTATAAAGTTGGACTTTTCCTCGGCCTACCATCCTCAGTCCAATGGTCAGGTCAAGAGGATTAATCAGATCTTGGAGAACTACCTATGCCACTTCATCTCCAAGCAGCATGATGACTGGGTGCAGTTGCTTCCATGGGCTGAGTTCTCACAACAATCATACCAGCGAGTCCACACAGAAGACACCGTTCCTTATTGTCTATGGCCAGCACCCACAAATTCCTCTCCTGGTCCCTGTTACGTCCGAGGTGCCAGCTGCTGACACGGTCTTTGGGGACTTTCTGCAGATCTGGCAGCAGACTCGATCCTCTATCCTGCTGGCGGTCGACCTCATGAAGCGGAGGGCGGACACAAGGAGAAGAGGACCCCCTATTCGACTGAGGGTGCCGTCGTACAAATTTGCTCCCAGGTTCCTCTGTCCCTTCGAGATCCTGCAGCAGATCAACCCTGTCACCTACAAGCTTCGGCTGCCTCCTACCCTCAAGATCCCCAACTCCTTCCATGTTTCTCTCCTGAAGCCAGGGGTTCTGAACCGCTTTACCAAGACTCCAAGCCCTGCGGTTGCCTCCAGCGGCCCTTCAGACACCTTCGAGGTTAAGGAGATCTTGGACATTAAAAAAGTAAGAGGAAGAACGTTTATTTAGTAGATTGGAAGGGGTTTGGTCCAGAAGAGAGATCCTGGGAGCCAGAGGGGAATCTCAACGCTCCTACTCTCATTAAGAGGTTTCTCTCTCGTTCTGGTCCCAAGAGGAAGGGGCGTAAGAGGGGGGATACTGTAATGTCCGTGGTCGCTGACCACAAACTCCTTCCATCCAGTCTACGCTCTTCTCTCAAGAGATGTCTGCACATACGGCCGTCCTGCTCCACAGTAACCACCAGGGTGCCGTCACGAGCTCAGTCCAGACTTGAGAAGCCAGATCGCACGCATGTTGGTAGCTGAGCTGATTGTTTCAGAGCACCCTGGGCTATAAGAAGGTCCCAATCCCATCCTCCCACGCCTGAGCTTTGTTGTATATTCCTAGTCTGTCTATGTGATGGCCTCCTAGTGTGTTACCTGTACCTGTTCCAGTTCCTGTTCCTAGCATTCCATACCTTCCTGGTCGAGCACTGTGCCAAAATCGTGTCGTGCTGTATCCACGTCTGACCTGCTTCACCTCGCCTGACATCTGCCTGCTGCCTAGTCCCAGCCGAGCCTGCCCTGCTGCTGGCTGAGCTGCCACAGGTAACTATACGAACTATAAACTTTCACCTGTGCCCTGTTGGCCATCTGCCTTACTGCCAAGGTGGTATGACCCAGTGGGTCCACAGACCTTCGTGACAGTTATGCTTAAAATTACAATTTATTTCCTGCTATTCACCATTAATCCGTGTATGACTCTTGATGTCAGTTATATACTATTTGCTAGTTTTTTATATTTATGGCAAGTAAAGGACACAGTAATAACATTGATATGAACTTCTATATCATTAAAGGGAAGGAATCATTAGTTGGGGGTTTTCTCTAAGGTACCACTTCACCACAGGGTATTGTATAGATTCTGAATGAGACACATTAAATTAAAAATTGTCCCGCGTAGTCATCCGCCAGATCAAGCAGTATTTTAATCATTTACCATGACCTAATTTAAATGAACCACTTGTATGTACAGTTAATATTGTTTAAAATATAGTGATATGATAAATATATTCTTAAAATTTTGGCTACTGCTGTTTTTTATAAACTGCAGCTTATTTACCACAGCTTGCAGATCATTTATATAAGCCATCCCGCCCAATTATAATGTAGATAATAAATACCCCTGGAAATCTTCCCTTTATTCTTCCATAACATAAATTAAGGAAACCTCCCCGTGAAGGATGGGTAATTTTCCTTGTATACGCTGCTTATTGTGGAGGTTTTTCAGATTATTTTTTTTTTTTCTTCACATTAGTTTCATAGCGTTAGGATGCAAATCCCCATCGCAGTTGTAGACAAAGAAGACCAGACAGTGCTTAACATTTGCTTTCTTTATGTGTCAAATGATGTGTGAACCGTACAATAGAAATCCAGATGATTTCAGATGAAAATTTAAACAACCGTGAGTAGTGCACATGACTGATAATGAGTAATTTGCTATGCCCTCACTGAATAAGCTGGAGGCTTTCTGATTCTGTATAAGTAAGAGGTTTCCATAGACATTCAGCTTAATTTATATGCAATTTCAATAGCTGGAAAAGGGTGAATGCATATCTCAAAGAATAGTTACTTTTTCACAGCACTGTATATTTATTTGCCCCATACCCGTTTTTTGTTTTTTTTGCTAGTTTGTCACATTTAAATGTTTCAGATCATCCACATAATTTTAATATAAGATAAAGACAACACAAGTAAACACAAAATGCAGCTTTTAATGATCATTCAATTTATTGAGGAGAAAGATTTATTCAAAACCTATATCACCAATCAGAAAAAGTAATTGCCACCCTAAACATAACTTGTATTGCCACCCTTGGCAGTAACAACTGCAACCAAAAATTTGCGATAACTTGCGATAAGTTTTTATATCGTGGTGGAGAAAGTTTGGCCCAATCTTCTTTGCAGAACTGTTTTAATTCGGCTACATTGGAGGGTTTTCGAGCATGAACTGTCTGTTTAAGGTCTTGCCACAGAATCTCAAGATTCCAGTCAGTACAATGAGTCGGTCATTTTAAAACCATAAATTAGTTGTTTTTTAGCCATTCAGAGGCAGGCATGATTATGTGTTTCAGATCATTGTCCTGCTGCATAACCCATCTGCACTTTAGATTTAGGCCACAAACTGACGGGCGGAAATTCTCCCTCAGGATTTTATGAGAGAGCAGAATTCATGGTTCCATCAATATTGACCGGTCTTCCAGGTCCTGCAGTCGCAAGTCACACTACCACCACGTTTGACTGTTGGTATGATGTTCTTATAGTTAGCTTCACGCCAGATGTAACGAGACCCATGCCTTCCAAAAAGTTCAACCTTTGTCTTACCAGTCCACAGAATATTATCCCAAAAGTCTTCAGGGTCATCTAGATGTTTTTTGGCAAATGTGAAACGAGCCTTTGTGTTCTTTTTGGTCAGCAGTGGCTTGGGCCTTGCAACCCTCGAATGGATTTCACTTTTGCCCAGTCTCTTTCTTATCTTGTACATTGAGCTTAGGTGAGGTAGCAGTTCTTCAAATGTTCGTCTGGTTTCTTTTATGGCCTCCTAGATGAGTAGTTTTCTCTATTTGCAGATAATAGCTCTCACTGGCTTTTCTTTAGTCCCAGAGCCTTAGCAATGACTTTGTAACCCTTTCCTGTCTGGAAGATTTCAATGACTTTGTTTCCAGTATTTGAATCTCTTTAGGGCATGGCATTTATTGGACGTGGCTGCTTTTTGGGACCTTCTAGCCTGCTTCACATTCCCAGACTGGTTCCATTAAATGATGATTAGATTCAACAGGTCTGACAGTAATCGTGCCTGGGTGTGACTAGTGAAATTGTACCCAATTATCAATTGAATTTGGTTAACTGGTTGATTTAGTAGCTAAGATGGCAATTACTTTTTCACAAAGGGCCAGGTAGGGATGAACAGCATTTTCCTTCAATAAATAAAATTATTTAAAAACAAAATTTTGTGTAATATTAAAACTAATGGGACAAATATGAGAAAAATAGAAGAAATTGGGAAGAGGCAAATAATTTTTCAAAACACTCTATTAGTTATAATATGAAATAATATCAGTACAATGTCTAGCATAAAGCATGTGTACACACATCCAAATTATTAGGTGCAGCTGTTGTAGGCACACCCGTTGCAGACAGGTACATAACATCAAGCACACATCCATGCAATCTCCATACACTAACATTGATATTAGCATAGCTCATTCTGAAGGCTCAGTGACTTTAAGTTAAATGTGGTACTGTCATATGATGCCACCTTTGCCAGTCAGTTTGTACAATTTCTGCTCTGTCTGATCTGCCCTGGTCAACTGTAAGCGCTACTATTTTCAGAGGAAATATCTAGGAGAAACAAGAGCTTAGCCACGAAGCGGTAGTAAACTCATAGTGCGGGGCCACCGTGTGCTAAAGTGTGTGACATGGAAAAATCACCAGTCCTTTGTTGCAGCACTCACTACAAAGTTCCAAACTGCCCTTGGAAGTGACAGTGACATCAGCACAAGAACTGTGCATTAGGAGCTTCATGAAATGTGTTTCCGTGGTTGAGCAGCTTCACGCAAGCATAATATCACCATGTGCAATGCCATGCATATGCTGAAGTGTAGCAAAGCATGCCGCCACTGGATTCTGGAGCAGTGTAAATGGGTTCTCTGGAATGTTGAGTCACATTTCACTATCTGGCAGTCTGATGGATAAATCTGAGTTTGGTGGATGTCAAGAGAATGCTACAGTACTTAGCGTAATGCATTGTGTCTACTGTAGAATTTGGTGGGGGAGGCATAATGGTCGGGTTGCTTTCTGGGTTTGGGGTAGGCCCATAATTTCCACTGAAGGGTAATGTTAATGCTAGACCGTACAAAGTAATTTAAAACAATTGTATGCTTCCAACAGGCTATTTCCTGTTCCAGCATGACTGCCCCTGTGCACAAAGCAAGGACCGTAAAGACATGGTATGACAAGTTTGGAGTGGAAGAACTCGAGTGGTCTTTACAAAGCCGTGACCTCATCCCTACCAAACTTCTTAGGGATGAATTGGAAAGCTGATTGTGAGCCAGACATTGTTAAACCTCAGTGCCTGACCTCACAGATGTTTTTTAGGCTGAGTGGGCACAAGGTCCCACAGATGCATTTCAAAATCTTGCGGAGAGCCTACCCAGAGGAGTGGAGACTGTTATAGCCACAAAAGGGGACCAAACTCCATACTATTGGCCATGGTTTTGAGAATGGAATGTCAAACATTCTCATATAGGTGTGATGGTCAGGTGTCCACATACTTCTGGCCATATAGTGTACAGTTGCAAGATAAAGTAAGTGAACCCTTTGGAATTACCTGGATTACTAATAAAATGTGGTCTGATTGTTATCTAAGCCATAATTCTAGACAAACACAATCTAACTGCACTAATAACACACAAACCGTTGTACTGCAAATGTCTTTTACTGAGTACATAGAGTAAACATCCACAGTGCAGGGAGAAAAGGTAAGTGAGCCCTTGAATTGAAAGACCAGTATATCCCCCTTTAGCAGAAATCCCCTCCACTTAGTATTTCCTCTAGCTGAAAATAAGATTTCCACAAAGTTGAGGAGGAATTTTGGATCAACCCTGCCTGCAAATGTGTTTTAATTCATCAATATTTCTGGTATACCTTACGTGCATAGCTCTCATTAGCCACATCATCTTGATAGGGTTAAGGTCAGGACTCTGACTTGGCCATTCCAAAATACAAATCGTCTTCTTTTTTAACGTTTCTGTAGTACATTTTCTTGTGTGCTTAGATTTATTATCTTGTTGTATCACCCAACGTCCCTATGGTTTGAGGTCATGGACTTCTGCCCTTACAAATGTTTTGATACACCTTTGTATTCATTCTTCCCTCAATGATCACAAGGGGTCCAGGCCCTAAGGCAGCAAAGCAGCCCCAAACCACAATGCTCCCTCCACCATGCTGCACAGTTGGAATGAGGATTTGTTGTTGGTGTCCTATTTCCTCCAAACATAGTGTTGTGCATTTTCCGAAATAATTTCACTTTTGTCTCATCTGTCCATGGAACATTTTCCCAGAAGCATTGTGGAACATCCAGGTGGTCTCAGGCAAACTTAAGACAGGCCACTATGTTGTTTTTTTGGGACAGCAGTGGCTTAGTTCGTAGTGTCCTTCCATGAACACCATTTTTGTGCTTTATATTTCTAATAGTCGCCACGTGAGCAGATGAACAGAGGTTTTCGCAGATTTGTTTTTAGAACCTTCAGTGGGTCCTTTTTCTTACACTTGGGTTTGTTCTCACCTTTTTCAGTATTGCTTATTTTTCTCTTGGACTGATCTAAACAGGGCGCCCATTCCTATGGAGAGTAACAATAGTCCAGGCAATTTGTCCAATTGTGGATTGATGTACACCCAGGTCTTTAGCAATGCTTTTGTAGCCTTTTCCAGCGTTATGTGTGTCTATAACACATCTAAGGTCCTCTAAAAGTTGCTTGCCTCGAGGCATGCTTTATACTAACTAATCTTTCTTCAGATGAACAGATTTGTTAGTAACCAGGCTTTGTGTTCCTTTATTAAGCAAAGCACCTGAGAAACCCACAATTTCAATCACATTTCCTTAATTAAAACACATTTTGCCAATTCGCTGTTGGAGAAGTTGCTTTATCTCCCTGCACTGTGGACAAGGAGAAAAGGTAAGAACGCAGATACAGTTAAAACCGAGACATCGGTGAGTGACTTGCGACCCCCTTGAGGTCTTCACACGACCCCCAGGGGGTTGCAACGCACAGTTAGGGAAACACTGGTTTAGAAAGATTGTGTTTGTCTATAATTGTGACTTAGATAACGATAACAATCAACATTTTATTAGTAATCAATGCAGAAATCCAGATCATTCTGAATGGCTCACTTACTTTTTCTTGCAACTGTATATAATCGAAAACCATTAGTTCACAAATTCAATTCTATCACTGTTTTTACATGTTTGCGCTTAAGGGCATAGTCTTGTGTAGTGGCCACCGCACGGCCAAAAACCACGCAGACATCCTGTTTGGCGTGCTATACCTGTCACGGTCACAGGGTATATGGACCCACTAGGCCGCTCCGCTGTAGCGGAGAGGCAGCTGACCAGGTCACAGTCTATATGAAAGTCAATAGTAACGCTTGGGTACCTGAACTAGTCCAGACGGTGGCTGTGGCTTCAGCACAGATGGAGGCCGGTGCAGCAGGTAGTGCCAGATGTGGCGGACAGTATCCGATGTGGCAGAAGACACTGGACGTGGCAGAAGACACTGGACGTGGCAGAAGACACTGGACGTGGCAGAAGACATTGGACGTGGCAGAAGACACCGGACGTGGCAAACGACAGCAGGTACGACTCCAACACTGGTAGGCACAGGAACAAGAACAGAACGGGACACAAGAAGCAGGAAACAGGGCACGGGTAACATCTGTAACAGGAAACACTAAGGGACCATTTGCAAGACAGACTGGCATAAACTAACAACGCTCAGGCAAGTTTCAGAAGGCCTGGGGCCTTCTTATAGACCAGGAAATCATGGCAGTTGATGATGATGACGATCCTTTGTGCGCACACTGGCCCTTTAAGGCCGGGCACGACCGTGCGCGCGCACCCTACAGGACACAGCAGAACGGAACGGAAGTGAGCGCTGGCGTCTCCTAGGAAGGAGATGGGGACCAGCGCTCACGGATCCATGGCTGCGGGCGTCGTGAGGTGAGTAAACCCGACGGCCCGCGGCCATGGACGCTACAATACCTAGATGGAGAGCACCAAGAAAATCCCCAAAATATATATTGTAAATATACATCCCTATTGGTATGTAATGTCTAAAGGGGGAGGGGAATACAGGCCCATAATAAACATGGTGGTAACGGTGGAAAACCCGCTGAATGAAACAAATACCTAAAGATCGGAGTCTGACACACCAAAGATCAATTAAAAAGATATCCATTTATTAAATCAAATATAAATTAACATAACAAACACATTAAAAACATAGAGATGATTGCCACAGTGCCGATAGACAACCAGACAATAAAGTACAGAAGATGGCACTGTATAAAAGATGAGAGGCAGGGCTGTATAATGTATGTCACAATGCACTAAATGTGCATAAATAAGGGCCACATGGACCAAAGAAGCCTGCTCCACTGATGTCAATTAAGGCTACACCAAATTATTATGCAAATGTTATTTTTCGCTGATTTTCCTAAATAGTCGATGCAAATGATAGTCAGTATAATCTTCAAGCCATCAACCGTTGGAGTATAATGCAAATTTTATTGAACAAATCTCCTAATGATAACAGATTTTTTTTTTAGAAGTAAAAAACTCAAAATGCACTGTTTCAAATTATTATGCACAACAGAGCTCCAAACATTTTAAAGGTTGTAAAGAGAACTAAAATAGTAATTTGTTGAATTTGCAGCATCAGGAGGTCATATTTACAGAAATCAAAAGCTCTTTCAATCAAAAAAAACTTAACAGGCCAGGTTACAGGTTAACATAGGCCCCCTTCTTTGATATCACCTTCACAATTCTTGCATCCATTGAATTTGTGAGTATTTGGACAGCTTCTGCTTGAATATCTTTGCAGGATGTCAGAATAACCTCTCAGAGCTTCTGTTTTGAAGTGAACTGCCTCCCACCCTCATAGATATTTTGCTTGAGGATGCTCTAAAGGTTCTCAATAGGGTTGAGGTCAGGGGAACATGGGGGCCACACCATGAGTTTCTCTCCTTTTATGCCCATAGCAGCCAATGACACAGAGGTATTCTTTGCAGCATGAGATGGTGCATTGTCATGCATGAAGATAATTTTGCTACGGAAGGCACAGTTCTTCTTTTTGTACCACGGAAGAAAGTGGTCAGTCATAAACTCTACATACTTTCCAGAGGTCATTTTCACACCGTCAGGGACCCAAAAGGGGCCTACCAGCTCTCTCCCCATGATTCCAGCCCAAAACATGACTCCGCCACCTCCTTGCTGACGTTGCAGCCTTGTTGGGACATGGTGGCCATTCACCAACCATCCACTACTCCATCCATCTGGACCATCCAGGGTTGCACGGCACTCATCAGTAAACAACACGGTTTGAAAATTAGTCTTCATGTATTTCTGAGCCCACTGCAACCAATTCTGCTTGTGAGCATTGTTTAGGGGTGGCCGAATAATAACTTTATGCACACTTGCAAACCTCTGGAGGATCCTACACCTTGAGGTTCGCTGGACTCCAGAGGCACCAGCGGCTTTAAATACCTGTTTGCTGCTTTGCAATGGCATTTTAGCAGCTGCTCTCCTAATCCTATTAATTTGTCTGGCAGAAACCTTCCTCATTATGCCTTTATCTGAACGAACCCATCGGTGCTCTGAATCAGCCACAAATTTTTTCACAGTACGATGATCACGCCTAAGTTTTCTTGAAATATCCAATGTTTCATACCTTGTCCAAGGTATTGCACTATTTCACGCTTTTCGGCAGCAGAGAGATCCTTTTTCTTTCCCATATTGCGTGAAACCTGTGGCCTACTTAATAATGTGGAACGTCCTTCTTAAGTAGTTTTCCTTTGATTGGGCACACCTGGCAAACTAATTATCACAGGTGTCTGAGATTGATTACAATGATGCAAAGAGCCCTAAGACACAATACCATCCATGAGTTTAATTGAAAAACGAATAAATGTTTATGACACTTAAATCCAATGTGCATAATAATTTGGAACACGGTGTATACATAGAGAGATAATCACAGCAGCCAAATGTATATAAACATGGTATGGTTAAATAATGGATGTAACAGTACATGCACCAATATATTAACTCTACACAATGTGCTAGAACCCCTTACCCATGTCAGGAACCACACAGTCAGGCGTCAACCCCGACGCGCGTTTCGGCTCAGGAGCCTTCGCCTGGGGGTGATCCTGTTTGGTGTGGTTTTCCAATAGATTGTTAATCACAGCCATTAAAAACTGTAAATGTCTAAAACTAATACGACCGGCGTATAGTGTATCTACGTCGGCCATTAGGGGTAGTTCTTCTGAAGCATCACCTTTTCACTTAGGCGCTTCAGAAGAACTTTTCCCTCATCGAGCGGGATGCTAACAGCCTCGGGCTTCAGGGCATCGATCGGAGACCTCTAGCAGGGGTCTCCGATCATGTTTAACCACTCCTGCATCCCGCGATTATGCCGCATGGTGAACGCCGTAAAAAATAAAATAAAAAACAAATGCAAGAATTGCTCTTTTCTGTTCATCCTGCTGTAATGTAAGGATAGGGAGACAGAGAGGTGAGCCCTAATCTACCCTCCACTCAGTCCCTGCCTACTTACACAGGCGACGGCGCACAACTGGGCGACGGCGTACAACTGGGCGACGGTCCCTACGCTCAATATGTGCATGACAGACAAACAAGACAAGGGAACACAAAAGCAAAGGAATGTGGGGCAGTTGCCCACGGCAACACCGTGTGCAACAGAGTAGTGGACGAGCCGAATCAAACCAGGAGTGTACGTGGTAACAAATGCAGAGCAGGAGAATAGTCAGTCAAGCCAGGGTCAATATGAAGCAGAGGTGAATAGAAACAGCAGGAACAGCAGAGCAAGGAAACAGGAGAATCACAGGGAAAGAACAAGCAGCAAATGAAGGTATAAGTGGACCAAGGGCGGGAGCTAGAACCCTCTGGTCAGGCTGCGATAGGCTCTCCCACTCCTCAGCCTACCAGCCTGAGTGGTAGCAGATCGAGTCACTCTAGCAGACCTAGGAACAGATGCAGGCTGATTAACCACGGGCATCGACACAGAAGCTGTGTCAGGCAAATCCTTCACACCTGCCTTCAAAATTTTTTTATAAAAAGTTACATGTACTCCAAAATGGTACCAAAAAAAAACAACAAGTCGTCCCGCAAAAAAAAAAGCCCTCATACACCTATGTCAGCAGAAAAACAAAAATGTTATGGCTCTTAACCCCTTCCCTCTTTGGCTACTTTTGACCTTCCTGACAGAGCCTCATTTTTCAAATCTGACATGTTTCACTTTATGTGGTAATAACGTCGGAATGCTTTTACCTATCCAAGCGATTCTGAGACTGTTTTCTCATGACACCTTGGACTTTATGTTACTGGCAAAATTTGCTCGATATGTTCAGTATTTAATTGTGAAAAACACCAAAATGTAGCAAAAAATTGCGAAAATTAGCATTTTTCTCAACTTAAATGTATCTGCTTGTAAGACAAGCAGTTATAACACACAAAATTGTCACTAATTAACATTACCCATATGTCTACATTAGATTGGCATAGTTTTTTGAACATCCTTTTATTTTTCTAGGACGTTACAAGGCTTTGAACTTTAGCAGCAATTTCTCACATTTTCAAGAAAATTTCAAAAGGCTATTTTTACAGGGGCCAGTTCAGTTGTGAAGTGGCTTTGAGGGCCTTATATATTAGAAACCCCCAAAATGTCACCCCATTTTAAAAACTTCACCCCTCAAAGTATTCAAAACAGAATTTAGAAAATGTCTTAACCCTTTAGACTTTTCACAGGAATTAAAGCAAAGTAGAGGTGAAATTTACAAATTTCTAATTTTTTTGCAGAAATTCATTTTGAATCCATTTTTTTTGTAACACAGAAAGTTTTACCAGAGAAATGCAACACAATATTTATTGCCCAGGTTCTGCAATTTTAGGAAATATCCCACATGTGGCCCTAGCGTTCTACTGGACTGAAGCACCGGCCTCAGAAGCAAAGGTGTACCTAGTGGATTTTGGGACCTTATTTTTATTACAATATATTTTAGGCACCATGTCCGGTTTGAAGGGCTCTTGCGGTGCCAAAACAGTGGAAATCCCCCAAAAGTGACCCCATTTGGGAAACTACACACCTCAAGGAAATGATCTAGAGGTGTAGTGAGCATTTTGACCGCACAGGTTTTTTACAGAAATTATTGGAAGTAGGCCGTGAAAATTAATATCTACATTTTTTCAAAGAAAATGTAAGTTTAGCGATTATTTTTTTCTCATTTCCACAAGGACTGAAGGAGAAAAATCACCACAAAATTAGTAAAGCAATTTCTCCCGAGTAAAACAATACCCCACATGTGGTAATAAACGGCTGTTTGGACACACGGCAGGGCTTAGAAGGGATGGAGCACCATTTGGCTTTTGGAGCTCACATTTAGCAGGAATGGTTTGCGGAGGCCATGTCACATTTACAAAGCCCCTGAGGGGACAAAACATGGAAATGCCCCACAAGTGACCCCATTTTAGAAACTACACACCTCAAGGAAGTTATCTAGGGGTATAGTGAGCGTATTGACCCCACAGGTTTTTTGCAGAAATTATTGGAAGTAGGCCGTGAAAATAAAAATCTACATTTTTTTCAAAGAAAATGTAGGTTTAGCTATTTTTTTCTAATTTCCACAAGGGCTGATGGAGAAAAAGCACCACAATATTTGTAAAGCAATTTCTCCCGAGTAAAACAATACCCCACATGTGGTAATAAACGGCTGTTTGGACATACGGCAGGGCTTAGAATGGAAAGAGCGCTATTTGGCTTTTGGAGATCACATTTAGCAGGAATGGTTTGCGGAGGCCATGTCGCATTTGCAAAGCCCCTGAGGGGACAAAACAATGAAAATGCCCAAAAAGTGACTCCATTTAGGAAACTACACCCCTTGAGGAATTCATCTATGGGTGTAGTAAGCATTTAGACCCCATAGATGTGTCATAGAATTTATTAGAATTGGGCAGTGAAAATAAAAACAATCCTTTTTCTTCAATAAGACGTAGCTTTAGCGCAAAATGTTTCATTTTATCAACAAATAAAGCAAAAAAAGAACCAAACATTTGTAAATCAATTTCTCCCGAGTACGGCAATACCCCATAAACTGCTGTTTGGACACACGGCAGGGCTCAGAAGAGAGGGAGCGCCATTTGGAGTGCAGATTTTGCTGGATTGGTTTCTGGGCGCCTGTGGGACCAAAACAGTGGAAACCCGCCAGAAGTTACCCCATTTTGGAAAATACAACCCTCAATGCATTTACCTAGTGTTGTAGTAAGCATGTTAACCCTGCAGGTGTTTTGTAGAAATTAGTGTGCACTCGATGTTGCAGAGTGAAAATGGGATTTTTTTCCATAGATATGCCAATGTGTGGTGCCCAGCTTGTGCCACCATAACAAGACAGGCCTCTAATTATTATGCGGTGTTTCCCGGTTTTAGAAACACCCTACATGTGGCCCTAATCTTTTGCCTGGACGTTCGACCAGGCTCAGGAGTGAAAGAGCACCATGCGAAATTGAGGCCTAATTTGGCGATTTACAAAGTATTGGTTCACAATTGCAGAGGCTCTGATGTGAAATAATAAAAAGAAACCCCTGAGAAGTGACCCCATTTGGAAACTACACTCCTCAAGGCATTTATTAAGGGGTGTAGTGAGCATTTTCACCCCACAGGTCTTTTCCATAAATGCACTGCGGATGGTTCAAATAAAAAATTTATATTTTTCACTAGATATGCCATTTCAGTGGCAAATATGTCATGCCCAGCTTATGCCACTGGAGACACACACCCCAAAAATTGTTAAAAGGGTTCTCCTGGGTATGGCGATGCCATATATGTGGAAGCAAACTGCTGTTTGGGCACGCTGTAGGGTTCAGATGGGAGGGAACGCCGCCATTTGGCTTTTGGAGAGCAAATTTTGCTTGGTAGTAGATTTGTTTGAGTATTGCTGGTGTTTCCGTTTATAATGTTGGGGTACATGTAAGCGGGGCAGAGTACATCAGGGGCATAGTCAGGTGGTATAATAATGGGGTAAAAAAAACAATAAAATGATCCATAGATGTGTGTTACGCTGTGAAGCAATCCTTTCTGCACAGGCCGGTGTCGCACTGATATACTGTATGGCGTCCTTTCTTATCCCCCTTTTGGTCCACACTCCGCAACTTTGCAGTTTGGGGAATTTTGCTGGGAAAGTGTTGTCCTGGTATAATACGGGCACCGTCGCTTCCAGCAGATGTTAGGGCCCTCCCCTTCCTGGTTCCCTAATTTTAGGTTCTTGATAAATCGCCTCTTGAAACAGAAGAAATTTTCCCCTCGGGTTGACACAACTGCATATTTTTTATTTCCTGACTTATTGGAGCCATAACTAATTTTATTTTTTCATAGACGTAGTGGTATGAGGGCTTTTTTTTGCGGGACGAGCTGTAGTTATTATTGGTACCATTTTGGGGTACATGCGACTTTTTGATCACATTTTATCCTATTTTTTGGGAGGCCAGATAAACAAAAAACCGCAATTCTGCCATAGTTTTATTTAGTTTTTTTTTTATACAGTGTTCACCATGCGTTATAAATTACATGTTAACTTTATTTTGCGGGTGAGTACCATTCCAGCGATACCTAATTTATAGAACTTTTTTATGTTTTACAACTTTTTGCACAATAAAACTACTTTTGTAAAAATAATGTATTTTTTCTGTCGCCAAGTTGTGAGAATCATAACTTTTTAATTTTTTTGTTGACGGAGCTGTATGAGGGCTTTTATTTTAAGAGACGAGCTATAGTTTTTATAGGTACCATTTTTGGATACGTGCAACTTTTTATTCCTGTATTTTTAGAGCAAAGTGACCAAAAAACAGAAACTCTGGTATAGTTTTTCACGTTTATTTTTACGTTGTTCACCGCGTGCAATAAATAATATAATATTTTGATACCTCAGGTCGTTACGGTCGTGGCGATACCAAATACGTATGGTTTATTTTTTTTTCAATAATGAAGGACTTGATAAGAGTAAACGGGGGATTGTGTTTTATTTTATTACTTGAAACTTTTATTGTTTTCAAACTTTTATTTTTTTCACTTTTTTTTTATACTTTTTTTTTACACTTTTTCTCAAGTCCCACTAGGGGACTTGAAGGTCCAGCTGTCAGATTTATTTTTTTCGGATACATTGCACTACCTACCTAGTGCAATGTATTAGATCTGTCAGTTATTCACTGACGGCAAGCCGATTAGTCTTCGCCCGATCGGCTTCCGTAATGGCAGAGCAGGAGTGGCCAGTCCTGATTGCCTGTCAGGGCTGGCGATCTGCTAGTAACCGCTAAGATACAGCAATCGCTTTAGATTGTTGCATCGAAGGGGTTAATGGCAGGGAACGGAGCTAGCTCTGGTTCCTGCCGTTACAGGTGGATGTCAGCTGTAACATATAGCTGACTTCCACTGCTGATGACGCCGGATCAGCTGATGACGCCGGGCGGATCTTGACCGGCTTCCGTGCTAGGCAGACCGGGAGGCCAGTATTAGGTCTCCGGTTGCCATTGCAGCCACCGGAACCCCGGCAATTTCATTGCTGGGGTTCCGATGAGCTGCAAACACCTCAAGTGCAGCACTCACGTTTGAGTGCTGCACTTAAGGGGTTAATGGCGGGGATTGAAGCTAATTTCAGTCCCCGCCATTACACCCGGATGTCAGCTGTAAGATACAGCTGAGATCCGGCAATGATGGCATCGGCTCAGCTTCTGAGCCGGTGCCAAACATTTGGCGTATGGGTACGGCAATTTGCGGAAAGTCATGACTTTCCATGGCGTGCCCATACAGCAAATGTCGGGAAGGGGTTAAGATATAGCAACACAAAAACAAATAATTTAAAAAAAAAATGTTTTTTACTGTATAAAAGTAGTAAAACATAAAAAAAGATATAAATTTGGTATCACCGCAATTGTAACGACCCGCTGAATAAAGTTGTTATTTATACCACATGGTAAACAGCGTAAATTTAAGACACAAAAAAGTTCAATTTCCATTTTTCTTCTATTACCCCACCAAAAAAGTTAATAAAAGTGAATCAATAATTCAAAAAAAAATTCAACTTTTCCCGCAAAAAACAAGTCCTTATGCAACTATGTAGACGGAAAACGAAAAAAGTTATAGCTCTTTGACGATAGAAAAACTTTAAAAATTGCTTGGTAATTAAGGTTTAAAATACCTTCGGTATTAAGGGGTTAATGAAAAGACCTTTGATGACAGCACGATTTTGCAGGTAAACAGTCGTTTTACTCACAAAACCACGTGGCCATTAACAATCAATAAGAAAAAAGCACCGAACAGCATGTCCGAGTGGTTTTCAGCCATGTTGCCGCCGCTATGTAAGTCTATGCTCTAATGGTTATTTCTACCATCTGTCTCGGATTAAAGAGAACCTTTCACCTCTTCGTACATGTGCAGTTGAGTGCAGCATGTAATGGGCAGGGCTGCACAAACCCTGGGGCACTTTTAAAAAAAACAACTACCCTCCTCCGTTATTTAGATATCGGTGCCGTTATATTTGGCGCTCGATATTTAAATAACCCCCTGAACTGTCAATGGGGCGTGTAATGGCAAGGGGGCGTGTTACTATGGCTGTGACACTGTCCAATCAGATATGGACAGTGTTACAGCAAGACCTAGAGAGAGGAGAGAGTGTGCGCGCGTGCGCACACTCTCACTCTTCAGCTGTCAAGATCAGTCTTCAGTCGAACTGGCAAGGGGCATGTTACTGCTACGGGCAGTGTAAGAGCTTGGGAGAGTAGAGCGCGCTCTCCTCTTCAGCTCTTGCACTGTCTGTAGCAGAGACACGCCACCCTGCCAGTTTGGCAGACAAAGTACAAGACTGATCTCTCGCAAGAGCTGGAGAGAGGAGAGCGCGCATGTGCGCTCTCCTCTATCCATCTCTTACACTGTCTGTAGCAGTGACACGCCCCCTTGCCAGTTCGGCAGAATGATCTTGACAGCTGAAGTGTGAGAGCGTGTGCGAGCACACGCTCTCCTCTCTCCAGGTCTTGCTGTAACACTGTCCGTATCTGATTGGACAGAGTCACAGCCATAGTAACACGCCCCATTGACAATTCGGTGGGTTATTTAAATAATGCCAAATTATTTTGCCAAATATAACGGCACCGATATCTAAATAACGGAGGAGGGTAGAATTTTTTTTTTTTTAAGTGCCCCAGGGTTTGTGCAGCCCTGTCCATTACATGCTGCACTCAGCTGCACATGTATGGGCAGGTGAAAGGTTCTCTTTAAGGGTAAAAGTGGCAAATGCCCAGGAGACTTCACAACATTATGGCCTCTACCATCCATTTCTTTACAGACCTTGCAGACACTCGTAGCAGAAATACATGGGAGTTTGAAAAGGTTTAATGTGTATTTCAACAATAGACATGTTTTAATATGCTGCATTATGCAGCTTTTACTAATACGTAGTAGATGAATATTAGCCGGAGCTTTATTTTCCTGCCTGCACTGCTGATTAGAATCCATTAGAAATTCAGTGGTCGAACTTGCACATTTTGCCATAGGGAGAGTGGATAAGCAGCTGCCAGACACATCTGGCAATGCTTATCTTCTAGGTGAACAAATCATCAGACATGTTAAAGGGATTTTCCCATCAAAGAAATTGATGGCATATCTTTGCAGGAAAAAGCGTTGAAAGTTATGACCTTAGATGTGATTGATATTCGCTGGATCCTGTGTTTTCTCAGCCAAGTTGTCAGTTCAGCTGAGCTGAAGGAATCGGCTGAGAACGATACAGCTTCTATGTATACAGGATACATAGAAGCTGTATCATAAAAAGTAAAAAATGTTTTTAATAAAAATGAATATGAAAGTTGCTTAAAAACACAAAATACATTGATTTAATAAAAAAAACTTTCCTTCCAGAGGTGTACGTAGTCTTATACTGTATGATAATTGGATGAGAAGTACTTCTGTTCAATATAGCCCACTGTGTTATTTCATACATTTTAGAGATTCATGATATACCACCTTCAGTCCAAAACATACTTTATAGTAACTTCATCCAGAATACATCATCGACTGTGTTATTTTATCCTTCGTTTTCTTACACATTTATTTAAATTTCAGTTGCTGCAAACATTCTTTTGTGAAATGCTCTTAATTCTAAGCATATTCTTATTATAGCGTTTTCTCTCTACTGAATTTGTATTTAACTTGTATGGCCATTTAAAGTAAGTCCGTAATAGTCAAGGGATCTCTGCCAGTTCTCCCACTGAAATGGTTGAGTTGTACAGTCCCTGTCTGTATTCCAAAGAAGATCATACTTGTTAAAATGGATAACATCTGTGGAGAGCCTCTGAGAGTCTATTGAGAAGATCGTGAGCAGATAAAAAAGAAATATAACATTTTCCAGATGTGATTGCTGCCTGTCAGGAAATTGGGAATGATGGTTGTATATCTGCAAGTTAGGTGGTACAGGGATTCTCTACAAGATTTTGTTGTTTTTTCCATATTTTGAAAATGGTGAATATATATATATATATACATATATATATATATATATATATATATATATATATATATATATTTATATATATATATATATATTAGAAGATAGTACAGTATATGTATGTCTTTAACCCCTTCCCGCATTTTCACGTACATGCACATCAGGGAATGCGGCTGGTTAGCGCATTCCCACGTGCATGTACGTGATGCAGTTAAACTGTCACAGCGCCGCAGGAAGAGGTGACAGTTGACTGCAAACTGCTGTCCGAGACAGCTTCGCAACAGAGCTTGCCGACAGGGGACCAATCCCCTGTCGGCGATCGCTGTGATTGGTTTGTCAGTGCAGACAGACCAATCACAGGGGAGTGACGTAGGCAGGACTTGTTTTTCTATAGTCTCCGACTCTGATCTCCTCTGTTGGTTTTGAGAAGAAATCAGAGACTGATTCTAAATTACTTTTGTGAAAGAAATATACTCCCACAGCTTGATCAGTCACTCCCTGTGCTGACCAGTCACCCCCCTGTGCTAATCAGTCACCTCCTGTGCCCCATCAGCACATCCCTGTGCCCCATCAGCACCATAATGTGCCCCATCAGCACCCCAATGTGTTCCATCACCCCATCAGTATCCTCTGTTGCCTAGTGACAGACATCACTGAATCAGTTCAGTCAGCCAGACTGCGTGTGAAACCCCTTTGGTGGGTTTTTCTGTCTTTTTTTGTTCTTGTATAAAAAATTTAAAATAAAAATATAAAAAAAAATTAATATAAACAAAAGGGGTTAGTGAGCGACAGGGATAGTAAATTAGTCAGGGATAGTATCAGACTAGCTTGTTGGAGTGTACGAGGTGTAAGGTTAGGTACGGTCAGGGCTAGTTAAAAATAATTTAGCGTTAGGGTATTAGGTAGGGCTAATTAGGGTTAGAGGTTCAGGGAGTTAAAAACTACATTATTAGTTACAATGACAAAGCGGGTGTTCACTGCTGAAGAGGCGTACGCCTTATTCTGTGCAGAGTCAGAATCTGACAGTGGAGTCGAGGTGACATTTTTGATGTCGTCATCTTCAAGTGACACATCTAGTGTCCCCTCTAGAGGTTCTAGGGCTAGTGCGCAAGGACAACCAAGTTCAGATGCCGCTGCGTGGATTTCCCCTGATAATTATATGCCCCAGGTGCCTGAATTTACTGCCACCCCAGGCACCAACGTGGACACTACTGGATTTAGAGAGAGAGATTTTTTTTAAATATTTTTCTCTGAAGAATTCATTTGTCTATGGCAAAGCAGACAAATATTTATGTGGCACAATTTATTGCCCGCAATCCCAACAGTTATTATGCCAGGCCCCAAAAATGGACCCCTACCAACTCAAATGAAATACAGGAATTTTGGGGCCTACTACTTAACATGGGCAATCGAAAAATAGACAGGGAGGCAGCACTTCCAAAAAACAGACCGCTTTAATCACCCGTGCAATGTTTCAGTACAACAGTACCTTTCTCTTTCTCTTTTTTTTTTGTACTACTTAACGTGGGTATTACAAAAAAAGCCCACTATTCGCTCCTATTTGAGCACTGATATGCTACACCATTGCCCACTTTACTGCCTCACCATGCATAGGGCTGGTTTCGAGATCCTGCTACAATTCCTGCATTACAACAATAATGAGGAATGCCCACCCACAAATTACCCTAGTTTTGACAGACTGTTTAAAATTAGACCTGTAGTGAACCACTACAATTCCAAATTTAGAGAGATTTACACCCCACAGAAATGCATTGCAGAGGACGAATCGTTGATGCATTTCAAGGGCAGGCTACACTTCCACCAGTACCTGCCCAACAAAAGGTCTAGGTATGGCATGAAGCTGTATAAAGTGTGTGAAAGCATGTCCGGATACACTTTTAAATTCAGAATCTATGAGGGAAAAGATTCTGCAATAGAGCCCCCAGACTGTCCCCCTGTCCTAGGAATAAGTGGGAAGATAGTATGAGATTTGCTGCACCCCTTACTGGACCACAGATACCATCTATATATTCACAACATTTATAATAGTGTCCCCCTTTTGAAGTGCCTTGCTGCTAGAGGAACCGCAGCATGCGGCACAATTAGGAGAAACCAAAAGGGTCTCCCCAAGGACTTCGTAGATCATACTGGGCGCCGAGGGGAAAGCAGGGCTGTTTGCAGTGACAATTTGCTGCTGGTCAAATACAAGGACAAGCTTGATGTCCTTGTATTGACCACTCTCCATGCAAACCGATCCAGCCCAGTCCCAGTGTGAGGAACCTCAGAGCAGACCATCAAGCCTGTGTGTATCCAGGACTACAACCAGTTCATGGGAGGGGTGGATCTTTCGGACCAGGTTCTGCAGCCCTACAATGCCCTCAGAAAATCAAGAACCTGGTATCAAAAATTGACCATATACCTGACAGAAGTGGCACTTTATAATTAATTTGTTCTGTATAAAAGTGCAGGCCATAGGAGGACTTTTCTTGATTTTCAAGAAAAAATTGTTAAAATTTTGATTTTTGGAGACCAGGAAGGGGAGGGCGGCAGTGGAAGTAGCAGTGCTTCAGGAATAGTGGGCTCAAGAATTGCTCATGGGCAGCATTTCCCTGGCGTACTTCCCACCCCCCACTGAAAAGAAAAAGAGGCCCCAAAGAAGATGCCGAGTGTGCTCGATGAGGGGCATTAGGAAAGACACCACTCACTACTGTGAGACCTGCCCCTCTAAACCGGACCTCTGCATTGGAGAGTGCTTTCGAATATACCACACCTCTGTTGATTTTAATTAACCCCTTGAGTACCCAGCTCATTTTGGCCTTGAGGACCAGACCCATTTTTTCAAATCTGACATGTATCAATTTATGTGGTAATAACTCCGGAATGCTTTTACCTATCCAATTGATTCTGAGATTGTTTTCTCGTGACATATTGTACTTTAGTTTAGTGCAAAAATTTGGTCGATAAATTCATTGCTTATTTGTGAAAAACACCAACATTTAGCGAAAATATGAAGAAATTATGATTTTTCCAATTTTAAATGTATCTGCTTGTAAAACAGATGGTAATACCACACAAAATAGTTACCAATTAACATCTCCCATATGTCTACTTTATGTTTGCATCGTTTTTTGAACATCCTTTTATTTTTCTATGACCTCACAAGGCTTAGAACTTTAGCAGCAATTTCTCATATTTTTAAGAAAATTTCAAAAAGCGATTTTTCAGGGACGAGTTCAGTTCTGAAGTGGTTTTGAGTGCCCTATATATTAGAAACCCCCATAAAACACCCCATTTTGAAAACTGCACCCCTCAAATTATCCAAAACAGCATTCAGAAAGTGTTTCAACTCTTTAGGCGTTTTACAGGAATTGAAGGAAAGTAGAGCTGAAATTTTCAAATTTCATTTTTTTTTACAAAATTCATATGTAATACATTTTCTTCTGTACCACAGAAGGTTTTACCAGAGAAACGCAACTCAATATTTATTGCCCAGATTCTGCAGTTTTTAGAAATATCCCAAATGTGGCCCTAGTGTGATAATGGACTGAAACACAGGCCTCAGAAGCAAAGGAGCACCTCTTGGATTTTGGGGCCTCCTTTTTTCAGAATATATTTTAGGCACCATGTCAGGTTTGAAGAGGTCTTGTGGTGCCAAAACAGTGGAAACCCCCAAAAGTGACCCCCATTTTTTAAACTACACCCCTCAGGGAATTTATCTAGGGGTATAGTTAGCATTTTGACCCCACAGGTATTTTGCTATATTTTCTGGAGTTAGTCTGTGAAAATGAAAATCTACTTTTTTTCTGGAAAAACGTAAAAATTTCTAATTTTTGCAAGAAATAAAGGAGAGAAAGCACCCCAACATTTGTAAAGCAATTTCTCGCGATTACGGAAATACCCCATATGTGGTAATAAACTGCTGTTTGGACCCACAGCAGGGCTCAGAAGGGAAGGAGCGCCATTTGGATTTTGGAGCTCTGATTTTACTGGAATGGTTTTCAGTGCCATTGTCACGTTTGCAACGCCCTGGAGGGACCTAAACAGTGGAATCCCCCCAAAAGTGACCCCATTTTGGAAACTATACCCCTCAAGGAATTTTTCTAGTGGTATAGTTATCATTTTGACCCCACAGGTTTTTTGCTGAATTTATTGGAATTAGTCTGTGAAGATGAAAAGAGACTTTTTTTTTTGAAAAAACACAGAATTTTCTAATTTTTATAAGGAATAAAGGAGAAAAAGCACCTCAACATTTGTAAAGCAATTTCTCCTGATTACGGAAATACCCCATTATGTGGTAATAAACTGCTGTTTGGACCCATGGCAGGGCTCAGAAGGGACGGAGCACCATTTGGATTTTGCAGCTCAGATTTTGCTGAATTGGTTTCTGGGGGCCATGTCGCATTTGCAGAGTCCCTGAAGTACCAGTACAGTAGAAATTCCCCAGATGTGATCCCAATTTGGAGACTATACCCCTGAAAGAATTAAATTAGAGGTGTAGTGAGCATTTTGAGCCATCAGGTGTTTTATAGATTTTATTAGAATTGGTCCGTGAAAATGAAAACATTTTTTTTTTCCAATAACCTGTAGCTTTAGCTCAGAATTTTTCATTTCCACAAGGAATACAGGAGAAAAGACACCCCAAAATGTGTTACACAATTTCTCCTGATTACGGAAATACCCCATATGTGGTTGTAAACGGCTATTTGGACATACGGCAAGGGTCTAAACGGAAAAAGTGCAATTTCGTTTTTGGAGTGGAGATTTTACAAAATTTGTTTTTGACGCCATGTTGCATTGTGCTGAGGTACCAGTACAGTGAAAACTCCCGAGAAGTGACCCCATTTAGGAAACTACACCCCTCAAGGAATTCATCTAGAAGTGTAGTGAACATTTTGACCCCCAAAGGTTTTGCAGAAATTAGTGCACAGTGGATGTTGCAGATTGAAAATTGACATTTTCCACATATATGCTATTTCAGTGCCCAATGCGTTGGGCCCAGCTTGTACCACTGGAGACACATACCCCATAAATTGTTAAACGGTTCTCCAGAGTACGGTAATACCCCATATGTGGTCATAAACTGCTGTTTGGGCACACTGCCAGGCCCAGAAGGAGCGCCATTTGGCTTTTGGAGCGCAGATTTTGCTTGGTAGTAGTTTTGTTTAGTGTTTTACTGGTGTTTCAGCTTATAATGTGGGGGCATATGTAATCTGTGCGGAGTACATACATTTTTTGCGTGACACACTGTCGTTTTTATTGGTACCATGTTTGGCTACGCGCGACTTTTTGATCACTTTTTATTCCATTTTTTGGAAACAACGTGACCAAAAAAGGAAATTCTGCCATTGTTTTTTATGGTATTTTTTTTACGGTGTTCACCGTGCGGGATAAATAATATGATATTTTTTTAGGTCAGGCCGATACGAACGCGGCAATACCTATTATGTTTAGTTTTTGTCTTTTTTTTCATTTTTTTTCTAATTATAAAGGGCTTGATCAGGGAAACAAGGTGATTATTGTTTTTATTACGTAATACTTGTATTTATTCATTTATCTAAAACTTTTTTTTCACTTTTTATTTTACACATACTAGGGGACTGGAAGATCTGATCTTCTGATCCCCTGCACAATACACTGCACTACTTCTGTATGTACTGATGTAGTGCAGTGTATTGTAACTGTCACTTTACAACTGACAGTTGAGCCTATTACGTCCTGCCTTGGGCAGGACCTAATAGGCTCCCGTACCTGGCAACCAGGAAGCCGTTGCTAGGCTTCTTGGTTGCCATTGCAACCATCAGAACCCCGCGATTTTTCGCGGGGGGGGGGGGGCAATGGGGTGCAGAGGGAGCCCCCTTCCTCTGTATCAATCACTTAAATGCCGCTGTCGCTATTGACAGCGGCATTTAAGGGGTTAAACTACAGCGATCGGAGAGGACAGTGATCGCTGTAGTTGCAGTGGGATGTCGGCTGTATATTACAGCCGACATCCGATGAAGATGGAGCGAGCACAGCTCCTGTGCCCGCTTCATCCTCAGGGCGTTACTATACGCCCATTTTCGGGAAGGGGTTAATAAAAAGTGTTGTTTTTTTTTTTACACCGCTTTCTCTGATCTCCTCACGTATCTCACAGAAGTGAGGAGATCAGAGAAAGTGACTGGAGCTTTCTCCTGCAGACGACGTCACAGACGGCTGTGATTGGTCAGTCTTCAGAGACTGACCAATCACAGCAATCGCCGGCATTGGGGACTGCTAATTGGTCCCCAGGCCGGTAGCAGAGACGGTTAGCTGTCAATGACAGCTGCCGCCGCTGTTCTGTCGCTATGTGATTTCACATAGTGACAGTTTATTCCTGCGCCGTAATAGTACGTCGAAGGTACGCTGGAATAAGCGGCCAGCGACGTACTATTACGTCGAAGGTACGCAAGGGGTTAAGTCCCTTTTCACCCTGCCTTCCCCTATCGCCTGGGTGTTTACTTTCTAAAATTTATTTTATTTCCCATTTTGTCCCAATTGACATTTAAAAAAACAAATAAAACTAAAAATTCCCATTATACCCCTAGATGAATACCTTGAAAGTTTCAATTTTATTCAAGGAGGCATTTCATGAATTTTCTAAATGTTCTGGCACCCGTGTTGCATAAAAATCTTACAACTAAACAGTGGGGATTAATATAAATTCACTGTATTAATTAATATATATAATTGTGCTCCCACAATATAGAAAAATTGGAAATTCACTGAAGTGACATTGGAGTAAAATATACCTTTTATTATAGTAACTCGCTAAAAACAGGGGTAACACACCACTGTGAAAAAAGCCCCACGGTGTATATTAAAAATGTATTAAACAGTAAACACTGAATCATTTAGATAAGTATATCTCAGTGTTTATAACGATATTCACCGGAATCAGCATTTAACCTGTGCCCAGGTTAAATGCTGATTCCGGTGAATATCGTTATAAACACTGAGATATACTTATCTAAATGATTCAGTGTTTACTGTTTAATACATTTTTAATATACACCGTGGGGCTTTTTTCACAGTGGTGTGTTACCCCTGTTTTTAGCGAGTTACTATAATAAAAGGTATATTTTACTCCAATGTCACTTCAGTGAACTAAACAGTGGGCCCTAAAAACCTCCTGGCACTCCTTCAATTCTGAGTTCTGATGTGCAATCCTGACATCCCAGTAAAACCACTAAATAAAGCTAAAAATTTCCATTATACCCCGAGATGAATATCTTGAAGCACAGGAGAAAAGGTGCACTAAATATACAGGCCTCCGTATTTGTAGGGTCTAAGTACTCACTACACACCTAGATAAAAAGCACAAGGGTTATAGCTTTCAAAATGTGACCCTATGTTGTCACTGGAAATGGCATATCTTTTTTTTTTCAAAATGTAAGATGACCTGTAATGACTATGTCCTGCCACACAAAGCTCAATTTGTTTTACTGTATCGTGAAATGGGCATATTTTTTTTATTTGGAGGATCTCTAATAATCGAGCTGTTCCATATCAATACACCATGGGCTTTATTACAGTTTTATTTGTGTTTTTACTGGATCTCTTACACCCGACAATACTTCAAGCAATACTGACATTATTTTAGGACTAGTGATCCTTTACTGTTCCTATAGATGGTTTTAGACACTGTCCCTTTATATATTCTGTAGGTGATTGGTTGTACGCATAGCGGTTCCTACCTTGCTGGGCAGGGGTCTGTTATGGTGTACCGTGTTGCTTGGCACTTTCGTCCCTTATATAGGGATTGATGAGGCTAAAGATACGTTGTATGACCAGTCACTATAAAAAATAAGATGTCAACATAGCTCTACGGGTGTTTTTTATCTTGTGAACAAACTCGAGTTTACAACATAGTTGGATACATTTTCCTCCATTTTTTTAAAATATATTGCCTTTCACTCTAGAACAGTTGATTTTTCCCACTATAATTTATTATATATCAGACTAGAATGCTGTTCACAACGGCATCAGAATGACACAAATGTGGGACAATTGCTTTGTTAGCAAAACATAGTCAAACAGGCAAATGCATTTTTCAGGACATGCCTCCCTTATGAAAACATAGTTGTCAGCATGCTCACTATACTCCTGAATAGCTTAAGGTTTGTAGATTTAAGAGTGGGTAAGTTCTTGGGGGTTTATATCGTTCTGGCAGCTCAAAACCTCTCCAAATGTACAGTGGGGCCTAAAACATTTTCAGGCAAAGTATGAGTCCTGAAAACCTCCGATTGCTCCCTTCCTTTTGGGCCCTGATGTGTGACCAGGATGGTGTATTAGGGCCACAATGGGGGTATTTTTGAAAACAGGAGAAACAGGGTGATAGATTTAGAGGTGTGTTTCTTTATTCTCATGTTCGCTTTACAAAGAAATCTGTCTTTAAAATGACACATTTGTGAAAAAATTTATTATTTTTTTTTACTCCTGCTTTGCATGAATTCTTACAAAAAAAACTGTCAAAATACTTACAATACCCCTTAATAAATACCTTAAGGGGTGTCGTTTTCAAAGTGGGGTCACTTGTGGGGGTTTCCATAATTCTGACACCTACCTATGTGACCTATTGCAGTTAAAAATAAGGAAAAATTTAAATTTTTACAAAATTTCTTCAATTTTTCTATTTTTTAATTAATTTACGCAAATCGTATCAGTCTACTTTTACCACTAAAATAAAGTACAACATGTGACAAAAAAACAATGTCAGAATTACTTGGATATTCCAAACTTTTGCTGAGACTCTCCTGACGAAGGTTGTGAAACGCGCGTCGAAGTGCTCGGTGTCCAGGTGCCCTACCACATACTCACCATGTCCTCCTCAGGTACGCTGAACTACAAGCATTAGTAACTCTAAATCATTATTTGTTATTACTTGTAGTGATATCTTCTTTTTTACACCGCTTTCAAGGAGGATTACTAGCATGGTCATGTTATCCAAATAAACTTAATGCATTGAGATCTCACTTGCTTCAATAGATCGTGCTTTGTATTCTGTGCCATATGAATACATATGTTATCTAGTTTCATTTCACCTGAGGTGCATGTGTATTTGGTGAGGAGTTATTACTATTCATGATTTATGATATCATATTAGAAGTCACCTGGCTTACTTTTATTATATTTTATATGTCTATAGTATATACTTGGGAGGGGGGTTATTTTTGTATTTTTGTACTAATGTGTAATAAATTGTAAATTTAATAAAATAAAATTGTTTTTTGACAAATATAATTGCATGATATCAAGATTTCTCTTTTTGGTTTAATATATGTGAATATTGTGGCATCTTGAGTATAATGAATTAGCAAGAAATATATTTATATAGGTTATATTATATTATTCTCTGATAGAGTCAGACATACCAGATTTGACAAATCTGGCTTGGTCAGAAAGGTCCCAACAAGCTTGGTCATTAAGGGGTTAAAGGGAACTTGCCACGTTGAAAATACAGTCCAATCAGGCAGCATGTTTTAGAGCAGGGGAAGCTGAGCAGATTCATGTATATTTTTATGGCAAAAGATTCAGTATAACTTGTAATTTATTTATTTAATCCTCTGCTCGTTCGTGGCTTAGGAGTCCAGTGGGTGGGCCTATCTCAATATTCACACTTATACAGGGAAGGTTGTCAATCAGGGATTAGAACCTCCCACTGGACTCCTAAACCTAGAATGAGCAGGGTTTAAATGAATAAATTATACGTTATAATGAAACTTTTGCTATAAAAATATCCATTAATCTGCTCAGCTCGTCCTGCTCTATAACATACTGCCCGAAGATCGGACTGCATTTTCAACATGACGCATTCTGTTTTCGTTAACGTTCACCTTAAATAACGCATGAAATAATTAACTACTTCCAATAAGAAAATAGCAAATACCACTGTTCTGTATAACAGTTTCCCCTCAAATGTAATGAAAAATTACCTTCCACAGACAATTTATTATTTTTAATATACAGCGCTTAATGGTCTATTACGTGGCTAATTCCACCGTAGAGTAGTTATAACAACTCAGTTTTCCTGCTTAACCAATACTAATAACCAGCACTGGAAAACCACAGGAGTTAGGTTGGAAGAATGTCTCAAATTTTATTGCTGGTGCCATTTGGGAGCATTTTTGTGAAGGTCTCATTGATTGTTATTCCCCCCAGATATTTAAAAGCTGAAATTGGCCCGGAGATTGAGTAATGATTTGGCTGGTAACACAATTTAGTTTACCAGCATGTCAAAGTTTCTAAGTGTCAATATTAGATTGTTATATATTTTGCTTAATAGTTAAATGGTTTAGGGGCCCCAGCTCTGGTTGATGTATCTCCCTCCGTTGGAGGCAGTGTCAACTTGTACAAATCACTATTTCTTTAAAGAGGACCTGTCCGCTCTCCTGACTTTTAATTTAGTAGATACTTGTTTTTCCCATGAAATAACAATGTGAAAGCACCTTTGCTTAGAACTCTGCATTGTGCCGTTCCTCAGTTATTCTTCCTGGAAATGTATGACTAAATTGACATCTTGGTGTTATCATTCTCAGGGTCGGCCCCAGCATTATGTGGGTACTTGGGTGATAGTCACAGTGGGCCCCTTATGTTTCAACTTCTTTCATCCACCCAGTATAATATATGCAAGTAGTGACACTAGTGGTACTAAGGATATATTCACACGTGCCGTTTTTGCCATGGTTTTTCACATATTTTAAAATATTTTCCTGTCATTTTAACTAAAGGATACCAAAAAAATTCTGCAAAACCATGTGAACATACCCTAAGTATGAGGGAGACACCTGCATGCAGCAAATCTTAGTTCAGGCAACCCGAAGAATTTAAGTTTTTTATCTTGTTTTTGAGTCAGAGCACCAAACGGAATCCTTTGCCCAAGTGACAGATATTCTAGTTAGCCAGTATGTTGAGGAAACCGGAGATCTCGGAAAAAAACTCACACAAGCTCCTGAAAGAGATACAAACTCCATGCATTTGTTGCCCCCTGTGTTTCAGCTACAGTATATGATTTAATATGTAAATTTTTTGCGGTTTTTTTTTCTTGCTCCAGCTATGTTAACTTGCATAGATCCACTTGTCAGTGTCTTGCAACAATGTTACTTTTCACGCAGTGGTATCGCTTACACCCAAGTCCCGGATTTTTGGCCTAGTGCCCGAGATCTTCGGGCGACAGCCACATTTAATTGTATCTGCATCCTCAGGACACTGATACAATTGTATTCTGTAGCAGAGCAGAGAGCTATCAGCTAAGCTCCCTGCTCTGCGATTTACTAGTCTACAGGCCACGTTAGGCTTTTAGCCCATAAGACGATGGGATCCCTGCGCATGCCGGCACTATGACCGCACTGTGTCACACCGGCCTACGCAAGGGTCCCATCTCTGCATCTCACGGGCTGATGGACCGAGGAGACTGAGACTCTGCAGCTCCATTCGTCATGGGAACGGGGCTAGGTGAATATAAGATTTTTTCAAGTTTGTCTACTGGGGACACTAGCTACAGGGGGATGTGTGGCACTATCTACAAAGGGGGTGTGTGCACTATCTACAAGGGGTATGTGCTACTATCTATAAGGGGGGGTGTATGGCACAATCTTCAAGGGGTGTGTGGCATCATCTACAAGGGGATTGTGTGGCACCATCTACAAGGGAGGCTGTTTGGCACCATCTACAAGGGGTGTGTGGCATCATCTATAAGGCGGGCTGTGTGGCACTGTCTACTAAGGGTGTGTGGCATCATCTACAAAGGGCGGAGTGTGTGGCACCATCTACAAAGGTCGGAGTGTGTGGCACCATCTACAAAGGAGGGATTGTGTGGTACCATCTACAAGGGGGACTGTGTGGCACAATCTACAAAGGGGAGTGTGTGGCACCATCTACAAAGGGGGGAGTTTGAGGCACTATTTACAAAGGACTACTGTATGGCACTTTTTACAGGGGTATGTGTAGCACTTTATAAAGGGGGTGTGTGTGTAGCACTATTTACAGGGGGTAACTATAGGGGTCATAGTCTTATAGATATGCTGCATCCGAGATATATATCATTTTTTTGTTGGGAGGTTAAACATATGTCTTGGGGCTTGTGCCTCTAATCTTTTAAGACCCTAGCAATGCCCCTGTTTTCATAGATATGTAACAGTATGAATTCTGTTTTGTTACAGTATTGAATTATTCTATAATGTGCATTTCACCTTTCATTTACACGTGCACATTAAATTTTCTCTCTCAAGTGTAAAATAAAAAATGATATATTGTTCTCCCTCATAGAGGATTCAGAAATGTATGCATTTTAAATGTAATTTTTAGGTTTAAAAATCAGATTTGGAATAATCCTTTGTGTGATTTCACATGTAATGTGCGTTTTTGAGTTATATACTGACAGCAGAACACCATCAATACAAAGTAACCTTCATCTAATACGAGGTCACTGACCTCCTTTGATTCCCACTAATGTTTGGCTTGGGTTGAAAAATAACATATAACTTTTATTGAAAGGGGACATTTTTTTCTACATTTGATTTATGAGTTTGTCTATCAATCAAATATTGCTCTGTATATTTGGAGAATGAAATGTCCCTTGAGGCTCCGGGATAGATGCATCCAAAGCGAAATCCACGCGCAATAAAAAAGCAGAAAGTGCAATCTATGAGTCAATTGTAGCCATAATTTATTTTCTGTTTTGATTTTGTCACGTTGTCAATTTGCTCAGTGAGATACGGGAGCCTGATTTATAGACTGCCTGTCTACATAGCTGTATGTGCTCATTTCATGCTTAAAAGTAGAAAATACTGTACATTACACAAATCTGTCATCTACAAAACTGACAATCAACCCTAACTGAGTACTATGAACCAGAAAGTCGGTAATATGGGTATAAAATATACTTTTATTATGTATAATTTTAAAACAACATATTACAACGGAAAATATAAAAAGATGAAAACAAACACAAAGCTGGTACACATATGGTAATGGAAGACTCTATGCTGATGTAAGCCAAACAGTATAAGTATGTAGAATGTTGGTCACACCGATGCCCCTGTATACAATATGAGTGAAACAGAATAGTGTATCAAAAGGTTGATGACGATGTGTCTTATGTTACTGAATTAGTGCTAAGTAATGTTCTAAATGATGCAGTATCCTTTCTAGAAGGAAGTCAAGACCAGTAAGATGGCTGATATACAAATTTGAATCCAAGAAAAAGCAAGGTAATAAGATTTGTAGGGTGTACCTGGTTGGAAAGTCTCACGCCTCCTGAGGAATACTGTGTGAAATGCGCGTCGAGGCGGCTGATTCACTTTCACTCTATAACTCTCTTTCACTCTCACTCTATACTCTCTACACTCTCTCTCGCTCTCTCTATACTCACTCTCTCACTTTCACTCTATACTCTACAACCAGGTACACCCTACAAATCTTATTACCTTGCTTTTCTTTGCATTCAAATTTATATATATACACTACCGTTCAAAAGTTTAAGGTCACTTAGAAATTTCCTTATTTTTTAAAGAAAAGCAGTTTTTTTCAATGAAGATAACATTAAATTAATCAGAAATACACTCTATACATTGTTAATGTGCTAAATGACTATTCTAGCTGCAAACGTCTGGTTTTTAATGCAATATCTACATAGGTGTATAGAGGCCCATTTCCAGCAACCATCACGCCAGTGTTCTAATGGTACATTGTGTTTGCTAACTGTGTTAGAAGGCTAATGGATGATTAGAAAACACTTGAAAACCCTTGTGCAATTATGTTAGCACCGCTGTAAACAGTTTTGCTGTTTAGAGAAGCTATAAAACTGACCTTCCTTTGAGCTAGTTGAGAATCTGGAGCATTACATTTGTGGGTTCGATTAAACTCTCAAAATGGCTAGAAAAAGAGAGTTTTCATGTGAAACTCGACAGTCTATTCTTGTTCTTAGAAATGAAGGCTATTCCATGCGAGAAATTGCCAAGAAACTGAAGATTTCCTACAACGGTGTGTACTAATCCCTTCAGAGGACAGCACAAACAGGCTCTAACCAGAGTAGAAAGAGAAGTGGGAGGCCTCGCTGCACAACTGAGCAACAAGACAAGTACATTAGAGTCTCTAGTTTGAGAAATAGAAGCCTCACAGGTCCTCAACTGGCAGCTTCATTAAATAGTACTGTAATGACGGGGTAGGGAGAAGACAGGTGAGCCCTAATCTACACGCCACTCAGTCCCTGCCTACTTGCACGGCCCGTCCTAGGCGATTGCGTACAACTGGGCGACGGTCCCTACGCTCAATATGTGCATGACAGATAAACAGACAAGGGTACACAGAAGCTAAAGGAAATGGGGCAGTTGCCCACGGCAAGACCGTGAGCAACAAGAGTAGTGAACGAGCCGAGTCAAACCAGGAGTGTACGAGGTACCAAACGCAGAGCAGGAGCGTAGTCAGTAAAGCCAGGGTCAAAATGAAGCAAGGTCAATAATGATAGCAGGAGCAGCAGAGCCAGGAAACAGGAAAGAATCACAGGCAGAGATGAGCAGGAAATGAAGGTATAAATAGACCGAGGGCGGGAGCTAGACCCGTCTGGCCAGGCTGTGATAGGTTCTCCCACTCCTGAGCCTACCAGCCTGAGTGGTAGCAGATCGAGTCACTCTATCAGACTTAGGAGCAGGTGCAGACTGATAAACCACGGGCGTCGACACAGAAGCTGTGTCTGGCAGATCCTTTACAGTACCCCCCCTTTTATGAGGGGCCACTGGACCCTTTCTAGGTTGACCTGGCTTATTGGGGAACCGAAGATGGAACCTCCTGAGCAATACCCCAGCGTGAACATCCCGGGCGGGTACCCAAGTACTCTCCTCAGGCCCGTATCCTCTCCAATGGACCAGGTACTGGAGGGAGCCTTGGACCATCCTGCTGTCCACAATCTTGGCCACCTCGATTTCTACTCCTTCAGGGGTGAGAACAGGGATCGGAGGTTTCCTCGAGGTAGCCAAGGACGGGGAGCAGCGTTTCAGGAGGGAGGCATGAAACACGTCGTGTATTTGAAAAGACGGGGGTAACTCCAGTCGCAAGGAGACAGGGTTAAAGACCTAAATGACCTTGTACAGCCCTATATACCGGGGAGCAAATTTTTTGGATGGGACTTTAAGGAGCAAATTTTTTGAAGACAGCCACATCAGATCCCCGACCACAAACAAGGGGTTAGCAGAACGTCTTCTATCTGCCTGAGTCTTTTGTATGCTCTGGGACGCCTCTAGGTTCTTCTGAACCTGGGCCCAGACTGTGCACAGTTCCCGATGAACTACATCTACCTTGGGATTGTTGGAACCACCAGATGAAACGGAGGAGAACCGTGGATTAAACCCAAAGTTACAGAAAAAGGAGGAGACCCCTGACGAGTTACTGACCCGGTTATTAAGGGAAAATTCGGCGAGGGAAATGAAGGAGACCCAATCATATTGACAGGCAGAGATAAAACACCTTAAATATTGTTCTAGAGACTGATTAGTCCTCTCAGTTTGGCCATTAGTTTCAGCATGGAAGGCCGAGGAGAAGGACAGATCAATCTCCAACTTTTTACAGAAAGCTCTCCAAAACAATGAAACAAATTGTACACCTCTGTCAGAAACTAATTGACAGGAATCCCATGGAGACGCAGGATGTGTTTGTCAAACAAGGTAGCTAACGTCTTAGCATTGGGTAGTTTCTTGAGGGGCACAAAGTGGCACATCTTACTGAAGCGGTCTACTACAACCCACACCACCGACTTGCCTTGAGATGGAGGCAGATCGGTGATAAAATCCATGGAGATATGGGTCCAAGGTCTCTGGGGAATGGGCAAAGAACATATTAAGCCCGCTGGTCAGGACCTAGCACAAATTTCACAAGCGGCGACATAGGCTTTAACATCTTTAGGCAACCCAGGCCACCAATAGTTTCTGGTAATGAGGTGCTTGGTACCCAGGATGCCTGGATGGCCAGATAGTGCAGAGTCATTATTTTCCCTGAGTACCCTTAGCCGGAATTGCAGGGGAACAAACAGCTTGTTCTCAGGAAGGTTCCCGGGAGCTTAACCTTGATCAGCCGCAATTTCGGAGACTAAGTAAGAATCAACAGAGGAAATTATTATACCTGGGGGCAAAACACAAGCAGGATCTTCCTCCGAAGGAGGGCTGGCCATGAAGCTACGCGACAGTGCATCAGATTTAATATTTTTAGACCTAGCCCTATAGGTGACCAAAAAATTGAATCTAGTAAAAAACAACGCCCATCAAGCTTGTCTCGGGTTTAGCCTCCGGTCAGATTCTAGGAAAACCAGATTCTTGTGGTCAGTAAGGACCGTTACCTGGTGCCTAGCCCCCTCCAGGAAGTGGCGCCACTCTTCAAATGCCCATTTAATGGCTAAGAGTTTGCGGTTGCCAATGTCATAGTTACTCTCAGTGGGCAAGAACTTCCTGGAGAAGTAGGCACAGGGAAGGAGATGGGTGAGGGACTTGGTACCCTGGGACAAGACAGCACCCACTCCCACCTCGGAGGCATCAACCTCCACGATGAATGGCTCCATTTGGTTAGGCTGAATCAGCACTGGGGCCGAGATAAAGCACTTCTTAAGGACCTCAAAAGCCTGGACCGCCTCTGGAGGCAAGTGGAGGAGATCAGCACCTTTGCGAGTAAGATCCGTAAGAGGCTTAGCGATGACCGAGAGGTTAGCAATAAATCTCATGTAATAATTAGCAAACCCCAGGAAGCACTGTAACGCCTTCAGAGAGGCAGGTTGGACCCATTCAGCCACAGCCTGAACCTTGGCAGGGTCCATGTGGAATTCATGAGGAGTGAGGATTTGACCCAAAAATGGTATCTCCTGCACCCCAAACACACATTTTTCGGTTTTAGCAAAGAGTTTGTTTTCCGAAGGGCCTGGAGCACCTTCCTGACATGTTCAATGTGGGAGGACCAGTTCTTGGAAAACACAAGTATGTCATCAAGGTACACTACAAGAAATACCCCCAGGTAGTCTCTCAAAATCTCATTTATGAAATTCTGGAAGACCGCAGGAGCATTACACAACCCAAAGGGCATGACGAGGTATTCGAAATGACCTTCGAGCGTGTTAAACGCAGTCTTCCACTCATCCCCCTCTCTGATGCGGATAAGGTTATAAGCCCTCCGAAGATCCAACTTGGAGAACCATTGGGCCCCCTGAACCTGATTGAAGAGATCAGGAATCAAAGGAAGGGGATACTAATTCCTTACAGTGTCCTTATTCAAATTTCGGTAATCGATGCACGGCCTAAGACCACCATCCTTCTTCCCTACGAAGAAGAAGCCAGCACCTACCGGAGAAGTAGAGGGGCGAATGTAACCCATGGCCAGGCTTTCCTGGATATACTCTCTTATGGCTTCACGTTCGGGACAAGAGAGATTAAATATCCTACCCTTAGGGAGCTTAGCTCCTGGTACCAAATCGATTGCGCAATCGTATTCTCTATGAGGAGGTAAAAGGTCGGAGGCCTTTTTAGAAAAAACATCAGCGAAGTCCTGAATAAACTCAGGTAGAGTGTTCACCTTCTTAGGGAGAGAAATAAAATGAACAGAAAAACATGACATCATGCATTCATTACCCCATTTGGTAAGATCCACCCTGCTGAGCCTGTTGTAATTTGGCTATGTGAGCCCATTTTTAACAATTTATCATTAAAATGCATTTTAATCGTTCTATCCAGGCAGTAAATTTACAATTTAACGGAACGGAAACAATCATATCTAGTGATACTATTATACAGGGTGGCACATTAGTATATGGGAGGGGGGAAACTTTTCAAGCTGGGTGTTGACCATGGCGGCCATTTTGAAGTTGGCCATTTTGTATCCAACTTTAGTTTTTTCAATGGGAAGAGGGTCATGTGACACATCAAACTTATCGAGAATTTCACAAGAAAAACAATGGTGTGCTTGGTTTTAATGTTACTTTATTCTTTCATGAGTTATTTACAAGTTTCTGACCACTTATAAAATGTGTTCAAAGTGCTGCCCATTGTGTTGGATTGTCAATGCAACCCTCTTCTCCCACTCTTCACACACTGATAGCAACACCGCAGAAGAAATGCTAGCACAGGCTTCCAGTATCCATAGTTTCAGTTGCTGCACATCTCGTATCTTCACAGCATAGACAATTGCCTTCAGATGACCCCAAAGATAAAAGTCTAAGGTGGTCAGATCGGTAGGCATTTCTTCTGCGGTGTTGCTATCAGTGTGTGAAGAGTGGGAGAAGAGGGTTGCATTGACAATCCAACACAATGGGCAGCACTTTGAACACATTTTATAAGTGGTCAGAAACTTGTAAATAACTCATGAAAGAATAAAGTAACGTTAAAACCAAGCACACCATTGTTTTTCTTGTGAAATTCTCGATAAGTTTGATGTGTCACATGACCCTCTTCCCATTGAAAAAACTAAAGTTGGATACAAAATGGCCGACTTCAAAATGGCCGCCATGGTCAACACCCAGCTTGAAAAGTTTCCCCCCTCCCATATACTAATGTGCCACAAACAGGAAGTTAATATTACCAACCATTCCCATTTTATTTAGGTGTATCCATATAAATGGCCCACCCTGTATTATTCAAGAAAGTTTATTTCATATTGGAGATGGCAGGATTCCTCACAGGGGATATAAACACAGATAAGTGGATGCATGATGCAAAGGAGGTGTTCTCAGAGAATGAGATTGCACCATCCGTTCAGAATATGAGCATCACTACCTCTTTTCGTCAGTGAACAAAAATTTATAAAGACCACATAAGATCGTGGTGGGAGATTCAGACTCTGGAGACATATATAAAAAATCAAATTGTTCCGAGGGACCTGAGAATCTCTTTAACACCAGCAGCAAGGATTAGATCACTTGAACTCCTTAAAAAATGGGAAAAGGAGTCAATAGAATCTTCCCTCAGATTTATGAATATATTACTAGAAGAGGAGAAAAACTGTTTGATCAGAAGTAACCAAGAATTAAAAGACAGTATAACATCTGCACAGAGATTCTCAGGCAATTTAGAATATGAGAGAAAAGAAAGTGTTTTACAAATAGCAGTGGAAAAATTCACAGGACACATAAAGGAAAGGAAACACTTCCAGTTTGTGCGCGACACTCTAGACTTTAAAGAGGGGAGGGTGTTCGACTATAGCACTAAAATGACAACCTCACATGATACAGATAATTCATCATCGGAGCAGGATTACTCTGATTCTGAATATGGGAGGAATCACCCAAGGAGATAAAGAGCGGGGATGGAACAGAGTCGGTATCCCACTCGGTCCAATCAAAGAGGGAGAGGAAGAGGCAAGGGTCCCACTCGGGGGGCTGGTTTTTTAGCCAAAAACCATCCCATCTCAGAATACCTCCTGAGGGACAGGAGAGACATGTAGCCTCTAGATCTTTCAGGGATGATGAGGAATCTCAGGTGATTAACTTGTCCTTACGTCTCTTATCTAAAGAAGAGGTTGATATCCTAAGGAGGGGTCTATCATTTGTCCCAACAGGCAGATTCGATCTGTTCACCTGGGTGAAGGACGTGAATCTGTTTGCTAGGAAATTAAAATGGAAAAAATTCTTTAGGACACATCATAGACGTTAGTGTCTGGAGTTGGGTATTTCGGAAGAAGATCTGCCTGATCTCAGACTACTTGAGGGACTATGGGAGGAAGGTCAGAGGGAGGAAGGAAGAGGTCCTTTCACTGATTTAAGGGTTCCATCTACTAAATTTGCAGCCCTAAACGATAATACCCCTATTGACGTGTTCATCAAGGTAGTGGAGGACCAGCTTCGTTTGCTGGAGGACTCTAGGCTAGTTGATTTCAACACAACTAGGGAGGAAATGGCAGGCCTACGCTCTCTTGAGAATGACAACACGATTATTATTAAACCATCTGACAAAGGTGTTAATATCGTGGTCATGGACAGGATGATGTATAAAAAAATGTGTTATGCAATTCTGCATGATCAACAATGCTACAGGGTGATAGAATCGGATCCCACTGGGATCTTTAAAAACCAACTAAAGGGGATTCTAGGTCCAGCGAGATCTCTGGACCTTATTAGTGAAAAGGAGATGACCTTCATGTTGACTGACTTTCCTCAAATTGCGAATTTTTATAGTTTGCCGATAATTCACAAGGGGACCATTCCACTAAAGGGTCGACCCATCGTGTCTGGAATCAATAGTCTATCGCAGAATGCTAGCTTGTATATAGACAAGATTCTTAGACCATTTGTAGTGTCTCTTCCGTACTATATAAGGCTGGGTTCACACAAGCACATTAACGTCCGTAATGGACAGACGTATTTCGGCCGGAAGTCCCGGACCGAACTCAGTGCAGGGAGCCGGGCTCCTAGCATCATAGTTATGTACGATGCTAGGAGTCCCTGCCTCTCTGCAGGATAACAGTCCCGTACTGTAATCATGTTTTCAGTACGGGACAGTAGTTCCACGGAGAGGCAGGGACTCCTAGCGTCGTACATAACTACGATGCTAGGAGCCCGGCTCCCTGCACTGAGTTCGGTCCGGGACTTCCGGCCGAAATACGTCCGTCCATTACGGACGTTAATGTGCTCGTGTGAACCCAGCCTTAGGGATACGATGGATGCTCTTAGAAGGTTGGATGGCATAAGATGTGATCAAGATGTATTATTGGCATCCCTGGACGTTGAGGCACTCTATAGCTCGATCCCTCATGATCAGGGATGCATGGCGATTAAACACTTCCTAAAAGGGAAAGGAACACAATTTAAAGCCCATAATTAATTTATTGTCTCCTTGCTAAAATTTATTCTTGAGCATAACTTCTTTTGGTTCGACCAGAAATATTACCACCCACATATGCCAACCTGTATCTGGGTTGGTTGGAAGAGGAATGTGTCTTCAGTGAGATGATGGAGCAGTGGACATCTCATGTCATATTGTGGATTAGATTCATTGATGACATTTTAATACTGTGGAAAGGGACTAAAAGTGAATTTGAGGAATTTGTGGCAATACTAAATGTGAATGATAAGGGTCTATTCTTTACATCAGAGATAAATGTTAACAAAATTACATTTCTGGACATATCGATATCTAAAACTACTGCTGGCAATATTCAAACGAGTATGCACCGTAAAAAAACGGCTACAAATAGTTTACTGAGATGGGAGAGTTGCCATCCGATGAACTTGAAACGGGGGATTCCAAAGGGTCAGTATTTGAGGGCACAACAGAATTGCTCAACTTTGTCTGACTTTCAAACATCAGCACGTGAATTAGAAAATAGATTCATGAATAGAGGATACCCTAGACACATCCTAAGACAGGCCTACCAGCATGCTTTGGGGTGCAATCGGGATGATTTATTGAACCCCAGGCCAAAGCAAAAAGATGATGATCTCGTTAGGGTCAATGGTACTTTTGACTCTGCCAGTGCAGAGGTGAGATCAATTTTACAACGTTACTGGGGGATCCTAAAAGCTGACCCTGACATAGGGAATCTGGTAGGAGATTCCCCCCTGATCACATTCAGACGGGGGCGGAATGTCAAGGATCATGTAGTACACAGCCACATGGGTGGGCAGGATTCACCTACCACCTGGTTAAGTAGCAACCTTTAGGGGAGCTATAGATGTGAATCGTGTAAGGCATGTGTGTCTATTGCGTGTAGCAGCAGTTTTAAAAGCACGACTACAGAAAGGGTATTCGATAATAGAACCTATATCAACTGTAGAACCAAGGGAATCGTATACCTGATCACATGTGGCTGTAAAAGACAATATATTGGTAAAACCATTAGAGAATTCAGAAGGAGAATCCGGGATCATATTGGGGACTGTAGGAGGAAAGAGGATACTCCGGTATCTCGCCACATCCGGGAATGTCACAGTGGGGACAGTTCGTGTCTTAAATTTCAAGGTATTGAACATATCAGACCCACACCTAGAGGTGGTGATATCAACAAAATAATCCTACAAAAAGAGGCACAATGTATTTTTTCGGATGCGAACCATGAGCCCCCTTGGTTTGAATTAACAAATCTCTTATGCATGTTTTCTATGATTTCACTTGGGTTCACTTTAAGTGTGACCCTACTTTTTACATCAGAAATGCCCGTCAGATAAATTCCTCAAATGTGGTTTGTCTGCTTTGAATCAAATCTCTTATGCATGTTTTCTATTATTCCATTAGGGTTCACTTTAAGTGTGACCCTACTTTGTACATCAGAAATGCCCATCAGATTAATTCCTCAAATGTGGTCTGTCTGCTTTGAATATGAATGAAGTACCCCTCAGCGATATAGACTGCTTCTTAGCAGCTATATTGGTTTAATTTACATCTAAGAAACTCTGCAATGTTTCCATGACGACCGGACGCATGCACGTCTTTGTTAATCGAGATGCAGGTACGTGATAATCCCGGTGATAACTGATCGATCGACTCTTATCTAATAGCAGTGATCCTTTATCTGTGGTCTGTGTCTAATGCATAGCACTATATCCCCATATTGTTGATATATCCGCTTTTCGGATCTCTAAGGTTACTAGGGACGCAGTGCGTCCTAACCATTTCTGATTGGCTGCCGAGTAAGGGGGGCGTGCTGCAATCCTGACAGGTCATGAGTGATGTGACGTACCAGGATTGGCGGTGGGCCGCGGGCACGTCACCAGAATGGGAGGGCTTGAGCCTGTTAAAAGACCGGCACCTCTCCGGCTCGTGTGCGATCTTATTATCCTAATCGTGCACGGGCCGGGAGGTTTACTAAGCACAGAACTGTGCGAACCGGCAGAAACAATACAATCTAACAAACAATCCCTGATGATGCCCCACAGATACCAGTGGGTGCAGAAACGCGTTGGATTAGCGCAGATTAGCGCAGATTAGGGCAAGAGATATTCAGCAGGCTAGGTTCAGTGATGATAAAATAATAGGAGAGTTTGGTCTAGGGGTGAACTTTACCTGTTACTGCAATAGACCTGTCTCTGCTGCTGACCACCCTGCTGAGCCTGTTGTAATTTGGCTATGTGAGCCCATTTTTAACAATTTATCATTAAAATTTATTTTAATCGTTCTATCCAGGCAGTAAATTTACAATTTAACGGAACGGAAACAATCATATCTAGTGATACTTTTATATGATCCCCAGTATTCCAGTTAAACGTGGACGATAATCCCTGCATCACCAGTACAGAGCACTGCTCCAAATGCAATGAGCCAACAAGGAGTTAAAAAACAGGGGTATGCTACGTAAATTAACCATTAGCAAGTGGAGTGGAGTCGATACCCACTACCGGGACAGGTTTAGGCAAATCAATCAATGGCATAGCTAGAGACATAGCAAATTCCACAGACATAATATTAGCAGAAGATCCTGAATCCACGAAGGCACTGCCGGTAGCAGACCTACCCTCAAAAGAGACCTGAAAGGGATGCAAGATCTTATTAGGTTTCATATTTACGGGAAATACCTGTGCGCCCAAGTGACCTCCCCGATGGTCACTTAGGTGCGGAAGTTCTTCCGGCTGCTTATTCTTACGCCTAGGACAGTTGTTCACTTGATGCTTGTCATCCCCACAGTAGAATCAGAGACCATTCTTTCTGCGGAGCTCTCTACGTTATTGGGGAGACACGGAGGCCCCGAGTTGCATTGGTTCATCCGAGTTTTCCATGGAAGAACGAAGCAACAGGACCTCTGGAGCCATCATGGGGGAGCCAGAGGAGAAAGCACCAAAACGTTCAAGTCGTCGTTCCCTGAGACGTCGGTCAAGACGTACCGCTAAAGCCATAACTTGATCTAGAGAGTCAGAAGAGGGATAGCTAACTAACAGGTCTTTCAGGGCATTCGACAGACTCAATCTAAACTGGCACCTCAAGGCAGGGTCATTCCACCGAGAAGCTACACACCACTTCCTAAAGTCAGAGCAGTACTCCTCAACGGGTCTCTTACCCTGACGTAAGGTCAATTATACCCACTCGCTGGCTCTCAGGCAAAAAAACTTTCAGAAATAGATTTGCGGTGCGTTTTTTTAATCCGCCGCATGTCAATTTATTTTGAGGAAACGCTGGTTTTCTGTTGCAGGTTTTCCCCATTGAAGTCAATAGGAAGGTAACACCAGCAACAAATAGCAGATATTGCGATTTTTGCGGTGGAAAAGCTGCCAGAAAAATTGCAACCAAGAAAAAAACAGACTATACTTACCCAGATCTCTCTGCTCCTGCATCCAGCCCGGCCTCCAGGAATGATGTTCCATCCCATGCGACTGCTGCAGACAATCACAGGCTGCAGCATTCACGTGGAATGAAACGTCTTCCCAGGAGGCCGGACTGCAGTACGTCAGAGTGACGCGTTACCATGACAACAGTTATAGACATTTTATTTTCCGTGCTGTTTTACGCAGTGGACATTCCAGCAAAAGTTTGGTGCTTTTTTTTGGCCGGAATTCCCTGTCGCGTCCAGGGTGGATACGCTGTGTACTTTTACACTGGGTATCCGCCCTGTGTGGACATACCCTTATTATGTGGAATAGTAGGAAATGGCACAACTTTTGGAGCAAATCTACATCTGCTCATCCTGGGGCCGGATCCACATTGTTGTGGGGGGCCTCTCCCCCATTTTTTTGGAAGAAAGAAAACAGAATACGGTGTATATATCTCCAATTCTTTCCTTCTGTTCATATAATGATGATGGTGGTGCATCTAATGATGATGGTGGTGCATAATTTCTCATACTATACACAGCGGCATGTGATATTACTGACTCACAGTGCACAAGAATTTTCCTAACAGAGAATGAGAGTGGTCGAGGATAAATTGGTGCAATCTGCTGGCAATAGTTAGCAATTTGAAAAAAATGAGGCGTCAAATCTTGACAGCATTATATAGTAAATTATTTTAATTATTAATGTTTAGTTAATTGTATGTTTTTTAATGTGGAATGGTGGACTGCCCATAGTACTAAACCCATTTATTATTTAAAATGTCCCGTAATGACAAATCTGCCTAGTTATGCAGTGATACATCCCCCACTTCCATACTATTTCATAACTAGACAGATTTGATGTTCGGGAGTCTGGGCAAAGTATTGGTTGTCACCCAGTTTGTAATCAGGTAACTAAAAATGGAAAGGACACTCAAGGGCACAATTTTTTTTTATTTCTAAGTAAATAGAAGGTAGATCCTAAAAAAAAAAGTGTTTATCCTCCCTGCAAGCCACTATGCTCTCATTACACCTTCATATCTCTCGAAACGTAGTTATTCTAGATTTAAAAAAAATTTGATACTAATTTTCACAGCTACCAGACTATTGGCCTTTCTGGATTATCCTTAAAGGGTTATTCCCATCTTCATAAATGTAGCTAGGAAGCTCCCCCATGTAAAGTTAAGAATATTTCTAATTACCTGTCCGTCGCCCAGCGATGTCGTTTTCTTGCGATTGTTGATTGAAGTCCACGTCAGACCCTCTTTGTTTTTTTGCGCGTTGTCTAGGTTCCCGGCCACCGCTATTTACCTTTAGCGGTGGCCGCGCATGCGTAATGACATCCTCTCCGTCCTGAGCAGAGGATGTCATTTATCTTGTGAACGCGCATCTCGGCGCATGCGCAGTAGATGCAGTGGAAGGCACCCGTCACAAGGAGAAGTCTGCGCTCCGCTAAAGGTATATATATATATATATATATATATATATGTGTGTGTGTGTGTGTGTGTTTGTGTATATATGTGTGTTTGGGTATGTGTCTTTGTGTGTGTTTGTGTATATGTGTGTGTGTGTTTGTGTATATATGGGTGTATTTGTGTATATGTGTTTCTGTATATGTTTGTGTGTGTGTTTTAGGTATATATAGGTGTGTTTGTGTACATGTGTTTGTGTGTATATGTGTGTGTGTGTTTGTGTATAGATTGGTGTGTTTGTTTATATGTGTTTGTGTATATGTTTGTGTGTATATGTGTGTGTGTTTGTGTGTGTGTTTGTGTATAGATGGGTGTGTTTGTGTATATGTTTGTGTGTTTGTGTTTTTGTTTGTATATGTGTGTTTGTGTATATGTGTGAGTTCGTGTATATGTGTGTATATGTGTGTGTTTGTCTGTTTATTTGTGTTTTTGTATATCTTGTTGTGTTTGTGTATATGTGTTTGTGTATATGTGTGTGTGTTTGTGTATGATTGTTTGTGTGTGCGTGTATATATATGTGTAGGTGAGTATAAGTATTGGTATTGTTCACATTGATAACTTTTTTTAATGTTGTTGCAGATTTTGATGTACAGATTGGACTACATCTTCGATTCTTTGGACTACTGCGTAGATCTAAGTTTTTTCAAATTTTAATAAAATGGTTAGCGAGGGTTTTGTTGGGGATTTCTTATTTCAATAAAAAAAATTGTATTTGTGTTTTTTTTTTAAACTTTATTAGTGCCTAGATAATGGCAGTTGGCTGATTGACAGCTTCCATTATTAAGGCGGTACTTAGTGTTAGCCGGTGCAGAGGCTAGCACTAACCACCCATTATTACCCCGGTATCCACCACCACCAGCGGTGCCGGGAAGAGCTTGGTACGATCCAGTACCTGACCATCTGTTGTGATGGTCGGTCTCTGGGGCGGCTGCAGGCTGGTATTATGAGGCTGGGAAGGGCCAAAAACTGTGGACCTTTCCCACCCTTGTAATGCTAGGCTGCTGCTGCTGTGTTGTATCGGGCTGGTTATAAAAATGGGGGGGACACCCACGTTGTTTTTTTTTTAAATTGAACAAATTTAACAATAGATGTTGGGTCCCCCACATTTTTAATAAAGAGCCATATACAAGGCCGCAGCAGCCTGGCATTACACGGGTGGGAAGGGCCACAGGTTTTGTACATTCCCAGGTTAATAACACTGTGTTGTATGTGGCTGGTTATGATAAATTGGGTGGAACCCCATGTCTTTTAAAAAAAAAAAAATGTATAAATAATTTTTATAACCAGCCAGATACAACACAGCAGCAGCAGCCTAGCATTACAAAGGTGGGAAGGTCCACTGTTTTTGGCCCTTCCCAGCCTCATAGTACCAGCCTGCGGCCGCCCCAGTGACCGTCCATTACAAGAGATGGCCGGGTACTGGATCGTACCTGGCTCTTCCCAGCACCCCTGGTGGTGGTGGGTACCGGGGTAATAATGGTGGTTAGTATTAGCCTCTGCACCGGCTAACACTAAGCCTCGCCTTAGTAATGGATGTTGTCACTCAGACAGCGGCCATTACTAATAGTAATGGTAGTAATAAAAGTTGAAAAGAAAAGACAAAGATATAGATAAAATATTTTATTGAAATAAAGCACCCCCAACACAACCCTCATTAACCATTTTATTGTTGAAAAAAGCCGTCATCAAAGTAGTCCTCGAAACCTACGTAGTCCAACGACCAAACCTTTAAAAAAAACACTATCAGCAAGGGATCAAATACTTATTTCCTTCACTGTACATACATGCAAACATACATACATATATACAAACATGCACATATATACATGAAAACATACATACATGCAAACATACATGCACATACATACAGTGAAGGAAATAAGTATTTGATCCCTTGCTGATTTTGTAAGTTTGCCCACTGTCAAAGTCATGAACAGTCTAGAATTTTTAGGCTAGGTTAATTTTACCAGTGAGAGATAGATTATATATAAAAAAAAAAAAAGAAAAGCACATAGTCAAAATTATATATATTTATTTGCATTGTGCACAGAGAAATAAGTATTTGATCCCTTTGGCAAACAAGACTTAATACTTGCTGGCAAAACCCTTGTTGGCAAGCACAGCAGTCAGACATTTTTTGTAGTTGATGATGAGGTTTGCACACATGTTAGATGGAATTTTGGCCCACTCCTCTTTGCAGATCATCTGTAAATCATTAAGATTTCGAGGCTGTCGCTTGGCAACTCGGATCTTCAGCTCCCGCCATAAGTTTTTGATGGGATTAAGGTCTGGAGACTGGCTAGGCCACTCCATGACCTTAATGTGCTTCTTTTTGAGCCACTCCTTTGTTGCCTTGGCTGTATGTTTCGGGTCATTGTCGTGCTGGAAGACCCAGCCAAAAAGCCATTTTTAATGTCCTGGTGGAGGGAAGGAGGTTGTCACTCAGGATTTGACGGTACATGGCTCCATCCATTCTCCCATTGATGCGGTGAAGTAGTCCTGTGCCCTTAGCAGAGAAACACCCCCAAAACATAATGTTTCCACCTCCATGCTTCACAGTGGTGACGGTGTTCTTTGGGTCATAGGCAGCATTTCTCTTCCTTCAAACACAGCGAGTAGAGTTAATGCCAAAGAGCTCAATTTTAGTCTCATCTGACCACAGCACCTTCTCCCAATCACTCTCAGAGTCATCCAGATGTTCATTTGCAAACTTCAGACGGGCCTGTACATGTGCCTTCTTGAGCAGGGGGACCTTGCGGGCACTGCAGGATTTTAATCCATTACGGCGTAATGTGTTACCAATGGTTTTCTTGGTAACTGTGGTCCCAGCTGCCTTGAGATCATTAACAAGTTCCCCCCCCGTGTAGTTTTCGGCTGAGCTCTCACCTTCCTCAGGATCAAGGATACCCCACGAGGTGAGATTTTGCATGGAGCCCCAGATCGATGTCGATTGACAGTCATTTTGTATGTCTTCCATTTTCTTACTGTTGCACCAACAGTTGTCTCCTTCTCACCCAGCGTCTTACTTATGGTTTTGTAGCCCATTCCAGCCTTGTGCAGGTCTATGATCTTGTCCCTGACATTCTTAGAAAGCTCTTTGGTCTTGCCCATGTTGTAGAGGTTAGAGTCAGACTGATTAATTGAGTCTGTGGACAGGAGTCTTTTATACAGGTGACCATTTAAGACAGCTGTCTTTAATGCAGGCACCAAGTTGATTTGGAGCGTGTAACTGGTCTGGAGGAGGCTGAACTCTTACTGGTTGGTAGGGGATCAAATACTTATTTCTCTGTGCACAATGCAAATAAATATATATAATTTTTACTATGTGATTTTCAGTTTTTTTAAAAAAATATAATCTATCTCTCACTGGTAAAATTAACCTAGCCTAAAAATTCTAGACTGTTCATGACTTTGACAGTGGGCAAACTTACAAAATCAGCAAGGGATCAAATACTTATTTCCTTCACTGTACATACATACGTGAAAACATACATGCAAACATACATACATGCCAACATACATACATGCAAACATACATACATACATGCAAATATATACATACATGCCAACATACATACATGCAAATATGCATACATACATGCACATATATACATACATTCAAACATACATACATATATACATCATGTGAAACTCGACAGTCTATTCTTGTTTTTAGAAATAAAGGCTGTTCCATGCAAGAAATTGCCAAGAAACTGAAGATTTCCTACAACGGTGGGTACTACTCCCTTCAGAAGACAGCACACACAGGCTCTAACCAGAGTAGAAAGAGAAGTGGGAGGCCCCGCTGCACAACTGAGCAACAAGACAAGTACATTAGAGTCTCTAGTTTGAGAAAAAGACTCCTCACAGGTCCTCAACTGGCAGTTTCATTAAATAGTATAGTACCCGCAAAACGCCAGTGTCAATGTCTACAGTGAAGAGGCAACTCCATGATGCTGGCCTTCAGGGCAGAGTGGCAAAGAAAAAGCCATAGCTGAGACTGGCTAATAAAAGGAAAAGTTTAATATGGGCAAAAGCACACAGACATTGGACAGAGGAAGATTGGAAAAAGTTATGGACAGACGAGTCGAAGTTTGAGGTGTTTGGATCACACAGAAGAACATTTGTGAGACGCAGAACAACTGAAAAGATGCTGGAAGAGTGCCTGACGCCATTTGTCAAGCATGGTGGAGGTAATGTGATGGTCTGGGGTTGCTTTGGTGCTGGTAAAGTGGGAGATTTGTACAAGTTAAAGGGATTTTGAATAAGGAAGGCTATCACTCCATTTTGCAACGCCATGCCATACCCTGTGGACAGCGCTTGATTGGAGCCAATTTCATCCTACAACAGGACAATGACCCAAAGCACACCTCCAAATTATGCAAGAACTATTTAGGGAAGAAGCAGGCAGCTGGTATTCTATCTGTAATGGAGTGGCCAGAGCAGTCACCAGATCTCAACCCCATAGAGCTGTTGTGGGAGCAGCTTGACCGTATGGTACGCAAGAAGTGCCCATCAAGCCAATCCAACTTGTGGGAGGGGCTTCTGGAAGCATGGGGTGAAATTTCTCCCGATTACCTCAGCAAATTAAAAGCTAGAATGCCAAAGGTCTGCAATGCTGTAATTGCTGCAAATGGAGCATTATTTGACAAAAGCAAAGTTTGAAGTAGAAAATTATTATTTGAAATAAAAATCATTATTTCTAACCTTGTCAATGTCATGACTATATTTTCTAGTCATTTTGCAACTTATTTGTTAAATATAAGTGTGAGTTTTCATGGAAAACACAAAATTGTCTGGGTGACCCCAAACTTTTGAACGGTAGTGTACATGCAAACATACACACATATATACATACAGACAGATACATATATACATACATACATACATACATACATGCACATACATATATACATGCAAACATACATACATTCAAACATGCATAAATACATGCACATATATACATACATACATACATGCAAACATACAGACATACATGCAACCATACATACATACATACATACATACTGTACATACATGCAAACATACATGCCAACGTACATGCAAACATACATACATATATACATACATACAGACACATATATAAATACACGCACATTAATCACATGTTCACTTTGATCCAATAGGTGAGTTACCCATGAGCATGCGCTGTTCGATGTTCAGAACGGCGATAGTTAGCAACGTGTTTACATATGAGTCCTATCATCATGTTTCTTCTTTATAGGTCGGTGAGTGCCAGCTGTTTTTGTTTTTAACAAATTGTACTTTGTATGTTCAATTAACAGTAAACACTGAATTGTATGTTATTCATGCGGCATCGATTAATCCTTCAAACTTTGCTTTCGTCAAAGAATGCTCCATATGCAGCAATTACAGCATTGCAGACCTTTGGCATTCTAGCTGTTAATTTGCTGAGGTAATCGGGAGAAATTTCACCCCATTCTTCCAGAAGGACCTCCCACAAGTTGTATTGGCTTGATGGGCACTTCTTGCGTACCATACGGTCAAGCTGCTCCCACAACAGCTCTATGGAGTTGAGGTCTGGTGACTGCGCTGGCCACTCCATTACGGATAGAATACCAGCTGCCTGCTTCTTCCCTAAATAGTTCTTGCATAATTTGGAGCTGTGCTTTGGGTCATTGTCCTGTTGTAGGATGAAATTGGCTCCAATCAAGCGCTGTCCACAGGGTATAGCATGGCGTTGCAAAATGGAGTGATAGCCTTCCTTATTCAAAATCCCTTTTACCTTGTACAAATCTCCCACTTTACCAGCACCAAAGCAACCCCAGACCATCACATTACCTCCACCATGCTTGACAGATGGCGTCAGGCACTCTTCCAGCATCTTTTCAGTTGTTCTGCGTCTCACAAATGTTCTTCTGTGTGATCCAAACACCTCAAACTTCGATTCGTCTGTACATAACTCTTTTTTCCAATCTTCCTCTGTCCAATGTCTGTGTGCTTTTGCCCATATTAATCTTTTCCTTTTATTAGTCAGTCTCAGATATGTCTTTGTCTTTGCCACTCTGCCCTGAAGGCCAGCATCCCGGAGTCGCCTCTTCACTGTAGACGTTGACACTGGCGTTTTGCGGGCACTATTTAATGAAGCTGCCAGTTGAGGACCTGTGAGGCGTCTATTTCTCAAACTAGAGACTCTAATGTACTTGTCTTGTTGCTCATTTGTGCAGCGGGGCCTCCCACTTCTCTTTCTACTCTGGTTAGGGCCTGTTTGTGCTGTCCTCTGAACGGAGTAGTACGCACCGTTGTAGGAAATCTTCAGTTTCTTGGCAATTTCTCGCATGGAATATCCTTCATTTCTAAGAACAAGAATAGACTGTCGAGTTTCACATGAAAGCTCTCTTTTTCTAGCCATTTGGAGTGTTTAATAGAACCCACAAATGTAATGCTCCAGATTCTCAACTAGCTCAAAGGAAGGTCAGTTTTATAGCTCCTCTAAACAGCAAAACTGTTTACAGCATTGCTAACATAATTGCACAAGGGTTTTCAAGTGTTTTCTAATCATCCATTAGCCTTCTAACACAGTTAGCAAACACAATGTACCATTAGAACACTTGAGTGATGGTTGCTGGAAATGGGCCTCTATACACCTATGTAGATATTGCATTAAAAACCAGACGTTTGCAGCTAGAATAGTCATTTAGCACATTAACAATGTATAGAGTGTATTTCTGATTAATTTAATGTTATCTTAATTGAAAAAAACTGTGCTTTTCTTTCAAAAATAAGGACATTTCTAAAGTGACCCTAAACTTTTGAACGGTAGTGTATATATGGGCCACTATCTACAGTTGTGGTCTATATGTGGGGAACTATCTACAGTGGGGGTCTATATGTGGGCCACTATACACAGGGGGGTCTATATGTGTGCCACTATATACAGCGTGGTCTATATGTGGGCCACTATATACAGGGGTGGTCTATTTGTGGGCCACTATATACATGTGTGGTCTATATGTGGGCCACTATATACAGGGGTGTCTATATGTGGGGATGTGGGCCACTATCTACAGGGGGGTCTATATGTGGGCCACTATTTACAGGGGGTCTATATGTGGGGCACTATATACACTGGGAGCTATATGTGAGACATTATACAGGGGTGGGCTATATGTAGAGCACTATTTATAATGGAGCTATTTTTAGGGCACTTTCTATAGGGGTGGGCTATATGTGGGACACTAAATACAAGGGTGGATTACCTGTGGGCACTAGCTACAGGGTGACTATATGTGGGGCACTGTCTACAGGGCTGGGCTATATGTGGGACACTATATACAGGGGGAGCTATATGTGAGACTATCTACAGAGGTGGGCTATACGTGGAGCACTATCTATAGGGGAAGCTATATGTAGTGCAGCACGGTGGCTCAGTGGTTAGCACTATTGCCTTGCAGCTCTGGAGTCCATATGTGGGCACTATCTACAGAGGGTTGTATGTGGGACACTATCTACAGACACTTCTATGTTGGGCACTATCTACAGACACTCTATGGGGGTCACTATCTACAGGGGGCACGGTGTGTGGGTGTGTGACAGTGTATGGTACTATTATAATCGGGCACCGTGTATTACTCTATTATAGTTAGAGGTGCAGTGTATGGTGCTTTATTATATTTAGAGGTGTAGAAATGTTTTAAAAGTGAGAAGCTGAAGACATTTTTAGCGGAAAACTGCAGAAATGGGTCATGGCCGGTAGAGATCCATCATAGATGTCTGGACCAGAGGAAGAAGAAAATAACTAGAATCTGAGACGTCACCAGTGAGTTACTGAATGTAAATGTTTATTCTGCCTCTAATCAGTAATCTAGTCACATATGATCTGCAGTGAGATGATAGGTGGTATGACTTTTTTTTGTGAAACAGCAACTCCCAGCATATCCTTATCATTGTTCGGGCCATGCTCTGAGCTGTAGTTTTACGCCGTACAACCCTATACGGCAGGGGTTGCACTAAATTGAGCTGTATTTGTTCTGGTGTTGTATATATGTACTGAGCTTGGTTCTGATGCTGTATGTAAGTAATGAGCTTTGTTCTGGGGCTGTATATACGTATGAGACTGGTTTTGGTGCTGTATATATGTCAGAGCTTGGTTCTGGATTTGTAATTATATAGGATATATTTATAATAACAAAATTGCAGGGCAGATAGAATTGTTCTCAATTCATTGTATATTTAATGGGAATCTGTCAGGTAGTTTTAACCCCTTGAACAGCCACCATGCGGTAATACATGACCTGACAATATTTCCAAACATTCCCTTGTGTTTTTTTCAGATACAGCAAAATCTTTAAAATCCACTTTTAAAACAGTGCACACTATATGCGAATTACTCATTAGAGGGTCATGGTGCGGTGCCGCTATCCTGAAGAGTCACATAGTCCTGGCTCCAAACCCACCTTTCCATGTTTGAGTGACATCTCCCTGGCTGATACAACTTTCTCGGATGCGCCATTGCCTTGTGGCACCATACACAAGGGGGGGCTGTGTGGCACTATACACAAGGGTGTCTGTGTGGCACTATACACAAGGGGGAGCTGTGTGGCAGTATACACAAGGGAGAGCTGTGTGGCACTATACACATGGGGGAACTGTATGGTACTATTTACAAGGGGGAGGGCTGTGGCTCTATGTCCAGTGGGCTGTGTGTGGCACGATCTGCTAAGGGGGGCTGTGTGTGGCACTATCTACTAAGGGGGGGGGGTGCTGTGCTGCACTATCTACTAAGGGGGGCTGTGTGTCACTATATACAATGGAGGGGGCTGTGTGGCACTATATACAGTGGGAGGTGTATAGCGCTATACACAGTGGGGGCTTTATGGCGATATCTACAGGCGGGCTGTATGGCACTATCTAAAAGGGGTAGGTGGGGGCGCTATCTACAAATGAGGTGTGACACTGTCTATAGGCGGGGCTATATAGCACTGTCTACAGGGGGGCTGTATGGCACATTCTAGAGGAGGCACTATTTATAAGGGGGGCTGTTTTAGGCACCCGGGGGGGGGGGGGGGGGCCCAGTCAAGAGTTTGCTATGTGGCCCAATCTTTCCTAGTCACGCCTCTGGCTACCACACATCATCTTGCTGCAAATAATACATTGAATACAGTACTGATCATTCAGAGGGAGAATAAACATTTACATCCAGTGACTTACAGGTCTCCTCAGATTCTAGTCATATTTTTTCTCATTTCTTATCCATACTGTCCAGACCTCCATGACGACTCTTCCCGGCAACGACCCATTTCTGCAGAGATGTCTTTGGCTCCTCATTTTTCAAATAGTTCTGCACCTATAAACTAAGATAAGATTCTCATGGGGCCACATACAACACATCTGAATATAAGAGCAGCATACACTGTGTCCCTGAATACAATCATGTCACTCACTGTAAAATAAAGCACCACACGCACACATACTGCCCAATGTAGATAGTGCCACGAACACTGACCTCCGTAGATAGTGCCACTGAAACATTGGCCAAGGCTAAACATATGACAGAGATCATTGGTAGCATATATAAATAATATTATACATCCTATAGTTTGGTGGAAACAATAATCTAGCTCTTAGTGGGTCTTGATCAGAATATTTTTTGTAATTTTTTTGTTTTCACCCATGTCACTTGCCTAGTGACATAAGTTGCAGGACCAGGCGACTTTATTTGTAGGTAATTGTTTTACTTATGTTTCTTTTAGGTATGTTGACTTGATTTCTTCCTGGATCAAACAAGGACATCTGCAGCTCTGTAATATGGAAGCGTTTAATTACACTTTGAGAAGATGCTTTCATCGTGTATGCTGACTGTTTAGTCTCTGGCTGGCTTCAAGTACTGAGGTATGCATTCATGCTAATGCAAAATCTGCAAACTCCATTGTCCAGTGTAACAAAAAAAAAAGACAATAAATAAGATTTGTTTTTTTCAAGGAGTTATTTACAAGGGCACTGAAAAGCAAATATGTCAAATTTGTGACCTTTTTGCTGCTTGTCAATTACTGTCACTGTGCTCTCTCAATAGCAGTGAATGCACTCGTGTACGGTACACATACATTTTTTACATTGTGATTGGCCAAGCTGGCTTGTTCACAAAAATAGTCATATGACAGGATGGAGGAGTAGTGGATTTTTAGTATTCGAGATATACCTACTGGCTTCTATTAAAAATTCCCCAAATTAAATGGGTCTGAATGATAAAAGATAAAGGTGACTACCACAAATAAAGCTTAGGCTATGTTCTCACCTGCGCTCGTCATTCTGTTGTTCTGCTCCTTCAGAGGAGCAGAACAAGGGAATAACCGGAAACGCAGATTCCATTGCAGCACAGACACCACTGGCGGCCGACGGAACCCATTGACTTTAATGCGTTCCGTTGTATTTCCGTCAGGGTGTCCCTGGTTTTGGCAGTCCCCTAGAGGCTCAGGCGGGGATAAATAAGAGACATCTTATTTTGACACTCTTTTGGGAGCACCTATTGTTTGTATAATAACCCCAGCAGAAGGAAATTCTGAGGTGATTCAATCACCAAGCGTGCCTACTATATTGTGCCCCAAGCAGGAGTTCAGGGGCAACTGCTAGCAAAATGGCACAGGGTAAGGATAGCCCTGTCAGTATAAGCATATTTTTAACATTATGAGCCACCTATGCAATACTTTGGATTCAGAAAACACTTTTGCCATATTTTAAGTGCATATTAATACCAATTACAGGGAGTCTTTAATCTCAACAGTTAGTTTATATACAACCAGGACTGAAGCTACGGTATCTCTGTTGTTCGGCAGTTTACAGGCATCCCTTTGTCTAAATATGTCTTCAAGAAGATTGTGTTTACCACCTGCTGCTTCTCTGTTTTCTCTTTTTATGTTTTTTGTGGTTTAAAAATACTTTAAAAATTAAATTCTCTAAAACCAGTTTAGTGTAAAGCTGCAAGTTCTCAGTTCTCCATTAACTTTTAAGGACTGGCCACTTGAAGATCTGTTGAGAAAAGCAGTATCATCGATTTGAGTGATGGATTCCAATAATGGCATTTCAGCAATTGCCACTCAATGAATTCAGCCAATATACCGTAGAAGATTTACCCAATGAACTGACACGTCGCTACTTTTCCAGGATATCCATTCGATTACGAGCTATTACTGTATTAATGTTTACGTTTCACATGTGGAAGATATATTGCTAGTAAAACCAACCATCAAACTGGAAAATAGTAGGCATTTCTGTGAGTGATAGAATATCCATTGCACACTTTTCTGCAATGATTCGGCTATGTAACAGTGTAATGACCTAAAGGAAAACAATTTTGTCTAAAGCTTCAAAAAGTATGCACCAGAAAATTTCTGATTGACGCTTGTTGCCTAAACCGTATAATAGGGCAGGTTTACTTTTGATGTACTTTCAAAGTATATTAGAAAATTGCTTGAATAGTGATTTTCTGATAAAAATATATATAAATATATTGATCTGAGGATAAAACATGATACTGCAGAAATGTGGTCTGAGACTGTGGTTTCTAGTCAGGTAGAAGGAAAGGAGCTCAAATTATTTCTGTCATTCTGTATGTTATTATCAGATTATACTTATTAAATTATTATGATTATAAAATTTCATTGCTCCTATTTATTTTATAATTTCATTGCTTCTATTTATTGATATACACAATGTTACATTGCTACAGAGTTTGCTTTAGGTCGGTTTCAGATGTAATGCAGCTGCATTTTAGCATCCCCAATACCAAGAGCTCCCGCTGTTTTGCTGAACTGAACTACATTCGTCATAAAACTTTACGTTTAGTAGAACCACGAGAGGTCCGGGTTTTCTGACCGTAATACAGAGGCTAAAATGCATTATGTCTGTCTGAAACTGGTCTTAACCCTTCCTGCAAATGGACTTACTATTACATTCTAATAGGGGTCACCAAACCACAATACGACGTAATAGTGTGTCTTAATGATCGCACACCCGCACAATCATTGCGGGAGCATGGACATGATTGACAGCTGGGCTCTCGCTGTAACGGACGGGAGCAGAGATCCCTCTGAGCTTAGACGTTTTACTCCTTAGATGTCACGATAAATAGCGACTATGGCATACAAGTGGTTAGACAGAGCAAAGGAGCTGCCTTTGTCAGCCCATTATCATCGTGCCACACAACCGCAAGGTGCCAATGGCTTACCATGGTGGCCGGGGGCCTAGCCTAGGTATCTACCTTTTAGGTCATTTAGATCCACATTAAAAAGGGTAACATAATGTGGATTTAGATCCTCTATAAAGGATAACACAATGCCAGTGACATCTATGGGAACACCTTTTGTTGAGAGGACACAACTGTAACTCGTTGATCATAAGTTTAAAAGGATGTAATAGTTTAATTGGTAAAAGGGCGCACAGGCTGTAGTGGAGGTTTGTCTGATTTTAATAAATATATGATTTATAATCTTTTATGAATAACTATTTCCATTTTGAATCCAATAGAAATGTATACTTCTGGTAAAAGTGATATATTGTGTTATGCCTAGTGCAGGACTCAGGTGGCAGGGTATGCCACAGGCATTAATGAATTAAACAGATTAAAAATTGGACTAAAACTGTTGTTGCTAGTTATCCAATCAGTTCAAGAAAAAAAGGTGCCACAAAAAAATGTGCACCCAGAACCCATCTCGATCTGTCACAGAATAGCAACATACATTATATAGAAAATGTATTAACGCAAAATATGGGAAACTCAAATATCGGTGTAATAAAATATAAAATTATAGATATCCCTGTCTTTGACAACCATCTATAAACCTAAGGGTATGTTCACACGGAGGAATTTTGCATCAGATTCCGCCTCCCATTCATTTTAATGGGAGTCGGACACTTCATTTTCCTGCTAGCTAATTCTTTCAGCTACCGGGAAAAAGAAGCGTCCTGCTCGTTCTTTGGGCGGATTCTGCCAAAACCTCCGATTGATATCAATGGGAAGGAGGAATCTTCCTGCTGTCGGCAGGAATAGTTCCGCAGAGGATTTTGTGGCTAACCCTAAGGGTATGTTCACACGGCCGAAAAATGGCCGAAAAACAGGATGCAGAACGCCTCCAAAAACACTTGCCTATTGATTTCAATGGGAAAAATGGCGTTCTGTTCCGATGGGCCGTTTGCAAAACGGCCGCGTAAAAAAAAAACGGCTGCGAAGAATAAGTGCAGGTCACTTCTTGGGACGTTTTTGGAGACATTTTTCATTGACCCTATAGAAAACAGCTCCAAAAACGGCTGTAAAATACGCCGCGAAAATCGAGAGTGGCTTAAAAAAAAATCTGAAAATCAGGAGCTGTTTTCCTTTAAAAACAGCTCCGTATTTTCAGACATTTTTGACTCAGCGTGTGAACATACCCTAACAGGTCAAATGAAGTATCCTATGTATATTGAAAAACATCAACATACTGTATAGATAGTAAATTTGGCATTAGTGTAAGACAGACTGGCACACATTCATATAACCGTGAATTTTTAATCAGCATCCTTCATTAGGGAGCTATAAAAAGATGTCCTGAATATGCAACAATTTAACAGTTTAGTGACTGCCAAAGAACAAGGAAATAGTAAACTCCAAAGTTATCTGGTTTATAAAAATCTTGTGTAATAATTTTTTACATTTAGAGAAAAGATATATATCACACCTTTGTTTTCTTTAGCATTGTCCAAAATATGTCTTTAGTACAGTTTAGTACCACGGAGCTCTGCACCGTATCCCGATGTTCAAGCTCCAGGCAGGATAAATCCTATTACTCCAATAGAGAACAGGAGAAATATCGCAGCACCCTCTGTTTTTTTTGCAATACGCAAGATTTACTCCATACTTACAGAGGGTGTTGCACTATTTCTCCTCCTCTCTATTGGAGTCATAGGATTTATCCTGCCTGGAGCTTGAACATCGGGATTCGGTGCAGAGCTCCTTGGGACTACAAGGACCAGAACAACTGCACACACCTTCTCTGGATTGTAGATTGTCTATTGCTTGTGGACTGATCAGAAATGTCTATATAAGACTATAGGTTGGACTGTGTTTCTCGGTGCTGTTCGAGCGGTGAAAAACGTTATATACTTTTGTTTTATTTCAAGGTGTTTGCATTTCACCTAATTTTTGCCTGCTCCGACCTGAAAAATATTCATTGTGGTCATTAGAGCCAGGATTTACCCATATAGTGTAATATATTTATATATGAAGCTATAATGTATAATATACGTACTCTTTATTGCTAAGATTGTGAGCCATATCAGGGACAAGGACAGATGTGAATGGTGACAATCTCTGTACAGCGATACGGAATATATTGGCGCTAAATAAGTTAAACTTTTGTAAAGTAAAAATTTTTTGCAAAAACGCAAGATCAGACTTTTTTATTCTCCTTTTCATATAAGATAGCTTTAACCTAATGCCCATTGCTAAGACTCATATTCTGCTCAGTATTCATCTACACACAGATCCACGCTGTGAATAAATACAGGCAATTTAACATCCTTTTCTGGCAAAGGAATTTATTTAACATAAATAGAGGCAAGGAAATTGCAGGCAGGACATGTGGAACAGCAAATAGAAAATCTATTTTTTTTGAGCCAGTATAGCTGATGGAAAATCTGAATAATAAGTTTCTGCTTGGAAAATCAAGTTCACTATCTATAGGAAAAACAAAGATGAATGATAGAAGCACAGTTCATTAATGTTTCTATCCCTGCATGTGATGGTTTGCTATTGAATAATGTATTTAAGATTGTCATCAGTGATATACTACTATACAGATGTGGCCACCACCTTTGCTTGAATTTGGTTAGGGACTTCAATTTCTCATGAAATGAATTCAATACAATATTGTGACATGCTAGCAAAACCCTGTATAGACTGCAATGCCCATCACAACCACTGGATGGCCACACAAACACATATAGAGTAGACATCTTGTGACAGAGTATCGTGAAATCATGTTGGTCATCTCGCGCCAAACATCTCAGGATATCTTGAGATTAAAGGAAAGTTAAGGAAGGCGATATCTGTACATGGAGTAGTTAAGAATAGTATAAATTAAGGGGGGGGGGCAAATCACAGAAGTGCTTAAAAATATGTTACTAAAGCATAACTTTTTGGGTTGCTTCAATCTTTTTAGGGCGATTTTCTTGTCTTTCTAGTAGTTAGTGTTTGGGTTGAAAAGATTTTCACATTAGTGTGTCATACCAGTTAGCTGACTGCGCTTTAAATATGACAACCAGTACACCAGAAAATGTGTCCATTATATTTTCTATAGGCACTCTAAGTGGCCAAAGTTCAGGTTGCGCCACCTGATCAGCAAAAGGGTAATATACAAAAAAAAAAAAAAACTAAATTCTATTTTACATCTTACCCATAAGGCTTGTCTACAGACAGGATGTGCACATAGGTTCGCAATGTTGCCTGTCTCCCACTTCTTCTCTAGTTGCACTCCTGCCATTATGTTATTCTTAGGAACAGCATGTCACGTAATCTGATCAGTCAATCACGGCCCGCTATAGTGATGTCACTATCATAAAGACTTCATTTAAGCGGCTGTAATTGACTGGTCCTTTGGATAATAAGTAATTATTCAAGAATGTAGCAAGGGACAGGTGAATAAATCATATAAAACATTTTATTATTTTAACATCTTGGGCAATTTTGTTTTCAAACACATTATTTTATTCATCTTATTTGAAGAAAAACATTTTTTGGTCTGCAAGGAGACCTCATTTTAAATTTTTCCTTAAAATGTATTGGAATATCTATGTATTATAATGCGTTACTGCCGGTTCATGTGAAATGCACAGGCAGCTGTAACAGAGATTAGCTCACGACAGACCTGGGGGCCTTAGGATCAATGTTGTCCTTTAAAACCATTAGATCCGGGGGCAAAGGGAAACCTCGTTGCAATGCCATGATAGCTATTGATCATTGTATCGCATGGGGTTAAATGTTCGGTTCAGAGTATTTTCCGATCTCGGCCATTGACGTAGAGTGGCGGCTGTATATCACAGCCCCTCTCTTGCAGGTGATCTTTCAGGCACAATTGCTATGATTACAGCGCTGGGAATTAATTTCTGGTTTCTGGCTCCTAGATCGGTACATTTGTGCCGCAGCATTGGAAAGGATTTAATACTTGCCATCATAAAACACATTTTAAAGAGAATTTCTTTTAAAAAAAATAATAATATTGGCCATATATTATTGAATCAGAAGAAGAGTTTGGTAATTATCTTTTATTTACTTACAGAGATATTGCCATTTTTCTAATCAGTTGCGACGGCAATTTTTGCAAAAGTGAAAACAGGAAGTGCGGCCACTAACATCTAATTTACTAATACATGCCAGTTTTACATTTTGCATTAAAATCCTTCTTAATATATGGTTACCTCCTTGAGAACCTCACTAAAAACCGTACATTAAAAGGCAAATAACTGTTAGGGTATGTGCACACGATAGCAGGCATTTACGTGTGAAAAGACAGACTGTTTTCAAGAGAAAACAGCTGCCTCGTTTCACACGTAAATGCTCCTCCTCGTATTATGCGAGGCGTCTGTGACGCTCGTAAATCTTGAGCTGCTCTTCATTGAGTTCAATGAAGAACGGCTCAAATTATGTTGCAAAGAAGTGCCCTGCACTTCTTTGCCGAGGCAGTAAATTTACGCGTCGTCGTTTGACAGCTGTCAAACGACGACGCGTAAATTACAGGTCGCCTGCACAGTACGTCGGCAAACCCATTCAAATGAATGGGCAGATGTTTGCCGACGTATTGTAGCCCTATTTTCAGACGTAAAATGAGGCAGAATACGCCTCGTTTACGTCTGAAAATAGGTCGTGTGAACCCAGCCTTAGGCACAATTTCAGCGTGTGTTCTATTATCCTCCATCTACTCAGTGGAAATCCATTAGATTGTGATTGTTGTGGAAACACATCATCGACATATGAAGTTAACAAAACAAAAATTACCATTTCCCATAAAAGAATGAGTGAATGTTAAGCAAACTGTATTTTCAGTGATTTGTTCTTACAAATAAACGTTTCCTTTAATTCCTCTATTTGTCATCATGATGGCCGCAGTGCCTGATGCAGCTATTAAGTCGGATTGGTTCATTTTTCTAGCTTATTGCAGCAAAGGAAGACAGTCCCTGTAACTAAATTAGACTCAACTTATGTGGTGAAATATTCAGAGATATTGCATTGATCATGAAGTTCATGAAGTTTAATCGAGTTATCCAGATGTAGTTAATAGCTATAATATGATAAAGTCAATATTTTTCATGCTCGCTGTACTCCATGTACTGTATTATATTGTGCTTGCCTTTTCATGAACTCGGAGCTTAAACACACACTTTCTACAAAACAGATTTAGCTCCTTCTAATTGATTCATAAAATGGTACGCAATAATTTTCTTCATGGGAATCCAAATACCTTTGATCTCATTGTCAACATTCAAGAGGAAAGCAAACAAGGCAGTAGCATCTGGCCCTAAGCCATAGTGGGGTCACTCAACTCAAAATAGTATTGTATTGAGTAAAATGTTATGAATATTTCTTGCTGATAATAATATAAATTCTTCTTTCTACCACTCTTTAAGTGTTAATGTCCATGTCACTTGGTATTCCTGGTCTTTATCCTTAAAGAGGACCTGTCACTAGGTCATATTAGTTGAGCTGGTTTACTGACCTGAATAGCTCTGTCTCCCTGACTCCATCGCAGTTTTTTTTTTCGGGATCCCCGTTCCAGAAATATGGCCAACTGTTCTGTTGGCTCCCTATATGTTAATTTGCTGTAGTTCGCCAACAGGACGTTTACTACCCTCAAGCTGCCTCGTGCTGATTGGTCAGCATCAGAGGCAGGGAAACTAGCTCCACCCTGTTGGCGAATTAAAGTAAATTAGCCTATAGGGAGCCAACACAACAGTGGGCCATATCTCTGGACCGGGGGTTCCAGGAAAAAAAAGAAAAACAGCGCTGGAATCAGGGAGACAGCGCTATTCAGTTAACCAGATCAACTTATATGACCTAGTGACAGGTCCTCTTTAATCCCCAGAAGAAAATATGGTATTTACTAAATAGGAATTTTCATATCTTGGCCCTCAAGACAGTCTCTGTAATTGTAAGAGTGGAAATGTGCACATATCCAAGATCTAAGTTAGATTTCCAAAATTATGTTAATTTCCTAATGCATCTTTATAGCCAGTGCTAGGGGGAGCCTACCAATTATGCATTTATACATCTCCCATTAACTTCATTTTGAGCTGCATAAATCTGTATGCAATGATCTCCCCTAGTAGTGGCTGTAGGCAGTTAGAATTGTATCATTTAAGCTATGGCTGTGTAGTAAATGGTTTATCTTGTTATTAGATACATTTTGTTATTCTTTACATGCTGCCCTCTAAGTTGTAATCTGTAGAGTGTTTTGCAGCATATACCGTTCTGAAATGAGATCAAACATCAATAACCCTTAAACCTCTTGTAGAAAAGGTGGCAAACCTAGGTACCATGGACTATCTTTCACAAACCCCACTCTATGGGGACAATGCAGTTGTTTCATAACATTTACGGTTTCTTGGCAGGCTCTGCTCTTCTTTTAGAATACTAGAACTACAGTCGATGAAATAGTAAGGACACCCCATGTAAAGTTTTTTTTCTTTTTTAAAAATAAGTACGCAGTAAGTCTCTGCTAACTGGTATTGACCCCCTTCTCCATGGAGATTCTTTTTTAGTTGTGCATTCGCAGTCCATTTCCAATCCCCCAAAGCCTTTTCATGGGATTTAGATCTAGAGTTTGACTTGTCTATTCAACAAACCTTCAGTACTTTTTCTAGCCATTGCTTAGTGGGTTTACTGGTAAGTTAAGAGTCCCTGTCTAATGTTTTACAGTGTAGTAGGGTAATAGGATGCACTTCTGAAATGAGAGGTGGTGCTCACAGGGTTGGGATGGATTCCTGGAATATAGTCTCAAAATACCCCAGCACGCACAAAGGAGAAGAGTTTTCTAGTTGGTCAAGTTGTACATTTATTCGTATATATGTTGTATTTCATATATTGTTTTCATATAGGAAAAGAGATTACAACATGTGCATAAGCGACTAATCTGATGTTTCGGCCTATCCCAGGCCTTTGTCACCATCACTGTATGGAAAGACGTAGTATAAAGGCGTCTGCCAGACGCTCCAACTGGCCATCTTATATCTTCTGTACTGTGTGAAGTGGTGATTTCAAGCATATGTCTATATAGGGGCACCACATATGTGTATATTTATACATGGAAAGTCTATATTATGTGGTGTTTTACGATATAATTAGACATCTCAGTAACAAATATACAGCTAGATAATAAAATTGTTGATTTTGCAATATTTTTTTTTTGTATCAGTTTATCCATGTTAGCTACTGCAACTATGACTTTATGTGTAATAAGAAACCTTCCCTGGGATCAGATCTTCTCAAGGGACCTATTCCCAGCTTGTCCAGCTGGCTGACTGGGATCAGGTGATGAACTTCATTATGTCTGCATCTCATCTGGTTGGAATCAGCCACAGAGCTGTGCAATTCATATATGTCTTCTATTAATGGGATACGCTGTTAACTCTTGTGCACATGAGGATCATGTCTTTCTAGCTTCTGGACCATAACATTAACACCTTTGGATGTATTAGACAGGCTGTGTATACAGGATTCCTCTAGGGGCTACCAGATGAGGATGCCACGTCTTAGTTTTAATTGGGCATTAATTGCTTCCTGTGCCACACAGAACTCCCATCTGTTTGACAGGACAACAATTCTACTTAATGTCACCAATATTTGACCTGTCGCTAGATTTCTTAGGTTTAATAATAGACAATTTTATGGCCAAAGCCTGTTTCCAGGTGTTATTTTTTTCTATTTCATTTGAAGTACAGTAGATATGATCTATATGATGTACTAATCAAACGATTTTTATGTTCAAAATGTAATCTAAACTATGAGGCAGAAATTTATGTTTTATCTGGCTAACAATATAAGTACTGCTAAGTAATCCAAGTAGGCACAGAAATATATACTGTATATGACTATAGAAAAAAACATATGCAAGGCTGACATGTTGATAGGAGATGTAGAGTTGCTAAGAGAGAGCAGGGAAGAGTCTTTGTACACTGGTATACTGGTGGGTTGACCAGGTGACTGAAATTTCTCTATAGCCACTAAAATAGCATTCTATGGTTGCATCTTTCTATCCCTAGTTACAGTGGAAAGAGCAGCTCTAGAGCTCTGGACGAAAGACGTTACATTACTTTGCCTGCTTTTACATTTATTGTGAATCATAACTAGCTTTTGTTTATTATAACAATGTTTATGGAATTTTTCAACGTTTGTGTCATGCTTATAATGCAATAAAGCTATCCAACATCATGATGAGATTGAAAATAGACACAAGTCCATCAAGTCAACCTATAATCCTACCATGTTGATACGGAGGAATGCAAAAACTCCTATGAGACTGTTGCTAATTGCCCAATATAAGGAAGAAATATTCCTACCCCGACTCCAAATATGGCTGTCAGAGTGAACCCCTGGATTAATGTCCCATCTCTAGGATATAGTACCCATTACTTGTAATATCAAGTTTTTTTTAAGAAAGACATCGAGGCCCTTCTTGAACTTGCTCAATGAATCAACCATCAAAAGAACATGTGGTAGAGAAATCCATAGTTCCATAACTGCTCTTACAGTAAATAATCCCTGTCTGTGATGATGGTGAAACCTTCTTTTCTCCAGAATTAGATGCCCCCTTGTCATGGTTAAAGGCCTATGTTTAAAAAGATCATTAGATGGATCTCTGTACTGTCCATTTATATATTTGTACATTTTCTAAACAGAATAACTCCAAGTTTGATAACCTTTCTTGGTAGTTCAGTTCACCCATTCTCTTAATTATACCGCTTAGCAGCTACTCTAGTCCAGTTATGTCCTTTTCATACAAAGGTGGCCATATTCCATTCCATGTGTGATTTGACTAGCGATTTGTATAGAGCAAAACTATGTTTGTGTCATAATCATCTATGCCTCAAATTATTTTTATTTGCCTTGGTAGCAGCTGCCTGGCACTGTGATAACCTATCCACAGGATAGGCCATCAATATCTGATTGGTGGGGGTTCGTCTCTCTTTGGGCTGTTTCCCTTTTATTGCCCACGTTGCTCAATACTGTTGAACGGTGGCACGCTTTAAGCCATGGCTTACAATATTACAGTCTTCTAACAATCAAGTGAATTCTTGTTGGCGCACTCCTTCCAATACTTACTCTTACTGCCACCAAAGTAACAACAGTGAATAAAAAAAAAAAGGAAGAAAAGTGGAGAATAGGAACAAAATCAATCTGACAATCATGGTAGCTCCATAGTAACTTCATTGTAACTCACTATCACCTATGTAAAAAAGTAGTTGCTCCCCTGAGTTAATCAATCGGTTGGTTAAAAAAATATTTTGATTTTACTGATTTAATACAACCAGACTTGATTGCAATTATCTCTATGGATTCCATACTTCACTAATTATCTTCACTTGTATTCGACCTTAGTAAAGGTTCTGCAAGAACAATAGGTCATGACGAAAGAAAATTCCAAAATATATGAAAAAACAACGGTTATTGCCAGGAAGAAAGATACAAAACTATGAGTCCATAAAAGCATATTGAGAGTCCTTTTCTAATGGAAAATACTTCTTACAGAACATCCAAAGAACTGCAAGTCTATCTAGCCTGGAAGTCATGGTACAGTGCAAGCCAATACTATCCACAAGTAACACTTATACATATCTCACAAAAAACAGCTAGATGATTCCCAAGCCTTTTAGATTAATGTTCAGTGATAAGTAAAAATTTAATCTCTTTGGACAACACAGGTCTTATTATATTTGACAGTCAAACATCGATAGGATTTGTGGAGCCAAGATTTCTTAAAGCTGGATCTACGCAGGGCCTATAACCCGATCCGTATTTGCAAGGGTGACGAATGGAAGACCGCATTCAACACCCGAGACGGTCACTACGAGTATCTCAAAATGCCCTTTGGATTGTGTAACACTACAGCAGTGTTTCAGGAGTTTGTAAAGGACATCTTCCACATGTCTGTGTGGTGGTTAATCTGGATGACATCTTGATTTTCTCACCTGATCTAACGATGCATCGAAAGCATGTTCACAAAGTCCTGTTGCGGTTAAGGGGTAACCGCTTATACGCTAAGCTTGAGAAGGGCGTATTTGAAAGAAAATCTTTGCCCTTTCTGGGCAATATTATCTCTGCTCATGGTCTACAAATGGATCTGGAGAAAGTGAATTCCGTCTTGGAGTAGCCACATCCTCAAGGGCTGCGAGTCATACAGAGATTTCTAGGATTCGTACATTTTTATTGACCGTTCATCCCAAATTTCTCGTCACTAACTATCTCGGCTCTTACCAAGAAGGGAGTGAAAGTCAAGGACTGGATCCCTGAGGCAGAGTCGGCATTCTCCAACCACAAGAGCGCCTCTGCTTCCATTCTTTATCATCCTGATGTGACACAACAATTTTCATTGGAGGTTGATGCCTCTTCCATCGATGCTGGAGCACTCCTCTTTCAAAAGAAATCCAAGAGTAAGGCAGTATCATGTGGATTTTTCTCCAATCTCTTTTCTCCTGCAGAGCGCAAAGTTGGCCTTGGAAGAGTGGAGACACCTGCTGGAGTGGGCTGCTCATCTCATCATCACCTTCACCGATCACAAAAATCTAATCAAACAAAAATCTGCACAACTACTGACCCCTCGTCAAGCCAAATGGTCATTGTTTTTCGCCAGATTTCAATTGCTGTTTCATTTTCGCCCTGCGAACAAAAGCATTAAGGCCAATGCTCTGTCGTAGTCATTTGAGACTAACGACTCTGAAGAAAGTCCTCAACATGTTGTTGATCCTTTAATTGCTGTTAACCCTCTGCAAATCAAGGCCATTCCTCCTGGAAAGATTTTTGTCCATCTTGCTGACAGGAGAAGAATTCTCCACTGGTGACGTAATTCCAAACTGGCCGGGCACTCTGGTGTTCGTAAAACTCGGGACTTTATTGCTCGTCACTACTGGTGGCCCACGCTATCGAAAGATGTCTTGGACTATGTTTCTTCCTGTACGAACTGTGCCCCAAAACAAGGCTACCCATTCTAAACCTGCTGGCCTGCTCCTACGTCTGCCAGTTCCTGATGCTCCCTGGCAACACATTGCCATGGATTTTATTACTGGCCTTCCCCCTTATTATGGATGTACTACGCTCTGGGTTGTGTTGACCGCTTCTACAAGATGGCACATTTAGTTCCTTTGACCGGCCTTCCCTCTGCTTCTCGTCTGACAAGTTTGTTTATCCAGCACATCTTTCATTTGCACAGTCTCCCCCTCCATATTGTGTCAGATCGGGGTGTACAATTCACATCAAAGTTGTGGAGAGCCATATGTAGACTCTTGGATGTGAAATTGAACTTTTCTTCTGCTTATCACCCACAGTCTAATGGCCAAGTTGAAAGGATAAAACAGGTACTTGAGAATTATCTTCATCATTTCATATCAGTTCAGTTCAACAGGACAATTGGCTACAGCTTCTGCCATGGGCCGAATTCTCCTACAACAATCATACTAGTGAATCTACTTCTTCTTCTCCATTCTTTATTGTGTACAGTCAGCATCCACGTGTTCCTTTTCCTGTGCCAGCTATGTCTCAAGTGCCTGCAGCCAATTCTTCCTTCAAATCAGGCAGAAAACGAAGTCTGCGATGCTTCAGGCAGTTGATCACATGAGGAGATCTGCAGATAAGAGAAGAAAAATTCCTCCTGAGTTTTCTCCTGGAGTCAAGGTGTGGTTGTCCTCCAAAAACATTTGCCTGAAGATCCCTTTCCACAAATCCGCTCCCAGATTCCTCAGTCCCTTCGAGGTTTTCCAACCGATAAACCCTGTATCCTATAAGGTTAGATTACCTCCTACCCTGAAAATTCCCACCTCGTTCTATGTGTCTCTTCTAAAGCCTGTGGTCCTGAACCTATTCAGCAAATCCCCTGGTTCTACAGTTGCTCCCTGCGGTTCTTCTGACATCTTTGAGGTAAAAGAGATCCTGGATTACAAGAGGGTGGGAGGGAGGACCTTCTACCTGGTGGACTGGAAAGGATTTGCTCTTGAGGAGAGGTCATGGGAGCCTGAAGAGAATGTGGATGCTCCAGCAACTCGTGACTATTCATACTATTCAGCTACACACGACATCAGGAGATTCCGCTCACGCTGTGGACCTAAGAAAAAGGGGCATAAGGGGGTACTTTAAATGCCACGGACCGCCGAATCACTTACCCACCAGCGGCTTCGACCTCAAACCGATGAGTTCCTGCCGGTGTCTCCCTTCTCTCCCGCTGCACTGCTCCAATGTCCTGTGTAACTATTAAAAGTTCCCCAACCAACCCCTACGTCCCATGCATTAAAAAAAGGAATTTACCCTCTTCCTCCTTGCCTGAGCGTTGTGACTGCCCACGTTCATTATTGCCAATGGTCTCTTAGTTGTATCCTGTGTTCCTGTATCCCGTATCCAGTAATTGTTCCAGTGCGAAGTCAAGTGTCATCTGTGCCTTGTGTCTTCCACACCCAGTGTCTGCCACGCCCAGTGTCTGCCAAATCATTTATCCAGGTACTCTTGTCCTAGAGACTGTTATTGACTATTGATTGGCAAGCTGCTACTCCGCTATGGTGGAGCAGCCTAGTGGGGCCACATACCCCATAGCCGTGACGCATATTCCCCCACATTATAAACTGAAATACCAGTAAAACTCAAACAAAACTACTACCAAACAAATTCCAAGATCCAAATGGTGCTCCTTCCCTTCTAAGCCCTACAGTGTGCCCAAAGAGCAGTTTGCGTCCATATATATGACATCGCCATACCTGGCAGAACCTGCTTAACAATTTATGGGGTAAAATTCTTCAGTGGCACAAGCTGGGCACAACATATTGTGCAGTGAAATAGCAGATCAGTGGAAAAATTGCAATTTTCACTTTGCATCATCCACTGCGTATTAATTGCTGAAAAAAACCTGTGGGGTCTAAATGCTCACTACACCCCTTCATAAATGCCTTTAGGGGTGTAGTTTCTAAAATAGGGTCACTTTTTTTTGGACATCAGAGGTTTTGCGAATGCGACATTTTGTCCGCATACAGATGTAGCCGTCTTTACCTTGACTTTTAATGCATTAAAGGGAAGGCGTTATGCACCGCTCCCACACAGACCAAAACGAAACTTGTTAGCAGAGCGAAATCCGGCGCCATTTTCATGTGGACCGGAAGGCGCTGCCGGACAGTAAGATGACGACTCCCGGCCGCGGCTTCCGGCCATATGTTCAAGGAAGCGAAGATGCAAGGAATAGGAGCGGTGGCGGCAGGAGCAGGTAATTTATGTTTGTGTATGTGATGTGTGTATTATGTTCGTGTATGTTAGTGTTATACTGTCTGCTTAGCACTGTATCTAATCCTCCTACACTGTGAAGATTCAAACCCCTCCTTCTCCTGGCACTAGCCAGAATAAGGGAGGGGGGATTGTGCTCGGATACTAGAGTGAGTGTGTCTACCCCAAATTTGCAGCATAAAGCAATGAGGTTTCTTTACCACATTGACCATGCTGCAATTTTGGGAACTGCTCCCTCTAGTGACCAGCACATGGAAATGTTATAAATTAGAATCTAATTTATAATATTTCATGACTTGTGAAAAAATTAAAAAAATTAAAACAATGTGTAATCACTTAAATAATAATTTTTTAACTAAAGAAAAAAAATAATTTCTAGCGACACATTCCCTTTAAATACACACTGACTGGATCCCTTATCTTGACTTTTTCAATGACTTTTCAATGGCTTTTGTTGTGTGATATCACGCTGCATCAAGTTATCAGAGTCAAGTTGAAGGTGGCTACATCCGTACGATTCCGGCAAAATCTACGCTCCAAAAGTCAAATACCACTCATTTTCTTCTGAACCCTCCCATATGTCTAAACAGCAGTATATAACCACATATGGGGTATTACCATACTCGAGAGACATTGCTTTACAAATGTTGGGGGGCTTTTTCTTCTTTATTCCTTGTGAAAATGAAAAATGCTGATCTAAAACTACATCTTATTGGGAAAAAAATTTCATTTTTCATTTTCACAGTTAATTCTAATTAATTCAGCAAAAAACCTTTTGGGGTCAAAATTCTCACTATCCCCCTGGATGATTCCTCAAGGGATGTAGTTTCTCGAATGGAGTCACTTTTGGGGTGTTTCCACTGTACTTGCACTAGTACTACAGGGGCGCAGCAAATGCGACATGGCACCCAGAAACCATTTCAAAAGCCATATGGCGCTCCTTCCCTTCTGAGCCCTACCGTTTGTCCAAACAGCAGTGTATGACCGCATATGGGGTATTGCCATACCCGCGAGAATTGCTGTACAAATGTTGGTGTTTTTTCTCCTTTAGATCTTGTGGAAATTAAAAAAAAATAAAAAAATATATATATGTGTGTGTGTGTATATATATATATATATATATATATATATATATATATATATATATATATATACAAAAATGTTAAAACTCCAAAATCGCTGTTTTTTGCTCACCTTTTTTTTTATGAAGACTGATCAAAGAGTTGTGTCTACCAAAAAATGGTACCAATAAAAACTACAGCTCGTCCAGCCAAAAATAAGCCCTCACACCGCTCAATCGATGAAAAAATAAAAAACTTTATGGCTCTCAGAATATGGTGAAACAAAACAATTTTTTTATTTTTAGCAAATAGTTTTTTCTTTGTAAAAGTAGTAAAATATGAAAATACCTATATAAATTTGGTATCACCGTTATCGTATTGAGCCACAGAATAAAGTTGTTGTTTTTACTGCACGGTGAAAACCGCAAAAAAACAAAACAAAAAAAACTATGGTGGAATCACAGTTTTTTCCAATTTCACTACACAAATAATTATTTTTTTCAGTTTCCCAGTGCATTATATGGTACTTTAAATGGTGGCAATAGAAACGACAACTCCTACCGCAAAAAATAAGCCCTCACACCGCTCTATTAACAGAAAAAGAAAAAGGTTATGGCTCTTGGAAGGCGGGAAGTGAAAAACAAAAATGAAAAAGCAAAAAATGGCTCAGTCCTGAAAAGGTTAAGCACTATGCACCTATTGGCAATGCTGATTTGGGGAGAGCATCTGACAGACAAGGGGTCTAAACCTGCTAGCATACCCCTGATATGAGAAAAGAACTCTAGATAATTTTAAAAGATGCATAAATAATACTATGATAGTGACTACAGATTTGTTTTAATATGCCATCTATACATACATTACATTTTTGATTCTTTTATGTACCTTGAATATAAGGAGTTATGACCAGTCGTGATTATATAATTTGAGAATAAACATTTTCTCCATTGAGAGATAGTATCTCCGTGCTCTGGCTAACGAACTGATGAACTTTAGGGGTTTGAAAGTGGAGAGCATTTTACCATCTGCTCACCATGTACGTATAATAAAGTCTAAAAGACCCGTACACAAAGTCTAGCACTTACAGGCTTTCAGAAAACTGGACCCTAATGTAAAGTGATTGCTAAAACACATTTCCTTCACTTAGGGACATATTTTAGATTTCTCACCATAGAAAAAAAAAAATTACGCTTTTTTTCTGTTTTATTCCAAGACCATTATGTTTCCTTGATTACTGCATATCTATTAAGGACTAAATCAGCAGGGAACTTTTCTAAAATAAAAAATACTCCATCCAAAATCTACTTCGTAGACACTGCCATATGTGGGAAATTGAACAGCTATTTTCATTATCAGAAGAAAAGCCAAGGATAACAATAGGCAGCAAGTAAATGAGGGTAATGGAAAGATAATAGGTATCAACCCCTTTTACACGGGTCAATTATCAGGTAAACGAGCATTCATGTGAATGCTCATTCCGGATCTTTGCTCAGTGTAGACAGGGCAATAATCAGCCGATGCACGAGAAAAACGCTCATTCATTGGCTAATATATAGTTCAGGCTGCAGAAAATATTATCGTTGTCGGCAACACATCTCTCTGTGTAAACAGGGAAATGTGCTGCCGACATTCTAGGAATGTATGGGGACGAGCGATCGTAGTAACGAGCGCTCATCCTTATACATAGCTCCTTGTGAAAGGAGCAAACGAGCGCCAATCAACGAGCTGTCTCGCTGATCAGCGCTCATTTACATGGCCCATATCGGTCCGTGTAAGAGGACCCTTACTCATGTATCTCTGCAGTTTAACCCCTGCCCGACATCTGCCCCATATATATGTGTAATAATCCCTGTTATTTACAATGGTAGAACAGGCAATTTGTAATGACTGGGTAGGGAGACAGACAGTTGAGCCCTAATCTACCCGCCACTCAGTCCCTGCCTACTTGCACGACTCGTCCTAGGCGATGGCGTACAACTGGGCGACGGTCCCTACGCTCAGTATGTGCACGACAAACAAACAGACAAGGATACACAGAAGCTAAGGGAAATGGGGCAGTTACCCACGGCAATACCGTGAGCAACAAGAGTAGCGAACGAGCCGAGTCAAAGCAGGAGAGTACGAGGTACCAAACGCAGAGCAGGAGCGTAGTCAGTAAAGCCAGGGTCAATATGAAGCAGAGGTCAGAACTGGGGCAGAGATAAAGCACTTCTTAAGGATCTCAAAAGCCTGGACCACCTCCAGAGGCCAGTGGAGGTGATCAGCACCTTTGCGAGTAAGATGCGTAAGAGGCTTAGCGATGACCGAGAAGTTAGCAATAAATCTCCTGTAATAATTAGCAAACCCCAGGAAGCACTGTAATGCCTTCAGGGAGGAAGGTTGGACCCATTCAGCCATTGCCTGAACCTTGGCAGGGTCCATGCGGAATTCATGAGGAGTGAGAATTTGACCCAAAAATGGTATCTACTGCACCCCAAACACATATTTTTCGGATTTAGCGAAGAGTTTGTTTTCCCCAAAGGGCCTGGAGCACCTTCCTGACATGCTCAATGTGGGAGGACCAGTCCTTGGAAAACACAAGTATGTCATCAAGGTACACTACAAGAAGTACCCCCAGGTAGTCTCTTAAAATCTCATTTATGAAATTCTGGAAGACCGCGGGAGCATTACACAACCCAAAGGGCATGACGAGGTATTCAAAATGACCTTCGGGCGTGTTAAACGCAGTCTTCCACTCATCCCCTTCTCTGACTCGGATAAGATTATAAACCCCCTGAAGATCAAACTTAGAGAACCATTGGGCCCCCTGAACCTGATTGAAGAGATCAGAAATCAAAGGAAGGGGATACTGGTTCCTTACAGTGAACTTATTTAAGTTTCGTTAATCGATGCACGGCCTAAGACCACCATCCTTCTTCCCTACGAAGAAGAAGCCAGCACCTATCAGAGAAGTAGAGGGGCAAATGTAACCCTTGGCCAGGCTTTCATGGATATATTCTCTCATGGCCTTACGTTCGGGACAAGAGAGATTAAATATCCTACCCTTATGGAGCTTAGCTCCTGGTACCAAATCGATTGCGCAATCGTATTCTCTATGAGGAGGTAACACTTTGGAGGCCTTTTTAGAAAAAACATCAGCGAAGTCCTGAATAAACTCAGGTAGAGTATTCACCTCCTCAGCGAGAGAAACCAAATTAATGGAAAAACAGGACGTCATGCATTCATTACCCCATTTAGTAAGATCCCCAGTATTCCAGTTAAACGTGGGATTATACATCTGCAACCAGGGAAGGCCTAAAACCAAATCGGACGATAATCCCTGCATCACCAGTACAGAGCACTGCTCCAAATGAATGGAGCCAACAATGAGTTCAAAAACAGGGGTATGCTGCGTAAAATAACCATTAGCAAGTGGAGTGGAGTCGATACCCACTACCGGGACAGGTTTAGGCAAATCAATCAATGGCAAATCTAGAGACATGGCAAATTTATATTTTCTACTTTTTCAATAGTAGTGTTTGACTCCCTTTTTCTCTGTGCTCAATAGAGATTGTAGCATCTGAGGGGTTTTTAGCCTCCGCCACCCCAGCGATTGGTGCCGGTGGAAGCAAACTGTCCTCCCGGTCTGTCAGCTATGGAAGCCTCCCAGGACCCACCTGGAGGCGGGGCCTAAAAGGCTTCCGTAGCCGATGGCAAGATGGCGTCGGCTCAGGAGCTGAGCCGGCGTGATCAGCGGTGGGTGTCAGCTTTATATTACAGATGACACACTGCCGTAACGGCAGGGACTGGAGCTAGCTCTGATCCCTGCCATTAACCCCTTAGATGCAGCGATCGCTGCATCTTAGTGGTTTGTAGCAAATCGGCAGCCGTGTGATGTGATCGCAGGTCTGCCGACGGCTACAATGGCCTAGCAACAGCCTCCTGGTCTGCTAATTACAGGAGCCTATTAGGCCCTGCCCGGAGACGAAGCCTAAATGACTGATAGATAGTGCAATGTATTAGAACAGCAATCAAACAGTTGGACATTCAAGTCCCCTAGTGGGACTAAAAAAGTGAAACAAAAGTTGTAAATAATAAAATAAAAGTTTCAAGTAATAAAATAAAACACAATCACCCTTTTTCCATTATCAAGTCCTTTATTATTGAAAAAAATAAACCATACATATTTGGTATCCCCGCGTCTGTAACGGCCTGAACTATAAAAATATTATGTTATTTACCCCGCGCAGTGAACGCCGTAAAAAAAAAAAAAGAAGCTAAATAACAAATTCCAGAATTGCTGTTTTTTGGTCACTATGGCTTCTAAAAATTGAAATAAGAAGTTTTCAAAAAGTTGCATGTATCCAAAAATTATACCTTTAAAAACTATAGCTCGTCTGGCACAAATCAAGCCCCCATACAGCTCCATTGACAAAATGTTTTAAAAGTTATGGCTTTACGAACATGGCAACAAGAAAATATACATTATGCATGTAGAGAGATAATAGCCGCACTTCTTTAATGCTTGTAAAAAAAGGTGTGCGTGTGTGTGTGTGGGGGGGGGGGGGGGGGGAGACGGACACAGTCAGCCTCACACACCTTTTTTTACAAGCAATAAATAATATTCTACGTCAGACCGGGTGAGTGCGGCATTTTTCTCTCTACTTGCGTCGTGTTACATATGGTCTTACCTACGAAGTCCAGCACCTCCCTAGACTTATACCGCAGTCCATGTTGCGCCTCCATGGGCAGTGTACTGCTGAATGTCCAGAAGGACTACTGGTCCCAGCAGTGCCGACTGATTCTCTTGTACTTAAGAAAAAATACATTCTTTTTACAAAAATAATTTTATTGTGAAAAAAGTTGTAAAACATAAAAAAGTGGTATCAATTTGGAAACAAATCGTACTGATCCGCAGAATAAAGTTAAGATGTAATTTATGAATGCTGTATAAGAGAACAAACTAAAATAACTATGACAGATTTGCTGTTTTTTGGTCACCTTCCCTCCCAAAAAAAAAGATGAAAAGTGCTCAAAAAGTCGCATTTACTCCAAAATGGTACCAATAAAAACTACAGCTTGTCCCGCAAAAAAACAGCCCCCATACTACTACATGTAAGAAAATATAAAATAAGTTAAGAATACGAAAAAGTCAGGAGAGAAATATATGCAGTTGTGCAGGCCCGAGGGGGACCATTCTTCTGTTTAAAGAGGCGATTTATCAAGGCCTTAAAATTAGGGAACCAGGAAGGGGAGGGCCCAAACATATCCGCTGGAAGTGAGGGTGCCCCTATTATACCAGGTCAACACTTTCCCAGCAAAATTCCCCAAACTGCAAAGGTGCAGAGTGTGTAACAGAAGGGGGATAAGAAACGTCACCACTTATCAGTGCGGCACTGGCCTGTGCATGAAGGATTGCTTCACAGCGTAACACACATCTATGGATTATTTTATTGTTTTTTTACCCCATTATTTTACCCTCTTATTATGCCATGATGTACTCCTTACAGCTTACATATGCCCCCACATTATAAACTGAAATACCAATAAAACTCCCAAAAAAACGACCAAGCAAAATCCGCGCTTCAAAATCCAAATAGCGCTCCCTCCTTACTGAGCCCTGCAGTGTGCCCAAACAGCAGTTTACTTCCATATATATGGCATCGCCAAACCAGGGAGAACCCTTTTAACAATTTTTAGGGTGTATGTCTCCAGTGGCACAAGCTGGGCACGACATATCTGCCACTAGGGAAAAAATTGTATTTTTACTTTGCACCATCTGCAGTGCCGTCATTTATGGAAAAGACCTGTGAGGGTATCCACTGTTTTGGTCCCTCAAGGGTTTTGCAAATGCGACATAGCGCCCAGAAACCAATCCAGCAAAATCTGCACTCCAAAAGCCAAATGGCGCTCCTTCCCTTCTGAGCCCCACCGTGTGCTCAAACAGCAGTTTATGACCACATATGGGATATTGCCGTACTCGGGAGAAATTGCTTTACAAATTTTTAATGCCCAATTCTAATAAAAACTATGAAACAGCTGTGGGGTCAAAATGCTCACTACACCCCTAGATGAATTCCTCAAGGGGTGTAGTTTCCTAAATGGAGTCACTTTTGGGGAGTTTCCCTGTACTGGTCCCTCAGGGGCTTTGCAAATGCGACATGGTACCAAGAAACCAATCCAGCAAAATCTGTGCTCCAAAAGCAAAGTGTGACCCCACAAGTGACCCCATTTTTTTCCCAATAAAATATAGTTTTAACTATATAGACCCTAGGGTCTGCTAGAGGGGACTAATAAAATGTGTATTGTCATTTTTACAGACTTTTGTTAAGCCCTGCCAGAGGCACGGCTTAACAGAGGCAAAGTGAAGGTCAACTTTGGGGCCTTCACTAGGCCCCTGGGCTGCCATGACAACCACCAGCACCTCACAATTGTGTCGCAGGGGGGCGATGAGCTGTCGGAGGGGTTTTAACGCTTAAAATGCTGTGGTCGCAATTGACCACAGCATTTGAGGGGTTAAACGGCCAGGAACAGCGCGATCACTGTTCCAGGCCGTTAGTCCCGGGTGTCAGCTGTAATGCACAGCTGACACACGCAGCGTATAGACCAGGCTCAGTGCGTGAACCCACTCCATACATCACCACGCGCACTAGGACGTGCCATTAGGTCCAGGTGCGTGATGGGGTTAAAAGTCGCTAACGCTCTGCTGACTTAATAACTGCAGAGTTCCAAACCTCCCCTGGCATTAATATCCACCTAAAAACTGTGCCCTGGGAGCTTCATGGCATTGATTTCCATGACTGAGCAGCTGCAGGCAAGCCTTACATCACAAAGCACAATGCCATCGGATGGAGTGGTGTAAAGTATGCCGCCACTGGAGTTTGGAGCAGTGGAAACGTGTTCTGTGGAGTAACGAATTACGCTTCTCTATCTGGCAGTCTGATGAACAAGTCTGGGTTTGGCGAATGCCAGGAGAACGTTACCTGCTTGTGCCAACTTTAAAGTCTGGGAAGGAAGGATAAAACTATGGGGTGGTTTTTCAGGGGTTTGTCTAGGCCCCTCAGTCTCAAGTGAAATAAAATCTTAATGCTTCAGCATTCCATAACATTTTGGACAATTGTATGCTTCCAACTTTGTGGGAACAGTTTGGGGAAGGCTCTTTTCTGCTCCAGCATGACTGTGTTCCAGTGCACAAAGTAAGGTCCATAAAGACGTGGTTGGATGAACTTGACTGGCCCACACAGAGCCCTGACCTCAACCCCATCGAACACCTTTGGGATGAACTAGAATGGAGATTGTGAGCCAGGCTCTATCATCCAACATCAGTGTCTGACTTCACAAATGCTCTTCTAGATGAATGGGCAAAAATTCCTACAGACACACTCCAAAATCTTGTAGAAAGACTTCCCAGTAGAGTGGAAGCTGTTTTACTGCAAAGGGAGGACCAACTCCATATTAATGCCTATGGATTTAAAATGGGATATCATAAAAGCTCCTGTAGGTGCGATGTGTAGGTGTCCCAATACTTTTGCCCATATAGTGTATATTCAAAGGATAGACATGGGAAAGTACGGTCCCTATCATCTAACTGTAAGAAACCCAGAGAATTCTTATGGCAGCCATGATCATATTGTCCTTGAACTATGTTGTTTTCCTGTTTTTAATAATAATGTTTGTGTTTAAGAGAATTACAGAGTGGTGACAGGATCTAGAGGGAACAGCAAAAGTCGTAGGTAGGAAAAGCTTCCATGATAGCCAGGGCTGCGTGAGGAGAAGGAGAACACATCATCTGTGAATCATTGGATTTAATGGTTGTTTGGACACTGTATGGTGGAATTTATGTGGATGCATTATAAAGTATTATTTGTACTATGTAAGGAGATATTATTTGAACTATGTTCATGTTATGTATGTGTTAAGTACAGGCTATAGTGAGTATTATTTCAGCCTTGTATGGTGGTATTATGTAGGAACTGTATGGTAGTATTACTACTTGTGCACTGTATATTGGTATTACTTGAGTACTATGTGTTGGTATTATTTAACCCCTTCCCGTCGTAAACAACTTTCAGATTTTAATTTTCTTTTATTCCTCCCCACCTTCCAAAAGTCACAACGTCTTTATTTTTCCGTCGACATAGTACTATGAGGGCTTGATTTTTACGAGACGAGTTGTAGTTTTTTGTAGCACCCTTTATTTTGCCATATAATGTACTAGAAAACGGGCAAAAAAATATTTGTGAGGCAGAAAATGAAAAAAACAGCGATTCCTCCACGGTTTTTTGCTTGCCGTTTTTACGGAATTCACTGTGCAATTAAAATAACATGTTAACGTTATTTTGTGGGTCAATACGATTACGGCGATACCAAATATATATAGTTTTTTCTATATTTTACTAAAACCTAAGTGTAAAAAAGAAAATTTATTTTGTGTCGCCAAATTCCGAGAGCCATAACTTTTTATTTTTCCGTCGATTAAGTGGTATGAGGGCTTATTTTTTGCAGGATAAGCTGTAGTTTTTAATAATACAATTTTGGTGTACATTCGACGGTTTGATCACTTTTTATTTAATTTTTTGTGGGAGATTAGGTGACCAAAAAATAGAGATTCTGGCGTTTACAATTTTTTTTTTTTACGGTGTTCACCATGCGGGTTAAATAATTATATTCAGAAAGAAAAAAAATAAATAAATATTTTCCAAAACATACCAGGCACTCTTTGGGATAAGAATAATTTTGTATACATTTTTATTAAATTCCATATAAAAATATATTTTAAAGGTTTTTTATATATATATAATATATATCCTCTGTTTTCCTTGATACAAAATTTTTTTTTAGGAAAAGGAAAGGGTTTGAGAAAACACATTTGTTTCAAACTAGATGTACATAATTTTAAAATGTCTCCTGGCCAGGATACCAACACAGACTTTTACAACCTTACTTCCATCAATTTATCCCCCTCTAAACATAATTACATGTCATGATGAAGTATCTAAGTAATATAAATTCTATACACGAGCCTTTCATCAGACCCATATAGGTCATTAGCTGCAATAAACGGTTCTTGAGATTTTTTGTTCAGACACCGTTGGTCTCAGTTCACACTTGCGTTTTTTTCTTCTTTTAGAAATTTGAGCCGAAACTAACAAGAACAGTTCCTCTTATATGATAGCAATACAAGTATAGGTAAAGAGTTGAATACTCATCTTCATGTTGATCTCGAAACTCAGGATGGACTGGAAATTCCGTCCTTTCCACTGTGTTCCTCCTCCTGGAACAATTGCAGGGTTAAGGCAGATTTTACAAATATACCAATCGAGTTTTTCACCCCTTCGATCTCATCAATGGCAGATCACAGTTCCCACATGGGAGATTCTCCTTATATCCACTCCATCCACGGTTAATGCTTATGTTGAGTAGCTTAGATCCTCCTATACTCGGGGGCAGCCGAGATTTCACACAAAGGTGAACAGATTATAGCGATGGAGCACACTCCTACATTAAAGAGTCGGTATCGTGCTATGCTGGTATCCATGTTGATTTTTTTGGCAACGCTGGAGACTGCAAGACGAGGCAAGGTGGACGTCACTACCTGCCAGGTGTAGACTAATTGATCAGCTGACGCGTTTCATCCTGGACCGGGATTTCCTCAGAGCTATTTCGTAAGTTCAGTAAAGTCTGGCACCTTTATAGTGCCGAATTTAAAGGGAACTGGACCCATATGTAAGGATATCTCATTAAGTACTCATTCCAATTCAATAATTCCAATCCAAAACATCCAGTAATATATATATTTTCTATATTTATAAATTCCCCTCAGTATTTCATCAGACATTTCTATCAGGAGATATGCATATATATATATATATATATATATATATATATATATATATATATATATATATATATAGTACTACGATATATACCCACAGTACATTACATATAAAGTCTTATTTTTATATTGATTGCATATTTTGGAATCTCTATTAGGTATGGTTTATAACCATTTTTTGTGTTTAGCTCATAAATAATTATATATTGTTAGATTTTTTTTTAAACTTTTAATATTTTTTTTTTCTTACACAAAAAAAAACCATTACTTTACTCATTTTTACTTTTTTTATTAGTTCCCCTAGGGGACTTCAACCAGGTATCGTTAGATCGCTTGCACGATATACTGCAATACTAATGTATTCCAGTATATCGTGATTCTGACAGGCATCTATTAAGCCCTGCCGGAGGCAGGGCTTAATATGTGCACAAAGATGGCAGACCTGGGGGCCTTCATTAGGCCCCCAGGCAGCCATAGCAACCATCACCCCCCTGCGATTTCGTTAAGGGGGGCGCAATGCGCTATTAGAGGGGCCACCCCCTCTGTCTAACGATTTAAATGCTGCGGTCGCTGTTGACCGCAGCATTAAATGAGTAGGATCGCGCTCGAGCGCAATGCCGCTCGTTACTCTGAAGTGTCTGCTGTAACAAACAGCCGACACCCGCATTGTATGGAGCGGGTTCACTCCGTGAGCCCGCTCCATAATTCCCCTACCCAGCTATGACGTAACTGTATGTCATATATCAGGAAGGGGTTAAGCTCTGTATGTTGTTATTAATTATGAAATGTAAAGTCTTATTATAGCAGTATATTGCATTTTATTTGAGTTTAGTGGGTATCCAGGTTTGTAACTTTTCTTTTAAGAAATGATTTCCTTTGCCTCAAATTACTGCAAACGGTAACACTGCAAAGTTTAATGTGACTATGACCTGTAATCTGGTCACAATTTTGTAAAATACTTACTTTTAAAGGAATAGTGTCATCACAAATAATTTTTTTATATGTTAAAGATGTTAGTGCTTTAATAAAAACGTTTATATTCATTTGTGTGTTTGTGTTTTACTGTTTCTTATTTTTACACTTTTTCTTCCCTATGGGGGCTGCCATTTTTTGTTCCATTTCTGTGTGTGTCGATTAACGACACACACAGACATGGAGTACGGCAGCCACAGTCCCATAGGGACTGTGAACGGCTCCCGTCCCATTCACGTCCGTGTACGGCGTCTGTGTGGGAACTGCGCATGCGCCGCTCCCACACAGTCCTATTCGAAATTGGCGCCGTCCGGCGCCATTTTCCTGTGGACCGGAAGTCGCGGCCGGACAGTAATATTACTACTTCCGGTCGCGGCTTCCGGACTTGTGCACATGGAACAGCGGCAGCAAAGGGAGCGGACGGGCCGGAGGGAGCCGCGGCGGCAGGAGCAGGTAAGAGATTTCAATGTATGTTAGTGTTTGTGTGTGTTTACTACTGTATGTAAACCTACTACACTGTGGGTTACCTCAAAAAATGGCGACACACAGTGTAGGAGGTTAAACCTTTCAAACCCCTCGTTTATCCCGGCACTAGCCAGGATAAAGGAGGGGGGGATGCTGAGAGCTCACTAGAGCGAGAGCTTTTAACCCAATGTTGCAATGCTGCAATTTTGGGAACTAGCTCCATCTAGTGACCAAAAATGGGTAGTATTATAAATTAGAAAAAATTTATAATATTTCCTGACTCGCGAAAAAAATAAAAAAAATTTGAACAATGTTTAATCACCCACACACTAAATGTTTAAATTTAAAAAAAAAAACATGTTTTTCGGGCAACACCATGCCTTTAAATGCTAGCAAATGATTTCATGCAATTAATGTTACATAGTTACATAGTTACATAGTTAGTACAGTTGAAAAAATACACATGTCCATCAAGTTCAACCAAAGGATGGGAAAAGGGAAGGTAAAAATTTCTACACTTACTGTAGGAGCTGATACTTTTTTGTTCTAGGAAATTATCTAACCCTTTTTTAAAGCCATCTACTGTCCCTGCTGTGACCAGCTCCTGCGGTAGGCTATTCCATAGATTCACAGTTCTCACAGTAAAGAAGGCTTGTCACCTCTGCAGGTTGAACTTTTTTTTCTCCAGACAGAGGGAGTGCCCCCTTGTTTTTTGAGGGGGTTTCACATGGAACAGGATTTCACCATAATTTTGTATGTGCCATTAATATATTTATATAAATTAATCATGTCCCCACTTAGTCGTCTTTTTTTCAAGGCTAAATAGGTTTAATTCTTTTTGTTCATAGTCTTCATTTTGCAGAGTACTTTTTATCCTTAAAAAGCAACATAAAAAGCAAAGATGTGGTTCCTGAGCATTTTTAAGTTCAGTCTTTTGGAAAAATGTGCAGTATTTCTGCATCCACAGGGGGTCTGTGAAATTGGAATCAATCCATTAGCTAACAGTTATTTCCATGTGTTTATACTTAATACGTAAAATATGGATAGAAAATAATAATGTAAGTGCATATCATATATTGACCTGTAGTCAAATTATTGGGGAACTTTTTCGAGGTAATGCTTTTTGTGAGAACTACTACCAAGTGCCACCACTTTCCTACCTGCTTTGAAAAATGTCTCTATACACGGCAGTTAAAAGTGGTCTGTAGTTACAAGCAACCATGAGAAATCCTTACCTATGGTTTTAGCATTCAATACAAATATTCTGACTTCAGTCTGTATGTTAGGATGCATGCATATACAGTATACCATTTCTTATATAGGTTGCACGCCATGGTACATGCGGCCAAAACCATGGTACGTGCTGCTCATAGGATCGCGCCAACCACGATGCGTGTTTCGACAACTGTCTTCTCAGGTCCCCCAGATTAAGGCTAATGCCAAAATGTGTGTCGGGGTTGGCGCTGTCCGACAAGCTGCATGTATCATCAGTATGTTGTTTGCATTTCGCAATAGATAGGATAACACGGTCTGACTATTTATACTCTTTTTACTTGTATGTTTTTGCTGTCTTAGAACTAAGCATGTAATACTATGTAGATTTTTTTTGTAAGGCTCATTTTTAAATGTATCTTATTTGTCATCATTTTACTGAATTAATTAAAATAAAGATGACCTGGCACTTGTTTTTTCTTTATAGGTTTTTATGAGGAGTTTTAATATTTTAATGTTTCCATATATGCCTGCATTCCATATAATTCTATGCCTTAATATTTTAGAAACAAAAACCTAGAAAACAGGGGCATTGTTAGGCTGGGTTCACACAGAGTTTTTTGCAGGCAGAAAATCTGCCTCAAAATTCAGTTTGGAATTTTGAGGCAGATTTTGTTCTGCCTGCACGCACGCTGATTTTCGCTGCATTTTTCGCCCGAGTGGCCATTGAGCGCCGCGGGCAAAAAACTCTGCGAGATACTCTTTCTCTGCCTCTCATTGATGTCAATGGGAGGTCAGAGATGTAAACGCCCGAAGATAGTGCATGTCACTTCTAATTCCCGCGAGACGGTTTTTCCGCTCTCTGGAAAAAAATGTCTCTGCCTCCCATTGAAATCAATGGGAGGCATTTTCGGCTGTTTCTTAGCGTGTTTTCTGATGCGGTTTCTGCATCAAAAATGTGTAAAAAAAACTCAGTGTGAACTTACCCTTAGACTCTCAAAACACCTGGGGCACCATGGAAAAAAAATTAGCATTTCCAGATGTAATCCTCACTTTAACTACAGCCCAAAATAATTATGCCATATCGGTGTCATGGAAGTCAATGGCTCAAAATATATTAGACTGAAATTTAGACGAGTATTCCAACAGACACTCATGCAAGGCACTTTATCCAGCATCCTAATCAGTAGATTTCATACCGATATATATCGAGAGAGGAGAAATAACACACGGACGCTGCGGATATGCTCAAAATACTCCTCTGGAGCTTTATTTCCAAACTCAATTATAATTATATCATTCAAATAGGGTGTAGACTTGAGAAGAAAAACATTAACAAATAACATCTTTACATTAAACTTTCACATTGAGCAGTAACTAGAAGTGATATGTGCAAACTGATTTTTCTTCTTTATATACTGCACAGAATTTTCTGCTCTAAAATTTTCCTTTCACAAAAAAAATTATAATTTTCAAATGGGAATATCCCACTGCCGTACCTTTTATCTGACGCATTCCTCCAATAGTTAAACCTAAAAACGAACCAATTGGGACATATCCCTGAAAGAAATATTGTACTCAATATGAAAAGTACAAAAAAATATCTTTATTAAATATAATGACAAAATAACACAATGATAGGAAAAAGAGGAATGATACAACATATACGGAGACATAAACAGCAGGGTCAGATGTACAAGACCATGACCGACAGAATCAACCGTCCACTAATGACCTAAAACACGCTCAGATGATAATAAGTAACACACAAGCCCAGGGGTGTATAATGTGACATATGGCACAATATTGCTGGCAAAAAAATCCCGTGTACAGAGATAATAACCTATACACAGACAGAACCTACACGATATATGATAGCATATAGAAAAAGCAATGTGCATGTGGCAATCTACATGTAATAATGCATCAAGGCCAGTACGATAAGTAAAGGGAGCATCTGAATAGGTATGCATCCAATGGGACGTACAATGCTGGCACAAGAAATAATGCAGATACCAATGTATATCAGAAGGTGTAGTAGGACGTGCAGTGCTAGCACAGAAAGCAATGTATATCAGAAGGTGTAGCAGCTCAGACAGTAAAAAAAGAAAAAACTGCCATAGCAAGACCGAATGAACACATACCCTGAGACATGTTGACGAGCGTGAGGGGTCAGAAGAGCTGGATGGGTGAACAGACGCCTCGACGCGCGTTTCGCCCGATAGACCGGCTTCGTTTGGAGGCTAGTTCCTCCAATAGTCCAATGCTAAGGCACGCTGGTCTAGAACTTTACATAAAACTTAACCTGAGTATTTAATATTCCCACAGCACTTCTTGAATACAGTTATTAAACAAACTAACTTTGGAATAACATGTGGAGAACTGCTGATATCTTATTGTACAAACACCAGCTCAATACTTGGGATAAAAACTATTCTCGTCACTACACACAACTTCTGCAGTGGGGAAGATACTGGCCGGGCTTCAGGCCGCCCTGAGAACAGGTCTACACATACGGGCACATTTTCATACACACCTACCTTAGGTAGTTGTATGTTCTGCAGTCGCAGGGACGGGTAATCTGGCCGGGGTGCACTTTTCATAGGTACCTTTGCTTCTTTACCTGTGCGCATATCATGCAGGCTGCTACAAACCTAGTGGTGGCATTATTGTATCCAGGGACAAGCCAATTTTCTGTTACCTACACATTTTCTGCACATACTCTTGTTGTCAGGTCTGTCATCTCTTGCTCTCTCAATTGGCTTACCCGATGATCCAACAAAGTTCCTACTACCAATGGGCCCATAATTGTGGGCGATGCCAAAAGTGTACCTAGAGTCCGTGTAAATGTTGGTCGTCTTACCTTTTGCCAGGTTACAAGCCTCAGCGAGCACCTCCAGCTCCGCTTCTTGAGATGAACAAGAAGGTGAGAGTGGTTTCTGGATGATTTACCTTGTGCATCGTATCCTGTCTTGTACATACTGTATATGATCAAGTATCTCTACATTACAAATTTACATTAATAACCCATGTCGCATATAGATAAACTATTTCAAAAGGGTGTAGTTTTATTTTTCCACATTCATTTGATAATCCAGAACACTTGTAAATCCCACCCCCACCAGGTCCTGTAAATACCTGATTAATACAAAAACAAACTAATTATTTTACTGAAATTTGACATAAAATGAACAATGTTCAGACAATAATATTTTTAATTTTTTTTGCCTCCTCCCCATATAAATCTGTAAAGACTCATCTGTGGGTGATATCACGTTGCCTCCTGTGTAAATTTTCTGGAGTGGGATGGTCTCTTACACAATACCTCATATTGGGTGGAGACTACAGCACAGCATACCCCGTGCCATATTTACCGTTCTGGAAGGATCTGGAACCATCTATACAGAAAAGCATCAAAATTTAGGTTACTGTCATACACATTTAATCTGAATTACTCATTGTGGTCTCATACACATTTTGTATACCTCCTAGAACCAAATTCATTAATTCAAAACAAAATACAAAACAAAACAAAATTGTATCTGATCAGTCCCCTCACTACTCCCTCCTATTTGGACTCTGCGAAAGTAATGTAGCAGGGTTCAAAACTACATATCTCAATATATTAAGGGCAGGCACTCTATCTGGGGGGGCACTAGCTTGCTCCCCTGTAATACACATTAGCCTTGAACAAAAATGACTTTCTCCTGACAAAAATAAAATAAAAAAATATACATTTTATAGCGAGAAATTAAATTTTATCTTTTAAATAACTTGCAACCATTTACCTGTAAAACATCACACATTTTGAAAAATGACATTTAGGCAGTACTATACCACTTGCCTGCATGTGTGAAAAAAAAACAAGACAATTGTAATTATTTATCCAATAAAACAGAAAATAATATATCTGCTAATATTAATTACTGCAAACCAATAAACGATATGTGAGAATAGGGAACAGTAGGGGTACATACATTTTCAAGACCCCGTGTCTCACAATATCTGTATTTTAATTAATTTGAATTAACATCAAAACATTCCAACGTTAAATCTTATCACATCATAACACATAAATATACAACGTAACTGTCACGGCGCGGGGTGTGGACCCACTGGGCCGTACCACGTAGCCGGGTAGCAGCTGGCCAACAAGGTACAAAACAATGTCCATAGTTCAGAACGGGTACCTGAGGCAATGTAGACAGTAGCGGAAGCAGGACTTGACTTTCATAGCAGGTGACACCGTGGATGCAGCGGGAAGACACGACTTGACTTTCACAGCAGGTGACACCGTGGATGCAGCGGAAGGCACGACTTGACTTTCACTTGTAGATACGATAGCACAGGATACAGGGTACAGGCTGCAGGAACGGGTAACACTGGGAACTGGAAAACACTGGGAGACCATTTGCAAGACAAACTAGGGTATACAACAATGCTCAGGCAAGGAAACAGTGGGCAGAGCCCCTTATATAGTCCAGCAGCCCTTTGGGCTGATAATTGATGTTTGACAGCTGGACGCATACTGGCCCTTTAAGGCCATGCACGCGCGGACCCTGCGGGAAACAGTCCGAGGACCCAGAAGAGAGTGCCGGCGTCTCCCTGAAGGGAGCTGACGCCGAGAAGAGAGATGTCCATGGCCGGGATCGTCAAGGGGTAAGTCTGAACGACGACCCCCGGCCATAGTCGTAACAGTATCCCCCCTCTTACGCACTCTCTTCTTGGGACCAGAGAGAAATTTCTTCACGAGGACAGGAGCATCGATGTTCTCCTCTGGCTCCCAAGACCTCTCCCCTGGACCAAATCCCCTCCAATCCACCAAGTAAAACGTCCTGCCTCCTACTTTCTTGGTGGCCAGGATCTCCCTCACTTCAAAAGTTCCGGATGAGCCGTTATGACCCACTGCGGAACTAGGAGTCCTGGAGTAGCGGTTCAGAACCACGGGTTTCGGCAAGGAGACGTGGAAGGAGTTCGGGATCTTGAGGGTAGGAGGCAGTCGAAGCTTGTACGACACAGGATTGATCTGTAGTAGAATCTCGAAGGGTCCAAGGAACCTGGGAGCTAACTTGCAAGATGGCACCCTCAGCCGGATATTCCTGGAAGACAGCCAGACCTTTGTCCCTGGAAGAAACTGGGGAGGTTCTCGTCTTCTAGTGTCTGCCTTTCTCTTCATGCGGTCCACCGCCAGCAGAATAGAAGATCGTGTCTGCTGCCATATCTGCAGAAAGTTCCTGAAGGTAGAGTCGGCTGCAGGCACCTGAGACATAGTAGAGCCGGGCAGGGGTATTCGAAGATGTTGGCCGTAGACTATGAAGAACGGCCTGGAGGTGGTGGACTCACTGGTATGGTTATTATAAGAGAACTCCGCCCACGGGAGCAGCAGCTGCACCCAGTCATCATGTCTTCTGGAGACAAAGTGCCGTAGGTATTTCTCCATAATTTGGTTAATCCTCTCAAATTGTCCATTGGACTGAGGGTGGTAAGCTGAGGAGAAGTCCAACTTTACACCGAATAGGCCGCTGAGTGCTCTCCAGAATTTTGAGGTGAACTGGACCCCTCGATCTGAGACAATATGCAGGGGTAATCCGTGCAGAGGGAAGATGTGTTGCATGAAGAGATCAGCCAGTCGAGCGGCAGAAGGCAGACCAGTCAGAGGAGCAAAATGAGCTATTTTAGAAAAACGATCCACCACCACCCAGATCACACTGCATCCCGCAGAGAGAGGCAGATCTGTGACAAAATCCTTAGCAATATGCCGCCAGGGGGCATCGGGCACAGGCAGTGGTTGGAGCAGACCGGCTAGTCTGGAGTGGGTAACTTTGTTGGCTGCACACACCGTACAGGAGGAGACAAAGTCCATGACGTCTTTGGGCAGCATGGGCCACCAGAACTGATGGGCAATTAGGCCTCGGGTCTTACGGGCACCCGCGTGTCCTGCCAGCTTGGAACTGTGACCCCAGCGAAGGATCCTCCCTCTGTCTGCCAGCCGTACAAAAGTTTTTCCCAGAGGAATGTCTCTAACCTGCAGAGGGTTAACAGAGTAGATGAGGGTTCAGCC